>NC_079335.1:43562568-44183401 GCF_029582105.1 Oenanthe melanoleuca
CCCAAAAACCCTAACCCTAACCCTAACCCTAATCCTAACCCTAACCCTTACCCTAACCCTAACCCTAACCCTAACCCTAACCCCAACCCTAACCCTAACCCTAACCTTAACCCTAAGCCTAGCCCTAAGCCTAACCCTAACCCTAAACATAACCCTAACACCAACCTGATGCGATTACACGGTGTCTTTTTCCTAATTACTTAAGATTAGACAAAGTATCGCATCATGGATGGAGAAGGATACAAAGAGGCTCTTTCAATCTCAGTTTATTCCAGGGCGATCATGTGGCCGGAAAGAGAGCGAGACTCTCTGGGAATCAAGTATTCAGGAGAGGGGAATGGGAGTGGATTTGGCTGGCGGCCAATGGGATGAGGACACAGGGGGACTAGGATCAGAATACCCAAGCCCTAGGTGGGTTAAAAGGTCACAGGGGAAGGTCACAGGACCGGAAAGAAGACATGAACTGGGCAATAGCAGGAAGGAGGTTACAGGGTCCGGTTACGTCCGGTAGGGATTTTACTTTCGGTTTTGACTGTCACTTCCGGGTTGGGGGACCTTACTTCCGGGTCCGGTTACTTCCGGGTAGGGATTTTACTTTCGGTTTTGACTGTCACTTCCGGGTTGGGGGACCTTAATTCCGGGTCCGGATACTTCCGGGTAGGGATTTTACTTTCGGTTTTGACTGTCACTTCCGGGTCGGGGGACCTTACTTCCTGGTGCGGTTACTTCTGGGTAGGGATTTTACTTTCGGTTTTGACTGTCACTTCCGGGTTGGGGGACCTTATTTCCGGGTCCGGTTACTTCCGGGTAGGGAATTTACTTTCGGTTTTGACTGTCGCTTCCGGGTTTGTCTTGGGTTATATCTGGGTCAGGTTACTTCCGGGAAGGGATTTTGCTTTCGGTTGTGACTGTCACTTCTGGGTTGGGGTCTGGTTATTTCCAGGTCGGGTAACTTCCAGGTTGGGATTTTACTTTCAGGTTTGGGTGTCCCTTCCTGCTATGACGCTTTGTGTCTTTTCCTAATTCCTTGAGATCAGACAAGTATCGTAGCATGGATGGAAAAAGGATACAAAAGAGGCTCTTTCAATCTCAGTTTATTCAAGGGCGATCATGTGGCCGGAAAGAGAGCGAGACTCTCTGGGAATCAGGTATTGAGGAGAGGGGAATGGGAGTGGACTTGGCTGGCGGCCAAAGGGATGTGGACACAGGGGGACTAGGATCAGAATACCCTAATTTCTAATCCATGACCAGAAATACTTATCTTAATCCTAATCCCTTAACCTAATTCCGTATCTCGAAATCCTAATCCCTCATAAGAATGCCTAACCCTAACCCTAACCCTAACCCTAATCCCAACCCTAACCCGAACCCTAACCCTAACCCTCTTATCTAATCTAACCCTAACCCTAACTCTAACCCTAACCCTAACCCCAACCCTAACCATAACCATAACCCTAACCCTAACCCTAACCCTAACCCTAACCCTAACCCTAACCCCAACCCTAAGCCTAACCCTAACCCTAACCCTAATCCTACCCTTAATCCCTAATCCCTAATCCATGACCAGAAATACTTATCTTAATCGTAATCCCTTACCCTAAATCATTATCTCTAAACCCTAATCCCTGATAAGAATCCCTAACCCTAACCCTAACCCCAACCCTAACCCTAACCCTAATCCTAACCCTAACCCTTACCCTAACCCCAACTCTAACCCTAACCCCAACCCTAAGCCTAACCCCAACCCTAACCCTAACCCTAACCCTAACCCTAACCCTAACCCTAACCCTAACCTTAACCCTAAGCCTAGCCCTTAGCCTAACCCTAACCCTAAACATAACCCTAACACCAACCTGATGCGATTACACGGTGTCTTTTTCCTAATTACTTAAGATTAGACAAAGTATCGCATCATGGATGGAGAAGGATACAAAGAGGCTCTTTCAATCTCAGTTTATTCCAGGGCGATCATGTGGCCGGAAAGAGAGCGAGACTCTCTGGGAATCAGGTATTCAGGAGAGGGGAATGGGAGTAGACTTGGCTGGCGGCCAATGGGATGAGGACACAGGGGGACTAGGATCAGAATACCCAAGCCCTAGGTGGGTTAAAAGGTCACAGGGGAAGGTCACAGGACCGGAAAGAAGACATGAACTGGGCAATAGCAGGAAGGAGGTTACAGGGTCCGGTTACGTCCAGTAGGGATTTTACTTTTGGTATTGATTGTTACTTCCGGTTTTGGGGACCTTACTTCCGGGTCCAGATACTTCCGGGTAGGGAATTTACTTTCGGTTTTGACTGTCACTTCCGGTTTTGGGGACCTTAATTCCGGGTCCGGATACTTCCGGGTAGGGAATTTACTTTCGGTTTTGACTGTCACTTCCGGGTCGGGGGACCTTACTTCCTGGTGCGGTTACTTCCGGGTTGGGATTTTACTTTCGGTTTTGACTGTCACTTCCGGGTTGGGGGACCTTATTTCCGGGTCCGGTTACTTCCTGGTTGGGATTTTACTTTCGGTGTTGACTGTCACTTCCGGTTTGGGGGACCTTACTTCCGTGTCCGTTTACTTCCGGGTAGGGAATTTACTTTCGGTTTTGACTGTCGCTTCCGGGTTTGTCTTGGGTTATTTCTGGGTCAGGTTACTTCCGGGAAGGGATTTTGCTTTCGGTTGTGACTGTCACTTCTGGGTTGGGGTCTGGTTATTTCCAGGTCGGGTAACTTCCGGGTTGGGATTTTACTTTCAGGTTTGGGTGTCCCTTCCTGCTATGACGCTTTGTGTCTTTTCCTAATTCCTTGAGATCAGACAAGTATCGTAGCATGGATGGAAAAAGGATACAAAAGAGGCTCTTTCAATCTCAGTTTATTCCAGGGCGATCATGTGGCCGGAAAGAGAGCGAGACTCTCTGGGAATCAGGTATTGAGGAGAGGGGAATGGGAGTGGACTTGGCTGGCGGCCAAAGGGATGCGGACACAGGGGGACTAGGATCAGAATACCCTAATTTCTAATCCATGACCAGAAATACTTATCTTAATCCTAATCCCTTAACCTAATTCCGTATCTCGAAATCCTAATCCCTCATAAGAATGCCTAACCCTAACCCTAACCCTAACCCTAATCCCAACCCTAACCCTAACCCTAAACCCTAACCCTAAAATCTAACCCTAACCCTAACTCTAACCCTAACCCTAACCCCAACCCTAACCCTAACCATAACCCTAACCCTAACCCTAACCCTAACCCTAACCATAACCCTAACCCTAACCCTAACCCTAACCCTAACCCTAACTCTAACCCTAACCCTAATCCTACCCTTAATCCCTAATCCCTAATCCATGACCAGAAATACTTATCTTAATCGTAATCCCTTACCCTAAATCGTTATCTCTAAACCCTAATCCCTGATAAGAATCCCTAACCCTAACCATAACCCCAACCATAACCCTAACCCTAACCCTAACCCTAACCCTAACCCTAACCCTAACCATAACCCCAACCCTAACCTTAACCCTAACCCTAACCATAACCCTAACCCTAACCCTATCCCTAAACCTAACCATTACCTTAACCCTAATCCCTAATCCCTAATCCCTAATCCCTAATCCCTAATCCCTAATCCCTAATCCCTAATCCCTAATCCACATCCCTGACAATAATCCCTAACCCTAACCCTACCCCGTAATCCTAATCCCTAATCCCTAATCCCTAATCCATAATCCCTAATCCCTAATCCCTAATCCCTAATCCCTAATCCCTAATCCCTGACAATAATCCCCTACCCTAACCCTAACCCTAATCCCTAATCTAACCCTAACCCTAACCCCTAATCCCTAATCCCTAATCCCTAATCTTAATCCCTGACAATAATCCCTTACCCTAACCCTAACCCTAATCCTAACCCTAACCCTAACTCTAAGGCTAATTCCTAATTTCTAATCCATGAGCAGTAATACTTATCTTAATCCTAATCCCTTACCCTAATTCCTTAACTCTAAACCCTAATCCCTCATAAGAATGCCTAACCCTAACCCTAACCCTAATCCCAACCCTAACCCTAACCCTAACCCTGACCCTAACCCTAACCCTAACCCTAACCCTAACCCTAACCCTAACCCTAACCCTAACCCTAACTCTTACTATAAGTCTAACCCTAACCCTAACCCTTACCCTAACCTTAACCCTAACCCCAACCCTAACCCTAACCCTAAACGTAACCCTAACACCAACCTGATGCGATTACACGGTGTCTTTTTTCTAATTACTTAAGATCAGACAAAGTATCGCATCATGGATGGAGAAGGATACAAAGAGGCTCTTTCAATCTCAGTTTATTCCAGGGCGATCATGTGGCCGGAAAGAGAGCGAGACTCTCTGGGAATCAAGTATTCAGGAGAGGGGAATGGGAGTAGACTTGGCTGGCGGCCAATGGGATGAGGACACAGGGGGACTAGGATCAGAATATCCAAGCCCTAGGTGGGTTAAAAGGTCACAGGGGAAGGTCACAGGACCGGAAAGAAGACATGAACTGGGCAATAGCAGGAAGGAGGTTACAGGGTCCGGTTACGTCCGGTAGGGATTTTACTTTTGGTATTGACTGTTACTTCCTGTTTTGGGGACCTTAATTCCGGGTCCAGATACTTCCGGGTAGGGAATTTACTTTCGGTTTTGACTGTCACTTCCGGTTTTGGGGACCTTAATTCCGGGTCCGGATACTTCCGGGTAGGGATTTTACTTTCGGTTTTGGCTGTCACTTCCGGGTCGGGGGACCTTACTTCCTGGTGCGGTTACTTCTGGGTAGGGATTTTACTTTCGGTTTTGACTGTCACTTCCGGGTTGGGGGACCTTATTTCCGGGTCCGGTTACTTCCGGGTAGGGAATTTACTTTCGGTTTTGACTGTCGCTTCCGGGTTTGTCTTGGGTTATATCTGAGTCAGGTTACTTCCGGGAAGGGATTTTGCTTTCGGTTGTGACTGTCACTTCTGGGTTGGGGTCTGGTTATTTCCAGGTTGGGTAACTTCCGGGTTGGGATTTTACTTTCAGGTTTGGGTGTCCCTTCCTGCTATGACGCTTTGTGTCTTTTCCTAATTCCTTGAGATCAGACAAGTATCGTAGCATGGATGGAAAAAGGATACAAAAGAGGCTCTTTCAATCTCAGTTTATTCCAGGGCGATCATGTGGCCGGAAAGAGAGCGAGACTCTCTGGGAATCAGGTATTGAGGAGAGGGGAATGGGAGTGGACTTGGCTGGCGGCCAAAGGGATGCGGACACAGGGGGACTAGGATCAGAATACCCTAATTTCTAATCCATGACCAGAAATACTTATCTTAATCCTAATCCCTTAACCTAATTCCGTATCTCGAAATCCTAATCCCTCATAAGAATGCCTAACCCTAACCCTAACCCTAACCCTAATCCCAACCCTAACCCTAACCCTAACCCTAACCCTAACCCTAACCCTAACTCTAACCCTAACCCTAACTCTAACCCTAACCCTAACCCCAACCCTAACCCTAACCATAACCCTAACCCTAACCCTAACCCTAACCCTAACCCTAACCCTAACCCTAACCCTAACCCTAACCCTAACCCTAACCCTAACCCTAACCCTAACCCTAACCCTAACCCTAACCCTAATCCTACCCTTAATCCCTAATCCCTAATCCATGACCAGAAATACTTATCTTAATCGTAATCCCTTACCCTAAATCATTATCTCTAAACCCTAATCCCTGATAAGAATCCCTAACCCTAACCATAACCCCAACCATAACCCTAACCCTAACCCTAACCCTAACCCTAACCCTAACCCTAACCCTAACCATAACCCCAACCCTAACCTTAACCCTAACCATAACCCTAACCCTAACCCTATCCCTTAACCTAACCATTACCTTAACCCTAATCCCTAATCCCTAATCCCTAATCCCTAATCCCTAATCCCTAATCCCTAATCACTAATCCCTAATCCAAATCCCTGACAATAATCCCTAACCCTAACCCTACCCCGTAATCCTAATCCCTAATCCCTAATCCCTAATCCCTAATCCCTGACAATAATCCCTTACCCTAACCCTAACCCTAATCCTAACCCTAACCCTAACTCTAAGGCTAATTCCTAATTTCTAATCCATGACCAGTAATACTTATCTTAATCCTAAGCCCTTACCCTAATTCCTTATCTCTAAACCCTAATCCCTGATAAGAATCCCTAACCCTAACACTTACCCTAACCCTAACCCTAACCCTAACCCTAACCCTGACCCTAACCCTAACCCTAACCCTAACCCTAACCCTAACCCTAACTCTTATACTAACCCTAACCCTAACCCTAACTCTAACCCTAACCCTAACCCCAACTCTAAACCTAACCATAACCCTAACCCTAACCCTAACCCTAACCCTAACCCTAACCCCAACCCTTACCCTAACCCTAACCATAACCCCAACCCTAATCCTAACCCTAACCCTAACCCCAACCCTAACCCTAACCCTTACCCTAACCCTAACCCTAACCCTAACCCTAACCCTAACCCTAACCCTAACCCTAACCCTAACCCTAACCCTAACCCTAACCCTAAACGTAACCCTAACACCAACCTGATGCGATTACACGGTGTCTTTTTTCTAATTACTTAAGATCAGACAAAGTATCGCATCATGGATGGAGAAGGATACAAAGAGGCTCTTTCAATCTCAGTTTATTCCAGGGCGATCATGTGGCCGGAAAGAGAGCGAGACTCTCTGGGAATCAGGTATTCAGGAGAGGGAAATGGGAGTGGACTTGGCTGGCGGCCAATGGGATGAGGACACAGGGGGACTAGGATCAGAATACCCAAGCCCTAGGTGGGTTAAAAGGTCACAGGGGAAGGTCACAGGACCGGAAAGAAGACATGAACTGGGCAATAGCAGGAAGGAGGTTACAGGGTCCGGTTACGTCCGGTAGGGATTTTACTTTTGGTATTGACTGTCACTTCCGGTTTTGGGGACCTTACTTCCGGGTCCGGTTACTTCCGGGTTGGGAATTCACTTTCGGTTTTGACTCTCACTTCCGGGTTGGGGGACCTTACTTCCGGGTCCGTTTACTTCCGGGTAGGGAATTTTACTTTCGGTTTTGACTGTCACTTCCGGTTTGGAGGACCTTACTTCCGGGTCCGGTTACTTCCGGGTAGGGAATTTACTTTCGGTTTTGACTGTCACTTCCGGGTTTGTCTTGGGTTATTTCTGGGTCAGCTTACTTCCGGGAAGGGATTTTGCTTTCGGTTGTGACTGTCACTTCTTGGTTGGGGTCTGGTTATTTCCAGGTCGCGTAACTTCCGGATTGGGATTTTACTTTCGGGTTTGGGTGTCCCTTCCTGCTATGACGCTTTGTGTCTTTTCCTAATTCCTTGAGATCAGACAAGTATCGTAGCATGGATGGAAAAAGGATACAAAAGAGGCTCTTTCAATCTCAGTTTATTCCGGGGCGATCATGTGGCCGGAAAGAGAGCGAGACTCTCTGGGAATCAAGTATTCAGGAGAGGGGAATGGGAGTGGACTTGGCTGGCGGCCAATGGGATGAGGACACAGGGGGACTAGGATCAGAATACCCGAGCCCTAGGTGGGTTACAAGGTCACAGGGGAAGGTCACAGGACCGGAAGGAAGTCATGAACTGGGGAATAGCAGGAAGGAGGTTACAGGGTCCGGTTACTTCCGGGTAGGGATTTTACTTTTGGTTTTGACTGTCATTTCCGGGTCTGTGGACCAAACTTCCGGGTTATGCTAATCTTCCTGGTAGGGATTTTACTTTCGGTTTTGAGTGTCACTTCCGGATTTGGGGACGAAACCTTTGGGTCCGGTTAGTTCTGGGTTGGGATTTTAGTTTCCGTTTTGAGTGTTACTTCTGGGTTTGGGACCTTAGATCCCGGTGAGGTTACTTCCGGTTAAGACCTTCTGCCATCTCCTGCCCTGCATCTACCCTGCTCCAGCCTCCAGCCTCTGCGGACACAGCTGAGCACCGGAACCCGAACGGTGAGCGAGGAGCTGCCCGCTCCAGCCGCTCCCCCCTGAGACCGGTGCGGCCCCAGCCACCCCTTCCCGCCTCCACTCCCGCCGAGAAAGAGTGTGCCCACAGCTAAAGAAAGGACTGGAACCGAGTAATCTGTTCTGTTTTGTTAGTAATTTTAACAACTGCTGTTGTTTCTGCTGGTACAGTAAGATATATTAGTAAAAGAGCTGTTATTCCTACCCCCTTATCTCTACCTCAGAATCCTTGATTCAAATGTTTATAATACTTGGGGGGAGTGGAATTCAGGTCTCTGTTTCAAAGGAAAACTTCTGCCTTTACTGGCAGACACCTGTCCTTCAAACCAGGACATTCAGTTGTACCTCACTAAGGAAGTCTGTTTTACCAGATGTGTTAATATTAATCTGATCCAGCAGCCAGCTGCATCTGGCTAACATGATATGGCTAATAAATAGCATGGCTAATAAAACATGATAGACAAGGGCTGTGCCTAAGTCACATATTTTAAATTCTCCAATAACACATGATGAGTTCTAAATGTTATTTTTGTAACATCTACTGAATATTACTACTATGCATTTTATTATTATCTGGTACTAATAACACTGTATTGCCAAAACCTCAAAGATTTTGGATTAATTGTATCTCGAGGATATTTAGCATTGTGTCATACAAGTTTGGATTTTTCCAATCCCCCAGAGGGATTCCAAAAACTGATTATATGCTGTTTCACCCCACATTCTCTGTAGTAACATTTAAGAAGAGTTACTTTGCCTTCTCTCCTTTTCATCTACACATTAATGAATGATCTACTACTCTTCCCTGGAAGCTCTGCAAGATGCAAAACAATTTTGAGTTCTAAGGTGTTTGAAACTGTCGGACTTCAGCCTCCTCACCACGTGAAATCACGGAGATGCTCATCCCAGTGAACACTCATACACTCACCTTGTGGACTGTAAGTGATGGTCACTAGAGCAGTACTCCAGTGCTAGAATTTGCAAGGAGTCATCACAAATTAAGGAGAAATTACATCTTTTTTCCAGGCTATCACCAGAGCACTACCAAGTAATGATGCTTTTAAAATGAGAAACACATGTTAAAAAACCCCCTTATCCATAATTCCTCATGAATGGGAAAAATGTTTCTAAGTTCTTCTGAATTGGCAAGTTTCTTGTCTGTGCCTCTGAGGAATACTATGTTGTATAATGTAGAGAGACAAAAGACAGCACAGATTATGTCTAAAAATCCAACCTTTTATAGACAATTTGTCTATGCATTCAAAGTATTTTGGGTATTTTTAAGAAATTCATTATTTGAAGAGCTTTAGGCATATGACTTGAAATATCTCTGCCATTTATTTTAATTAGTCTTCAGTGCTTTCTTCATCCTGTGGAGTCAGAAACACTGAATGTCCTGGTAAGAATTGTACGTGGCAAATGAATGATTACAAATAAAGCTGCAGAAATCTTAGTTTTAGCAAAGTAACAATAGATTCAAAAATGTTAAAAGAAAGTATAAGTGTGGGATGTTCTACTGACAGATTCTTCATCAGCAATGGGTGTCTATCAATCAGCCTATTAGCTCCTAAACTGGGTATTTTTACAGTTTTTAGTAGAAACTAAGAAAAAGTGAATAAATAGAAAAGATTTCCCCTTCACATTTCTTCATGTTTGCTGATGTTATTAAATTTCTCCTCATAATCCAAACAAAGCTTTAGGATTAATTTGACCTTATAAAAGAATCATCCATGTAATTTTCAGTCTGCTAATTACAATTGCTATAAGATTTAAAAATTCGTATCACAGGCTCTTAAATTAATTTTCTTTAGAAGTATATAGGCACTTTTAGGCATATATGAAGTTCTTATCCACTCTAAATTTCTGAGGAGCTGGTTTAGACCACTTCTCTTGTAATCGTGGCCTCTTCTGCAAATTGCTTAAGAAAGGAGCATCTGTTTTTCTTACAAAAATTCATGTGTTGTCCATAAAAAGAATGGAAAACAGATTTTTGAGGAACTGAGCCTCAGCTGACTTTATCTTTGAAATTTTAAATACTAGAATTACATAGTACATTTTTTTAAATGAACTTGTAGTCTTCCTAGAAAAATAGTCTTTAAAAATCAAGAATTTAGCAATTATTTTTGCTAATAATACTGCATTCTTAGATAAAATATTTAACTTGCAAGGATAAAATGGAATATTGAATCACAAATAATATCCATTGCTTTAAATTAAAATCTATCAATCTAGTTATTAAGCTTATATGTTACAAAAAGTATAACTTTAGATTTTCATCTACACTTCAGCCTTGTTTATACTAAGAAAACTTGATCAAGCCCAGGCATTTCATAATTTATCATCTACATTCACCCTTATTCCAAATTAAAAGTAACTTTATTGAAAGGGAAAAAAGATTGCCAAATTTTAAAATGTCCGGAATCAGAATGAAAACAGAATAGAATAGAATGTTCATATGGAAAAATTAACTGAGATATTTGAGCTTAGCTAACAAGCTAAAATTCACAGAAACTAGGCAAAAATTCCATTGTGAATCAGTTTGTTTTTAAAGATTTGTCTAAATATTTTAGACAAATAGATTATTTACAAATACACTTTGAAAGTGATTTTTATTATTTTACTTTGTGGGAGGTAAACTGTTATTTCTAATTCTGGTTTGCTTGAAATTTTTTGAGACAAAGAATACTAATTGTTTTACTTTAAATCACATTAATTTACTTAATCAATACATGCATACAGTGGTGAAACTAGAGCACCTTCACCAAAATAAATTAGTTTTAGTAGAAAATAATTTTAAAAAATAGGATGAAAGAAAGCAACAGCTTTGATTACAGATTGAACATCAAAATACTCAGCAAAGTATTCTAGGACATCACCTTCATATTATTCCTGAAAGGAAAACCGAGATTTTTCAGAAAGAGTAAAAACTAATTTAATAAAATGTATTTTTGATATTTTAATATTAGTCAAGTTTCTGCCAGAAGCAAAATTTCCTAACTGTGATAAACACTTGAAAATAGAGGGGTTTATCAATGACAGTGTTATCTGAGCTTCAGTTCAGTCCTGCAAAGAAACTTATGATTATGCATTTAATGGATTTTAAGTGAAACATGCAGTTTTCTACATGGAATTATGTCACCAGACTCCCGGTTATGGAACTATATTAGAAATAACTGGATCATGAAAAATCAGAATTCTATGTCTTGCAGTAAATCTTGCTTTCCCAATCCCTTACCACTCTGAGAAAAACACAAGCACGTTTTTCTTCTCACATACAGTACCCATGAATTATATCAAAATTCAATCATGCTCAATTAGCACTCAAAATTTTCCAATAATTATGCTGAAGGCAACACCGGCACACACAAAGCGCTGAGGGAGTCAGAGACTGAGCTGTGCATAAATTCACTAATAAGAGAAAAGGTCACGGGCTGATATTACTGAAATTTGATTAGATTTCAGATCCACATGTTAAAAATCAATGTTTTTCTGGCTTGGGCACTTCTGCTCTGGAGTCAGCCATTCTCCAGAGCCCTGTGTCTAATCAGAGGCTGTTGCAGTGTTAGATCCTCTCCTGGGCACAAAGACAGCAAGAAACAAGGGAGGCTTTGCAGGTCAGAACAGACAGGCTCTGCCATGCCTGTGCTGAGTGGTTTGGGGAGCTGAAAGGGAAAAGCTGGATCTACAGCTGTGGAGTGAAACAACTGTCATGTTGGTCAATGCCCACAGGAAAGGTAAAACCAGTGTTGGGGATTTTATGGCTCTTTGATAGCTTCCAGTAGCAATCTAGTCAAACCAGGGTGAGTCCACAAAGGGCTCTTCACATAAACACTTCTGCTGAGTGTCTACAAATATGGGAGCTACAACCTGAATTTAATCCCACAACTAAAAAAGCCCCCAAAACAGGCTTTAGATATATGCTGTTCCTAGAATGTGAAAACTGACAGATAACAGGAAATAATGAAAGCTTCTCAACTCTCTTGACTATCCAAATGTTCCATATGTTGTTCTGGGCATGAGTGGAAGTCTGTCGACTCCCCCTGCCCCCACTTGTGTTGCCTCTGCATGTTCAACTGAACAATTAAACAGATTGTCAGATGTATGGCACTGAAGTAACAGTTTTCATGGAAGAAGAAAGCAAATGATCAGATGAAAAAAATGTAAATATGAAAAAAAATATTTTCAATTGGAATTACTTCTGACTTGCACCATCAAAAGAATGTGCTATATCAGTGCAAAATTGATGAGGCAGAAGAGAGGATTAGGTTTATGATGCTCAGCAAAAAATCATCAGTTAAGGAACAAAAAATGTTTCCCCATAATCAAAGCCTCACCTGCTTTGCCAAGACTGCCTTACATTGTTGAATGATCAGAACTGGCTAATCTGAGTGTAAACCCTATGGCAAGGGGATCTGGAGGTAAGGAATGAATTGCAGTTCTCCTTTTGGGAGATGGAGACAGAAGCTATGACAGATGGGACACAATAAATAAAATATATATTTATTACTGCAAACAGAAAAGAAATGAAACTGCAAAAGGCAGTCTAAAAAATCAGTCTTTATCTCAAGTTAGAATTTAATTGTGGAGCACAATTTGGTCCCATAATTTCTTCTCCCTGAGGCTGAGTTTCTTACAGGAAGATCTTGTTTCTGTTCAGAGATAGGAGAAATGCTCATACACTTGAAGTAACTGACAAAGCTTTTAAAACTTAATATGTAATTAAACCAAGAGGCTGCATAGAAATAAGTAATTGTGGTGTTTGTTTCACTAGAACACATGCAATAAAGCAAAGTCTGTTCTGACAAACACTGCCTTTGCTTTTATTTGATTTATGAAGGAGATGGTAGGACAAAGCACATTTTTGTAAAAATTTTCTTGGATTCACTGCTGAACCACTAGCAAGTTGGATTCCAGTCAAGCTACTTGAAGATATGCTTCAGATAAGGACATTTATGTGTACTATAATGGCTGAATCATACAGAGAATATCTTAGTTATTCTACAAGATTGGGTAGACCAAAATTCTACTTTAAAAATATACTCCTGACACCAAACAAGTGATGCCACCTGGGCCTCATGCTTTAACAAAACACCTCTAAAATTTTACCCACCTTAAATTGGTAACGATATTAAAAAAAAAAAAAAAAAAAAAAAAAAAGAGGGAAAAAAAAGATTTATATTTAGACTAGAGAACAACACATTAATATCTTGTGGAAAATTTAAAAATAAAGTGTCAGATACATTAATGTTAAAAACTTCAGTGTATTCCTTCAGCTCCTGCTGCAAAAGCTTTAAAGGTTCACTGCAGCTCCTTGTTCCTCCATAATGTACAGAATAAACTGCTGGAACCCAGACATGTACTAAATGATTTCTACACTTGTTTTTTTATTCTTGACTACAGTCAGTTCCTTACCGAGATAGATTTATAGTTCCTGAGTCAATGTATGCAAATATTTTAATCTTTTAAAAGCCATTATCCTTAGATGTACCTTTTGTGTGTGTGTGTGGAGTACTTAATTATATTCTTTGTATTAAGGACTTTTAATTAGAAACTTATCTGAGGAGAAATTAACTAATGCAGTAGAGCTGGTAAGATTTTAGGAGAGATTTTTTTGCTTTGTTTTGGTGATGGACAAGAGGGCAAACCCATCACTTTTTTTGCTGGGTTATTGGCTGCCAGCTTGCTTAAGTTTCTGACATTACAATTGAGAGAGATGTACTATGTCCATTGGGAAAACATCATGAAGCCATGCCTTCTGCTTCATTTTTAACCTCTGACATCAAAGAACATGGAGAATAAATGATCCATCAATAAAACTCTGATAGTTGTTTCCTGTGCCTACCTGATATATTGGCCAAACAAGTTCATATTTACTATTTCCTTTTTTATTCATCCACAGTACATATCTCTCCAATGGAGTTATGAAGTATTGCAGTGACTCTCAGTTTTTGGAAAAGGTTTTTTCTGAAAGTTCAGAATCAGGACTTGAAGCAGCATCCCCATTCTTTCACTGAAATGCACCTGGAGCACAGCAGAAAAATCTCTTAATTCTTTGACTGTGATTTGGCATGTGTTCTCCTGGCAAAACTGGGGCAAAAAAAAAAAAATTAATTCAGGGACACCTCAGAGGAATTAGAGCAGCAGGTTGCTGAATTTCCTGGCAAGTTGGAAAATCTATGGAAAGGTTTATTTCCTACAAGATAGTTCATTGTAACCTAAGTATTCGTACTATAAAATAATAAGGTATTTTCCTTTAGAACACAGATATTTCCCCATATCTGTTTTAAATAACATTATCAAAGATAGAAGACCAACCACATTTCTTCCTAACAATTTGCATAATATTTTTAATTTTTTATTTTAAGGTTGCTTTCAAACCTTAGGGTGCTGGTGGGGACTTTAAAGCAGAAAATATACATTTTTGTATATTTAAAAAAAAAAACAAAAAACAAAGAAAAAAGTCAAAGAAGAGGGAAAAAAAGCTAATGTTCCTCCAGTTTCTGAAAGATTAGTAGGAGAGTTCATGGATGGCTACACATACTCTTCAGAAACACAAAAGTTAGAAGATGTGGTTGAAGTAGATGTAATACTCCCTGCTGGGCCTTGTGTCAGCCTCCTGAGCTTAGTCTTCTGAAGCTTTTTATCAGATTAATCCACTGTAGTAGAAGTCCAAAGGAAAATGTTCTTCATTTCAGGATGACGCTTGTGAGAAAAAATCCTGCAATCTGCAACCTGCTAGATTCCACCTAAAATGAGTGGAAGGATAGCTGCTCTGAAGAATGCTTCAAACTACATTTTTCTATTTTGTTTTAATATCTGAGGATGGGGATTCCTGTCAGGTCCTCACCTTTAAGGAAAGTGTGACCTGTGCAAACAGCTTTTCCTGGTAGGAATTCTGTTTAAACTTATGTGTTTCCTTCTCCTGTGTCTGCCAGCCCAGGTGCCAACTGAGACTGTTAAAGCTGAAAATGCTTCCAGGTTTGCTATCCAAATCTCTTCAGAAGTCATTTCTTTTCCAGGTTTCTAAGCTGATGGTAATTTAGATGTAGTTTATTTCAAGGTAAACTTCACAGAGCTTGTTAAAGTTTGTTATGTAGCTCTTTTTGGCTGCTAGAAAAGTATAATCAGGGTGAACATAAGAATTTGAACACTGGCAACTTTCTTCTTTTCAAATACTATTAACATCAAAGCTATTAGCAAACACTTGCTGTAATAATTTCCTTCATGTTTGCTTCCTGATAGCTTTCATGTGGTTCTAACTTTCACTACCATTTCCTTTATCAATCATTGGATGATTTTTAAATTTTCCCTTGCTGCTTAAAGCACAAAAATGAAAAAAATAGCAAAATCATGTCACCATAGTATTTTAAGCACTAACTGAAGTTTAGATTTTTTTCCAAACTGATGCTGATTCTTCTCACTCACATGTCCTCCTGTCATATATGTCATTCACTTCATTGTGGTATACTGTCCCTGGATAAAATGCATGAAAGAGTGGCATAAGGAACATTATAAATCAGGATTAACTGTAACCATTTTCAGCACTGAACAAGTTTTTATGCACCACTTGGGGATTCTACACAGAGAATATTACCTGAAGTCAGGCAGCATTCAAATGCATCTTAAGTACTATAGACTCACAGAATTATTAAGGTTGGAAAAAATGTCCAAGATCACCAAGCTCAACCTTTGACCAAATGCCACCATGTCAGCTAAACCACAGCACTAAGGGCCATGTCCAGGCACTTCTTGAACACCTCCAGGGGTGGTGACTCCACCACTTCCCTGGGGAGCCCATTCCAATGCTGAACCACCCTTGCAGTGAATAAATTCCTCCAACCTGAACCTCCCTTAGTGCAGTTTGAGGCCATGTCCTCTTCTCCTGTCACTGGTTGCATGGAAGAAGATGCTGACCTCCACCTACACCCTCCTTTTAGATGATTGTGAAGAGTGATAAAACCTCCCCTGAGCCTCCTTTTCTCCAAGCTAAACAACCCCAGATCTCTCAGACACTTCTCATAAAGCTCCAGGCTCTTTCCCAGCTCCAATCCCCTTCCCTGGATGCACCCAGCACCTCAATGCTTTTCTTAGAGTGAGAAGCCCAGAACTGAACCAGGATTTGTGGTGCAGCCTCACCAGTGCTGAGTACAGGAGCACAATCACTGCCCTGGTCCTGCTGGCCGCACTATTCCTGATCCAGCCCAGGATGCCATTGTCCTTCTTGGCCCCCTGGACATGCACTGGCTCGTGATCAACCACTGTTGACCAGCACTCCAAGGTCCTTTTCCTTTGGCAGATTTTCAGCCACTCTGCTCCATCCTAAGGATTGCTAGAAGCCTTATACCTCCATCAGTTCAAAGGGAAAGAGATGCAATGTATGTACATAAAATTACATTTTTAAAAATATTAAAATATATTCTGGAGCAAAAGATAAAAAATACTATGTTAGTCATCCCTTATGGTCACAATATACATAATGGTATTAAACCAGGTAATTTTGCTCAATTTCTTTTTACCCACAGTATCTATTTAGCATTAGACTTTGATGATATTTGTATGATTTCTTTCTAATTATGCAACCTAATGCAAAATCCTAGAATACCATAAAGTATTCTACATAATTCAGCATCATTCTAAAGTAACATGTATTGCAGTTTTAGGTGAGGCAATGTAGTAGAATGAAAGTTTTACAGGAATGGCTTCCTGAGACACCTGTCATGTACTTGGCCTTATACAAAAATCAGTTTTAAGAACAATGAACAAGGCAGAGATATGTTTATGCTAATGCAGACAAGCAGCTATTACAAAAGTTGGAAGTAAAGGTTTAGAGCAGAGTAAGCGTGATGCTCTAAGTTCAGTTTTAAAGATTGTCTTTAAATTACAGCACACTTTGGATTTATTGAGCTTGTACTTTTGCTATATTGACTGCATCTGTCCTCTTTGTCCTCCTGTTTTCCTGTTTGACACTCCCTAGGACACTGTGCTGGTGCTGTGGAATCCCAACATGGCACAGTAACAGATGGTGATGCTACTTTAGTTTAATCTCAACATATAAATATGGAGCTCTTAAGGAAGAATGCCTTGTCATTTAAAATTCAGCACTTTTCATGTACTAGGGGTAACAGCAGTTAACTCTTTGATCTTCTGTATGAACTGTTAAGGGCAGAGATGCTCTTTGTAGAAAGCAGATGGTTATGCAAATAAAACATTCAATACTGCTAAATGAGTTTGAGGGACCTTGTTGAATGTTGGTTTTATTTTTTAGTGTTGGTTTGGGTTTTTGTTTCTACTTTTTTTTTTTTTTTTTTAATTTAAGATTCAGTGTCCTCTTTCCTGGATATTCATAAAGCTTATCCTGTTCTTTACAGTCAGCAGCTACTTCCATGACTTCCAAACACAGCTTGGAACTGTGGCATCCAGTGGCTCTATATAGTTAATATAGTTTACCCCTTAAATATAGTTAATCTAGCTCTAGGAGGTGGTGTGGGTTTCCTGGAACTTAGACAGGCATATTGTTGTTTACCACAACTAAACATTACTTCTCACAAACATTACCCACAAACCACAAGACTCTCAATTACAGCAATTACAACTGGAATTAGAACAACCTGCCTCCAGTGCATTACTAAATAAGGATTTAAATGTCAGCTGTTATTTCTATAATTTCTTTCCACTAAGTTTGGGAACATTGGTAGGATATTGCATTTAAATAGTAACTTCATCCCCTCTGCAAAAGATTCTTGCTTGAGGTAATTTGGTGCACCTCAGCTGAAGATAATATTTCTCTGATGATTTACTGGAGGTTCTATTCCAAAGTCACACTAATTTAAGCTGTGGAGAAAATTACTGTACTATCCCAGAGGAAAGCAGGAGACGGGTCTCAGTTCTGGAATTTATTACAAAATAAAATGTAAAGCAGTTTAATAGCAGCATAAACTCTTTATCATTTCCTTCCAGCAATATTAAAAAAAACCCTAATATACATTTTTGTTAGTTGATTTCCACACAGAGGCTTCCAGTGTGCTGACATGGGATGCTGAGGACTGAGATGTAGAGACATAATGGTCTGTGCACCTAAATGCACCTTACCCATGTGTGGCAAATCTTAATTTGAACAGGCACCCACCACAGGCAAGGCCTTCTGCTCTTGAGACCTATTTAAATCAAAAATTCACACCTTTTTAATTTATCCATAGTTGTTTTATATGAGCTTTAATCACACACTACTATTCTATGTATTTAAAATCAGGACAGAAACATTCAGTGCAGTGCTGCATTCTGTTATGCTCATTGTTTTGCATCCCCATACAAAAGCATTATTTCATTCAGTTAGTCCCTCAATATTTTTTATTTTTGTGTGGTTTTCATATAGGAAAACCACACACATATGCATGTGCATATACAATAAGGTATATACTCCTATATATTCAAGTGGGTTTTTCTTTTTTAATAATTGTTACATAAAAGAATAATATGCTTCTATAACTTCTAAGTTTTGAATATCTTCATTCAACACTCTACAGTTACTGTTAATTTGCTGAGAGTGAAGCAAATCATGGTATCTTTTGAAGGTACATTAAGCAAACAATAGCAAGAAAAAAATATTTAGAAAGTTCCTTAATACTACAAATAATTCAAAATCTAGAATTATTTCTATTCATATTTTCCTCCAGTCCTTAATCTTTATTTTCAAATAGCAAAACACCTTCATGACATATATGTAGTTTGAAACATTAATTTTCTTTTTTTTTGTTATTTTCATTAGCTCTATATGTGTTGTTGAATGACCAAGTATTTTGAGGTCTTTGGGGTTTTTAAATTTTTTTTAATAAAGAAATTCCAATGATGCTTTTCAATAAGAACGTCAAATGTACTTGATAAATTGTTTGACATTGCAGTAGCAGGATGTTAAAAACCCACAATAAATATCCTGTGAAATTAGAAAATAATACTAATAGATATGTTAGAAAGCAGGTAGATGAGAAACTACAAAAGTTTTTCAGTTTCAATGAGAACATAAGACTGGGAAATTTGGCTGAGAGAGTTTCACTCCTTTAATGCCAATACCCACTGTTCTTCTAAGTCAAAGAAAGAGCTTCAGTCTGCACACATACCCTGGTATCCTCCTGTGGTAGTAGATTAGGTCTTGTTCTCTTTCTTTTCTCCCTCTTACGATTATTTATTCATAAATAAATATTTATTCATTCAAGAAACGACTTGGGAAAGAGATGGAACAAGAAAATTGAACTTGAAATTGCTTCATTCTGTGCCACTTATATGATCTGCTTTTTGTGTTCATCCTTTCCTCTTCCCTGTTCCCTCAAAAGAGTCTACCCTGGATCTGATAGCTTCTCCTTGAAATCAGTCTGTTTCTAGAAAAAATGATCATTGCAATAAAGTTGTCATGTGGAAGAAGAAAGTTATCATCTCTAGTGTTAACTGAACCATAATGAATTGTAGCAGAATGACTCACTACATTTAAAGTTATGTATTATGCAAAAAAACTGACCAGCTTTGCTCACAAGCATAAGAATTAAGGCAGGAATTAATTTTTTTCAATTATCTGTACATCTACCATTCTAAATGTACATTCCATATTAAACACTTGGATCCAAAAATGTGTCTATTTGTGATTTCAAAGCTAGTTAACTTGCTCTAAAATATCTTTCCTGAGCAGAACTTGAATCTATTATTAAAACAATCTTTTACACACAAAGAGAGCAGCTCCTCTGAGGTATCTTCCCTCTATCAAGCAAACATCCCTTCACAGTTCAAAGTCAGATTTTAGCCACTTATGAGCTAAGACAGAGAACTGCTGCTGCTACAAAACTCCATGAGGGCACTTCTCACCCTGGGTCACTGCAATTCACAAAGTACTTTCTTGCTCAAACTCGGTGTAATGCACACCATGGGCTTGCAGCAGCTGCCAGCCCTTGAGAAGGAACCTGAGGAAGGAAAAAGCACTGAGCCTTGGCACCATTTCCATGAGAGCTGGATCATCAGCCTCCTCCAGCATCCCTCCACAGATGCTCCTTCATATAGAGATATTAGAGATATTCCACACTTATCTCTCTTTTTAATTTTTTTAATATATATAAAAATAATCTCCCATGGGAAACAAGTGCCTTTATCAAAGACAGTTCCTTGCAGGGAAAGTGAATTCATTATTCATCAACATTTTTTATTTTCTGGTAAGGGTATAATACTATATTGATTTGTCTCAGCATTTTCTGTGGTAAAACCTATTTTTTAATCTAGCTCTTTTTCATGCCAAAGTTGATCATAAAATTCTTATGCCCTTTGAAATATCTGCAGTACTGGTGTGTGTTTAGCCCTTCCTTCTTAGTAACAAAGTCCTTAAAACACATTTTGCCTCTGTTAAGTTTTCTTGCACCTCAGTCCTTACTTTCTTTCTTGTTTCTAATTGAACTATGCCATAGACCTTTGTGTGAAGAGATAAGGAATATGAACAAACATCAAGCACTAGGAAAGCTAATGAACATACCCAAATCTCTTCAAAAAAACCAAACAAACCAAGAAGAAAAACACCACAAGAAAACAAAACCTGCAAATCTGGCAGGTTTAATTTATTTTCAGCTATTTTCTGATCAATTTTCATAGAGCTTTTTTTTTTTCTTTTCTCTGAGCGGAAGAGGAATTATGTATTTTCTGAATTGAAAGATGACTAAGTTCTCATGCCTTTAAAGAGAAACACTCTTTCTGTTTCAGTTTTACTTTTTACTCCTGTTGAGCAGCTGGTGACTAAAGTACCTAAAACAGACAACCCAATTCATTATTGTTGAACCAAAAAAAAAAAAAAATTGCAACATCACCTAGAAAATTTCATCAGAAGAGTTGAGAATGTTCAAAAGTTACTTACCCCAATGCCTACCCTGAAGCTTTCAAATCAGATTTTTCCATAGTGTTAAAATTTTACAAGGCAATAAGCAGGGAAAAGGAAAATAATAAATCTTTTGTCTCTTTTGCATTCCTGTTTTGTAAGCTCCAATTATTTTAGTACTAGACTTAAATCTCTAATAATACATATATGCCCTAATGAATCAGCTAAGCTCTTAGGAACTGCCTTTTAGGGAAGCACAACACTGTAAATCTCTGACATGTACCATATGTACAATAAAAATAAACCATAAAAAGCTTCTGTTTAGTGCTGCTAACAGCAGCAGCTCTAAAAGGGGTGCAGATGAAATGGGGTCACCACTCAGTAATCATCAGAAGCTGCTGGCTGTGGGAGGAAGCAGCAATTAGGGAAGGGAGCAGCAGGCAGTGCTCCATAGCTGTACACAGTATTGTGCTTACTGGAGGCAAAATGCCTCCCAGAGTGCCTGCTGGAGGAATGGGAATCCACACCATCCCCAGCATGGCACAGGACCTTAAAGGCTCAGTAAAGCCCTTATTGATTTCTAGAAGCACAAAACTGAAAATAGATTTAAAAAAAAAAAAAAAAAAAAAAAGTTCCAAACTTTTCTTTTGGTGTTGACTAACTTAAAAATGAAGTTTAAAAAAAAACAAAACACCCAGGGAGAGGCAAGCTTCAAAGCCAGACAAGATACTTTCCAAAAAAGTGTGATGAACAAAGCCACAGCTTCTTTGACAAGCTCTCTTTGCATGCACTAGAAATGCTGCAGAGTGTTAAATGACAAAGTTTGGTCAACTTGAGTCTTAGATGATAAGAAATAAACTATGGGAGGGCTAATCTCCAGGGAAAATAATTTTTTAAAAATAATTTTTAAAAAAGGACAAGAAAGGGAAAAAAAGGAGAAGAAAAAAAAGGACTTTTCTGTGAACCAAAGACAACAGAGAATTTTCACAAGTGAAGATTCAAAGAGAGTTGAAGCAAACAGGTGGAGATTTCTCTCTATAGGAAAAGAGTTTGCAGAAGTTGATAAGGAAAATATGAGCTCACAGTGATGATAGAATTTATTCCCTAAAAACAGTTCTGTTTGTAAAATAAATCACTTGTATTTAACCCTTGCTTTTTGGTTCATTTGGGAACACAAAGCTTGTAGCTTTATTGAATATTATGAGTAATTAAGCATAATCTATTTCAACCTATTAAACTATAAAAAATCACTGGCCCGATGTTTGTTTGTTTGTTTGTTTTTTTCTAGTACATGACACACATCAGCGATTCAACAGATGCTGAAGTTATCTTTTACTAGCTCTTATGAATAAATTTACTTTGTTTAGAAGTTCAGGTTGGGTTCTTTACAACCAGAAATCAAACACTCAATGCATTCATTCAAAATATTTGAAAAAAAATAACCCAAAATCCCATTTTGAAAATCTCCCTTTTCCTTTTAAAAATTACTTAACTAGTTTGTTAAATATGCTTTGGCAGACACACAAAAATATTTTCACAATAAGAAATATGGTTTAGGAAAACATAAATGATGATGTACTGAACACCACAGGTATCATTACTGAGGAAAACACAGTTATTGAATAAATGTTTCTAGAGGTAGTAAACTGTTCCATGAACTGCAGTCTCCTGTTAAAGAAAATGATCCAGCATGTATCATTCACAGCAAGAAATTTTCACCTACTTTATAATAAAACAGCTACTACACAGGAATGGTCACATTGGTCACATAGCATAAATCCAAATAATTATAATTTTTTGTTCTGTTTTTTTCTGTTCACATATAGAAAAAATATAAACTAAAATTTTTAAAAAAATTCTAAGGGAACTTATGTACAAACAGTAAGGGGAAACAATTATTTAGAAGCAAATATTGCTGAGTTAATTCCCATATGACACAAAAGTTGGTGGTATGATAAATGAGGAATGCAACATGATGGAGTGCATTTGGTAAAAAAGCCTGTCCATAGGAAAACATTTTGATTTCATTAAATACAAACTGATATAGACAGAGAAGAAAAATGCCAGCCCTGAGTTCATAATGGTTTAAGGGAGGGAACTCCCTACAGGAAAGCAAAATCTCTAGAGATTACTAGCAATCTCAGAGGAAATTAATGTGCCAACCTAATGATGATTAGGTGGGAAAGCCTAACATGATCCTTGACAGGATAGATGAAATCCCAAATAACAGTGTGAGAGTGGCCATGAGGATGATTTAACACTTCAGTACAAATATGCTGAAAAAATTGCAGGAACAGAAACAATCCAACCATGATCACAAAAACAAGGCAGAGCTTTTGCATTGTTGTGGGTATGATTGTTGTAAGCGTACTTTTATCCACTATGCATCATCCTTGAGTACAAAATTATGCTTGCCTTTATCAAGAAACAGCCAAAGTGGTGTTTATTTCTAATGGCACTTATTTCTAATGGCACTAACGAGCTGTTCCTGGGCACTAACCAAGTGAATTTCCATGATGTAAGCTCTGGTTTTCTGCTAATGACCATCCTCTGTATCAAGCTCCTCCAAAGTAGATTAGATTTGTGACTATACTACATGTCTAATAATAGAAAAAGGGTGCCTTAGGACCCTCAGTCACCCAGGACCAGGAGTGAGAATGATGAAAAAAGTTTCTTCAAAACTGGAGAGCCATAGCATTCTGCACCCTGCTGTTGACTCAATCTAGTCACAAACTCTTTTATCTCTCATTTAGGGAAAAAAAAAAAAATTAAAAAAAAAGCGCCAAATTTGCTATCCCTTCTTTGTTGAGGCCAGCCTCAGAAGTGATAATGTCAGACTTCCTTTGACCTACTAACTTTGGCTAACTTCTGCCTTTAGTATCTTGTTTCCCTTGCCTAGGGAATGAGGAATGTGTGCCAGCCTGCCCAACTATCTCTTAAATCTGGTTTTGCTCCTCCCTCACCACTGGGCCAGAGCAACTCCCAGGACTCTGTGCACCTCAGCAAGGGGAGGATGGATACCTGAGCTCAGCCTGAAACTTGGTCCTTTCATGTTGAAAATGAAGGATTTTCTGTAGGGGACAAAAAAGTGTGAAGAATATATTTTCACCTGCTTGTGCAATATATTTGAACACGTATTTGGGAGTCAAAGCTTTATTTGGCAAGCATTGTGAAAAGAAATTATTTAATCTTAATAAAAGATTGACACTGACTTATGTTTTTGTTTAGGGTTTCTCTCAAGGGGAGCCATTATTTGGCAGCTCACTATCTATTACTCAGAGACTGGAGACTTTGAAGAAAGAAGATATCTGTACATAGTTGCTGTGACTTCTGACCATTTTAATTTTCAGTTCTTCAAAAATCAAAAAATCAGAACACAGCAAGAGATTCCCATATGAGAACTATTTCCCTGTTATGCATTCAGATGCCAAAATTCTCCAAAATGAAGTGTTGCTTTCTCAGTCTAAAAATAAATTTTCAGGAGCACTCCATTTCATGGATGTGAGATAGTGTTTATCTTTCAGTAACATCTCATCAAGTGAGCAACAAGAGATTGCTTCCATTTTCCTCATCCTTCCAGAGTTAGATAAACTTGATATTTATTATTCACACTATGCTACTTGCAAACCTAAGGACTAGGTAGAATTCTCTGTGTATTGCATCCTGACAGTTTTAAATGGGTGTTTTACCAGCCATTCAGTGCTTTCCATGCATTTCATAATTACTTCTGTTGCCTCCAAATCTCTCTGTGCAAAGCAAATGATACTGATTTTTTAAACCTATCTTCATAAGCAGAGTATCTTCTGTTCATTTAATTTTAAAATACCCATAAGATTTACCATATGGAGCAGAATCTCCTAATGAAGGAGCAAAAAATATGATAAACTGGTATTTAGGGACAAAAATGTTCTTCATGTTAATTTAAGAGATAATATGATCTAGTGGCCATCTCTATTTGATTGGAATGAACTTCCACTGAAGAACAATAATCTGGAATATAAAACCATTGCCAAGGTGCCAAGACAGGAGAAGTTTAAGATCATTCAGTCATCTCAAATCTAGAATGTATATCCTAAACTATTTTGGAATTGTGCCAAATAAGCAGAGCATTTATCACTTCTTCCATCATTATAGTAGTTTTAGAAAGTTTCAAAAATATATTTCAGAAACTAATCACTACCTATTCTTATTACTCAATTCTTATTCTTATTACACAAATATTGAGATGTCAAATGTATGTCTCCAGCTTAAACTATTTTATAGAAGACAGAGCCATACAATTTATTACTTTTATAAAATTATCAGTGGAATAGCTTGCCTTTCAACTACCATCCCTGTCTCCCACCACATGCATCTCTTTCCAATACTGAAATATTTCAGCTTTATTTCAGCTGTTTCACTACATGTCAGGTAACCAACTCTAATTTAAATATATAGATCCTCTTTCTAATCTTTGTTGGGATTCTGTGCAAAGATTTCAATATATTGCTCTAAAATAGTCAAAGTAGGTCTGGGGGGATAACACATCTGATCATCATAACACAGTTTTTCTAGTGAAAATAGTATTGTTTAGCCAGTTTCATGCATTTTCATGTATTTCCTTTTATAAATTTTTGTTTACCTGAACTCAAAGGTAACAGATCACCCAAAATAAATAAATTGCCTCCCAAATTGTTACTGCATGAAAATGTGATCCATTCAGTTCTGGGATTCCTAACATAAGGACACCTGCTGGAGTGGGTCCACAGTAGGTCCAGGAAAAGGATCAGGAGGCTGAAACAGATGTCCTATAAATAGAGGCTGAGAGAGTGGGGGTTGCTCAGCCTGAAGAGGAAAAGGCTTTGAGGACCTTAAAACACCTTCCAGCACCTAAAGGGGTCTCAAGGCAGCTGGATAGGAACTTTTACAAGGGCAGGTGTGGTCAGAGAGAATGGCTTCAAACTGAAATACTGACTAGATACAAGTAGGACACTTTTTGAAGCACTGGAAAAAGTTGCACAAAGAAGTTGTGGATGCCCTGCCCTTGGAAATGCTCAAGGTAAGACTATGTTGTGGCTTTGAGCAACCTGGTCTGGTGGAAACTGTCCCTGCCTATGGCAGGATGCTTGGACTAAATGATATTTAAGGTCCTTGTGGAAGGAATAATTACATTAAGCCACAGCTTCACTGGATGCTCATCAGCAAGTGAAAATCTTCTACCAGTTTTTTATTTCAACAAGTCCAACTTGAACATAAAAAATTCTGCAGAATGACTATTTGAAGCAAATATTTCCACAAAGCAGCTGCTCCCCAGTGAAAATGACAGGTTCCAGTAAAGCAAAGAATTTACTTTTATGAGAGTTTCCCTTCTGTATTGCAGCATAATATGACAATAAAGAAGCAACACAATATTGCTTGGCAGTTTCCCTGTGGATTAATAGTTTAATTTCAGGGAAGGATTTTGAAACATAGATGGTGAGCTCTTCATCACAGACCTGTCAGCAGCAGTGCCTATGGAAAGCAGAAATAGCAGGCTCACACTGAAATGGGAATAATCCTGCTCAGTTCTAAACAGGAGGCAACTCTATCAGCAGTTCCTACGTGGCCACTTGTAGGATGTGTGCTGCTATAAGAGTAAAACTACACCCTGAAAATATGGTGGCATAGGACACAAACTGGGTTGAATTTTAAATCTCTATTTAATAGTTTTTATACAGCATAATTTTATATTTTTTTAAAACAGTGTTTCTAAATCTGCAAGATAGAGTAGTCAAGAGACCCAGAGCATTGTCTGTGGTTCACAGAACTGACTGTTTTATTTATATGAATTCAGTAATAGAAGATTTTTTTTTTTTTTTTTGGTGTGTTGATAACTGGGTAGGTTTTGAGACCAGCAGCAAGTAATAAGCAAGAAAGATTCCTGCAGAACCATTGTGGAAAAAAATGTATAGTCATGGTATAAAAGCTTGTGATTTAGGGATTCAATTTATTTTTAGTTAGTATCAGTATATAAGTACAGCTGTTCCTTAGGTTATAGAGGTGCTCACTGTCCTCTCTGTAGATGAAAATAAAGTGAGGTTTTTGAAAGAGAAAAAAAATCTTGTTTCTCTATGTTTTATATTACAAATCATTGTCCAATCAAGTCTTCCACTTTTTTTACTCCCTACTTTTTCCTTTACTTGCTGCTTAAACAGAGGTACAAGCAATTTTCAGGAGTTAAGCTAGAACAGATGAACCTGATTTTCCCATGCAGAAAGTTCAGAGACCAGCCTTAGGCATGTTGTAAATAATTAGTGAATAGATGATCTGATATTATATCAAACACTTTGATTAATGTTTCTTGTTTGCAGAGCGTCTTTCATAAAGTTTAATGAGAATAACAATTTCAATGCATGGAAAAATAGCAGAAATGCTTCATTAAAAATTGTTTACAGTGGATGCTGTGGAAATTCATAGACTGAACTTCTAAAAATATTGATCAGATCTTTATCATACCATCCCTACAATGCACGAAAAAAGAAAAGATTTGGAATCATCAAACACTGTTTTTCCCTTTTGATCAAAATATAATAACCCAATCTGGTGTTATTGCAATGATCTAAAAACTGTAGCCCTTTCAATTTCCCTTTTCAAAAAAAACAAGTGCTGAGCACCATAGAGAAAAACACCTGAATTAATTGAGATCTTCTCAATACTTCATGAAAAAGAATGATTAATTCAGAGAATTTCTTGGCAGAAGGGAAGGGGTGTGAGGTAAAATCAGATGTGCCAGGATTGCCACCTGCTTTTTTGAATGATGAGCGAAAATCATATCAATAGTAAGAATTTCCAAGAACTTCTGTAAATTCTCTTCTCAACATTATTGTTGTTTTACTAATCTTTTAATTGAAAAACAAACCAAACACGTCAAACAGAGAATGACTCCATGTCTCTTGCATCTCTGCTACCTTACATCAGACAAAATGGCTCAGTCTTCTGTTGCTGAAAGTCTGCAAGCCGCCTGGAACAGACCATCAGGGAAGGTAATATGGTCTGAGCAAACCTCCAGTGCCACTTTCACAAAATGTGCGTTCGACCTACACCCAGTTGTGTTTCAGAACAGTGAGGTGGATGTGGCAGAATGTGCTGTGTGGATTCAGCAGCTGGCAGAAGGCAGCTTTTCCCAAGCATTGAAGGGGCCACGAAGGGGAATGGGGCTGGCAAGGCCACGCTGCTCCAGGAGGCACCTGGACAAAAACTGCTGCAATGCACTGAAGGCTGAAAAGGACACATCTAATTTGTTGCTCACTCTTGGGATATGCAGCCTGTTTTAGCAAAGGATGTGGAGAGATGAAGTTAAAAAGGTAGGATTTTAATCCAGTTGCAGGCACATGTCCTGGACAATCCAAAATAGCTGCTTGCCTTGTTCTGTGCTGCCTGCAGAACAAAAGCCGTTTTATACCCTGGTGCAATGTGCAATCTTGTTTCTCTGCTGTGGTATTATGACTGAGCAGCCTTCATTCCAAACAGCCAGAGCACCTGCCTTTAATATACTTTTCAAATTTAAAAGAGCATTCAGGGGATGATGTTCTCATCCACACCACAAATCATGCACATTTACTGAATATCATATAATAGCACAAGGCTCTTCTTTTCCTCCACATGCAGTACTGTGAGCTGATTCATAACAGTCTGCATCTGACATCATTTTTCAATGTATATAAATCTTTCAAGTAGCACAACTCTGAAAAATATTAAGTGTCTTAGGATTACTACAGTTGCCTCCAGTTGATGTTCATATAAGAAGAGATACAATATATAAAAATATTTAGAGGATGATAGCTCACATAGCAAGTTATAACCACACTTTATGGAGCTATGCTTAAAAAAGAAAGTTTCCATTCTGTGTTCTATTGACTACTACAATGTACCTTGTTATTTCAAAGTAGAACTTTCCTCTTACAGATAGAAAAGAGCTTTATCTCTGTGCTTACTGTAAATCAAGGCAAAAATGTTTTCTAATTAGTATTTGTTTTAGTGGAGCATATTTTTTGGTAAGATCTACTCTTGGGAGTGGATAAATTTGATACTATATTTATTTTTGACTGAGTTGTTATAAAAGCTTTAAAATCTGTCTTGAAAATAAATTCCTCACAACAAACATATGCGTTAAATACTTCTCACTTTTAACAATACATTAATTATTAAAGAAATCTGGAATTTCTATGGCAACAGCATACTTAATAATTTTTCTTTATTAATCATTGCAAGTAGCAATATCAGCTGCTATTACTGTCTCACACTAACCAGTAAGAACTGGAGGCCTGAGTTAGAATTCCCAGTGTTCTAAGACAGACAGTGGTAGAAAGTGGAACAAAACATATAGCTCCCTGACCTTCCTTTTACTGACTTAGGCTCTATGGAGACTGAGAACATAAGCAACCACATATTCAGATTGTACCCCTTTTACTGGATGCTCCATTTCAACTGCTATTAGTATAGAGGTCTAAAGAGAATAACCAATAAGAGGAAACAGGTGAGCTTTTTACAACCACTCCCTCTGTGTTGAAAAGAAGTTTTGTAATTGTTCTGTAATGAACAATTTGAAACATTAATAATACAATTGCTATCACAAAATTGAGAGAGGCTGTTATATTGAGGCTGTTATATTTTTCAGGATATCTGCACCAAAAAATAAAACAAAACAAAACAAAAAAAAAAATCACTGAAAATCAGGAATTGGGAAGTAAGATATCAGGAACTAAAATTGTTCATTCCCTTGATGTACATTCATTGAAGAAAATGACTTCTAAAGTAAGATTAGCAAGTAAGACTAAAACATAGACCCTTGAATTTTCATGAAACCATTTCTTTGTGTTATATACCTTTGTTACTGTATCACTTTTAATTGAGGCAATATTGCCAGCTAGAGACACAAAATGCTGTTTCCGGGGCTTTGGAACACTTCAACTTTTTTTTAGAGTATGTCAGTACAAAATCAGGCTTGTTTGACATGGTTTGACCTTCTCTTGGTGGCATTATATGCTGTCCTGTATAATTATTATTGACCTCAAAATAATATTTACTTTATGCTGTAGTGAAAATTAAAGAAGGAAAAAGAAAAATCATCAGAATGAAAATCTCTTACTCTGTCTCTGAATACACTGGAAGAAGCTCAAACCACGGAATATCTAACTTTAAAATTCATAAAAATATTTTAAAATAGGTGGTAGTCATGTGGCACATACTCACATTGTATCTTTTGCTTGCAAGAAAAATAAAATAAGTTACTCCATGTGCACTGAGGAATCACAGAAGAATTTAGGTTTCTAAATAATAAAGAGGGGGGATGCAAAAATTACTGTAAAGCCACTTCTAAATATATTCAAAGAGTATTGAAGCCAATAAAAGATGCTCCCTTTCATTTGCTGCATTTGATCTGGAGGATATAGATGAGCACAGGAATTTAAGCATATTGTTGGAGACAAAAACTAGGACAAAATTTCTAATTTAATTCAAATATCCTGAGTGCCAATATCACCACTTTAAATGATATTTCTGAGATTACAGTTGAAATGGCAGTGACCCTTCAAAAATATACTAACTAGCTTAAGAGGCAGCAAAAACCCCCTGAAATTCTAGGAAGAAAGGAGTTTGCTGCTGTCATAAGAAAAACCCACCAAGCAAAATCATTTTTTCTGCAAATCTTATACAGAATTCTCAATATGAAAACACAGAGGTATCAATTCAAAGACAGTTAGCCATTAAAAATAATAAAATAAACAACATTTCATCAAAATACAGTGTTCGGAAGTTAATAGTTCTTGGAAGTGCTGGAGGTAATGTGCCAAAACCATCCTCACAAGGTTTCCATCTAAGATCCTTCATTTTATCCAAATTAAACTGTGGGTTTAAAATCCAGAAAACCTTACTATCATCAGAATTACACAAGCACAAAAGGTAAATTGAGTAAGGAGCAGAGTGGAGTGGAGGTTTTTTTTCTAACTAGCGGGTAATTCCTGTTTAAACCAATCCATTTTCTAGCTAAAGGAAACAAGACAACAACAAAAAAAACTGCACCTCAAAACAAAAACAAAAAACAAAAAACAAAAAAACAAAAAAAAAAACCAAAAAACAAAAAACAAAAAAACAAAAAACAAAAAAAAACAAAAAACAAATGAAAACAAACAAACAAACAAAAATATCAGTCACCTCCACCCCCAAGAATCTGTGGTACTCCTCAGGCCATTTACTATTTATTAGTCATTTCTTCTGGAAATTCTGACAAAAATGTGGCTAAAATTTTTCCTCAGCTTTATCTCCAATAATGATCTACAGCATATGTTTCTTTGCACTTTAAAGTGAGCAGAAAGTAGGAGCCTATCTTTCTGCAGCAGCTAAAATAGAAATAACTTGTTTCTGCAATTAATAGTTTCTCAGAAAATTTTCTTTCTCAGAAAGTTCACGGTTTTTGACTTGTTCTGGCCTGCCACATTAGCATATTTGTTCAATTGCCAGCTGTGTTCTCAGTGCTGGGAAGAAAGAGGTTCATATAAATGTAGAACTAGTCCGAATCCTGACTGTAGACAGTGTTTATAATTAGCCATTCCCAGGGGGCTGATGTGTGAAGAGACGCCAGTTTAACACCATTAAAATGATTTCCAAAGAGTTCCCAGCATCTTTACTGAAGGAATCAATCAAAAATGTCTTCAGAAGAAAATGTAATTGCTTTCAAGGATTAAAATTTTAATCAGGAATATTCAATTAGCAGTTAATATTGAGATTCACTGTTTAGATTTTTATGCAAATGTGCCATTCTTATATTCAGCCTTGAAGATAAAGGCGATTCATGGCAAATACAGTTCTGTCTCTCAGCTCATCAAGTCAGTGATAATTTACTTTGAAGAAAATTTTACACTTGCTACATTTGGAAGTATGTAAATCAGTTCACTTTTGCCCCTTCTACTGTAATTAATCTTTGCATTAGTTATATGAGATGGCTCATAGAGTTTTCATTCACGTGAATCTCTTGGTTTCAAAAAGATTTGACCAATAAGATAAATAATACATATCAACTGTTAAGCCAGAACTGATGTTTGAATGAGCTTGATTACATTTATCCTTTAAGAATAACAATTCTGGAATGGAAGATCTTGAATTGAAAACCGCACAGTTACTAAAAATCAGATCTTAAGAATTGCTGATAAAATTCCTCTTCCCCTAAACCATTGTGTGTTCTGAGAGCAGAGGTCAATGCAACTTGCATATAACTAAATGTAGAGATATTATATTGACCATTCCAGAATTATGAGACTTTCCTTGATCAAAATCCATCTTCGGTTGCATGAAATAAAATTTTGAATTTATGATTAGAGATAAATTTCCTTATAATTAATTTTAAAATTAGAAAATATCACATTTAAATTTGCTTGTTTGAGATTTGACAATATATCAAAAATCTGTTAATTAAGAACTCCCCATAAGGCATGGAAATATATGAGACCATTTCGAAGCTTACGTAAAGCTCTTTGATTTTCTGATATATATCTTATAATATGCTATTTTATCCTTGCAATTTAGTCAGTACATACTAGAAACTCAGAGAAATAGTTAAATAATTTAATTTCTCCTCAGAAATTGCAGACAGTGTCTGTTATAAATGTCATAATCTATTCTTATATAGCATCTAAGACAAATAGAAGTATTGAATAGTCTGAGCAAGCAAGAAGAATTCTGTTGGAGTTGAAAAGCTTTAGTACTGACCATTCTTATCTGTCTAAATTATATTTTAGTGTTATTTATATCTTAATATTCCCATTTTTACTTGAAAATCAAACATGAATATATGATCAAAGACATCAAAATACACAAGTTAGCTTGAGCTGACAAGATTTTGACCTTATAAACCTCATTGTCTGTAAAGCTAGAACATATATCCTGCATTGGAATGGATGCAGAAGGATCATTGAGGTCCAATTCCTGTCCCTGCACAGGACAGCTCCATGGCTGCTTGACTTCTGACATTTAGGAATTTCCTGCTCCTGTTCTCTTAGAATGTGTTGCTCAAAAAGTCATCAGCACTGATGGACCCTGCGGGAGTCTTTGTGTTGGGATTGATGGTGGTAAGGGACAAAACTCACGTGCTCTGTATATGCTAAAAGTTACGGCTGCAGTTTATTGTAACGAGCCCTGCTAAGAGCTGCCTGGCACAGCCCAGAGTAGGACAAAGAGATAAAAGGGGGAAGAAAAAGAGCAATGGGATAAAAGGAAGGTGGGGTAATAGAAGAGGGAGAGAGGAAGAGCAGGAGGGAGGTAAGAGAGGGGTAATAAGTGAGAGTAAAGAGAGCGATTTCCCATTTAAAATACAATAAATCTTCTTCCATGATGAATATTCTAATTTCCACTAACCAATGTAATACAAGATACAAATTCTGTAGCATTGTTCTATCCAGAGGGGATTACCTCTAGCTGGCTATCCCATTGTTTCATGGTAATTCAGTAACTAGGGCTTGGCATCTCAAACGTGGCTTTCATTTCAATTTCGTTCATGGTTTCCATATTCCCAGAATCTGAGCATTCATATTTGTAATATTTTCCTGTTTTGTCTTCCCCATCAGACCCCAGCACCTCCAGAAATGTTTTCCCAGGAGACTTTACCTACTTAGATCCTTGAGCAGCCTGAAGTCTGCTCTTCTTGTGTCCAGGGCTGAAGGTTGGCTTGTACTTTTGGTCCAGTCGGACTAGATTTAAACTCAATTGTTCTCTGGGTCACTGTGGCCAAGGTGGCCACCAATCACCACTCCTGAGACCCCCTCTTTCAACAAGCAACAAATCAAGAAGGACGTATTTCCTAGTACCCCTACTATCCATACCATGAAGTTATCATCCAGGTGTTTTAGGATTCTCCTGTTTGTGCCAGCTGTATGGTGTTCCCAGTGATCATCTGGAAAGTGGAAGTTCTCCATAAGGCAGTTGAAACAAGTTGAAATAAACAAGCAAACAAGACATTTCCATAACTATTACTCAGATCAAATATCTAATTAAATATACATCAGAAAGTTGATAGAGTGATCTGCATTTTGATCACTGCCTTTATGCTAAATAGGTGAGTACTTATAAGCACTGAGTAAGGCTGATCAGGGCTGAGGCTGCTCTGTGCCTGGGTTAATTTTCCTTTATGTAAATTGGACCTGATATAACAGCTATCAAGGCTTGTCACTAAATTAACTAGATATTTAAAATATCTCTGGACAACACCTGAACAAACCTGGATAAAAGACTGACCTAAGGAAACATACTTAACCACTAGGCAGCCATGTACCTTTTCATGATCACTGATTTCCACAAGAGCAATGTTTGAAGAATACTAGGCAAAACTATGTGAACTCCACTCCTGATAGCGCCATGAAAATATTTGAAGAAACAATTACAAGAATCAAGGAACACATTGAACTTGCAAAAATTATTTCCACTGTATAGATTTACATATACTATAATAAGCATATACTATTTTGCTCAGTAGTGTGTAATCCAGTAAAAAAATGCAATGTCTCATGATTAAGATATATGTGTACATTTATATAGTATACATACATGCATGCATCTCATGAGAATATTCCACTGTGCCACAACAACACAAAAAGGGAATTGACATTTTTCTATAAATAATTTCTACCTATGGAACCATTATTTTGCTTTAGAATTCAATAATATTGAAATATATTTACATGTGTCAGATTCAATTTCAGAGGAGTCAGAGCTGTTTAATATAGATGTATTATAAAATTCTATTTTCAAAGTTAGGAGTAATATATTTGAATTGTCATTAGCAGCTCATTAAACAGTTAAAGTATAATGCCCCCATTCTTGCTTTGTAGATGATTTTTAGAAGAAAAAAAAGTTTCTTTTACATTTAACTTTAGAGATACTCTTAATTTTTGTTCTACATATAAGACTGCACTGGCCTAAATGATCACTTAGTGGAATTTTTTTTTTGTAAATTTTACACCGAAGGAACATTCTGCTATTCGTTCTAATTTTGTTCTTTATGCAGAAGAGAGAAACAAGAAAAGTAAAATCCAAAACCACTTGAGAATTAAGATAAACAAGGGAATTCAGGAAAATAAGATTTAAAATTTTTAATGACTGTGTCCTCTAGTAGTGTAGAAGAGTCACTGAAGATGAACTAAAGTAAGACATGACACAGTGACAGGTTTGACCACAATATTAACGTTGCCACAGCACTTGAAACCCTCTCATCATGACATAACCATGACAATAAAGATGATCTTCACTACTGATTTCAAGAAATATAAGTATGTATCTATGACCAGTTAATGATGAAAGCCATATGAGTAGGAGAATGGAGGCTTTGTTTGGCCAGATCCAGGTTTCTCTGACCAGACAAGAGGCTCTGTTAAATATGCACCCTAGGGTTTCTATTTTCTAGTTTCCATTGTTTATTGCCTGGTATTAACAGTCCCATACAGTGTTCCATCTTTCTGGGGCTGGTGGGAGATGGGGTGATACAATCAATGCTGTATTTCCTGATGCAGATATCTCAGGGGTTGCTCCAGAGATGAGTCCCATCATAATTCAATTATTTCTGGGGTGTTATGTAGCCACAGGAGTTAGGCAGAATGGTGTTTTGGCTACTGGAATGAATTGCAAGATTTATTTTCAGCCACCTGGCATTTGCCTCATCACAGTAGCATACAGTAATTGAATTGGTAGATTGTGGCAGTGGTCCAGTGCAATTGATCTGCCAGACCTACTCATACTGATTCCACTCACCATCCAGATACACCTTTTTTATGCTGAATTATGGTGCACATTTCATAGATAACCTACACAAGTGGTCAAGTCCCCCCATCAATCAGGAGCCCATGTTTATGTCACACATCCAGATGTCCACATATATGTGCCCTGTCCCACTGATCAAAGAGGCACAGTGGTGAGGTTGGGGCTCATGATCAGTACATAACAGCTTCCCATTGTCATTTCTTCATTCTGATACTTTTCCTCTCCTTGAGAAAGAGCTCTCCATGGGCTATAATCCTTCAGTTAAAATCTGCTCCATTGTGGGCCTCCCTTATACTTCTGCCATCTTCCTCCTCCTTCTCTGTTCTTGGAGCTCTCTGTTGTTTTCGATTTTTTTTCTCATGCTCCTCTTTCTGAGAGTTTTTACTGAGCATGATGTATTATGGTATGGAATATCCCTGTGGTCAATTTAGGTAAACCATCCTAGTTATGCTATCTTCAAGCCTCTTGTGTCAGCCTACTCCTTTGGGAGGAGGGGAATATACAGAATGGGAAAGAGAGAAGGTCTTGACACTGTGCAAGCATTGTTTGATAATAGTCATAACGCTGCTCTCCTATCACCATGATTTTAGCCACAGACACAAACACAGCACCATATGGACTGCTGTGAAGAAAGTTAATTCCTATACAGCCAGACTAAGAAAAACTCCACCTCATAATCCATGGAATTTTTCTTATGCTCAGGTCTCACATTAAATGATATATTTATGTATGTTCTGATGTCTTATTAACCTACTTTAGTTTCTATACTGTACTCAAATCTTCCAAAATATTTACCAAAACCATGCTGCATTTCAACATCCAATCCTTCAATTTCATGCCTTTCATTTTCCTTTCCATTCTGTCTAGCTCTCATTCCCAAAATTCCTTCTTGCCAATATTTAAAATAGCATCATAGGCATTGCCATGAACCACTTTCCACTGATCCTGGAAATACACACAAATTCCATTACTCATTCTTCCAAACATCCACAAGTACAGCCAACAGGTTTGGCTCCATTAAGAAATTAACCTAGTCTCCTGAACAGACTGGGGTGGAGTCAGACAGACACAGGTGTGCTCCAAGCAGCATCTTATCCAACAGCATGTGGTCATTACCAGCCAAGTAGGTGAATAACACTACTCTGACAACATGAGAAATGATACTACTGCACAGAATTGACACTTGAAAGTCAAAGCAAGAAACGTGCACTGAAGTGTTTCAGAAACTCCAGACACTCAACAGATCCAAGGAAAATGTGAAGAAATTTGCCAGTTAAAAATTACTATCACAATAATATAGAACTTGTTTGTTTATTTGTTTTTGTGGGTTTTTTTTTTTTGTTTTTTGCTTTTGTTTTGTGTTGTTGTTATTTTCAATATTTTAAGCCATCAAATTTTCCAGGCCATTGTATGAAGTCTTTAATGACTTAAGAGGAGAAGTTAATTGGTGGTTATTGTTATTTACTGATATTGGTCATAGTTCAGTAATCTAATTCTAATTATGTGTAGCAAGCTCATATAGCTTGACTTGCTGAAGTAAACCAGTTCAGCTACAGAAAGGAGTTAGATTTCCTAAATGAATTGTTTGAAAAGGGTTTGAATGGAGAGTAGAACAAGAAATTATATACAGTGATCATTCACTTGCCTTCTCTTTCTCAATCTATCTGCTGTGTGGGTTTTTCTAGTCTTCAACACATGGCATCCCTAGAGAGGCAGATGCTTAACTCTTGGTTACTTATGTAATTGTATAGAGAAAAATTGTATTGATTTATTTAGTTTTACAAATATTAATCATACTTATCCTGAAGAATTCTAATTCACAAATCCTCTCAGGAAAATGTTTACAAAAAACTGAATTTATTTTTGTGGGTTGTTTCTGGTTGTTGTTTGAATAGTGCATCCTATACATACAATTTTCAAAGCTTCACAGCAGCAGAGTTTCGTCTAATCTATCAAAGAAATTCAGGCAAAGATTTCACTTGCTTATGAAAATGCTGATAAGTATCTTCTACTTGACACTTGATAGACCTAAGATAACATGCATTTTAATTTGTTAAAGTACATTAAAAATGGTCAAAATCAGCATTGACATGTAGACATTGGTTTCAATGCTTAACCTGATATGTAGCTGATTCTATATTGTCTAAGAAAAGGTCTATGGCCAAAGTTTTACTCCATCTTAAACTGAAACCATAATTTGGCATGTTTGTGCATGATACACATATATGAAATCTATTTCACAAGATAGAAATATATTCAGGTACTCAGATCAAGTTTTTTATCTAACATTTGAATAAATGTATGAGCTACTTAATAAATCAATATGTGCATTTTGTTAGAGAACACAAGCAAAACAAAGAAATGACACACTTCAGATACAGTTTTCTCCTTGTGAGGGTCATCCTAGGTCTGCACAACAGACCTTTGTCCTTCTCCCTGCCCTCCTTAAGGCACCAGCACAGAATCCATGCACATGTGGCTAGACTAGATATGAACTCCAGTGAGTGTTAGCTCAGCTCCTCTGTCCCTCCTCAAGGCTTCAATACTACTACCCAGTTTCATTGTCAAGCAAATGAGGAGCAGATCCTAATAAAAAATAACCAGGGAACAATGCTGCTCAAAGAAACATTGACACTTAAGGTTAAATTGTTAGAGTATTCCTGGCTGTAGAAATGGTTTTTAGAAATTTCTGAAGAATGTAAATAACCTATACTTTTCAGAGAGGCCTTAAGTGGCAGACTACTCACTCTTTGCTTAATAAAAATAACCCTAATCCTAATCTCAAGATTTTACATAGTTTATTAAGGAGTTCTTTTTTCTACAGATTAGATTAACTAATACAGCTAAAATTACCAGAGAATCACAGAATATTTTTAGTTAGAAGGGACACAAAAGGATAATTAAGTCCAACTCTTAAGTGAATGGCTCACATCCTATCCTATCTTATTTGGTACAGAAGACTTGAGGTTTGAAAAGTTTTGATAGCTAAACACCTTATTTCAAGAATCAAAAACAAAAGGAAATTAAAATTAGAGGGTGGTAAACAAAAGAAAGTATAAATTAAAATAAAAAGAAGATGAAGAAAAAGAAGAAAAAGAAGAAAAAGAAGAAAAAGTAGAAAAAGAAGAAAAAGTAGAAAAAGAAGAAAAAGGAAAAGGAAAATAAGAAAGAAAAAGGAAAGGGAAAAGAAAAAGAAAAAGAGAAAGAAAGAGAAAGAGAAAGAGAAAAAGAGAATGAGAAAAGGTGTAGTGGAGGATCTTGGTCTTGGCTCCTATTGCTCTTCAATGGACAGCTTCATGTTTCCTGTCACTATCAGAAGTAAAATGGTTGCCTTTTTTTGTCATTATCTACAGAAAACATTCCTTTTGACTGGACTCTTGACAGCTAATTACTTAAACTCTGCAAATGATCTATAAGCCATTTAGACACACATGGCACATCTCTGCATGTTGCAATGGATTCTGCAGTTCCTCAGACCAAAAAGTTTCTTGGCAAAGGAATTTCAGAATTTTATATGAAAAATAAATATTGTAAAATTATCTTATCTAAATACACCTCTCACTAGACCAGGCTGTTCAATAACATATCTAACCTGGCTGTGAATACTGCCAGGGTTGGGATATCCACAGCTTCTCTGGGTAGCCTCTTCCACCTTCATAATAAATAATTTCTTCCATATATCTAACCTAAATTTTCCCTCTTTAAGTTTGAAATCCTCATATTTAAGCTTAAAAGTTCAATGGTTAGGGGAGATTGCTCTAGTAGCATTTTTTCCCCCATCCCAAAGTTAAGTAATGAAAAAGAAGTGTGATGTTAAACAGTTTTGACAAGACCAATATTTTATAGGTGTTAACTCCCATCTAATTTTGATTTTTTTTAACACCTAAAAATCATATTGTTAGATACAACCCCTTCACAAAATACAGAACTACTGCAAGAGCTTCAAATAGAAACAGTGCCCACTGCTTAATTATGAGTTAGCTAATATGATTAATATATTCCAAGACTAATAAATATGGAAAGTTTCTCAGTGCATTTGACCAAGTTATCCGCAAGGTGTCAATATGGATTCATAATAATTTCTGTGGCTATAAACAAATAATTGTCTTGTTAAAAATAGAAATTTGGAAATGACAATTTACAGGTGCTGGGGGCAACTCTTCTGTTCCAAGTTTTGAAAGAGACATATTTTCTCAATCTTTTTTTCATGAGCAATTTAATAACCATAGAACTTTCATATTTCTTCTTCTGAAGGCACTAAAGGGTATTTTAGTAATGTATTTATCTACAGCTAACAACCATAATTAGCTTAAGTTATGGAATGCCCCAAATAAATGAAGAGCAGTTTATAGTTATTGAGAAACACAGTTTGTTCTGCTGGTGTTTTGTTAAATATTTGCAGAAAACATGATTTGCATCATTTGCAAGTTACATAAACCTTTATAATTATGGCCTAAAGTATTATACAAAAGTTATTTAAGTAATTCCCAAAGATTTGTCTCTCAGTGCACCAAGCATTAATCATCTGTTGTGTCTATTATAAATGCAGAAGCAATTAAGTAGATCTGTGGTGAGTACAGGTTATTGCCAGATTTATTCAACATTTTTCCATGGCATCATGAGGAAGACTGTTTTGAGTTGTTTGTTTCTTAGTGAAGAATAAAAATATTACTTTATGCCCAAAATGCACAAAAAATTAAATTAAATTAAAATTCAGTGTGTAGAAACAGAAATGTGATAAATCCTAAATAGATTAAAAATGCATACTATGGAGAAAAATCCCTCTCCTTCTCCGTAAGAAGCAGTAAGAATTAATTTAGATATTAGAAAATTAATATATGACAGTGTCCTAAAACTTGAACAGGATTTGTTCAAAAGCATACTTAAGAATCAGCCTCACCTGCAATTACTTTGCAATTTTGAGGTATAATATTTAAATGAAAAATCTGCTGTCTTTGCCCTGTGAATTCACTGAAGGCAATGAAAGTTTAGATTGAATAAAATATAATAAAAGACAGACTATCAGGCAAGTAAAAAGATGTTACTTGAAGAAACAAAGAGAATGGATCAGAAACTCTATGGCAAGGTAACAGGTTTGCATGCATATTTTAACAGCCTACTGATTCTCTACCATTAGAGTTTTCCATTGCTTATCTTGATAATAATTTGCTCCTGCTCTGTGAAATATTGTTTAACTGCCATATGAGGGTTCTGCCACCTTGGAACATGCTCAAATTGTTTTTGCTTCTATAAACATATAGATTTTCTTGAAATATTAAAAAGTTTGGTGTTGCAAGAGCTGAGAACCATCCCTGAATATATTGTACAAAATGCTCAAAACTGGGCTCATCCTAAAAGATGAAGTCAGTTTGTGGTTTTCACTAAATAGTCTATAGCTTGAGCATGGTTTGATTTACAGTTCCAATTACCTGAGGAAAAAACCCCTTATAAATGTAGCTGTTGGACTGCCCCCTCTAGGAGTTCAGAAACCTTATAAAAACCTGCTTTATTAAATCTGTTAAATAATCCAAGATTATTTTGTGCTTTTTAAGTTTGGGGTGCCGTGTGTAATTACACTTGAATTGTATCATGATCTATCCAGTTCCCCATGAAATGGTGTTGTTTCACTGCAGCCTCTGCAATGACTGAAAAGCACACCAGCTCTTTGGCTAGCTACATCTGGTGTACCACTGAAAGGAATTTAGTTGGGCCTTTTCTTCTTTACTTTACTATTCTTTTATGGAAATATACAGTTCTGTAATTTTTTAAAGAGCTCAGCTATTTAATATACTTCATATCTTCCAAAATTGGCCCATTTCCCAAGTTAGTATCTCATAGTCTAATCTTTTACAATGTTCTCCAAAAGTCTGTCCAAATGTTCATCATGAAAAAAGAACAAAAAAACCCCTAAGTATAGCAAGAAAATAGAGGCTCTCTAGATATAAACTTGATTGAAGTAATACTATCCACATTTATTTTACTAGTCATTATGTGTAATCAGGATCTCATCTTATTAATTACTGTAAGGAATTAAGAGACTCTAGGACATGCAATATTTAAAGACATTAACATGAGACATTTATGTCACTACTGGCTCCAGGAATCCATCTGTTGAATATAATAAATTTTCCATTAGCTGTTGATCTCTTGGTTGAGGTACAATGTGTTAGTCATAGACTTTCTAACTTTCCTAATGCTGTATGCAGCAAGCACTTTAGCACATGAAAAATCAAGGCAATTTTCAGTTAAACACACTGGAGGAATCCTTCTCAAAGTGCTTATTGAACATGGGACTGTGGTGGGACATGGGACACCTAAATTTGTATCACAGTTACAACAACAAAAATAATTACTTGCACTTTCCCACTTTGGGTTGCTTTGTGGGACTTCATTAAATTAATTATCATAGAAAAGAAATTGTGAAAGAAGTTTCCCTTTTAAAGTAAACTTTTGTGAGCAGCTTTACTGTTTGGGAATTTGTGGTACTTTTTGCCCTAGACAGTCGAAGTTAATACAATTTAAAGTATTTGCATTTCATAAAGGAAAAAATTTGTAAGGACAACCTGTTGCCTGTAATCCAGGTGAACGGGAGAATTTGCAAGGAGGACCTTAATTTCCATTTGGGATCTTCAGGTTAGAAACTAGTGAAAACCTGTAAAGGTTAGGAGCAGTGTCAGAGGTCTATGCGCACTCTGCCACCAGGAGGTGTTTAGGAACAAGATAAATGAGCATCTCCTTAGAGTAGCACCTTGCAGTAGGGGATGCAGCCGTGGAGCAGGGGAGTGCTGTAGATGACCTCAAGGTCCCTTCTGGCTCTCTGAGTTTATGTATTGGCAGAAGTTAGTTTATTTAAAAGGGCAGATTGACTTCTCCTCTGTACTGCAGTGCTTCCCCTCCATGCATTACTCTTCTCTCTCAGGACTGCAAGCAACAAAGACTTAAGGGTAAACAGAGGCTGTTTACATCAATTACTGTTTTCTTTTGCCCAGCAAACACAAGGGGCAGATTATATAACTGTACCTCGAGTCTGCACACACAGAGTCCAAAGCAACCTCAGAGAAGTGGACTGAGATCATGAAGTGGTAATATTAATACTATGTTACACAGCAGGAAAAGAATCCTTCTTGTAATAACACAGATTCAGAGAATAGACACCCACATCTCCTAAATGGAAAACTATAATGAGATAAAGAACATAAAGGCTGTTCCAGAGATCCATGGCTCAGACCTTCAGCTACAATCAGAGATCTTGGCATACAATCAACTTGAACTCTGTTCTAGCAATGTTCCGATTTTGAAAAAAATTGTATTCACTTATGAGTTTTTCATTTAAAGACTTTATTAGAGAAAACTAATGATGTTTCCTCTCCCCATAGCAAGCAATTCCATATCAAGTGAAGTCAAGGATTGGTGTTCTGTCACCAATGGCAACTGACAGTATCCCTCCTTATTTCTCTACTGTGCAACAATGAATTTATTTGGAAAAAAGAAATAAGGCAAAATCAACCTTCTCCCCCCAAAAACAGCAAATGACAAAACAACAAAACATACAAGACCCTAAGATAAAGACAATGAATGTACCTGAAATGAAGTGCCTCTGGTGTGAGAAAATTGGAATAGAAAAAATTAAAAATGGAGAATGAAAGGAAGTTTTGAACAACAAAAATGGAAAGTAGAAAATGCAATTTGCAATTTAATATTATTTTTAGTTAGTAGTAAAAAAAAAATCTCTGCCTACATTTTCAGAGGTAGAAAGCAGGCAAACACAGGATGCATAAGGAAGGAAGGATTAATGTCTCTTTATTGGGGCAACATGTAAGGAACCTTTAGGGTTTCCCAGTATATTGGGAAGGTAATGTTGAAGTGCCAAATTAGGAAACTATTTAAAACTAGATTACTGTGCCTTTCACAGTATTATCTGATTTTAGTCCTGGCCACCAACTATATTACAATATTTCTTATTTCTTAGATGAACTATAATAACTATATAGCTTACCATTCTGATAGTCTCACAGATATGCTAATATTTGTTCAAATTTTTCCTTGAATAAGCAACACCTAACTGAACCCACATCACATTTAATATGTCATATAAATTACTCTGATTTCCCAGAAGAAAATTGGTGTCCTTGAAAATAGCCACTGACATTCACAGGCTGAAAGAATTCACTTTTACAGTGTGAGTGCTGCAACTTGTGCTTTGCCAGTAAAAATAATTTGCAGCAATGTTTCATGGTTCTTGCCATAATAGAACAGACCTATGCATCTCAGCATCAGAAAATCTAGCAGGCATCCTGACCCTGCAGCTATAAAGACTGTTCTAAGTTTAAAAGCAGATATAAATATCCAAACAAACAGGATTTAAATATCACACCTGCCTCTTTTTATGATCAAAGTAGCAGCAAAACCCAGTACTTCACTTAAAAGAGGAAGGGGAAACTTTCAAGTGCAGCTGATATCTAAACAACTAGAAGCATCTCCCTCAACTCTTATTTCTTTTGGTAGTGTTTGATGTCTCAAAATAATTTTCGGGATTAAACGTATTGTATTTAAATAAATGTATAAAGTAAAATTTTTTACACTTGGCCCTGATTCTCCTCTCACTTATAGTAGCAAAGTATCCGAAAAAGTTCATTTTTCTTTTGGAGGGGGGAGCAAACATAAAATTTAAGATACTCAAGTCATGATTGCTAGAAAAAACACTTTGTCTCCTCCATATAATTATAATAAATTCATTAAATGTCAACACCTTAAAATACTGCAGCTAACACTACCCAAATTACTTCTAACATTTTTGTGTTATTGTTTATTGTGTAGTGTTTATTGTTTATTTCCTTTTTGCATACTGTTTATTGTAGAACATAACCTTTGGCCACTCAAAACATGGAAATTACCAGGATCAAGACCCAATCATAATGTCTCCCTTTACATTGCTGTTAAGGCACTGTAATTTATTGCATGAACACAGAGCACAAAACTTTCTTACAATATTTATCCTAACACAGCAGGTTGACATAGGGTACTAGCAAAGCACCTTTCTCTTTAATATTTCTTTTATCTATGATTTCCACTTATCAATGTTAGAAAAATCTGATGCCAAGGTCTTGCATTTTGTACCTCCAAAATAAGTTTCACAAGTCAGAGAAATTGCAGGATATTCTACATTGATGAAAATAGCAAAAATCAAGGAAGTAGATGGAGCTTAACAAGATACAGAGTATTAGTCTATATAGGAGATGGAGAACCCAGGGCTCTATAAAAGGCTTGAGAATAAAAGCTTGGGTGTAAAATTAAAAAAAAAAAACAAAACAAAAACAACAGTAAAATATATTGATACTGGTAACACAACACAGTGTCAGTGTTTTTGAAATGAATGAAGTTTTTCCTCTGAAATGTTTTGAATATAAGACCATGTAAAGTGCAACAATTTTATTAGTGTCTAAGAATGGAACCACTTCAACAAAACTGTGCATCAGCAATTTAGTATGAAGTGTAGGTGAATGGGATCAAACAGGTTTTCTTAGAGCCTGATAATTGTCCATTTTATCAGGTTTTGTAAAATTAAATGCCCAGTTATTCCAGAGTTAAAGTTAAATTGGCAAGTTGAAGTTTGTGTGGAGGCAGGGAGGAGAGGAAATCTTACATGGAGAAGAAAATCCATTCTGGAGGCATGGTCAGAGCAAGTCAATGCTATGTATGGCAAGAGTGATGGACTCTGCAAAAATAGCTCTTTGTACCTTCATTGGGAAAGTCAGGTGATTTTCTGGAGGTTTTAAATGAAACTAGCAATAGAGAGAGGAGAGGTGGCCACCTCAGTCCTACACTGCAGGCAAATGCCAAAGCCAGGCTTGGAACTGGTGTTACTTGCACCACAGCTGAATGCTCCAGTCTAAATGAACAAGAAACCACATGTGTGAAAAGAAGCTGAGACCCTGGATCTGAACAGCAGCACATTTCACACATGGTGGCAGAGATTTAAAGTTTACTTGAACATTAGATGTATGTGTTCTATGCTGTAAACTTCCAAAAAATAATTTCTTTCCAGCAGAGGAGGCAGAATTGTAAATTTCTAATATTTTCTGATAAGTAGATAGTATTGAATCAACTACAGACCAACTCATGCCAATAAAAATAAAACAGAAGCATCACTGAGCATGTTTCTTAAGGTTAGAATCCCTTTTTCTCTTACCTCTAATTCTATTCTGAAGCATTCCTTCAACTTTTTAATACAATTTGCTTGTTCATTTTATTCTTATTATAATAATTAGTTCTTTATTCTTATTTCTTGCAGATTATGTTTTTATAATTAGTAATGGCAATATTTCTGCCTAAGATAAGTGTTTTACAGAATTAAATGTGTTGATGTGTATGCCATAGTTAATTGCATTCTCTAAATTTAGGTAATGTTGTGGGGAATAATTTCAATTAGTTTGCTTTTCTTCATGGTTATTAAATTCATTTGAAAAAAAAGGATAAAAAAACTCCTAAAAGCAGAGTGATGGGAGTTCTGAAATAATTGGTTTTAGCTTAGCAAATCTTCTTGAAGCCATTTGCAGGTATAATCATAATTTATGATATTCATTTAGGGGAAAAAAACAAGAATAAGAATACCCGACCCAACCAACCAAAAAAACCACCCCCTCCAAAAAAAAAAAAAAAATAGCCAAAATCCCAAATCAAGATAAAACAAGCAGCCACATAAAAGCTACAGAAATTTAATCTGTTTCTCCTGGCTCAAATACAACAGAATAAGGAAAACTTCAAATTCAATTTTACTTTTCACGTTGGCCCTTTCTATAATGTTGTTCTAATATTTAATAATAGTACTATAATTTGACTAAAATTAAGCAATTAACATAATTAATATCCATCATGCTGCAGTGGCTCCAAGCCCCCTCCCTGAAGAGACAAAACTAAGAGTAATTAATGGGATAAACAAAACCATACTCTTATGTCATGGACAATCCTAGTAAGCTTGGTTTCTGCCAATGATCTTCAGTGCAAAATAAAAAGGTAACTCTAGATGAAATTAAAAATTTAGAGTGGCCAAATGAGGAGGAAAGATATTTTAAACTGGATTTAATTTAATGTGATGGGATTTGATACCTAGTGAGAATCTGTTCCTCTCAGGGAAGCAATTCTGTTAAATTTGGTGCAGCAGCCTGCAAATGCTCAACTTGCACAGATGAAGGAAGCTGTGTAAAGCAGTTGTAAAGACTTCCAGTCAGAGACAGGGCCATGGTGCCACAGGGCTCTCCGGGCAGCCTTCTGGCATACTGACTCACCTGCTGCTGCTCTCGTGACACTGACTGAAGGGACATTTCTTCAACAAAGCCACTGGGACCCTTGCTCTCATCTTGCTTGCAGACTCACCTCCGGGGTTTGCAAACCACTCTCTTACAGCACTGCACAGCAACTGAGCACGCTGTGCCACAATATCTTAATAAATTGACTGAGCTGGGGTGGCTCTGTGTGCATGAAATGTAATTAACATTGCCAATATCTAATACTGGCAGCTGTGATGGGCTAATGGACCTTCAAGTGACCTTAAAGCCACTCAAAATTTCAGAGGAAATTCTGTCTGTGATTAGGTAAGTGGAATAAAAAGCAGGACAAAAAGCCAAAATTCTTCAAAATTAAGCTATCTTTTCCTAATAGGCTATATTTTGTTAACAACTGTCATAAAAAGTATGAACATGCCAATGCTATCACAGAGACCTGTCATCTTGCTGTGATGGCAAGAAAACTGAAAGTGATGGAGTGACAGAAACAGAGGCGCATCTAAGGATGAAGAGCTGAAAAGACTAACCTGCTATTCCATTTTTAGCTTGATCATTTGTTCAAATTGTACCAGATGTTCTGGGCCTTGACACAAGGGTTGATCAAAAGCTGTGGGAGCTGACAGCTGAACAGTAGGCATGGGAGTTGAACATGTTGCTCTGTACTGAGGCAGAACATGACCAGACCCCCCTACTTGCTTTATGATTCTTGCAGGGTGGAAACAGGACCAGGCAGTGACACAAATCCTTTCTTCTGTTGCTTGAGTACATTACACATGGTGAGAAAATGCCAAAATCACAGTTTTTGAATTCTGGAGTGGGGAAATTCCTGACTTCTTCTACACACTGAATCAATAAATCAAGTTTTAATTTTAGGAAAATATTAAATGCACCTCTCACAGCCTGCCATCTTTGATAAATGCTCCTAATACTATTATATCTTTGATATTTACTTAAACCTCAGTTGAATTAAATCTTCTCTCTTTGACCACAGCTTTACTTAAATTGCAGCTATACTCTTATTTCTGGTTCCAGAGAACAGGAACTAGATTTGTACAAGCAGTTTCCCACCCTGTCCTCTACTTGCCCTTGCAAGTGTCTCAAAGCACACTGAGGTTGGAATGTGATGAGATGAAACTGAACTTTGCTGCCTGTAAGGAGGGTACCAGTTTCTCCAGATATTTTCATGGCTTTGAGTGCTGCTCTGTTAGACCTCCAGGTTAATATCAACAATCAGAACAAAGAGTGCTTTATCAGATCTAAGGAAAAAGAATTGGTTCTGTTCAGTATAAGAAGGAGCTTTATTTATACTTTTGTTAAAATTAAATAAGGTGGTACATGGTTAATATTCTTCTTGCACATGATCTTTTGCTAATAACTTCCTAATGAGAAGATAACTTTTTTTTTTTTTTTTTCTAGATAACAAATAAAAAGAAGGACACCCCAAAAAAGCACAGTGAACTTTTTATAAGATGCTTTAAAGGGAATAAAGATATCTGTGGTAACGAAAGCCCACATTTCCAGTGGAACATTTCTCAATGTACAATGGTCTGAGTTTTGATGAAAACTGTTCCATCTTTACATTGCAGATAGAAAGAGAGAAGCCAGAATACATTTTCTGAAAGTTTTGAGAGCTACCACATGCTGAGAAAATGAGGGCTCTTTCTAACTCATATCAGAAGGGGGCAATAGTTATCACCCTAAAATAAGCCAGCAAACTAATACCTAAGTAGGAGCTTAAAACAAATTCATATATCCTTTTACAGCTTTCTCTTCCTGTCACACGTTTATTTTGTTCATTTTAAGTATCCATTGACTATTAAAAAGTCCCAACAGAAAGCTATTATCAGTTTTAGCAAGCCTTCCATAGAACAATTTTTTCTTAAGGAAAGTCCATCATGCAGAAAATTTTCATTTGGTTAATAATGTCAGTTGAAAGAGCACGCTTCTACATATACTAATTTTAACAATATTTTAAAAAAACAGTTATTTGTGTCTTTTAGTATCTGTCTTAGCAGAAGTATAACTACAGAGTTATGAGATTTCCACAATTTGACCTTATGCATAAATTTAATGAGAAACATAACAGCTTGCGAATGAAAGAAAGACTTTTTGGAATGAACACTACTACGTTAAGAAAGAGAAGAGGCAGAGTATTTTAGATTACTGTCTACACTTTCTGATAGTTTTAGAGCCAATACAATAAAAAAAATATCCCTGTTCTGGACCCTAATGATCCATTTCAGCACCTAATTGAGACCCTTTTCCCCTTTAATGAGAACATAAAGAAAGCAAGGCTTTGAACTGATGAGAACAATTTGTCCAGCTAACAGTCCATAGTTAAGTTTTTAAAGTTTTTCAACAAAAGATCACATTTTGCTTTCTTCTTTTTGGAAGAATTAATTTTCAATGGATGCCCACACTTCATAAAGTTTCTGCTCTGCAGAAGTGCTGAATACCATGTCTGCTCACTAATACCAACCCCAAGGAAGGATTTTGTGACCAGTGGGGCTGAATGCTCCGTGCTGCTGGTACATGCAATTATCTCATGATCTTTGATATCCAGACTCTGACAGAGGAGGAGACAATCCTTGAACTGCTGAATCACTGTATGGGTGGCTTGTTATCACACTAATCCTGTAATTCTGCAGGATTTCAAAGACAGGAGGAAGAATATGCCAAACATTCACAGGAGATATTCTGGCTAAATGTCATTCTTTATGTGCCAATCAAAATAATGGAATTTTAAACCAAACTGAGTGTGATCAATGCTCTACTTGAAAGTTAAAAATTGAACACTCCTAAGCCTTATTTCCCTTGAACAGAATTAAAAATTTGCATTGAGAGAAAAAACTGAACATATATCAAAAGTCAACTTTGATTTGTAATTTCAAAATTTCATTAGCTTCCATTTTCCTTTCCTAACTTTACTATATGATTTATCTTTCCTGTGATTTATCTTCTTTAATCTTTCTGATGACATACACTTTTCATGAAAAGTTTTCTTAAATCAGCAAATTTCTGGTTAATTTAGCTTCATTTATTCAACTCAAAAGCTTTGCAGGTCAGCTTTCCATAGCAAAGTAAATGTAGCTTTCCTTACATTTTTTATTCAGAAAACAAAAATACTGTGCCAGAAGAACTGGCAAGTTTATATCAAAGCAATATATATATATATAAAAAAAATCAAGTTGCTTTGTAGCAAAGGAAAAGAAAAAGGGATGTAGCCTTCTTTTCCAAGACATGGCAAGTTTATATCAGGGATGACAATCAGAAGTGCCTTGTATTTAGTAATTCCAGTGTAATTTTTCACCATGATTTCTGAAATAATGTTTTCAATCCATGTAAACATTCTTCACCTGTAGCCTCCTATAAGAAGTAAAGGTATCAGAAAAAAACTTGTGATTTGAGCTCTGAATCTCAATTCAATACCACATTAGGAACAGATTTAGACGATATAGAGCTATTTTTCCTTAAAGTGAGCTTCTCAACTTTGCTATTTTTTTCCAGAATTGTATGAAAGCTAATAATCTCTGTGGTTCTAATATTGTTCAACAATCTTGAAAATCTTTCTAATGTACAGGGTGTTGCATGTTGAGGGACTAGAAACCACTACAGTATACAACATCTGCCTGAATCTAACACAACATAATATAAATATATAAATATATTTTATATGAATGAATATATTATTAAGATATTTATATTTTATTATTATTTAATATTAATTTTGTAAATGCTTGATCTTTATATGTATCGTAAACATAGTTTCTAATCTGGTTTATACAATTTTTTATTCTATGCCTACAGCATTTAACTGGGATAGAAATCTTCAACCCACAACCTTACAAAATCTTTGCTTAAGAAAGTACATGATTATGAATGAACAGCGACACAAAACCTCAAAAAATGTCCTACAGCAGCATCTCACTTCTGCTTTAAAATCACCAACTAAGTCTTCTCAGCTAGGTGTAAACAAGAGCAGGCATTGATGAAACAAATTCCAATATCAGCATCAGTAAGATACACTAAAAATGAGGAATCTTTCTTCCTGCACTTAAAAGAGTCCTCAAACACTTTGGAAAGACTTAAATAAAAAAAGCACTATCTTGGTTAAAGTTTATTATCTTAAAATTCACTGATTTTCAAAAGAAATCTGTTGCCTTATTGAGTAGCCTCTATTCCTTAATATATCAAAATGTTTTTACTGATATCAAATACACTCAGATTTTAAAGAAAAGAAAAATAGGTCATATGTGTTTGAATAATGACCATTCCCTACTTTAATTTTTCCCAGTGTATGCTTTGATTTAATAAGAAGAATAAAGGGAAAGATTGTACCATTCAAATACATGCCTGTGTATACTAAAGATTCTGAAAACAGGTGAATTGTGTATTAAATTTTAGAAGAAATAAATCACTATATTTTATAATAAATGTTATATAGACTTATTGCATTTGATTTCAAAACACTGCTTTAGAGTTCTCATGCATTTTGTATCACTGTATTCATGTAAACAGTGAAGAGTAATTAAAAAGTAAAATTTAAATGTTATATTAAAATAAAACTACATTGCATTTTTTTCAAGAAGGTTTTTTTTCCCATCACTTGCCAATATAAAGAACTGGTTATAAAGGAATGTGTCATGGAAACTTTCAAAATGTATAATGAAGAAAAATGCCAAGAAGAAATGTATGACAATATTTATCAAACAGGAATTTTATCTGAACTTTATCACCCTGCTATTGTCCATCTGCTAAACTAATTGAGTCAATGAACTTAAAACTCACTTTTTATATTTCAGTTTTTGTCTAATGGTCTTATTACTTCAGAGAGATAAATAGGAGGAAGAATATATGTTGCATGGTATATTTCAGTTTCATGCTGATCATTTTTCTTGACTTAACTGTGACTTAAAAAAACCTCCCAAGGTTCAGGAATATCCAGTGACCAAGTAGGCTGATGCAGGACTTTTTGAACCAGCATCTGTTGGTACAATGGAGCTAAGTGCTGATGTCACCCATCAAGTCACTCATTTAGCTCTGTAACTTCACTAGAATATTTCTGGTGTTTTGTCACTTGCATCTGTTCAGCTGTTCCAACAGGATGACCTAAAATGTTGAAATGAAAAAATAAAGATCCAGCAGTATTAGAAAGCATGCATATTTGTCTCCAATTATCATGAGGCATTGATGACCCAATAATGAGAGCTTCAGAAAAATATAGTCAAGAAGAAAGCTGAGTTACCACTGCAAGTGCAAACCCAGCTTAGAGAAAGTCTGCTGGAGGAAGTTGTAAGTTTTTCAACTCCTGATTTCCAAGAATTAATGCATTAAATTGTGAAGTGATTATTTTGCAGCCAATTTTTCTTGAGAAAATAATAGAGGAAAAAAAGCAAAATACAGATAATTTCTTCAACTTTCTTTAGCCCAGCTGGCCAAAGAGGCAATGAATGGGAAGAATCAGTGAGGTTTTCCTCTGTGTTTCAACAGAGAGGCTCAGCACCTTTGGTGTCCACTAAAGCTGCTTTTTAAGCTGACAGACCCAGAAACAGAGAATAGGCACCATCCTGCCATGGGTCCTGTGGTCAATCCCAGGTCAGCCAGATGAGCTGATGCGATTTGCAGAGTGAGCTGTACTTCTCAGTAAATGCACAAAGCAGAAAAAGCTTTTGGCCATCTAGGCCTAAGAGCATTGTGGAAAAGTGAATCCCAAAGGAAATCACACCAGAAGGAGCCATTTTTCCACACTTTGACAGTGTGTACAACACTTCTGTAACACTACCAACAATGTCTGTATATAATTAATATAGTAAATTCCTGATGATTTAATAGGCACTGAAAATGCATTATGACCCTTGCCCTTCAAAATAACAGGAAGGCACTGAACTCAAGGATTAGAATATAAATTTTCTGCAGTCATGATCCTTTCTATCTGAATGACTTTAAAATTGAGACATTAGAAATGAATTTGTTATTTACACAACATTTTGTAGTGCTCTAAATTTTAATGTGTGTGAAAAACTGTCAAACATACAGCCAGGTTATTACATGTTAGAAGCTTTAATTATGGAGTGCTTCAAATATCTCTTGTATTATGTCATTTTATGTACAGCGATTTTAATGAATTTATAACTTAATGGAATAGTTTCTGCATTCAAAATTGCCTAAAATTGGTCACTAATCACAAATTAATGACAGATTTATCAAAAAAGTATTTAAAAAAGCACAGTCTTTCAATTTGGTCATTAAATAGCAAGTCAATTGCTATATGTTAGTAATTATTATTTAAATATTTATTTACTGTAATTTTTATTCAATCTTTTCAATCTTCAAAAAAGTCTAGGGATTTTCCCAGATTTTCAAGTGTAGAGGTTTTTTCTGATATAATTTATAAATGCTACTAATGTATTTTTGAATGAAAAAGAAACCCACAGGTGAGAGTTGAACTAGTTTCCCCATCTATTTATTATTTATCTAAAAATGTTCATGTAATTGACTTCAGCACTAGTGGATTCCTGCTCATGAGGTAGAATTTAATAATAAAAATAATATTTTTAATGTTTGATAGAGTTCAATAAACTCAAGTTCAGTAATCTATTCCTGGCCAAGGCTGTAACAATAAATATTAGAAGAGGACAATATTCATAATAATGTATTTAGATGTATAAACCAGAAAGCAGGTGACAATTCACAATATCACACTTATATGAAGTATTGAAATAGGATTAGACTCACAGTAGAGGAGGAGTTTAGTCAGGTAGGCAGAGGTAATATCATCTCATTTAAAATCACTTCCTCTTCTGGAAGAGGACAATTTTCCTTATTTTTTTTCCCATAAATTTCTCTAGTGAATGCAACATTTAAAATGTTTTAGAACAATCAGGAATAAGACGTCTTCTTACCTGATTTAACAGCTTTGAATTAAATGGAAGTCAGAAGCTATTTTTGGGCAATTTGTTACATAGATGTCATATTTCTTTTTATCCAGTGGCAGTACTTACTCTTTTTGAATACAAGTTTTAGTTCTAAAACAGTATGTCTACAATGCAAAAATTATTATCCTGAAAATATTCTAAAAGGAGCAATAAGTATATTACTCACTAAACAAGATGTTGATGCAAAATTAATCAAGCCACTGCAACTCCACATATATTCATATTTGTCTTCTTTTAGAGCATCACATTTTTCACATATTGCATGAAAAACCTCTGTTCCAGAAGAGGTGGGAAAATACTGGTGGATTTAACATGTTTTTAACCAAACATGGTTAAAAGTTAGATATAAGAATACAAGGCAAAGAAATGAGTTAGTGTTTACTCATCTCAACACTGAAGAAAACTTTTGTTCTTCATATATAGTGCATACAATGCTCCATTGAGAGAGTATATATAAAAGATATTAAAAAAGAGAGTAAAGAACTCTGATGGGTGAACTAAGTGAAAACAGTGACCATGTATAAGAATGGTTTTAAGAAATTCAGTACTGGGACAGCAGGTATTGGACCATGACAAAGATGAAGATTGGAATTCATGTTTCAATTCTTGAGAAGGGAAATACATATGTATACAAAACCATTAGGTATTAACAGAAGTATAAACGTACTATATATATATATGTATGTATATATATAGTATATATATATATAATGCATATATATATATATAAATAAAAAAGCAAGAAGCTAAACTGTTAGAAAGGATTCTGAGGAGAGGAAAGGAAAGGAAAGGAAAGGAAAGGAAAGGAAAGGAAAGGAAAGGAAAGGAAAGGAAAGGAAAGGAAAGGAAAGGAAAGGAAAGGAAAGGAAAGGAAAGGAAAGGAAAGGAAAGGAAAGGAAAGGAAAGGAAAGGAAAGGAAAGGAAAGGAAAGGAAAGGAAAGGAAAGGAAAGGAAAGGAAAGGAAAGGAAAGGAAAGGAAAGGAAAGGAAAGGAAAGGAAAGGGAAAAGGAAAGGAAAGGAAAGGAAAGGAAGGGAAAGGGAAAGGGAAAGGGAAAGGGACAGGGAAAGGAAAGGAAAGGAAAGGAAAGGAAAGGAAAGGAAAGGAAAGGAAAGGAAAGGAAAGGAAAGGAAAGGAAAGGAAAGGAAAGGAAAGGAAAGGAAAGGAAAGGAAAGGAAAGGAAAGGAAAGGAAAGGAAAGGAAAGGAAAGGAAAGGAAAGGAAAGGAAAGGAAAGGAAAGGAAAGGAAAGGAAAGGAAAGGAAAGGAAAGGAAAGGAAAGGAAAGGAAAGGAAAGGAAAGGAAAGGAAAGGAAAGGAAAGGAAAGGAAAGGAAAGGAAAGGAAAGGAAAGGAAAGGAAAGGAAAGGAAAGGAAAGGAAAGGAAAGGAAAGGAAAGGAAAGGAAAGGAAAGGAAAGGAAAGGGACTGATATCCCTCACTTATGTCATTTAATGTATTAATGAAGAGTTCCAATTTTTTCAAAACTTTGCTTCTAAGATGCCACTTTTCAGCTGCTAAAAGAGTATCTTAGGATACTTAGGTCAGGATTTGGAGGGAAATTTTAAAACCAAGACACTCAACAGAATCATTTCAGTCTCAAGTGAAATAGCAATACTTAATGAGAAATATCAGAGAATAACAGTCAATGGTAATTGATGTGAATTTGCCCAAATTAATACTCTGGACTCTACCTCCCTGAAACTGGAAAGCAGGTCTGGTTAATTATGAGAATCTGGGGGGGGGGGGGGAAATGTCATTTTATAGATAAATCTGCCTCTTATTTTGCAGACTGATTCAAAACATTCATTTGTAATCAAGAATCATGATTCCAGACAAAGAGAGTAAGTAATTCTGGACATCTGTATTTGCTGGAATGAAGGCATAAACAGTGTCTAATGAGAAAAAACCAAAAACAACCAAAAAAAAAGAACTCCAAAAAAGCCCAAAAACTCGACCAAAAAACCCCACACTACATGTTCCTATCAAGATAAGCCATTGCTTTAGCTTATGGAAAACCATCCTGCTGGCAATTTCTCTATGCTTGCCTCTTAAGAGCTAAAAAAACAGGCATCATGTAATGTAAAGAGACAATATAGATCAAATTTCAGAGGACGATGCTAGACAGTCTTATTGAGCAATCCTGTTGTTCTCTGCAATCTGGATGCACTATCTGACTCAAAAGGTCAGACTACTTTTCTTATTAGAGCAGCTAGTTTGTGTCAAACTACCTTCTGAAGCCATATAGTTTAAGATATCCTACAGATTTTCATTCCAAGTGCTGGGCCATTTCTACATTCAGTGAAGCTATTTTTTTTTTCTGGGAAATAAGTACTTTGGGATGGCACAGTTCTGCATCACACTGGTGAGGCAACAGAGTATAGGAACTTCAGCACTTCAACATGGCTTTTGTTTAGTGGAAAAAGTAGATGTTTTAGATCAAGAAAGTTTAAGAAACATTAATCAAAAGGACATCATGTCCTTCCAAAACTAGCAGTCACTGTTTTTTATATAATTCAGATTATTTTACTACTTCTTTTTTACTACTTTGTGTTTATTGAGACAATAATAAACTGGTGTACCTGTAAGTTTAATGAGAGAAAAGTAATCCCTGAGGTTCAAAATCATTCACCACTTTTCCCCTAATTTAAAACTCCCGGTAATCCCTGACATCTCTCTAACCCCATAAGCAGAACCACGCATAGACCATAACCTCCCTTGCAGGCTTTTTGCAAACATTACTGTTCAGATTTACTGTTCAAGTGAGGTAACTACAGATAATATATTCCTGCTGTTCCTGCAAGCAGCCTTTGTTTATGTTTATGGAGATAGTACAATTTAATCTATAACAGTTGTTTTAAAGATTATTAAAAAAAAAAAATCACAGCTTTTTACCTCTATATGTGTATGAATGTGTTATTTGACAACTGTGCACTGAAAAACAGATCCTAGGTAGTAATTTGAAGGATGGCAATTTGACTCTACCCCTATCCAGGAGATACATTAGTGGAAACACATAAATTTGACTCTGCCCCTATCCAGGAGATACATTAGTGGAAACACATAATCACATGTAAATTTGAAGTTCATAATCTGCAGAAACAAAAACTAACAGAAACATCTTAATTATGCTAATTTTGCTTTTGTCATGATCTGTTCAACCCAAGCGGGAGTCGTGAGTTCGACCTCAGGGTGCAAAAGACAAAAGGCAAGAGACTCAGGTTCGTTTAGCAGAAAGCAGTAATACAGTTTATTGCTTGCTAACAATTAAGTTTTGAGAGAGAGAGAGAGAGAGAGAGAGAGAGAGAGAGAAAGAGGGAGAAAGGATGTGATATAGCTGCCAACAGACGGGACGCATCCTTGTGGTTGTCCGATAAGACGCGTCTTCAATCCGTTGGGGAGAGAGACCTCTTGTGAATTTCTGAAGACAGAATCCTCAAACGAGTGTAGGGATGCTTTTCACCTGGGTGTGTGCAGTTTGCGGGAAATCTGAAATGCCCCCCTTGCTTTCTAGTCTGGCTCACCGCTGTCGAGGTGGCCAGCTCGGTGCGGCTGAGGCAAGATGTCCTTCCCCTGTTACAGACTACACACAACCAGCAGCCCTTCTGTCTGTCAGAAACCCTTCTGTCTGTCTGTGACGCCAATTTAGTGGCACAATCTGCTGAATCCGAGTGGGAGTCGTTATGGTTTGTTTGACCCCAGGATGCAAAAGACAAAAGGCAAGAGACTCAGGTTTGTTTAGCAGAAAGCAGTAACACAGTTTATTGAGTGCCAACAATCAAGTTTTGAGAGAGAGAGAGGAGGGAGATATAGCTACCAACAGAAGGGACGTCGTCCTCGAGTCTGATGACAGACGAGCCTTCAGTCCATTGGGGAGAAAGAGATCTCAAAGTCTTTTTGGGAAAGTCACATTTTTGTAGTCCTTTTCCAAAGTGAGTGGCCTTTGGCCAAAATGTGGGGAGATTTACGGACTATTGTATGTGGAGATCATTGCTCCAAGGAACAGGTGGGACAGGACGCTACAGCCAGTGCCCTGCTCGAGAGCAGTGTACCATGGCAGCACCAGGCACACCTGCAAACAGTCCTTGGCAAGCATCCTCCTTGGCCAGGCCAGAACTCAGGCGAGTGGTGTGGTCCCAGGTCTCAGTCTCTGATGATGGTCGTGAGGCAGATCAGAGAAACTTTGGACCAACCATTACAGCTTTAAACCCTCACTGTTCAGATAGCTTCTCATCCCTGTTGCTTTTTTTTTAACCTTCATCGCTGACACTCTCTGCAGCAAGTTGGCTTGGCTATAGATTCCCAACAGATTTTGCCTAAGCATCCTTTTCTCCAGTCTAAACAATCACAGCTCCCCCAGCCACTCCTCACAGGACTCGTGCTCCAGACCCTTCAAAATCTCCTCTGCTGTTCTCTGGACACAGTCCAGTATGCCAAAGCCTTTTCTTGTAGTGAGGAGCCCAGAACTGAACACAGGATTCAAGGTGTGGCCTCACCAGTGCCAAATAAAGGAAGATGATCCTTTCCCAAAACCCGCTGGCCACACTATTCCTGATAGAGACCAGGGTGCCATTGGCTCACATGCTGGCTCATATTCAGATGCTGTTGACCAGCACCCCCAGATCATTTTCTATCCAGCAGCTTTCCAGACACTCTATCTCATCCTGTGGAACTCCCTGGGGTTGTTGGTGACTCATGATCAAGATCCAGCACTTTGCCTTTTTCAGTGTCATACAATTGGCCTTAGACCATCAATCCAGCCTGTCCAGAACTCTCTGCAGGGCTTTCATTAGATCAACTCTCCTACCAAACATGGTATAACTGAATGCAGACTCAATCCCCTCATCCAGATCATTCATAAAATATTAAACAGAACTCTCCCAGTAACAAGTCCAGGGAAACATCACTTGTGATGGTCACATTTGCTAATCTCCAGTCAACTGGCGCCTCCTCGGTCATCCAGGACTGTCAGAAAAGGATGGAGAGTGGCTCAGTCAATACTTCCATCTCCCTGAGTTCCCTTAAGTGAATCGCATTCAGCCTCATATACTTCTGTGTCTCTCAGTGGTGTAGCAGGTAACTGACCATTTCCATTTGGATTATCAAGACTTCTCTCTGCTCCCTGTCGCTGTATTCCAGCTCAGCGACTGGGTATCCCGAGAATAGTTGGTTTGTCAAATAAAAACTGATCAAAGATGGCATTAACTATGAAGTCCTTTTCTCAACCTTTCCCCCCCCCACATCCAATAAAGGAAGGAGTTTTTCCTCAGCCCTCATTTCATTGCTAATGAATTCATAGAAACATTTTTCATTTTGTTTTAAGGGGTCAGTCAGGTTAAGTTATAGTTGGGCTTCGGCCCTTCTAATTTTCTCCTTGCATAACCTCACGATATCCTTGTAGCCTTCATGAGTTGTCTATGCTTCTTTCAAAGGCCATGAATTCTCTCTGTTTTCTTGAATTCCAGCCAAACTCTCTGTTCAGCCTGGCAAGTGGTCTTCCCCATTCGTTTGACTTTTGGTGCACTGAGATGGCATGGATGCACTTTTAAGAGTTCCTTTTTTGAAAAATGTCCAGCTTTCTCAAACTCCCTTGCCCTTCAGAAATGTCTCTCAAGGGCCCTGACAGACAGTCTCCTTGAAAGGTCAAAGGCTGCCCTCTGGAATTACAAGGTAACAGGTCTGCTGATCCCCACTTGTCTGACGTCAAAATCTATCATGCTGTGCCCGAGTTTGCCTCCAACCCATACATCCTTTTCTGTTTGAAAAGTACAGATTCAGTGGGGAACAATCAACAACTGTGACAGAAAAGTCTCTTTTTGACACTGCAGAAACCTCCTAGACTCTTTCCTCTCTACTACATTGTATTTGCAATAGGCACCTCGTAAATTGAAGTACCCCACAAGAACAAGACTTGGAACTTCTCCCAGACACTTTTAGAATATTTTGTCTGCCTCTTCATCCTGATTGAGTAATTTATAACAGATTCCCACCATGATACCTGCCTTGTTGGCCTTCCCCCTCATTCTTATTCATGAACACTCAACCATATCATCACCATCACTCAAATCTAGACAATCATGTTCCTTCTTCCTTGCCTACCCTTTCTGGAGAGTTTATAGCCATCCATTTCAGCAATTGTGTAAGTCAGCTAAAGTTCTCATGATGGCAACTATATCATTGTTTTCCTGCTGCACAGTGGCTTCCAGCTCCTCCTGGCTTTTGCTCATGCTGTGTGCAGTTAGTCAATGCAGTTCCTCCCAGGATTCACTAAAGCTGTTATTTTCTATATAATTTGCAAATCCAGTCCTATGCCTGAAAATAACACATAATGAGGCAGATTTCAGAGATGCCTGCAAGTTTTTCAAGGTCTGTCTTGGGAGTACAAGTAATTGTGCTGCAGTTCTCAGTGGGTGAGCAACAGGTTCTTACAGAAACATTCTGGAATTGCTGCTTTACATGTTCATTAATTCCCCGCTGTTTTTCCAGCTTCAGATGACTTAGCTTTTTTAATGTGGTAATCCTTGTTTCAGTTTTCCTTCTGAAAAATGTCTCATCTTTAGCTGGGCCTTTTAGTAACACCACACAATCAGCCCCCCTCTAGGATTAAGAAAGGAAGCAAAGGCTCCAGTGTAATTCATATAAAAATACTGCACCCCTCTATCAGGTCACTAAAACCTGCCTCTGTCCACCTGAAGCATCATGTTTATCTCCCCCAAGGTAAGGAGTTGTTGCCTCAGATCATAGCAGTCCTCATTATTGCTGTTAGGCCTGTGAATATCTTACAACATTCTCCCTTAAACCAATCTTTAATTTTCTTAATTTGGCAGCTTTAGGACATAATAGTACAAAAATTGATTTGAAATAATTCAGGCTTATGGAAGGTAATTTTGCATTTTGTTTGCAGTAGATGTACCAACAGAGTGCTCTACTACCTTTTCTGGAAGGAACAAAAAATTATTTCCCAGAAGAAAAAAATCACCTTTTAGCTTTATTCACCAAGGTCATTCTGGATGCATATTCTGATGAAATCACTTAAAAGCTTCTCACATTCTCTGACAAAATTCTTTACAACTCATCCCAGTCTAATCCCCTTCTCCTCTCAACTCAACCCAAAGTTTACGACCCCACACAGACACAAGTCTTTTACAGCCCTACTGTCACAAGAATTCTAATCACCATTCTTCCTATACCTCATTTCCAAAAATATCTTTATCTTGTAGCACGGAAGTAAAAAGTCAATATTCATGCAGAAAGAAGAAAACCCCAGAGATTACCACTTACATCTTCACTTTTGCAGGACCTTCTTCATAGCACCACCACTTTGGAGATATATTATGGGAAGTATCTCTGAATGACCAATTTGCATTTCAAAAATAAAAGCAATTTGGAATATTTGATACTTTAAACCACTTGCTCTTCCATATTGTTTGCAGCAAAGCAAGGAATGATACATTTAACATGTGAATAAAGCAGGGTGAGATTTTTCTTTCATATGAAGTTTTTTTATATAATCTGAAATGCTCTTCACTCATGCCTGTCATCCATCCATTCATTCTGCTCTCTCACATCTTCTTTCTCCAACACTTACAACTGGTCTTTATTCCCCCCCTAAAATAATCAATATGTTCTTCTGCTCCTAAAACTCCATATTATTCCAATCTTTCATATAAATTTTCTCTTTTCACGGGTAAGGAATCCCACAAACAAGTTCCCAAATGTAAGCTGATTTTAAGTCACTCAAGGTTATCAGAATCCAGCTCATCCTATTGCTAAATATTATTTTAAAACTGCAAAGTTTGAAACAAACAGGATTTGTCTTTTTCATTTTTAGGTTGCAGTTTTTTTATCTTGTTTTGAAAATACTACTTGATAAGAAAATAACCTAGGATTTCCTAGAAATTGAAATGGTATATCCCTGAGGCTCCAGAAATATAGTTGATTAACAAAGAGTAAGTTTTTGAAGTTTTTGCTGGAGGTGGCTGAGACAGATAATCAGTTATACACATCATTACCTCTATCACATATTTACAGGAATACACTGCTGCAGCTGTGAGATTGCATAACTGATCCAAAAATATCTCTTGACTTGATCTGTAAATCAGATGCCACTAAAATGAGTCACAAAACCTGCTCTAACTTCTGGTTGGATAGGGATGGTTTACTAAAATCAGAATAATTAATGAAAACTCTCATCTGAGTTCAGAAAGAAAGATTTGTAAGATTTGTTTCCTTAAGATGACAGAGACAATGCTTTGTAAAATAGGGAATGTTCATTGTTGTGAATTATACCAACCTTGGAAATAGTGGACCAAGTTTAATAGTCCAGTGTCCCTTTGAAACCAAGTATTTTACATTCCTGGAGAGTAATCTCATGATGGGTTTGCAGAATCAGGATCTTGCACTTTACAGATTTCTGACATTTGTGTTAAGTATCTCTTGAGCCAGAAAAAAGAGACAGATGGTGTATCTTGGTGGACAGGCAGCCGAAGATAATGTGAGCCACTTAATTATGATGTGAGAGTTCAAGATTCTCTACATCAGTGAGTATTCATTTATTAAAATGGAAAAAAACTCTGACAGGAGACACTCAGAGAAAATTTGCATCAGTTGTCAAATGTGAAGGACTTATCTGTGATGCAGCATTGATAAAATAAAAGCTTTTCCAGGATCAGCTGTAACCCTTCTTCTTACAGGGGGAGATGTGCTTAATCTAGTAGTTAGATCCCTCAAATAAAAGGCTCTTTTGGTTTTGAGATTATTTTTTTTAAAGGGAAAACAACTATTTCTACATTTTAATTCCTACATACAATTTAAAACCAAATCCTGAATACAATGTTGCTATAAGACACTGATTCTTGCTGACATTCTTCCTTTTGTATCCAGTTCCTTCCCCTTCTTATTTTGTCTCTCCCACCTTGCTGGGTATTTTAAATTGTGTTAAGAAGGCTTACCCAGGCAAGATTTAAACTGTTATAACATTGCTGTGAATCTATGATCATAATGAGAGATAAAAGAAATTTTAAAACAGAACACAGAATAAAAATAAAGCCAAATTCCAAATCAACCACATTACGCTGGTTAAAATTTGCAGATTTTTGAAAAAATAAAAATGTTGTTGTTTTGGTTTTTGGGGTTTTTTTTGTTTCTTTTTAATAGATAAACTGCAAGTGAAGTAAGTATCATGAAAAACATATTTCTCCTTCCTTATGGGTATTTTTTGTCCTTTTTTGTTTTCAGCGAACTGGGACTGAAAAACAAATTGCTCCTTCAGAAAGCTCAAACTAATTTCTGTTCTTTTCATTTGGAAAGACAGCCATTATCCTATATAACAGTCTAAAAAAGGTTATTAAATTGATGCTTCTTCCCTATAAGTTTTTATAGAGCTAATTTGAAAAAAATAAGTTAAATACATGTCTTAATATTTTACATTGTAAGTTATTTTTCTCTTTCATTGGAAAAGTAGAGGGGATTCTATATAAAGTAATGCTACCCATTTAAATTAATGCTTGCAAACTGATGTCTTCATTGAGTATCCTAAAAGAAAAAAAAAACCTGTTGAGACTTTTTTTTTGCACATGAACTTTAACAAAAGAAAAAGCACAACTAATAAAAAAATAAAAAGAAAAAAGGAAAAAAGAAAAGGAAGAAGAGGTAGGAATAAACTCCTACTACTTGCTAGCTTGTACTTGATTACTGACTTTTCCAGTCTGCCAACCACAGTTTTGTGGACTTAATATAAGAGAAAGGATTAAAAAGTTATATTTTAGTGTACTCAAACCATTTTATTAGTCATATATAGTCCATTAGTCATATTTGGTAATCTTAGCATGAGGCTTGGCACATTTAGGACTTGCCTAAAGATTTCCATATTTGCACCCCTCAGGGCATTTTAATTTTCTACACAGAAATCAGTGTAGTGTCTTTTCAAGTGGACAGTTCACACCTGTTAAGATGTTTGAAAACAACAGTTTAAAGCTGTGGATGAAATGGGTTTGCTGAGCAATTTCAATGGTGCAGCAGAAGTAGATGATGTACTTTACAAAGCTTATTTTTTTTCTTTTAAGAAGGAAAGAGAAAATCAGGATTTTCACTGGGCTCTTTCACACCTACTAAAGTAACTTTTTACTTGTTTGGCTGGAAAATGGCAGACAACAGCCTCAATTTTCCCTGCAGGTGAGGAGAGCCATGGAGAGCACTGTGTAGTTTTGTTATTATATCCAAAATCAGGAGACTGGATGGCACAGCCATTAATCAGTTATACTCAGAGGCTCAAGACAGCTAAAAAGAGTAGTCATGAAGAATCTCGTTTTCTCTTATTAAACTGCTGAGAAAACAACCCAAATATATTCGACCCACCATGTACCTGCATGCTGCCTTGATGAAATCAGGGAATAATACTCCTAGGAGTACATGTGGGACCATTGATTCTGCATCGCATGGCAATGGCTCTGCAAAATTGAATTCCTACAGAGTGGGTATTCAGGCATGGCTTGGGGGCAGTCACCAAGGCTCTGTCTCATAGCAGGAGACATATGTTAGATTTACACTTACTGGGTTGGGTATTGCCATCAGTGTAGCCATAGCAACTCGTTGCTTAGCCTGAGCTCATCTCTGATCTGCAGCAGAGACGTGCTAGCAGCCAGAGCACTTACTGCTTGCTCTAAAACCAGCTTGGGCGTGCTTGCTTGATCTGAAGTGCCTGCACTGAACACCTACTCTGAGAATACCAGGAGGTAGAAAATTCCATTTTGAAAATCTGTGTGCACACCAGCTGTCTGCTGGAAGATTGAACTTTCTGATCCATCTTCTTTAGAAAGAGAAATGTTTTAAAAGCAAGTTATTTCATTTATATGAGGGTTACTATGTGTGTCTTTCTAGAAGTGAACTCCTTGAAATCTTTATTATTATTATTAGTTATTAGCTGATTTTTCTTTTGATGCTGTTGGATATGGAAGAGCTCTAACTTAAGCTTACCTATTCCAGATACAATTGCAAACACAAACATCAACAAATAAAAAAATTGCCTAGAGGAAGAAATAATTTGAAAGACCAATCAGAAAACTTTACCATTTCCCTGGAGTTTCCTGGTGTTTATGTTTTTGCAGCCTTGTAGGTGTTAAATATTAAAGTACCAAACTCCTCATAATCAGCAAAAACTAATATAAGTAATGGATGTATAAAAATTCTATATGTAAGGAAACTGATTAAGGAACATATTTCTATGTGATTGTTTTATCTACAAACTTAGTGTCCATTCTGTTTCCTGGATAATTAATAAAAGATGAATAAAACATGATTTTAATGGAACAAATCACTCTTTTTCCTTTATTTTGTGGTTTTTCAGTCTGTACAATCCACTGGGACTAGAGTTCATAATTTAATACAACTTAAATACGTTTTAAAGCAAGATTTTTGAGGCCCTTGCAAAATATTGTTTGCTCTCATCACAAATCTGTCTCTTTGGATATGATCAGATCTTTTCCAGTCCATCACTTTTTGACAAAGAATATGGAGCTCACAAAGAGATATTTGTGAAAACGTGCTTGTGGATGAAAACTACATTTAAAAATATAGAAAGTATTTTGTGACTGATTAAATATTCTATTTGACATTTTTGGAACAGACTTTTTCATTTTAAAAAATTTATTTGTAAAATATTAATATACGATAGTCGAAGGATTTTTTTTTTTCCAGCAACATAAAACAGGATGCAACTAGATTGTTTCTTATATTAGTTTCTTCTAAAAGAGAGGTTTTCTGCCCGCCCCCCCCCCCCCCCCCCATTTTTTGTTTGGGTATAAAATGTGGTATCTGGTAAAAATGATGGAAGATTAAACAATCTACAAAGCTTTCTTCCACAGTTTAATAACTTCACTTTCATAGGAAGAAGATATTAGCTTTGTCCATTAACATACCATTTTCACAGTTTTGATAATGTCTATAGTAGCAAACTAATTCTCCAGTTTATTAACATGATTAATTGGGAGAAGTAGGAATATTAGGTAGCAATATTCCTCTCATTTTTCATTAGTGGGTTTTCCTAATTTTTATATGTTCTAAACTTCCCCCAAAATAAATGAAGACTTGCTAAATTAAGGATTACTGTACTGCCCAGACAAAACGCTGACAAGTACTTTTCAGTCAGAGATTTTTTTTTGTAATATATGGATTTTGAGGGTAGGCTTGTGTCAAGTTTTTTCTGTACAAACCTTTACAGCAGATGTTTCTAAATTAGATGTAATTCCCCTAGGTGGTAATCCTGGAAGGTGTAGGTAAGAGTAGTGAACCTGACAGATATTCAATAACTCCTACATATACTGAGACTTATGGGCTAACTTGAAGCAAAGCTGAAAACTCAAAACTGGGTCTTGAACCACACTTTACTATTCAAGAAGGCCCTGCCTGTTTCTTTTTATCTTCCTGGTTAAATCATCTTCATCACTACATTTTTCAGCAAATCACTACATTTTTCAGCTGGAAAACATCTGTAATTGTTCAGTGAAATGGAAGAAAAGCTCAAAATCATTGATCCCTGCTGTGAAAGCACTGAGAAAGTCGAATAGCATCCATGGAGAAGTGGCTGCCTATGGTCCTCTACACAGCTTTAAAATGAACCTTATTTATCTTCCAATAGCTTTCATCTCAAAACAGTATAAAATTTCACCATGACTTTTTAAATAAAAATGGGACATCCCTGCTTTTTTAAAGAAAACAGCATCTCTGAGGTGGCAATCTCAAACAAACCATGATATCTGAATTCTCACCTGTTAGGCATATATCTAATTGCATCCTTGCCAATAACCTATTTCTAAGCCACCTGTGTGATGTTGTCCTCTTCCATCACTGGGTTTTGGATGGTCCAAGATAACATTTGAGAAGTTGTTTCTCAGACATGTGAAAATTCATCTCATTCAGTGATAACTGAGTAATGTCATGTAGGAAACATATATGTCCCAGACTTTTCTGATGGTCAAAATATTTTCAAAATAATTCGGAAGGTGGAAGTATAGATGGCATTCTCTAGCACAGTTGGTCAAGCACTGATTGTAGTAGGTGATTCCAGATGCTTCTGAATGAAGATATTGTGCTGTAGGACAAAATAATCTACTTGCTGATAGCAGATTTTGGTGGAGTCCCTTCTCATTACTTGTATGAAGAAATGTCACTGGCTAACTATAAGACTTGAAGAAAAAGGTGACAAGAAAGAAGTTTAGCAGCACTTTTGCAGTTCTTCTCTTGGAGTTGCTAATTCAGGAAGGGTTTCCATCCATACAGGGAGATTCAATTTTTTGCAGATTCTGGAATTTTATTTTCTCCTGAATGTCAAAACCTTTCCTCTGCATACCATAAAGGCCCGACTAAGGAGCAGGTAGGTACTTGGAAAAAATAAAATTATAACAGGCTTAAGATTAAATGTTACAGATCATGGTTAAAAAGGATGTGATTGGAAGAATTGCCTTCTACTTTTTCCATTGTAATGGAGAATTAGATCTGATCTGGATTTTTGGCACATGCTCATGAAAAGGGCCACACATCACATAAGGCTCTGAGCAACCTGGTCTAGTGATAGGTACCCTGGCTCATTGGGGAAAGGAGGAAGCAGGCAGCAGATGACATTTAAGGTCCCTTCCAACCCAAAGCTTTCCATGACTCTATGAAGAAGTGTATGGACAGGAAATTGATCTGTCCATCACATTGTAGAGTTTATGGATGAGGGGTTAGGAGGCAAAATAGTGTTTAGACAGTTGAATAGAAAATATCTATGGGTTAAGTATGAAGAGTATTTCCTACCCAAACCAGAGGTAATTACTTTTAGGCTTCTCTGAACTTGTATCTGTGCCTTTTTAAATACTGTGAGATAGGTTTTTATTGACTCAAAATCACAAGTGGTCAGTCTTGAGAGGAGGGAGGTCAAAGGAAGCAGCAGATAGACAGGAGCTGCTGAGAGGCAAACCGGCAACATCCACAGGCATGGAGGTGTCTCTGCACAGTAAGACCTGATTTTCCTGACCAGTGTTTGGCCATATTCAGAGTCTGTTCCCTAAAATAATAATCAGTATTCAATGTATGTAATATTAGAGTAGGGACAGCTAGGGTAAAATAAAAAAAAAAGCACTTCAAAGTTCAGGAATGATTGATCTGCTTCTTCCCAAGTAATAAAAGTAGGGAAAAATTTTTGAAGCATTTTTATTACATGGAACCTTTAATAATTTAATAATTTAATCATGTGCAAGAAAAATTTTGAAGAATCCAACTGAAAGATTTGGATACTGTTTAGGCTGCCTTAGCTAGCAACATGGTCCATCAACCTCCTAGAAGTAATTGAGAAAATATTGTTCCAAAAGTACTTGACAGAGGATTATACAGAGAGAAATGTTGGATCATGAATATTTAAAAAAAATATTTATTGTTCTTTTCCCAAAAGCATGTGTAGAAAGCAAGTATAACACCATGGCTTTCTGCTGTCAGATGTCTTGCAAAACCAGAGGACTGAATTATATGTATTTCTAAGAACAGCAGCTTCCTTTTTTAATGTAGTTTATAGTTTCAATGTAAGAAAATATAGTTATAGAGACAGTCTATCTCCTCAAACTTTTTGCAAAATCTAACATCTATAAAAATGGTTTTTAATTTCTACCTAATGTTCTTTAGATAAGCATTTTTTTGCTTATTTTCATGATACTTTTACATTATTTTTTTAGTCAAACAACTTGCATCAGTTTATTTTGTATTTCTTTACAGAAGCTATAGATTCTTTTTCCTTCTGAACATTTTTTTTGGTCATCATAAAAATTGCTTACTATCACTAATGAGAATTTAGGTCAACATCAAACTTATTAACTGCAAAAAAATCTGAAACATTAAACATGTAGTATTTAGAATATTGCTAATATAGCAATTTTAGATGACTTGTGTATTCCCTTTAATTACACCAGATAAAATAATTTAAATTGAAAAGAAAAAAAAAGGCAATTTATACCTTTATCAGTAAACTACAGATTTCTTTTATTTTCTGTAGATAGCAGGTTGCATTCTTACCTGATTACATAAATTATTTGCTTGTGTTCAAAATCAGAATGTCTGTATTTAGAATATATTTAATAATCTTCTTTAGCAGTTTTCTCTGAGTGAATGGAACGGTGCTGCTGGAAATGTAGTTCTGTAGAACACACAGTAAGATTAGCATGATTAAAAGAAGACATATAAACCTGAGGAGCTGCACCCAGCTATGCCCCAAATTTTGTGCAATCTATATGATGGTTGCTGTATGAATCAGACTATTTGCTGATTTTTGCACCTTTCTGGTTTATCTTTTTTGTTCTTTCATTTTATAACTAATTTCATCTAAATCACTCTTCTGGAAGTTCCTTCTTTTACAAAACTTCAGAAAATATTATGTAAGTAATTAAGATTTTGTACTAAATAAGACTGGACTGAGGGGCTTTCTTGGTTGCTAAGCCATGTACATTTAAAATTCTATACCCACAAGGTCCAAAAATGGGATACCTTATTGCTTTCCTATATTGTGTGCTAGAGTTATGCTTCCATTCTTTTATGACCTCTGCATTTGAGTAGTAGCTAATTGCACTTGAAAAGATTGAGTCACCCAGAAAAGAAAGATTAACAGTATACAGTTAAAAGGAAGTCTTTTAATCCAAACCTGATATCTTCCTGACCTGGTGAAGGAAACATATTTGAATATTGTGCTAAGTCTTGCTATTCATAACAATATTTAAAATTACTGAAGAAGAGAGTGCAAAATAAAAGAAGGAGAGAGGGAATTCTCACTTTTAAAAGAGAAGCCCTCGCAGCATGAAATTATAGAATCAAAATCTTGGAAACTGTTCTCACCCAGCCACCTGTGAAAGCTACTGACAAGCTGAGCCAAAGAAGCCAAGAGTAAATATGCATAAATGGTATAGAAATGTTGTCCCAAAGTCTATAATATATAAAGATCTCTTACTTTCCTCTCACACAGAAATTGGCAATGAGTCCTTTCTGTACCCTGAGTTTAGAAACCATGAGATTTTATTGAGATATGGAGGCATACTGTGATTTATTAACTAAGAAGAGAAAGAAACAAAAACTTTGAACACTGTCCCAGAATACTAATTTTATTTTGGTGGTTTTTAGCAGTTATTTTTATTTAAGTAAAATATGTCCTGTACTAAATGCAAGTGTCAATAGCTTTTATTCACTTTCATTCAATATAAAGTTTAAATTTCCTGACCAAAACCCTGTTCAAATGTAAAGTAAAGGTTCAACACCATTGAAATGGAGCCACTCTTCCCCCCTTGGAGCTCTCATGCATGTCTTCTGTGTACTGGGAAACAGACAGATCTTCACTCTTCTGAGATTCCTTTTGTTCTTTATGTGCCTTGCCTCTAAAAGGGAGAATTCCAGTAATTCTGTTCCCAGTAAATAGGCAGTGCTGGGAAGTCAGTTCTAATCCTTAGAAAATGGGGCTGAATCCCATAGCAATAACCATATTGAGTAAGCCATCACACTATCCTTTTTTGTGTTTCTAAGAGACTGCATTTCATCTTCAAATTAATAAGAATTATGTGCAGAAGCTCTTCTTGTCCAAACCAATTTCCTCTTGCAGTTTTCTTTTCTGTTCAAATCCCTAGCCAGCAGTCATGCAGAGATAAAAACTCCTGAAGCTGCTCTGCTTTTTAAATCCAGTGGAACAGGCAGCACTTCACAGACAGCTTGTACAGTGCACGCACACCAAAGTGACTTGCTGATTGGATTGACATGTTCTGTCCTGTAAATCAGCACAGAGAATTAGTGATCACACAGAAATTCATCCCTCTAGGAAAAAATTACTTTTATTCGGATTTGTGTAAACATTCAGAAGTAAAACACACTAGAAAAAAATCTGCTTTTTCATCCTTATCAGGTTTCTCTCTTTCCTATGATGAAGTAAAATTATAAGCTTATTGCAGTTTTTGTATTTTTTTTATTTTTCTTTTTGCTTGGGAAATTTTCACCAAATTCACTCTAGTTCCTGCATATAATCTGAATGAACTTTAATAAGTAAATTCCAAAGATATATTCTTTGCTTTTGCTGTAGTGGAAAGATGTCATGGGCCTGATAGGCCTGTTGGATACAGTTCTAGAGCTCCTGTCTGAGTATCTAGTGTCAAATACCATGGCAATTTCAGTAAGATTTTCATGAACATCAATATTATTACAGGGCAGGAAAGGTTTCACATAAGTTATTGATACACATATCATATGTCTTGTTGAAAGAATTGTTCATTGTTCAAGTTTGTTAACACAAATTTAAATAACAAGCAATTTATGAAGAAGTGTAAGCATATATAGTATTATATAGCAATATATTGTTTAATTTGGGTATTTTCTTTTGTAGTTTCAAACTATTTACTTTGTTATGTAACAGCCTATGGTCTTCTTTTTTATAATCTCACTCTAAAGTTAACATCACTCACCCATAACACATCTTTTGAAATTTGATTAATGCTACGGAGATTTAATTCTGATAAGATTTGTTTATTGTCCTACATATTTATGGGCTTTACTTTTTGTTGGCAGTACTCTAAGAGCTATATCCTAATATAAACCTTGTTAGAGCTGTTTGTCAATACTGTTCATTTTATGAAAGATCAAAGGCATTCCTTACCAAAAATAATTCAGCTCACATAACATTTACCAGCATCTCCTTGCCATGTTGACAAAATACAGTTCTGTACATGGCAACATTCTCAGCTGAGTCGATGTGGAATGAAAAATCAGGACTACCTGTGCCTCAACAAGTAATGTCCAAAGCTCTCCACAGAATAGGCAAGGTCAGGAAACAGACATTTTTTAATAAGACAAAAAAAATATTAATGTGATATAAATATGTCAGTAAAATAGGAACTGAGTCAATTGAGAAGAATCAATGAACTCCCCAAAGAGTTTCTCCTTACTCTTAATCCTAGTGAAATCCACTTTGAAAGATAGATTTGAAGGGTGGTTTTGACCCACAGGTACTACCAGAGGATGATATAGTTGGCTGCCTGAGGTAATTCAGACGAGGGAATTGATGTAATTCCTGTTATCTCTCAGTTACTTTATGTTATCAGACATCTTAGCTTTTTCCTGAATAGATTTCAGCTAATGGTTTGGTAATCAGGTACTAAAGATAGATAAATCGATATGCACACAGGAAATATAGGGACAGTATCCTCCTGCCTGTGTCCATAGAGTACCTTGGTGACCTGAGAATACTCCACATTATTTTCTGTGAAGTAAGGTGATAGCTCCAGTCCATGTCATAAAATGGGAGCAGTTTAGATTATTAAAACTGTTCATGGTCCAGTGCAATTTAGAGGGGACATTATTTCACAGATTTTGCAGTGGCATCTTCTGTCTCCTGGGCTTGGACTTTAAAAAAATCTCTTTTGCTTATCTGTTTTCTGGTACTCATATAAGTGTGCTTACATTTTGCTTCTACCGAGTGCTATCAGAAAACTGTTAGAGATACACAAAAAGAGAATATTTCATTGTCAATAAAAATTATTAATTAACTTGTAAATGCTGATTTTACGTGTCCTATTTCAGATTACTTGGATGAACTGATTCTCCTTGGAAGCTAATTTCATAACTGAATTGTCTCATGTGGTTTTAAGCTCCTTGGACCAGCAAAGCTGCATGGCTCATAGAGGCAGCAATTAGGGGGTAGTTGTAGAGGAAAATGGTAAGGAAACATTATTTCCAGGTAATGTGAATGAGAAGGAAAATGTATTTGCAAAATTGTTTTAGGAGATGCTGGTGAGAGCTGTCTGAGACAACTGATAGATGGAGTGCTTTAAGCTGGCACCTTTCTTACAGCAGCAAACAAAGGCTGAGATTAGTGGAGGAACATGGAAGCTTTCAGATAAGAGTCCTCTTGAGACATAAACTGACTGATAAAAAAAAAGAAAGCAACTTAATCCCTTTAGCCACCTCACATCTTAAACATGGCTGAGAAGTTCAGACTTTGTATCACAGGATCAGACCAAATTTGTTGAGCAGAAGAGAAGGACAGCTGTTGAAATCCAAAGATGACAATCTTTGCAGTAATTGAGGGTCACTTGTTAGGCTCAACAGGTGCACTGATTTGAACAGGCTCTCCACTAAGGAGGAAAAAAGCAATTAGTGAGGTGTTGTCTGTTGGGAAGGAGTTTGGACATAGTACTTGAGGTGAGAACACAGAAAAAAATTAATCCCAGAAATTAAAGAAATTGTAAATAAGATTAAAATCATGTAAAGAACAGAGGAGGCTGAACCTTTTGCAAATGTAATTGTGAACACCTATAACTTAGAATGGAGCTGTGAACCCAAGACCTTTGGAGCTCCTTGAACCATCCACTCCATTAAGCTTATGTCCAAGCAACTTGGAATGGAAGGATGGAATGAAGATGGTTAGACTTGAACCCCAGTACTAAGAGGTGTAGAAGGGAAGTTTGATGAGTTTGTAATTCAGTAGTAATTGTGCTTCATAATGATAATTCACACATTTAAAATTTTCTTATGCTATGAAAAATTGCTAACTGTAGTTTTGAAATAGTAATGCATTTATTATTTAAGATATTTATTTTAGAGTTGATTTATTTGCTTCTTGTTACTGTTACTTAATCAACAAATGCATTTTCTCTCTGCTAGTTACATCTGAAACTTATAGTCTTAAAGATAGCATCAGACTCTGAAGTAAGAGCAGCTCCTTCATTGGGAAACCCAGACCACTTGGTTCTGAATTACCTCTCAGCACTTCATGAAGTCATGAAGATGAATCATTTGAATGAACTGAGATAAAAGATGAACCTCACAGAAGATAAAAAATGAATCATCCAGCACCTATTCAGGCACGAGGCAGATGAGTACAATTCTTGACAGTGTTGTGAGAAGAATAACAGGATAAAAGATCTGTTCCAGAAATAATCAGGACATCAAGGTTATGAAATTGCCTGAGGTAACAGATGTCAGCTTTTAGAGCACTGGCAAACAAGGCTTCACAAAGGAAAAATGCAGTAAACTCCATTCCTTCCTCTTTTATCACTGCAGGGCTTTTTCAAGTTAGTGAAGGGCTGCTCACTTGTCATGGATAAAAATCTAGGGAAGACTCATCCGATGGCATGTAATTAGGATGGAGCAGACAGTTGTCTTCAGAGAGTGAGATGACAGACAAAGGTAACTGTGATCTGGCCTAGTACACCTAATATTAGCCATATGAAATTCTAGAAGCCAGGAAAATTTCTGGAAGATTAAAATAAGTAAGACCTTCTGGAACAAGAGAAGCATGCTAGTCTCTTTCCAGTAGATCTGAAAAAAGAATGAGGATTGTAGGCTACTGAAGCACAAAACATACTTCAAGAAAGGCTGTGAGAAAGGGAAGAAACAAAGCATCTGCTAATTCTTAAAAGAACTTCTAGAGCAAGGATGATAAGAGATTTGGGTATTGGACAGGGTATTGATTGTGTGCAGAGGCTGTAATTTGTTGATTTTTTCATGTGAATTGTGAAGTCCTTGCACATATACAGACAAGTAGGTAAGGATGCTTGGAAAGAAAGGTGACAAAGAAAACTTCTCAAAATACAGCATCTAATGTAGAAGAACTCTGCTAATTATGATCCCCCTTTTGGGGGTCTTGTGAAAAGGATCCCGCCTGCAATAGACCAAATCTAATAAACAAGTAATAACTTTCCAGAGTGTATACTGAAAGGCAGGAAGTAGAAGTCAACATTAGAATTTCTGTCTAGAGAATCAGTTTTTGAATCAGTGTAAATAACTGTGGATGATGGAAAGGAATGTTTGAAAGATTTAAGCTGACCAGCTGTAGCACATGATGCAGCATGGGATGTGGCAACATACCCCTTCACGCACTGTGCGGGGAAAATTAACTGGTTTAAGAGCTCTTTTATTCTTTCCAGAAAACTAGATGATTTTTGCACAGGAGCTCTTTCTACTGTTATGTTCGAAAATCCTGGAAAACTGTCAGAATTTAAGTGTATTAGAGGATGGTCAACATAATTCTAATATTAGATTGGGAAAAGAGGTGACCTAGAGCTCTGTATATTAACATCAGTAATGGAAGATTAATGAAAATTGTGCTAAATAGTGGAAGTCTAAACTAAGAAGCCTGACCCAAAATAATTGGAAATTGGAAACATTATTTCAGTACCAGTCAACATGTTTTCAAAGAATGCAAGGTTTTCATAAAATTCCCTTTCCTATTGGCAAGACTATAAGTCTGATTGTTCCAGACAGATATGATGATAAACACATCTGACATTCCATTTTGATTTACATCTTTAACCATATGAAATAATGCAGTCTATACTCAGTCTACATTCAGGTGTTCCCAAATGGGAATAGTTAAAAAATGGGGAGATATCAGTGCACTGTAGAAATTTTGGCAGGGCATAGTTTTTGTGGCACATCTTGTAACCATTTCTTTCAGTTCCATATCTTATCCAGGAGTAAAAAGAATGGGACTTCTTTGGGATTAACTTTCTGGCTAATTTTGAGTGATCAAAATCTACAGATGACCAAGAGATTGAAGATACAGTTGATGCCACTTTCTTTTGTTGCAGCTGTAATTAAAGTGTTTCTTGTGGGCTGAGAGAAGGACAAAAAGGGAGGGACAAAGGGAAAATATAAATAGAAAATTATGAAAAGAGATGAGAAAATTATAAATGAATAAACATGGGAGAAAAAGCAAAAAAAAAAACCCAAACAAACAAAACCCTAGCCATGATCAATAAGCTGTGCTAATGTAATGAATATATTCCATGAGTTGCCTTGGCTACACTTATATAGACACAGAAAAAAAGTAGCTACTTTTCCCTGAATAAGAGGGCTACTCTGATGTCTCTTGCCCTCCAAAATGCAGCTACTGAGGTGGTCCCTGTCAGTGTAATTGCAGCTAAAACTTCTGCTGGAGGGAAATTGTACTGCTTAATGTTGTTATTCTCTTTTCATGTCTTTGGAGACACCAATCAATGAGGATTACTTTGATACCGTCAGCTCAGTATTATTGTACATTAATACACTAATGGTACTGTATCATCTTTTCATGTCCTCAGGCAGCACTGGGGAGTTAGAGCTATATAGAAATAAATTAGAAGTGAAACTTAGATGCAAAAATAAGCAGAAAGCTCCAAACAGAAGACAGAAGAAGTTGGCTGCAAACAACGGATTCAGCAGAGGAAATGTAAACCAGCAAACTAACATTTAAAAGAATCTCAAAGGAGGAACGTAAAGTTGAGACTGTCAGTGCTATTACTTGATGTATTTCAAAGAGATGTTGGGAGACCAAGGTGACAAGCTCAGTGGGAGATTCTATTTTATATTATTATTCCATTTTCTTCCCCTCCAAACATTTTCTTCCCCTTCAGTTTTAGTGTAACAGAAAAAGAAACTGGAAAAAAAAAAAAAAAATTACAATCATTTGGGATACTGAGACATTCATCCAGAATATGGGAACAAACTTTTTCCCAGGCAAATTTATTTTTACTGCAGAGTCTTTGGCAGGCTTTTATTAATTGATATGATAATTACCCCACTGCTGGAGAAAGAGAGATGCTAATTGCCCAGTGTGTCCTGCACTCTCTGATGACTCCAACAGCAGTGTGGAGTCTTCCAGAGGTAGAAATGACCCCTGTATTTAGCTCTGTGTAGGCACTACCTTGATTGTACTGACAGAGCTCCAAACCATGGGAACTGAGCAAAACAAAACATAGTGTCTTATGACCTTAGGAAGGCTTGTCAGTCAGTCCAGTCTCAAAATGATGTTACCACTGTAAATAGTAGAGTACACTCTAGGATGTGTTTTCAAAACTTTCCACTGGATGAAGTCGTACATTTGGATTGTATCAACAAGGCTGTGACATACATGGAAAGCATGCTGACAACAGTATCTTTCAAAAATCCAACACTAATTTGATGCCTGACACTTATTCTTGAGTGTATCTTCATTATTTATCCTTAAAAGAGCTATGAATTATGCAGTTCTACAGTTTGCTATCTCATTGTCCAAAAGTGTTTGCTTTCTAGCAGTGTATGTAGTGAAATTCTGCATCTAACTGAAGCAGACCATGAAGTGACCAGGTTCTTCTCCTTCCACATGGCATGTATTAATAAGGAGACCTGAAATGCTGGGACTGGTTTGGAGCTACACCTGAGCTGATTAGCTGGCCCAAACACATGTTTTGATTGTCCAAACTGCTGCTGCTGAACCTCTTAGTGCTGCTGTGTTCTAACTTTTAGGAAATACGAAGAGGCTCTAAGCCATATGCCCATCAAGCCAAGCAAGATGGAGCTGTGAACCATCTCCAAAGGTGCACTGTCCATGTTATGTTTATCAAGGAATGCACAGAAGACATCACCCTGTGAAGAGATTTCATCTGCCAGGAACAGGTCAATGAAGAAAAAATTTGAGGAGGGAGGTTGGTGGGGCAGGAACTCAACAAACTCACTAATGAAATATGATTTTTTTTATAAGTGTCACTGTTCTGGTCAGCTGAGTTTATACAATGGTGACGTAGCAAGCAACTGGAAAGATTATTATAAATCAGCGCTAATATTATCCTAATATATTTAGAAGCCAGTGTATTAAATCCACAGTACTCAACATAAACATTGTTTGTTGACTGAGCTAGTATTCCAATTGTAAAGTTGATGTTTCAGCACCATTAATAGTGCCTTTGCTTTAGAATAGATGATATGTAAGTGTTTTTTAAGGTAAAATCACTTGAGTGTTTGCATCTTCCTGCTCTTAAAATAAAATATTGCTAAATGCTAGTAAAAAATTCAAATTTGTAGCATTGTTGTAAAATAAAATTAAACATAAAAGAGAAACTTTTAATCTTTTTCAAGGAATAGGCCATACATTAGATTATAATAAAATCTAGGAACACTGATATGGAAGTACAGTAACTTGATGTAGTAGAGAATGACAAGTAGAGGTCAGATATCAAGCCAAATGCAAGTAAACTTCCCTAATGCTTGTCATCACAGGTGTGAGAAAATGGATGTGTTCATTTATACCACATTAACATCTGTTGCCACAATCCTTAGAAAAATATAAAACTAGCAATTGAAGATGGGTGATTGTGTGACAACTTAGAAAATATTTGTCATCTTTAGTCATTGTCCTGTACAAAGCATGAAATTTATAGAGAGAAGTTGAAGTATCCCTCACTGCTGATTCTGGTCCTGGTATTTACTGTAAGAAACCAAAAAAGCAGAGAGCTGGAGCAAGAGCAAACAAAGAAATGGAAAGGAAGACATACAAAGTTTTTAAGCCACATGGAAGCTGAGGGTCTGAAATTTTATTGGCACCATTCACTTTTTTATGTGAATGCTGATGATCTCAGGTTCACAGCGTTATCAGTCTTGTCTTTCTACTTGCATTCCTAAGGTGTGGGGTTTACAACTTACATTTTAGGACTTGCTCTGCCCTGAACATTACTCAGTTTTTGCTATTCTTAGAACAACTTCAGATAAAATACCCATTAGATGACAAAGTTATTGATGACATGGACTTTCAGCACTGCTGCAATTGGAAGCCATTTAGAGCTGGAATAGATTCTAATTTTACTCCAGAGCAGACTTGGTGGGGCCCTCAGTTTTGGTTTCTGAACTGTTGCCACAGTGCTCAGACTTTTTCAGTGAGAGATGGAAGGGGGGAAAAGAGGGATGAGTGGAGGCAAATAAATACAACTGACCTTGGCTAAACTGAACACATTGGCTTGGCTTCTAAACACTTGGTTTTAGCCCAGCACAGCTGCCCTCTCAGAGCCCTTTGTACAAAACTGGTGGTTGTTCAATTAGAAACATTTCCAGCCATTGACTCAGAAATGTTGGCATTGAATATGTCCAAACAAATGGGGTGGTTGTGTGGAAGGCGAGAGGATGATGGTTTTCTTCTGCTAGCATGCTTTGTGATGTGATAATGAGGTGCTCTTTTTGTAATAGGCCACAGTATTGTGTAGGTATGAGGATTTCACACACCAGCAAATTTCAAAGAACTGTTTTCAGTATTCCAGGAAATTAAGTGATAGAACAAGGCTTTATACTCAGTGTGCATTCTCTGCTCCCACATTGTACACCTCTAATGCAATTTACCAGTGAATTAAGCATAAGATGTGATTTATCCCACCAACCTAATATTTCATGTTAGTCAGTGGGGTGACTGCTTTTATGGCTTAGCTTTATAATGCCATTATAGTTGAGCACACTCCTGCCTTAGCAGTATGCTTAAGGGGGTCTGTCTTTGATACTTGCATGTAGCTCTTATTAACTTCAAATTCTTCCTCGATGCAAGCTCCCTGTAGTCAATAGAGATAAAGCAGGGCTCTTTGCCCCTTCTGACAAAGCTTTTTCTGTCAGCTTTTATGGAAACAAAATGGTGCCAATGTGACATAAATTTACACAACCCATGCTCATAGCATATATTGGTGGAAAAGGAGGGATGGATTAGTACCTCTCTATTTCAGGATGTCATATTTTAAAGCACAGGTTTTACTTTTTAGGTTATTATATGCTAACTAAGTACTTGAACTGGCTTGTGATCTCCATATAACCAGAAATTCATTGAAAAAACCCAATTAAATTGACACAAAAGAGAAGGAACATACAGTACTCATGACCTACTAGTGATTCTAGGTAAAGGGGCTTTCTCACGTTTTTCTTTGAGTTTGGGTTTTTGAGGGATTTTTGGGAAGTTTTGTTTGTTTGTTTTTCTGGGCTTTTTTGTTTCTTTGTTTTAATTTTCTTAACTTTCTACCCTATAGAATCACAGATTACCTGTGTTGTACTTGATCTTTTCCTGCAAATGACATGGCATTATATTTAATGATAAGGTGTGGAACTGGCTCTTTTTTTCCTATTTATGAATCTGCCTAAAGTTATCTTCACAACCATGACAGGCTGCATCTAGACTGTCTGCAACTTTTACTGATCTCTCACATGCTATGACATTTTACATTGTTAGGTAAAGGTGATATATTTGGTAGGGTGCTGTAATATTATTGTGGTACTAAGCATGACTGCAGCACAGTGCTGACATTCGAGAAGGATGGAAAGTTTCTGTACAGTCCATACTCCAGCCACTTTTTAATCATTGCTGCAGTCCTATCTCCTTTTATGCATGTTATGGTTTACTTTGTTAAAGCTATCTATAGTATAGTGGAGCTGGATGAAAAATAACTGTTAGTTATGAATTTCCCCCAGATCAGAATGTATTTGCAAACATTTTACAATGCCAATTTCAAGGTAATATCTTGCTACCAAAGCTAAAGGACAAAAGCATTCACTTACAGAGTCTGATATGAAAGTGTAGAAGAGAAGGTCACTTACTGTTTATAAAATCATTATTTATGTTTATGCAACTAAAAACAAATTACTGGGTCCTTGGGTCTGTGGAGGAAAAAAGCTCTACATCTTGCAAAATATTTTCTCCAATTTAGATACAGCTGCAAAGAGATCAAGGTCTCAGTTAGACGAACATTCTAATGACTTATTAAGGATTAAAATGTTTGAGAGTTTGATCTATGTGGCAAAAAAAGTAAATAAATGTAAATAAATGAATAAATATCTGAAGGATTTTTTTTTACATTTCATCCTTCTTGTCCTTTAAGTCATAACTTGTTATGACAGTATTTCCTAAGAAGAAAAAGAAAATGTATTTTTCAGTTTTTAACTATTTATAAATTATTGAAAAATTATTTTGAGAATATTTTTTAAGTTGTAAGAGGAACAATTTTAAATTTGAACCTACAGAATAGATAATACAGAAATTCACAATACTCTCTTATGTGATCACATAACTCCGTGAAAATAAATTCTTATCAAAATGTAAAAATAATGCTTTAATGAGCCTTCTAAATGAAAGATATAAAGAAGAAAAGCTGATAGGTGTAAAGAAAAAAATATTAAATAAGTAAGACAAGTGGCAGAATATAAGTGGGGAAAGAAGAAGTAAAATCTCAAGTGCAAATGGAGAGAAAAGGGTGAGGAATAAAGGTGTTTCAAAACAGTGTAAAAACAAGAACAAAAATGAAATGGAGAACAATCAAAGTTTGGGATGCAAGCATGGAGAAAGTACAAGAAGCTAGTGAGGTTTTCTTTCATGCTTCTTTGTACAGCATGCAGGAAAACTGCCATAGAGAGAGAAACTGGTCTTGCTCGTATTTCCAAACATTTACCAGTGAGAAATCAGGAATGAGGGAACGGCTTTCTACATCTCACTCTTCCCACAAAACTGGCCAGCAGGCTAAAATTGGTGTAGGAAAGCTGTATGGAACAAGGGAAAAAGAGGATCAGGTACAAAAATGATTGAAGTGGGCAACAAAGACTCTGACAAGTCAATGTTTTTCATATGCTGAGGACTCCAGAGATGGATGTAGCACCCTAGATGGGGTCTCACCAGAGCAGAGCAGAGGGGCAGACTCCCCTTCTTCACCCTGCTGGCCCTGTAGCTTTTGATGCAGCCCAGGAGACGTTTGTTGACATTGGCTGGTCATGTCCAGCTTCTCATCCACCATCACCTCCAAGTCCTGCTCAGCCAGGTTGGTCTCAATCTGCTCATCCCCAGCCTTTACTGGTACTGAGGGTTGCCTTGGCCCAGGTGCTAGACAGTACCCTTGGCCTTGTTTAAACCTCATGAGATTCCCATGGGCCCACTTCTCAAGCTTGTCCAGATCCTTCTGGATGGCTTTTCACCCCTCAGGTGTGTCAATTGGACAATTCAGTTCGGTGCCATCTCCAAATTTGTTGAGGGTGCACTTGATCTTGAATGTCATTAATGAAGATATTAAATAGCACAGAACCCAATACAGATCCCTGGGAGACACCTCCTGTCACTGGTGCTCACTGGGACTCTGAGACATTCCCCACTCCCCCCTTGGATGCTATCATCCAATAATTTTATTATCCATCCACCCATCAAATCCATCTCTCTCTAATTTAGAGAAAAGGATGATGTGGAGAACCATGTAAAAACTTTACAGAAGTCCACAAAGTACAGCTAAAGGATTTCCTTTGTCCAATGATGTAGCCCACTCCATTGTAGAAGACCATGATGGAGTGACTATGTCAGTGAGCAAATGTGTGTCCAGCAAACCTGGGCAATGGTCACAAGCAAGACTGAAGAGAACACTAAAGGGAATTAAATACCAAAAGGAAAAACAGCTAAGGAAAAAAAAAGTAGTAGCACTATTACGTTTCATTTACAGAAATTCACATGAACCTGAGAATAATAAAATGTCAGTAAGGAGAATTACTTTTTGTGCTTTCCTTAAAGGATAAACTCATCTGAATCTATAAAATAGAAGCCTTGAAAAGCTGAATCTTTCTTCCTTTTCTCCCCATTTTACCGCATATTTTATTTTAAGAAATGACTGTGGGGCTTTTCAATATACATACAAGCTGCACAACATAACTTCAAATGGCTTCTGAAATCAGTAAGGAATTTTACACTATATTGTAATTTTCTTTTATTTCTCTCATTTTCCAGCTTCACTGGATTTTAACAAGAGACTTAAATACTAGCATAGTATAACAGCGCAACGTGGATGTCAGTCTCTAAATCTCAGGCATTCCTCCCATATGAACAATGTAATCTTAAAAAAAAATCCCACTTCAATTAAATCCTTCAACTAGATAAAATACTGCTTTGTATTCCTTTTTCAAAATAATACCTTGGCTTTCCATATATATTCTTCAATCAGAATCACTCTTATGTTGTTCCAGAGAATACTGGAGGGATGGAAATTTACTCCTAATATGGGGCAAAAATATTTGACATTGGATGAATGGAGCAAAGCATTCTCCATTTTCTGAGCAGTGAGCACATTCAGCTGCAGGGGTTTCACTGGCAGCTTCTGATCCCCATCCTGTAATCCCCAAATTGCTGTAACTCTGCTTCTCCAGAGGTAGAAGAGTGACATTTGTTCTTGCAGACCACAGGCTACTCAAGACGTCACCCTGGGAGAAACACAGGGCCATGGTCGCATCTGCTCTTGAACATCTCCTTTACTGGCAGTAATTTGGGAAGCTGGGCATGTAAAACCATGGCTGTACATCCTGAGATCTCAGTTCTGTTGAGGTGAATACTAGCCTTCCTACCTGCTGATTGAAACTGGAATATGTAATACAGATCAGCCATGCAGGCAACTTGATGCAGAGTGGGGAAACCAGAGAAATGTACAATATTCAAATTCCAGCTCAATTCAGTGGGGCTGAATTTCAGGTATATTTCAAATATACCTGAGGTGTTGACCAGAAACATCAGGTGCCGATTTGTGACCTTGGATTTCTTGCCCAGTCCAATTGTCACATCAGTGTTTTGGGATCATGTTCTATTTCCCCTTGCCTCCACGCCAGCACAGGTGAGGTCACTTGCTGTGACCTCAGTGCCAGTTTAGTTTTATTAAACCTATTTAGTCTAAAATTAGAGACCTTCCATGAAATTACAAATCATGTTATAATGATATTACTTTTACCTGACATTTTACCTGAGAGGGGATTTGACTTTAAGAGGATTGCAGGATAATCAGGAGAAAATATCATCTCCCCAGATAAGCTTTGTTTTATGAATGCTAAAACTGCTGGACTGTGGCATTTGAAAAGCCAGGCACAATCAACATTTAGATATCTTGTTTTGTGTATCCACCCTGAACTTCTACGTGGTTTCAAACATTGATGAGTGATCAGGGTGCAATTCAAAAGTGATATAATTAACCAGTTTGTTTCCAGTTTACATTTGTAAAGGTAATGAACCTCAGATTTTCAGGTGAGTATGTTTTTATAGTAGTGATATATCTCCTGGGTAGTGAGAAATTGGAATTCCTGTGCTATAAATTGCTCTTCTGGATCTGTGTTTCAGTGCACAGATATCAAATACACCCACTTACACACACAGGGTAAATAGACTGGAAGGATTTTATTTTTTATAAAGGTTTTTTTTTTCCATAGTCATTGTTAAACCAACTAAAGTTTGTTAAACTGATCTATAGCATCTTCAGAATCTAAAAGCATTGTGATATTTAATCAGTATTTGTCTAGGTACATGACTAGATTTCCAAACTGAGGTGCAAGTGAGCTACCTATTTATGTGCTTTCATGGGCTACTTCATGAAATGATCTTGCAACTACCAGTAATTCAGTTTGGTTATGTGTACATATGTCAGGAATTCTCCAATATAGGTACATTATTTTTGCTTCTTTATTTGAAAATTCTGAATAACATGCAAAGAAGATTTGGTACATCTAGCCATGTAGGCTCTGATAAATCTTGATGTCAGTTACTATGCGATAGATTTATGAATCATATAACATAGAAGCTCTTGTAGAAGAAAATTGCTTTTTTTTCCCCTCTGAAAAAAACTTTCTTTATATACAACTGTAGACTAACAGATAGAAAAATATATGTTCTTAACAATTACAAGACAAAGTGAGAAACATAGTTTGGAGACAAATTATTGGTATTTATTTATTAGAAGTAATATGAACCAAACAACAATGAAAGAGATGGTTGTTTTGCATGAAGAAAAAAACCTCAAACTTAATATCCCTCATAAAAAAATGAAATCTCTTTACTACATATGAGAAGTTCCAACCATAACTGGAGACTTCATAAGAAGGAGGAAACAAGGGAAAATAAAAAGCAGCATTGATAGAGATAGAAAAAGCATTGATAGGCATTACAGGGAAAGAGTGGACAATGTGTACATATTAGGTTTAGCTTTCAGAGGACTGAAACTTTTTCCAGGATCATCTCACCCTGTGCCCAGACTAATATTGTGGCAGTGTAGAACTGTAGATAAACTGATGCTTAAGTAAAGTAATATCTTCTCAGTTTGAAATGAAAAAGAAATAAATAAAATGTTCCTGACATTCTTATTTTTACAGGAAAACCATGGACAAAACCAGATTGTCTGAGAAGCCTTTATAATTTATTTATGGCAGAGAATATTTGACCTTGAAGAATGGGGCTATGTGGGGATTGTGGTGTAAGTTTTTCTTTGTCATGGATTATAATAACATTCTCAATCTCTTGGGATCCTACTGACTGTTTTTTTTTCCCTAAACCCTCTGGGTGCCAGGACTTACTGGCTGAAAAATAGTGATGGATATAAATGTCAAACAACAATAATCAGAAACAAGAGGAATTTTTTTTTAATTTATTTTGACTTATGTATATTCATTATATTAAGCAGTCAACAGCTTAATGTAGAAAACTACTTTTTAAGTTAACTTTGTTGATAATTTAAGTGAATGTTGAATTTCACTGACTAAATCTAAGTGGCTGAGTAAATTCTTGAGAATGTTGAAGAAAAATTCACTATCCTAGTAAGACAATTTTCTTTTTAACAATTATAATTTTTTTGGAAAAAAATCACTATCACAATTTAAAGTATAATCTTTTTAGTAAGTCTACTTGGACATAAAGTCTGTTAAGGCTTCATAGCTCACTGCATACTGAAGTCAGGTTTGGCAGTTTTTTGGTTGTTTTTTTTTCCCACATCTAACTTATAAGCTGCTTTTGAGAGACCAGGTGGTAAACAGGAAATATAATAATGTTCACTTGCAGTCCCAAAGACCAGCCACATCCTGTGCTGCATCAAATCAGGAGTGACCAGCAGGTCGAGGGAGGTGATTCTCCTGCTCTGCTCTGCCCTTGTGAGATCCCTCTGGAAGGTTGTGTCCAATTCCAGGGTTCTCAGCACAAAAGAGATGTGGACCTCTTGGAGCAGGTCCAGAGTAGGGCCATGAAGATGATGAGAGGGATGGTGCACTTCTCCTACAATGACAGACTGAGGGGGTTGGGTTTGTTCAGCTGGAGAAGAGATTATGGCCTTCCAATACTTAGATGGGACTTAAAAAAAAGAGGAAGAACAACTTTTAACATGGATGAGTAGTGATAGGACAAGGAAGAATTATTTTAAACTCAAAGAGTAGAGATTTGCCAACTGCTTACAAAGTCCTAGTTACATGTTCTGATCAATATAAATACAACAGTACACTAGGAAAAGATAAAACAGTACACTTGAAAAGTTTTGCACTGATTTTATCTCTTTTCAATTCTGAGGACTCTTAACTACCTAAGGATTTCAATCAAAATCTACAACGTTTTATAAAACACAGTGCATCAACTGCAGTGTGTATAAAGTACAGTTGGAAGAAGTCGTGACATGGATATAGAAACACCAATTTATTTGGTTTAGTTGAATGTAGTTTTAAAACTTGTTTCAGAAGAATTTTATTCATGTTTATTTCTGAAATGAAAGCTGCTATTGCAAAACAGGACTTCAAAAAAAAATTCAATTTTTAAATATAACTGGATCATACTTCCAAATGTGAACATTGGATATTGTAGCTATTTCTTTACAGTGCAGCTCCTTGGCACAAATGAGAATTTGTCACTGGTGCTATTTACTGAATCATTATAATTTTTGTTGTGAGACAGAGGTACAACTTTTTCTGCCTCATCTGTTCTTTGAAGGGTAATATATATGGTACTACTCTGACCTTTTTAGTATTCTGTAATTTGATTTGCTTGCCATTCCTATCTTCTTCTGTTTGTGACCTCAGCAACCTGTGACTAGAATGGACACTCAGTCAAAACACAGAATACTGAAAAGGTCACAGAAGTAGAATTTACTGCATCTGCTTCTCAGGACACACTGAGCAATAAAGTGGTACCTGGTTCTGAAAATTTATTTCCAAGAGGGCTGAAAGAGAGGTAATCTAGTGTCCTTGTGATAACACCTCTGACAGGAAAAGTTCTGCCTGCACCTATGCACGTGCTCTCATGGTGATTAGCAATCTAGCCAGAACACCTACTGCCTTAATTTGTTTCTATTTAAAATGGCAATAAATTAAATAAAGCATGTTTTCAAAGTTTACTGGCCTTTAAATTATTTTTCTTCTTCAGTTCAGTTGAGAAGATAAGTAAATGAGGTGGGAACTTTGCAGTCTATTAAAGAGTGTTTATCAGGATGGAAAAAATCATTGTACAGCTAATGTAAAATGTTCAAAAAGCACAAAACCTGAAAAAGTTTTTCAGTCTCATGCATTCATGTTTGCAATGCCTTGTCATTTAAAGTCTTGTGTTTTTAAATTCTATTTAAAATGTATTTCTTTGAAGGAATACACAACTAATGGTCTCTTACAGTATTTTCCCATGAGTATAAATGGTTTCTTCTCTTAAGTGTGATCCCTCTTCCCCAAAATCCATGGTGTTGAGTAAATTAAGGTGTTCAGCTCTCTGGAACTGCAAGCAGGAAAAAATTAAGCCTGAGAAAGCTGCCTAATGAATGAACTGCAACTAAGTCAATATTTGAGTCAAAGATTCTCCATTTCTGTATGGTAAACTCATAGACACTACAACACTGTTTTATTAGCTGAGAAAAAGAGGATAGTCAATTAGTTTTCAATATGCAGATTGTGTATTATGTATTCTGGATATTTTTGTTTTAGAAATAAAACAGTAAGTGCAGCTGTCAACTGGATATACATTCAAATTAGGCAGCTGTGTTATAGTCAATAATAACTCTATAATATATTAGTTGCATATGTATGCAAAATTGGTTGGAAAAACAATAAAGAGATAATATGAATGGTATTTTTAATGATCATTTGAAGTGTTTCACAGTACAAAGGTCCACCCTGTGCCTCTAAGAGCAAGCAAGGTGTAAGTGCATCATCCCTGGGCTGTGCCTATAGCAGCTGGCAGCAGTTCTCTGCTTTCTGCAATGCATGTACCAGTCCTGATTCTCTGGTCATCCAGACATGCTAGAGCACACCCCAGTAACCTCCCAGCCCCAGCATTCCTTTCCAAGGGAGTATGTGGAAAGAGAATTTCCATGGGGGTCTCATTGCCACACCAGGAAGGGTGTGACCAGGAAATCCATTTAATTAAAGAGCAATCAGGACTTGGAGGGGTAACTTCCTAGCAGAAGTAAGAGGTAGCTTGATCTACAATTGTATTACTTGATGGGAAACAACAACTTTGAAAATGTGACAACATTCAGATAATTCTGAAGGTAGTTAGAGTCTTTCCATTCACTTCAGCAATACTGAAGCAGGAATCAGGGGGATGACAATTGTTTTCTTTGCACAAGACTGCTAAGCATGTCAATTGTAACTGCAGGAAAACTTGCTTGTCAGGACGTGTGTGACCTTATTGGTGTCTGCCAAAATGCCAAGCATGGCAGCCTCTTAACTCTGTTTTCAACCTGTCTTACCCAGAGGAAATAATGGCTGTTTCTCTATTTTAGTTTTTTGGTTTTTGGTTTTTTTTTTTCTTCTTTTTTGTTAAATTGGTAATTTATTAGCTTGAAGTCACACATAATATTTTTAAAGCTATGAAGAATCCTCATTTAACATACTAACCTAATGGATTGCATGAAAATAGTAGCACCTATAAAAATTATTTCTGGATATGTGTACATAAAGGGAATGGATTATGATTATATCTAGCTGGTAATGTTCAATTAGCTTTTTTGAAGATGATACTTTTTGCCTGAATTGCAGTCTATCTGTTCCTCTGCCAGTCAATCTTTTCCAAAGACCTTTTGTATTTATGGTTAAATCCCAATGTGATTTAACAGAGGTGTCAAGGAAATTGCAAGATTAGTAAAAATTGGTATTGAAAAGAAGATATTAGTCTCCTTATTGACAGAGAACACAGCATCTGTCCCTGCAAGGCCAGCTCACCATGTATCAATCAACTGGCAAGCACTTAGCTTAGAAAGAGAAAAAGAACATCACAGGAGAATGCTTTGGAGAATCTGGGAAACATATATAATTTCTATATGAGAGGGTCTTAGCCCTTCCATACCTTGGGATATTTCAAATAGGGGCATAAGGTACAACGTTCATTAAGAAAAAAAACTTCTTTAATTTGGCTTTTCAAGCAACAACCTTTTTACTTCCCATGATGTACCTGACTTTTTTTGATTTTGTTTTTGTTTTTTTTTTTTTTTTTTTGGTTGGTTGGTTGGTTGATTGGTTGTTTTTTTTTTTTTTTTTTTGGTAGCAGAATATGAAGAAATAAGCAAAAAATAATCATAATTATTTTCTTCTCATCCCATTTCACGGATGTCAAGAAAATTGAGTTATATCGACTTTTGGTCTGGCCTAAGTTTTTGTGTCATTACTTTCTTTTGTGCCTGAAAGAAAGAGGCTAAATCCCTGTTTTTTGTTGTCATTTCTTTGCCACCTGTGCAAAAAAACTGGAAAAATAAACCCAGTTGACTTCCTGACCTAATCAAAACCCTCAATAATTGTTAGCTTTTGTTCTCAGCTCCTATGAACAGGGATAGAAGAGGATTTTTACTCTTTATAGTAAATATATACAAAAAATTAAATTAATATGTTAAAGTGATAACAAAGGGAATAGTTCTTGCATGTTGGAACTTGATTGTTTATACTGTTTGACTGCTGAAAAAATCCCTTGTATGGCTCTGTCTTGGACTAGCTAACACTTTCAGCTCAAATCCTGAGCACGGCTGGAAAATGGTAAGGAAAAGAAAATTTAATACTGTAGACAGAGGCCATGCCCAGCTGTCTTCAGTGCCAGGAAATGATCCAAAATATGTTTAATTTACCACTCTAGTCACAGCCTAAGTCCTGGACTAAAAAGAAATGCATTCACTGAATATTTTAATCATGCAGCAATCTTTACTTACTACCCCCAATTTCCTTCAGGCTACAAAAACAAGTGAATCAAACTCAAGCTCACCATTTTCTAGGAGAGAAAGAAAGCAATATCAAACAGCTTTCTGTCCTCACAGGTGCTGCTGATGCTGAGAATCTACTCTGCTAGACCTCTTATTCAGGAAGGTGTATAAGGCAGCCAGGAGTGTTACTGCTTGGGAGTAGAAAGGACTTTAATGTGCTGATGAGAGCAGCCCTGAGGCAAAAGACTTGAGGCTGTTGGTTGATAAGAAGCTTGACAGGGGCCAGAAATGTGTGCTCAGAAATCCAACTGTGTCCTGGGCTGCATCCAAAGTGTGGCCAGCAGGTCGAGACAGGTGATTTTCATCTTCTGCTCTGCTCTCAATAACACACTGAAGTCCTTTCCACTGCAGTAGTGTTGCTTTCCAGCCTAGGTCTGCATTTTTATGGAAGGGAATGGCAACTATTAAACTGGTTTGAGAAGAAAGTTCCTTTCCTTTGCATTGTTCATGGGTACCCATTCACAGTCCATTCCTCCCACAGCATCCACCTGTGGGACACAACTACTGCTGTCTTTTGATGACAAAAACCTGTGGTTTATAGAAGAAAATAATTTGTTCTGTTTTCCTTTAAAAATCCATTTTGTTGGCTGGTTATCATGAGAAAGCAATGCCTGAAAAAATATTAAGCTTAGAGTAAGCTTAATGAAAAATGCTGTTCCATAACTGGAGGGGGCAATGATAAAGCATATGTGATCTTTCTGTGTAAAACAGACTAAAAATATTGACCTTTATGCTCTTCAAGAAAAGAATTTTTCAATCAAAATAATTTATTTTACTAGTTCTACATCAACAAATTTTTTTATGCTAAAATTTTGTTTTTCTAGGTTTGAAGTTCTTCACTACAATATGTTGAAGCAAAGCAGTCCATATGTTCCAAAGGTGAAACAGACAAATGGAAATCTGTGATGTAACCTGTTAATGTTCCCAATACAACAAGCATTCTGCCTTATGCAAAGATGGGGTAAAGCATCCTCAGCAATTTTGTGCATGATTTTGAGGATATTACACAAGAAGGAAAACTAATACTATGGTAGAAAAAGGAGCAAAATGAATCTTGGGCAGGCAAACCTGCTTTAATTCATGGATTAATACCAGATGAGGAAAAGGGACTATTTCTTGGTAAAAAACAAAACAAAACAAAACAAAACAAAACAAAACAAAACAAAACAAAACAAAACAAAACAAAAAAACCAACCAAACAAAAAACAGGTGAAACAAGTTTCCACTGCCTGGAAGAAACCATCTGGAGCTGTGTTCCATCAGGATACACACCAAAACAAAGTGGATAAAACTTCTCATTTGGTTTAAGACACAGGTTGATGAAGTTCATTAAGACCACAACCAGAATTCAAAACATCAAAGTTTTATTGTTAATAGATCTGTAATGTTTGTTTTGGATTTCTCTGTCTTGCAATGAAGGGCAGGAAAATGTTACTCTTCCTATTATAATATTATTTTTAATTAGAAAGAAACCAGACAAAAATAGAAAGCTGTTATGAAATCTATCTTATAGATGGACTGCTCTTAATGTCCTTGTATCAACAGAAGCATTCTTATTTACTTCTGTGAAGGCAAACTGAGACGAAAGGTGAATTTACAATAGCTGGAGGTTAAAGACAACCTTTTCAAACCAGAATGTCTAAATGCAGGCACCAAAGTACCTAACAGAAAGTTACAGCAGTGGCCAGCATTACTTAGTTGACATTTAAGTTTGAATATTTTCCTCTGTGTGGCTTGTTCATACTGACACTACTGATCTGAAACATAGCTGAAAAATCTTGATTTTTTGTCATTTCTTAGGAGCTGCATTGTGTCATTACACCATCAGATTCTGAAAGTTTTTATATACTTGTAAAAGTCTACACTTTCATCACACTGCTGAGAGCACAGCCACTGACATGGAAGTGAACCAAGAAATCCCCTGCATTAATAATAGGGGATAATAATTAGGATTGCTGTTTCATTTTAAGTTTTGTAACCTGCTTGCATCTAGAAGGAAGTTAAAACAAGATTCACAGACAGAATTGATCAGCAACTGACAATGGAAAGTGCTCATCTTCTACCTAGTGGAAACTCCAAACCAAATGCCAATTATAATTGATTGCATATGCAGTGTAGGCCACCACTCTTAAAACAGAATGAGCTGCTTTTTTTGCCTACAGCTAAGAATCCAACATTCTGAAAATTCTTTATACACTTTCCATAAAGAAAATTTGTAAGGTTTTATGTTGGCAAGTATTTTATGTTCTCACTTTCTCAGTAATATGTGCTTTCCTCAGTTTCATAACGAACAACTTATCCAAAGTGAACTGCCCATCATGAAAAGTGTTGTTGTTTTATTGTGATACGGAAAGAAGGTCACTGTTATTAATGCAGTTGTGGTTACCTGGAGGATAATTCAGTCTCAAAAACTAGAATTAAAAGGAAAATCCATTTTCTTTGGTAATATATTTATAAACAGTTTTAGAGATAACATTTCAATAAAATAAATTATTCTAATTTTAATTAATGGGTAATAACATGTCAACATAATTATAATGTAGATTATGGGAATTATAACCTCAAACCTTCCTGTACCATTGTTTTCATATTCTTTCTTGCTTTGTCATATCAGCAAACTTCAGCTTTGTACTCTAGAGAACAATTTAAGTAATTGGACTCAATGATCTTGGAGGTCTTTTTCAGTATTAACTGTCCTGTGATTCTATGAATTACTCTAAATGCCAAAAAATTACATTTTTACTATACAATAGAAATTAGTGAAAAATTTCATTATATCTATCTATATTTATATAATCTATCTATATATCTATACCTATATCTATATCTAATCTATATCTATATATCTATATATCTATAACTACATCTATATCATCTATATCAATCTATATCTATCTAGATCTATATCCATATCCATATTTATATCTATATCCATATCCATATATATCTATATCTATATCATATATCTATATCTATATCTATATCTATATCTATATCTATATCTATATCTATATCTATATCTGTATCTAATCTATATATATGTCTATCTATATCTGTATCTAATCTATATATATGTCTGTCTATCTATATCTGTATCTACATCTATATCTTTTATCTATCTATGTACTTTTGAATCATTACATTCTGAGGTTCTGTTGTAACCTGCTTGGTAACTGTGTATAAGAACTGACAGGAAAGCAGCTAGTATATCCCCAAACACTCCACGTCAAATAAAAGCATTAATTAAATTAATCTACAAGCCAGATTTTTACATTAATTAAAATCTGAGCATAGCATAATTATTGTTTATCCATTATTTCAGAAATGACTTTTGCTTTCTTTGTAATAATTTTAAAATACAGTAGTGTTTTTCAGCTGGTATAATTTGGCATAGCTTTATTGATTTGATTTGCACCTGATTTACATTTCCTCAATTCCACTGTGCCTGCTGTCACTGATCAATATGCATTCAGTCTCCACAGATGAGGAAAGCAAGAGACCACACAAATTTAGTTTTCATTATATTCACTGTGAGTGAGACAGAAAGAGTGAGGGAGAGGATATAATTTTTTAAATATTCAATTTGAAGAAAGAAACAAATTTAAGACTGCCAATACTCTAAAGAGTTAAGGGACATATGCTGCTCATAGTCAGTTACCATAAAGATCAGTTCATTTCTTTCCACTGAGTTTAACTGGACTGTAAAGGAAAGTAATGGGAAAGTTTTGAAATCCCTCACCAGTAGTCATATTTTTTCCCATCTGAAGTATTGTAAATCTGTTTAGTTTTTCTCCTAATACATGGTCTGCATTACAAAATAATAATGCACTCAGTAATTGGTTTCCGTTTGTTAAAAATGGATGTGTATAAAATCTCACATGAATTATGTGTTAAAGGAGAATTGCTTTTCAATTCAATCATCTCAGACATTAGCTGCTGTAAAATACCAGCCTGAGGTAGAAACTGAATACCAGTAATGAAGTCTTAGCCCTACTGATTTCAGAGCCTCAACTTTACCCCCAAACTGAACATCCATTTTCTGCCTGAATTGAGATACTATGGAAGTTCCAGGCTCAGAATTTTATCATGTTAGAAACTGAAGGAATTAACAGCTTTTGTGTAAGTACAACAGATAAACGAATCTTCTTGTATCTGTATTGATCACTCTGCAAGTATGGGCTGTATGCTAAGAAAAAAACCTAAATTACTCATCTGTAAAGTGTGTCCACACACAAACACACAGACACATTCACAGAGCTTGTGAGCATAGACATACTTGCACAAATATACTACATGATGTGCCCTCAGCTCCCCAATTTCCTAAATTTAGAACCACATTACCTGACTTGAATTGCTCATTCTATTTCTGCAGACTAATTTTGACAAAATACACAATTTCAGCAAATTCTTTTACTTACTTACCTCTAGGCTCTTAAAATTAATTTGTATATGCTTTAAATATTCACTGAGTGTATATTAGGTAATAATAAATTTACCTTATGTTCTCTTTTCGTATGATATAATAATAGCAAAATAATTCATTCTGACACATTACCTAGTTTTACTCTGCCATGGACACATATCTAATAGTTTGAAATGTAAAAAGTTCATTCTGCATTTTCCTGTGATTATTAATTTAAATTATCATCATTAAAATTATTATTTTACCCCATTAAAATAGCCTTTTATGTGATGTTCCTTAGAAATGTCAAAGTACAGATTTCTGTTGCAATTTTAGCATTGCTTTGCTCACCTTTCATAGAATGATAGAATGGTTTAGGTTGGAAGGAACCTTAAAGATCATCTAGTTCCAGCTCCCTGCCATGGGCAGGAGAACACCTTCCAGCTGCTCAGAGCTCCAGCCAGACAGCCCTTGAACACTTCCAGGAGTGGGACATCCACAGCTTCTCTGGACAACCCATCTCAGCATCTCATCACCCTCACAACAAGGAATTCCTTCCTAATACCTAATCTAGATCTGCTCTTTCTCAGTTTTAAGCCATTACCTCTTGCCCAGTCACTCATTTGTCCCCAAACACGTGGCTCCAGGGGAACCACATAGGTGCACACAGGGTGCACAGTGGCAATTTTCACAGATGTACAGAAACAGAACTGACATAACTTGTGTCCATAGCCATCAGGGAGACCTGGATATACTCTCCTGATTGGAAAGCTGCTGCCTGTGCTAGTACTAGGCTGCCTTTTGTCAGGCCTTATTATGTTTCAGCAGTGCACAATCTTTTCATGTCATACAAATATGAATAATTGAAACAAATGTGATTATTCTTCTCTCTCTTTATTTCTTGCTCAGTGTATATAATGACTTATTAATGATTTTTTTTTTTTGTTATAAAAATACAATTTAGGCTGAACTACTTCTTGTTGAGAAAACTGTTCTAGACTGGTTCAGGGTGGCTGATTCATGAAGTGGATATATGATATTCAAGATAGTTGTTGAAAGATAGTGTGAAATAGGCTGAGAAATAACACTGAGAACAGGAAGAAAACCAGTACAGCTAATTTGTCAGCTGCTTCTGCAATAGTAATTGATACAACCACAAATCTGATGAAGGCACAAAAAGTGCCACACTGCACTTCTCTGTCAGCATGGGAACAGAGCTCACCAAGCAGTGTTAATAGAAGAGGCTAGGCCTTTCAGAAATAAATATGCCTTTGCAAATATTTTCATTATTCTTTTAAAAAAAACAGAATCACAACAGAAAATTGTGGGAGAGATAAAAGTAACAGCAATAAACATACAGTACATGGAAAAAAGGCCTGAAGAGTCAATAAATTGAAGAAAACATGGGTAACATTTGAGAGAAGATGACTCTAGTTCATGGCAGTGTAACTCTGCAGCTAGGTCACAGGAGCAGGTCTCCTGTTCTGCCTCTGACCTTCTGGTAAATCATATGCCTCTATTTTGTCTGTCACTGGATACCAGTCTTCTATTTGAAAACCAAATTGGTTTTATGCAGCATGTTTGCACTGTGCTGGCCACAGTCAAGGTACGAGTTCAGCCCAGGCCTCTGAGCACTGCATGAATAATAATAACAGGATCACATTTGTAATTTGGAATAGCTTCATCATTTGAGAATTATAGAGGTCCTTTTTGAAGACATAGAATAAAACAGATTTATACAAAATAATACCTATAATGCTCTATTATAAATTGCAGACTTGATGCAGAAACTATTGTGCACAGTTCTGTGTCCTGTGATGTTAGTACAAGCGATCAGAAATTTTTCTTCAGGCATTAAAATCAATGAATCAATGAATAGTAATGGGACAGGCTTTATTTCTTATGTTTCAAATTAAATTCAAATTGCTTTAGATTTTTTTTAATATCATAAATGCAATCTTAATACGATATTGCTTGCAATATGGCCAAGCTAATGCCTGAGGAGAAATCTCTTTCTTTAAAAGCTCATTTCCCTTAGAGAGCTCAATTTTTCATGTTTAACATTAAATTAACTTGAGCTTTTGTGCCATTTTTTCTGTTCTTAAACCAATCAACATTAATCTGCATAACCAGTCCCCTGAATAAATGCAATATCTAAGTTTTAATAGAGCATTCTTTGGTATATTGAGAATGCTTAACCAATTCCAGTTGGGAAGTGAAATGGTTAAGTCAATGACATTGCAATTTCACCCAGACTTTTTTATCTGTACTAAGAGTCTTTGTAGAGCAATACACATCTTCAGCTTCAATCTGCTATCTCTTGGAATTTATTAAGAGCATTCTGGTGAATAATTATTTTCCCCTTTCTCATTTTATAAACTTCTTATCTAAAAGAATCAGAGTTTTCCCATAACTTCTATCCAGTGTATAACTTCAACACTTTGTGTTTTTCTAGGTACATCTGCGTTTTTATTGTCATTCATCATGGCAGAGATATGTGGAAATAGCTCCATATTTCATTTTGTTGTATCAGTGCAGTAGTAATGGGAACATCTTTGACTCAATTCCCCAGTTTAATGGAATTGTGGAAACCCTCTATCTCAAGGTTTCAAAACTCACTTCATGCTCACAATAACTCTCAGGCTTGATGATGCCAGCCAGTTTTTATTCCTCTATTCAGAATAAAATATAACTACAAATTCAAGGCTTTTAATGCTGTGCATATCACCTGTAGCCTGGTAATTTGGGCACTGGAGTTCTTTGTCATCTTTATGCATTTGAAATGCTCCTGTGTTGAAGCACCAAGGGAAATCTGTATTTTTAAGGCAAGCAATTTACTTAGAAGTGTGTGAATTGCATATTGGGATTTGATAGTAATTTAGAAAGTATCAGAGTAATAGATTAAAATAGGAGTGCATATGAAAAAACAGACTAGAAAAGAAATTATCCAGAGTTAAAAATAGAAAGTTTTTTATAGCGTGAGGCAAGAAGGCAGAAAAATAAAAGCAACTAAATTTGCTACAATTAGAAAACTGGTAAATGCTCTTGCAATAGCCATGTGGAAACTCTGGGAACATGCAGTAATTTTTAAATGCTGTTAAGCTGGTTTGGTCTTGTGCTTTGAAAAGATATCACTAAGTTGATATGGATGGCTTATTTGATTTTTTTTATGCTGCATCAATTTCTCTTGGAATGAAGATGATGTTGCTTATCTATCCATCTGCAATCTGTTCTGAGTCCCTTTATTGAAAAGATTTTATCTGTCTGTGGGGAGAACAGCAGACACCTCTAGGGTAACATTTTAGGAATTTCTCTCTGATTAACAGTGCAACCATTCACAGAAGCTGGTGAAACAGAAAAGTTATGTAAAATTTCTTAAGCAGAAAGAAGGCACTTGCTATAAAGGTCTTGCTTCTGGGTCATCTGAGATACTTGACAAATTGCAAGTGCTGTTGGTATCACCTGGCACTCGATCATCTCATGTATATTTCATCAGGCTTTAAATGGACATATCTTAGTGTAGAGAGATTCCTAAATTAGCTGAAACCTAATCACAAATCCATCTGGTACAAACTCACAATAAGTTGCTAGGTGTGATTCATAAAAATCACATTATGCGTTTCTGCAGGGCATTATTAGTACTTTTCTTGTATGTTTTCTGAAATGAAACATGAGTCATTTTTATGCCAAAGCACTGGGCTGGCCACATTATGCTTATAGTGATGCTGCTTAGATGACCCAGGAAAATGCATTCTTTTAGCAGCTCAGTATGTGCTATCAGTCACCTGGCTGCACACTGAGGAGGAGAAATAGGGAAAAAAACCCTCAAAAAGCCCAGATCCTCACACTGGAGCCTAACAATGTCTTCCTGCATCAGTTGGGACCAGACGTTTGCCTTGTCAAGGATCTAATTAATTAATGCTTTACCAGGAAAAAGTCTTAAAATATTAATACCTGGAATAACTATAGGCATGTTCAGCATTCAGATCAGAATGCTTTTGTGATGTTTTTTCATGTAAATCTCTAACTTCTTGCAAGCCAATGAGAACATTCTCTTGAAGCAAAGTTTTAATGAACCTGTTGAACAATCTTAAAAAAAAAAGGCTGAGAGGAGTCATGGGATCAGTCTAGCATGGAGAGTGACTCAGCTTTTCCAAATATTGTTTCTTCTGCTCTCATTCATATGATTTTCCAGGGAAAGAGCAGCAAGAGATATGCATACTTCCATTGAAGTCCTGTAATACTGGGCATATTTCTAATTGCAAACCCTGTAAGAATCATAATGAAAAAATGACCTCTTCTTTCCTCTTCTTGAAAAAAGGAGCTAATACATGTCCCTGGTTTTCTTATTTCATTATATATTTGGAGAAGTATCATTTGCCTTCTGGTTTGTAAGTCACGGTTTGAAGTTTTTGTGGCAACATCTTTCAAAAGAAAAACCTGAGATTTGAAATAATTTTCATTTTGAAGCAGCTGGAGAAGTGACCAAGCTGTAAGAAGTTTGTATACAGAAGTCTGAAGCTGCTGAGAATTTTCACATACTCTATCTCATGATTTCATGAGGTTAATTTTGTGTTTCCAATATGCCAGTTCACCCAACAAGGTTTGTGTTGTGATTACTTTTCTATTATCTTAACCAGAGTATATTAGAGGGGAATTTACATTTGTTTCTTTATACTGGGGCTGCAGAGTCTCTTGAACACTTAGATCATTCCTTTTGATGTGGAAACATTTTCTTCAGCCTATTTGGCTGCATTACTGATTCTTTAAAGCTTCTCTGTTATTATTTGTTCATAATTATATAAATGGGATAGTGTTTTTTTTCCTTTTTATTGTCAATAATTGTCACAAGGTTTCTCAGAATTAAAATTTCAACCCTCTAGAGAAGTATTCAGTAGTGCTGCCACTGTTGTAATAGCAAGAAGAGAAAAATAAGGTTTATTCTTGGTTAAATTTTTTTAGACTTTTGATGTAAAAGACACTAGAGGACAGATTGTTGAGAAAAATTAACAGTTCTTCTCAAAGTGACTGCCCTGAGTGGTCCTGTATGACTTCCTGAGGTAGGGGAGGGGCAGAGTGCTAACTAAAGGTCTCACCTGTGCACGCACACCCCCACTAAGGATGGCAATGACTGCCTTTGAACCAAGGGCAGCAAATGAATCCTGGATAAGCATACAGTGATGACCAGCTTCCTGCATGTGCTCTTCAGAGACAGCCTAGGGATGGAGATGAATTTTAAGGGCTGGCTCTGTACCACTGGGCCAGTCTCTTCCAGGGGACACTGTGACTGAGGGTCTGCCTCTGCTTCATGATCTCTTAATTTTCTGAGGATGTGGATAAGGTGGAATAAAACTGAGCCGTGCATCCTTTAGGGATTCAACCACCTTCAATCACCTTGATGATTCAATCATCTTCAGCTGGCAAGTGCCCTCCCTCCCCTTTTCTTTTTCTACATGATGACCAGAGCAATGGCTTTTTGTGGTAATATGTACTTCCTGGGCTCCCAGGGATGTGTATGTATTTGTGCCATGTAAGGTAACATTCCTTTTTCTTTAAAAAAAAAGGTCTCCTGACTTCACACAGTGCTCATCTGCCTACTGCATAGGTTACTGGATCCTCAGCTCCTCACACACTCATGGGCTTGAAGAATGAGGTTCCACTCAAGCTGTGCAGATGCATAACCATCATGAAAACCCAGACTGCTTCTTCCCAAGAGGGGAGAGAGCAAGGAGAGGACAATGTGACAGAGTCACAGCTTAGGAACAAACCAACCACTTCCAAAAGAATTCAGAGCTGCATAGAGAATGCCTGGGGACCTTTCTGCATTTGCATATCTGTTCAAAGCCATCACACAATGTTTCTTGAGCAGAAAGTGTAAAGATTATAGTGAGCTAAATTAGTATCCCCTCTCCTCAACTAATAATAATTAATACTTTTTAAATGTGTGATTGGAGGCTATTTTAGCTCAGTTGCTTCTCTTCCTTGTGAAATTATGATTGTCCATGTCCCTCATGTTCTTTCCTCTGCCTTCAGAATGTCTTATTTCACATGAGCCAGTCATCAGGGAAGCAGGTCTACCATGCATGCACATTTTTTAATAGCAACACTCTGGCAAAAGCTAAATGTGGAGATGTGCTGCAGTTGTACAGCCAGTTGTGTGACATTCTCACAGCTAGAAAATACAATGACAACTAATTCAGCTTTAAAGGATTTGAATCAGACCTTCAGCTCATGAAAATCAGTGCATTTCTACCACAACTGAAGGGACTATGACTATTTACCCTCTTTGCAGCCCCTAGATCTCTGTAATAGATTTGACATTTACGTCTTAAGCATCATAAATTCACAAAAGTGTCCTTAACTCTGCTAGAATGTTTCAGTATCATGTAGGGGTCACAATGCTCATGCCCTAAATCAGGAAAACAATTAACCACTAGACTTTTTGAGGTCATCCACGAGCAGGAAAGTAATTAGGTCTAGATCCTCACAGATAAAAAATTAGCTGCCAAAGTGCACAGATGGAATTTTCAAATAATGCTTAATAAGGTGAGATGCCTAACTCGTATTGATTCCTTTGAAAATCTGACCTTTAGAGCTTAATTTTAAGCTTTCCCATTATGGTTTAAGAGGGTGTGAAAACTTAAGTATGCGCTGGAATGAGTTTCTTTCAGGAAGACTCTTCCACAGACTAAACAGAAATACAGAGCAAGACATGGCAAAGGCAGCCTGAATCAAGAGGGATTCTGTTGGTCTGTTTTGTGTGGCAGCAGACTGAACAATGCCCTTTTCCAATTAAGATTAGTTCAGGGGGAGCAGGTTTCGAATTATTTATTTCAGACACATACACGTGTAATGCCAAGAGAAAAATATCTACCCCAGCTGTGATTTGTGAAGGAAGATGGATTGCTAGTGCCTCAATAAAGCTCTGGCATTCCCTTTAACTCCCTTCCCTCCTTCTTTGCTATGCTTATCTTCTGCTCTTATACCCTGTGACACCATGCAGTGGAGGTGCTAAGCACTCATGGTGATGGAAATGGAAGAGGAAGGTAGAAAGACAGACTATAAATTCTCAGAAATTAAGGATAAATTAACTTAGGTATGTGAGGAGAAGGAAGTGCACAGTTTAATGGACTGTTATCTTGGATTTTGTGGTCCAGAATCAACTGACATTTATTGTTGCACTGTTTGTATTGATGGCTGGGGGAGAAGATGGCTTTTTGCTTGTATAAAAATTTTGGACTTTAAATGACCGCTATGCTTCTCTGAAATCACTCCTGGAGATCAGGAGATCTTTTTTTTTTTTTTTTTTTTTTTTTGTGCTGTGTGTCTTTCAGTTCTCATTTTAGAGAGAATACCCAGAAATATTAGTGCAGGACTGTGCAAGGACAAAAGAAAATATTTTTTGACTGTAGGAATATGAATAAGAACTATTAGCATGTACTACTTCTTATGCAAATAAATAGATCTAAAAATTTCTGGCCAATGTTTTTGAGAAATTATATGAAATGGAGAAATGCAGCCATAATTTTCAGTAAAGGAAAAATATAATAAATTAAAGTAATTTGGCTAGTGGAGTATTGTTTGTTTGGTTTTTTTTTTCTGTTTTGTTTTGATTTGAGAGTTTTTTTTTTTTTTTTTTTTTAGCATCTGAGGTTCCAGTTGTATCTTCTGTTCAAGGATTCATTGCATTCATGTAAAGAACATATAATAATAATTTATGTTTTTATAATACACTAAAGGCAGCTGAAGAATATAAAAAGTGCTCTGTAATTTCTAAGAAAAAAACTCAGTTTTATAGAATAAGTAAATTTTCTCTAATTTGTGTCTCTAGAGGGATATAAAGTCTATATTTGTACATAGTGTCTATGTATTATTGTGTATACATATGTATTATGTATATGTGTCTATTATATTTAACAAAGAAAAATCTCTTTATCCCCAGATGTTGGCAGTTTACCTGGAATATTTGTAAATCCACAAACTATTAAGTTTCCAAAAAGATGCATGATAGAGTTAGCTTCTAAATCCTGCCGAATTTGGGCTGATATTTGTTCAAGTTGATTCTTTAAACTACAAACAAGATAGGAACCATACAGTACACAGTGTGGTTTTGTATTTGATTGGTTTTCTACATTTGTGGAAGGCACAGAACTCTGTATGTTTGCAAGCCTGTAAAGTAAATAATTAAGACAATACAATTTTTGCAAATGCCATACTGAAGGTGCAAAAACATCTTGGAAGTACATTTGCATCTTATTATTCAAATTACTGCTTGGTCTGCAAGGAGTGCAGAAGAATTTACTTCCAAAAAATAAAAAAAAGAAAACAACAGAAATGCCATTATATCTATTTCTGCTTTGTAAAATTTGGATAGAATTATTTCGACCTTAGGACATGACTAAGAAGTTTGGAATGCTTGAATTTTTTTTTTCCAATGAAGTATACCTCATGGGTTTCTATGGATTGAAAGATTTGTATTTTACTAACCTAACTTGTTCCTTTGAAAAGAAACCATGTTCATTGGTTTGACTATCTCTTGCATGTATTTGAAATGTTCCCCAGTATTGTAGATTACCTAGTGAAAGACCTTTTCACACATTACACATTCTTATTACTTGTATTGTCACTGTGAATTGTGAGGAGAAACTGTATCAAAAATTCCTTTCAAAAGAAAGTGGACTGAAAGAGAAAGGAATTAGAAAATAAGGTAGGCTCTGGTACCTTTACTGCTTATAGTGAAACACATATACATGGTAGTTTTGATAGAATTCTAATGCAGATTTATTACTGGAATCTGCACCTTGCTGTAAAATGCAGTCAAAAGAACAAATAAAGAGCAATGCATAAAAAGTAAAAATGTCAGATAGCAAAATGTCTCTTTTTAAAAGCCTGTCTTTTTCACAAGCCTTTTTATGAACTTTTTATTAAGTTTCTGGAGCAGACCAAAATAATTAGGGAAAAATGACCTTGAGGTTTATGCTGTGTTCAGAACAGTGACTTGTCCAATCACTGTAGGAAAGGGTGGCAGATTGTGATTGATGTTTTCAGAAGAGCTACAAAGTGAAGTGTATGAATGGTACCTTAGCTTTCTAACCATGTATGACAAATGCAGGCACTGTGAGAAGCTCTTTATCCCCAGATGCTGTGAAAGCACATAACAAATTTCATATGGATGAGCCTATGAGTAGACTATCTAAAGAGCTAATCTAAAATCTCATTTTCAGAATTGATTCTGGTGTTTCAGAAGCGAACATATCCCTGAATATAGATCTTATATCAGGAGGATTAGGACGTCAGTGATTAATATGAATTTCATTTTTAGACATGTCGTGGGATTTCTATGGCATATATAAAACACTGAACTTGTTGAACAGCACGTCCCATTTCAATTACAGTTTTAATGAAGAAATTACTTTTACAAGGAAAAATTCTCATGGGCTTAATATTTTAAAAAGCTGCTTCTTCCCCTATTCCCCTCCATCCCCTGTAAATCCGGTACATTTGGTTGTTCTTGATGAAACAATAACATATTCATTATCCTGCCAGACTGTGCCATATTTTATAATGAAGCAATCCAGCTCTTGTCTTTTTTATGTTTATTTATCCCTCTGCAGCTCCACTAGCACCTTGGGAAAGAAAACACTTTGAGTGAAGCCTAGTGACAGGTTTTAAAAAAGTTGGTAGACAATTACCTAATTCTCATCCCAGGTCAAAGTGCTTTGAGTATCCTGTCAGCCTTTTAGCTGACATTTAATTTTAAAGGGATTTGTGTGTATGGCAGTCACAAAATACACAGAACCACAGAACAGGTAAGGAAGGACCAGTGGAGGTCATCTGGTTCAACCTCCCCGTGCAAGAAAAATCCCGTAGAGACTGCTCAGGATTTTGTTCAGGCAGCTTTTGAATATCTTCAGAGAGGGAGATTTCTCTGCACAATCTGTTCCAGTGCACTGTTACCTGCACAGTAAAGAAGTTATTCCTCATGTTCTGTTGGAACATCCTGAGCATCATTTTCTGCCTGTTGCCTCTGCCCCATTGCTTGGCACCACTGAGATGAGGTATCTACCTCCTTCCTCTTCTCTCAGTATTTTCCAGGCTAGACAGAACAAATTCCCTCAGATTTTCCTCATAAATGAAGTGCTTCAGTCTCCAGTCATCTTCGTACACGTGTTAGAGAATCAAGAATCTCCGGGTGTCTGGTACTGAGAAACACAGAACTGGACACAAAACTCCAGGTGCAGAAGGAAAGGTTCATCTCCTAACCTTCTGCAGTTGCTGCTCCTAACACATGTCAGGATATCATCTGCCTTCTTGGTCAGGTTGGGGTGAGTGAAAGGTTTGTACAGTTCTTGAATGGCAAGAAGAGAAACACATAGCACCAGTCCAATTTCCAGAATCACCACCAACTCCTGATTTTCTTCCAGAGCTGTGCTATGATGCTTCAGCCCTAACAATTTTTAAAAACTTCTTTATTGTTGGCTGAGACTTTCCAGAGCAGTATTAATTTGTTCATGCTCTTTATGCAGGCTACACATGGTCGCCAAAGGAAGGTGGTGGAACTCCTAGTCAAGTTTAGGCACACTGCTAAATAACTTCAGAACAAAAAAATATTCCATCACAATTACAGTAACCCCAACTCCAGTCACGTGTACCTTTTTTTTAAAAGTTGCATTTTATAAGATAATTTGACCTATCTTTTATTTAAACCTATGAAACTTGAAGCCTGATTTCTAAATTAGTCTGGAAATTGTTTGGCTGAGAAAGGCATTACTGAACATAAAGAATTTTCCCTCACCTCTTACCTTTATGTGTGTACTGTGAAAACTGATATGAAATAGAAAACATAAATTCTCATTCTGTTGTTTCCATTCATAGTAATTCCATGCATAAATACTCTTCATTATTTACTTGACCCATCCCTTTTCTTAGCCCACCTGCATTTGAATACTCCATTTTTTCAATTAAGATGTATGTAAAGATGGTGGATGTTTTCAGCTATGGGAAATGTTATCAAAAAGTCATAAGTTTTCTCCCTGATGAAGTGTCCACTAAATTCTTTAAATATAACAAAATAAAGGTTTGAGATCAATTGATTGAGTATTTTAAGCTTTGTGTCACTGTCTGAAATTTTGAACCATCATCTTTCTTCAAAATCAGAATAAGTATGTTTGAGTGAAAAATCCCTCTTTGTGAAATATTAATGGTAAGGACATAGTGCACATTTATGAAAGTGATAAAGGCCAGGTTCCTGTGGTTAAAAAAGTATTGAAACTTACAGTCATCATTTCATAAATGGTACCAGTGTTTGAATGTCATTCACCAGGGAGTTATGATTCACATCTCTTTTCAATATATTTTGCTCTGTTGGCAACATAAGAAACCTGTGGAACTGCAGGAGCTCTTTTTCACATAATGCACTGAAATTGCCTTTGAAAACACGTGCACAAGGTGCACTCAGATGGTCTTTTATTTTGCAGTGGTGGCTCAGATGAAATGTAGAATGGATACCATATAAATTCTTAGAAAATAATATAAACAAGTCCCTGGTCTTATTTTTAAATGGCAATTTAAATAGCAATTTTATTATGTGATAATTAAATAATTAAAATTAAAAAAAATAATATTTTATATGATAATTAAATAGATACAAGAGATTAGAATTGGTTCAAAGTAACCACCTCTATTCTTTGACTATGTAAGGGTTTCTCTTGACAGAGATTTTCTCTTTTCCTTAAAACAGGGAAGTTATTTGGATACATAGTTTTTACGTGGATAAAGGACATTTTTTCTTCCAAAGCAGTTATGAAACTGTTTTTCTACTTAATCCTGCAGGCATGTTTTTCCTTCTGGATTACATGACCCAGCATCTGCTCTAATCTCTCCCTCCAGTATGTTGTGGGGACCACAAAAAGCCATTGCAGGACTGCAGTGGGTTCTGTGGGCTGAAAACCCTTGGCTCAGAAACTCCTGCTGGGGCTTTCTTGTTCAGGTTCTGTTATTCATTTTCATTGGTCTCAGAATGGATTAAGAATGGATTATGGGCTCACAATAAATTATGGAGTTAAAACAGCAAATTGCTCTTTAGCCTTACTTCAGTTTGACCAGCTCATTCAAGAGATGAATCTACTTTTATAAATAGCATTTTATGTGGTCACTGTGTCTCTCAGATGTGTATTTAAAGAGTCTCAAAAGTTTTTTTTATTTGCTTCTTTCTCATTTTTAAATATTATCCAAAGCCTTTGAGCTTCTTGGCTTGACAAAGCTGTGTGCATTTCCGATGTTTTTTCAGCAGTCTCTGTGATTCTGAAAATATTTTCCATGCTGTTTTAATGGGTGACATTTCCCTGTAACTTTTCTCTAAAATAACCTGTAGAATATAATTGTTCCATCTTCGGTCTCATACAGCTTCTGACAATGTGTAAATGTTCAGAAAGCAATTAGGAGTCAAGTTTGGCAGGAAGGAAGGGAATAGAGCTTACTGCTGACTACATAAACAGATAAAGTCAACTGTTTGAGTTTGCTGAAGCTTATGGAAGCATCTTGCCCCACAAATAGACATGCTTAGAGTTGTATTAGATGTTAACACAGACATTCATTGTTATTCCTTCTTGTAGGAACATTAAATCAGCATGAAAATTGCCAGAAAAAGTTATTTACCCTAGCCTGAAGATTCAGGTTGGATGCTTTTGACTCTGGAAATATATTTCATATCAACATTTAATATGATATTATCATTTTGATACCTTTTTATTCATTGGGTTTCTGGAAAAACCTTTTCAATATAAACCCTTCCTCCAAGTTCTAAAAAAAAATAAGTAAAATAGATAGAATCTTAAGAATTTTCTTACTAAAACAAGATAGTTTAATATGATGGTTTTAAAATAGGTCTTAAGACATTTGTGATGTGTTTCTTCAAATTTTGTCACTTATTTTGTCAACACCACACAATCTACCTATCTTCTGACCTGACTGCAGATATTTCTCCTTACAACTTTAGCAATTGTATACTTTTTAAAGCAATCACATGCTGTTTTGTATTTGAAAAAAATGCTTACTGAAAAATTTTAATGGCCAGCCTGAGTCAACATTGATAAAAAGTATAAAATGCAATACAAAATATCAATTTTAATCTGGATTATCTGGATTTGATGAGTAATGTGTTGAATGGAATCTGCTGTCATATAAAAAAATGCAGTAATAATTGAGATAGAGTAAAACCAGATGAAAAGATTTTCTGTAAAGAACAACTAGTGGAATGTTGTTGGAGATTTCAGAAAGGACAAATATTTGATGGCAAGATATCCTGGAGTCTTGCTGTGTTTCTTGGAATTAAAGAAAGAATAACATGTAATATGTAATAACATTTGAATCATGTTTACTGGATGTGTTTGTGAAGAAAATAATTTTGTATCCTCTACATTTGGTCAGCCATCAGGGTAGATCAGCCTACTCCCTATAGATAATATAACTTTTTTGCTTATTCCCTGTGCAGGCAGCATCTATTCTGCTTGACCATCCTCCTGAGTTAACATAGGACACAATTCCAATTAATTTAATAGTTTTGAATTTGAGTTCTAACAATTCTCAGAACTTGGATTTTCTGGTCGGTAGTCTTTTATTGGTTTTGGTGATTTTTTTTGGTGTGTTTTTTTTTTTTTTGTTTGTTTGTTTTAGTTTTTTGTTTTGTTTTGTTTTGCTTTTTTCCCCCCTGACATTAATAAATTAAGCCTGCTTCTTTTTTTCCTAAAAGAAAGGGATATTGAGGATTTGTTGGCCAAATATGTCTTCCTACTCTCAGGCATTACTTGTGTTCATTTTTATTTGCTCTCTCTTTCCTACTCTGTAATCCTAAAGATAGGAATTATTTGGGATTACTGGGATTTTTTTTCCAGCTCAATGCTCTGCTCTTTTAGGAATCTTTCTTTTCCCTGTAAGACATCTCCTAATGTTTTCTTAACTATTTCAGTGCAGTGTCATTCCTGGTGAGTCTGAAGATCTGGCACATTTTGATTCATTTTTGCTTTTTTCCTCCTTCTAATACTCTTGAAAGCCATTCTTCTCCTCTTCTCCCCTTCCCAATTTATTAACTACAGGAACTTTTGCCTGATATGTTTGGCTTTGGGGCAGAAGTCATTCTTCTATCCAGAGTATTTTTAATAGTGTGTTTGGCTGCTCTGCCAGTGCCAATGGTGATTTTGACTACCATACTTTCCAGTGCACCTGTTTCTGACTTAATTAATAAATGCTTCATTTGTTTCCAGAGTAGTAGCCCATTCATCTTCAGCTGCAGTGGTTTCCACTTGCTCCATGAAAAATTTCTCTGTGCTAATCATGCTGTTATCAATCCTCTCTTCACACTGTGCAGTTTTCTGGCACATGACAACTTCTGCTCCTGTTTTACTTTTGATGGACCTTCTTGCAGCCTTTCCCTTTTTATTTTAATTTTTTCAGAGGTCAGACACCTACTTGCATTTTGAGAGTGGCCACAGCAGACCAGTTTATGTGTCACACTGTTTCACACTCAGAGCCCTACCCTCCTGGCCATTTTAGTCCCTTTCTGTCATTCGTTGCATCAATGGTATAACACTATTGCTTCTCTCCCTTAATCCTTCAGGCAGAAGACTGGTGGTTTTTTTTTCTCAAGAAACTGAATATCAACTATTATTTTTTAATCCTGTGTCTTTCCAACAACCTGTGAGATGTAGCCCAGGATATCAAAGATTACGGGGTGTCCTTAATCTTTCAAGATTTTAAGATTGATTTTATAACTTTAAAGACTAAATACATTTTTTGCTCAATAATAAACTTTCTACTCACTGTAACAACTTTTTTTTTTTGCCTGTTGTCACCATTGCATTCATTTTATAACTATATAAATATATATCATCATAAATATACAGTATTAATTTCTTTCATAATTATTTGCAATCTTTATATTTACCCTCTCTGCCAGAGTTGAATGAAAACTAATAAACCCACCATGCTCTTTGGAATAAAATATCCTGGGTAAATAAAGCATGGACAGGTCCTATCTTCTTTTTTTGTTTTTCCTTCTCTTAGTGCACTCTTCTTTCTGGTAGAAAATAAATTGGTTTTTTGTTGAATATTAAAGTAGATTCAAGCAGATTTCCCTCCAACCTTCTCTACAGCAAAGGCATTTAACAGAAGTCTTCTTTCTGTGTCAATTATCAATCTGTTCATAGTTAGTTCTCATTTGAGTTACTTCATAGTGGGCATAAGTGACAAAATTTGCTCTACTGTTCCACTTCTGTTCTGGTAGAATTACTTTCTTACATCCTGGCTTTGTCTTGTTACACAGGAAAAATCTTGTCATCAGTGTCTTCTCCCATGCAAATAATCTTAGAATAGTTTGGGTTGAACAGAATCTTTACAGACACTCAGTTCCAATCCCACTGCCATGGGCAGAGACACCTTTTACTAGAAGACATTTCTCAAAGTCCCATCCAGCCTCGCCTTGAACAATTCCAGGGACAGAGCATAATACTGGCAGTATCTGAAAAATCATAATGTTACTTCCTTTAACAGGACTCTTTATCTTCAGTCTTTTACCTTCCTTGGCCTTTACAGGTGATCTAATACTGGTTTTATCTATTTAATGAGAGACCCTTGCTGATACTTTTTTTCTTTTTGGATTACTGTCGTGTTCTAACTCTTGAAGAGGAACATCTCTCTCATGGCTCTTACCCCCTCCCTCTCTTTTTCTTTCAGGGTAGGGCAAGTTAATTAACTCAAGCCTTGCCACATATCTCCTAGTCCTTCCAGTCTGCTTAAGCACCTCCTTTCCTGTCAATAAAGAGGAATGTACCTCATCCAATATTTTCTACCCATAAAACGACTCTAATCCTGCAAGGTCCAGTGTGTCCAGTGTGTCAGTAAATCGTGTCATCCTTAACAAGCCCAGCTGATTCCCGAGGGGTTTACATTTCACAAATGTAAGTATCAGATTTCATGGGGCTTGGTGAAGACTTGTGCTTACCTGAGATGACATTGTTCCTCACCTCATGCTGGGCTAAGAAGTGGGATTTGGTTTATAGCACAAAACTGAGAAATCTGAAAGTCCTTTTTTTTTTTTTTTTTTTTTTTTTTTTTTTCCTATTTTGACTAAAAATATGTGCTACAAGAAGAGATTCTTCTATGTACTGCCTGTGTATCTGGGTAGTCATTTAATCAGACAGAATCTATGGAGAAAGAACAGGAAGATAGCTTTGATTTCACTCCTTGCACTCTCAGTGTCTGACCTGACAGCTGTCAAATTCTTTCATAAGACAGGAACACTTTTAAAATTTGATATTTAAGCAGAAGCTCCCAGGGATGAAACAATGTCTTTGCTAGCACACACTTGTTCTGTCATTCAATCCTATTTTAAAGAATCCAAAGTTCAGACAAATCCATCAACCTTAAACAAGTATGATGAGACAAAAGATCTGGCTTGGTAATGAAGCTTTAAATACTACTAACAAAAGTGTAAGGACAGAGAAGGTATAGAGAATTAGCAGAGATTCACTGTGCCTGTACTAAATTTTGCTTATAAGTGTTGTATTAAACATTTAAAAGTACACTTTCAAAAATGCATGGGGCTTTCACAGCAAAATTTTCAGTGACACTAATGGCCATCAGGTGATTCATTTCCCAGACACAGTTTGACCATCCATTCTGTTCTGTCCTATACATTTTCTTCTGTCACAGCCATCATTACAACATCTCAGCAACTTCTAGTAGTGCTGCAAACTCTGAGAGTAATAGTTTCCATGAGTGACTTCTTCTTTTACATATGCTCTTAATTTTTAGTTTTTTAATTTATAAATTAAGGGTTTAATGCAGCTATACTTGCCCAAAAGTATCTGGTTTCCTTCCTTCCTTCCTTCCTTCCTTCCTTCCTTCCTTCCTTCCTTCCTTCCTTCCTTCCTTCCTTCCTTCCTTCCTTCCTTCCTTCCTTCCTTCCTTCCTTTCCTTCCTTCTTTCCATTATTGACCAAGATTTATCAGAACCTTCATATTTTAAAAATTTCAGCCATCATTGGTCTGATATGCATGAACAGTTCCTATAGCACAGACTGTCAATGTAGCATTGAGACTGAGGTCTAGAACTATTAATAAGATTTTAATCTTTCATTACCTGACATGTTCAATGACATTTTGCTTTGCTGTGAAGAAGCTGGGCAATTTATAGAATTGCTTCCTCCTGGAAGTGAAAATAAAAAAGTACTCAGCACAACAAGATCACATCTATACTTAGTCTAAGAAAGCCTAAATATTTACCTCATTACAGGGGATGAACAGGAAGAATTTAATATTCAATGTGGATAATAGTGTAAGAAAGAAAAAAAATATATGCATACCTTAGATGACACATTTTGTGAATTTGAAGGGAGACTTTTCTGCCTGGTACCAGGCTGATAACCTCTTTCTCATCCCCCACACCACAGTATCAACAACAATAAAATCCTGAGCTCTCAGCACCTCCAAAAACAGACTGGTGGGACAAGTATACCCCTGGAAATCCATCCTGGCATTTTAAGATGTGGAAATGAAGCATTTCTGGGACAGCAAAGATTTTTTTCCACAAAGTGATCACCTTTTGGTCACTCATAAGTCTTCCATCAAGGATTAGGTGACCAAAGCTGAAAAATAGGGGAAATTACTTCCAATAGGAGTGTCAGGTCATGTGCATCAAACAGACCAAAAAGGTACTTTCTTTCTCTTTATTCAGGGGATGTAAATTGTGCTTTAGAAGCAAAGATTTCTCTGCATGGTGCAACAGAAAAGAATCCAGAACTTTTAAACCCAGGGAGCCTTTGAAAGCTATTTTTAAAATTGGTTTTTCCTGCAGGGTTCTACTGAGCTTAATGAACCTAGTGGGCTTGGCAGGCAGTCCTGCTGGCTCGTGCAGCCTGTGGGAAGTGGAGTTACTCTGGAACTCATCCATCTCCACATCACATCTCAAAGCAGCAGCACTACCAGATGTGCTAATGGAACAGTTCTGCCAGCCCAGCTGATAAGCACTTACATTTTTAAATTCTTTGCCTGCTAAATTTAAATCACCCCTGTGTACTTAAAGCTACACACACACACAAACACACACACTTATGCTAACAGGCAAGTCACCTACAAGCCTAGCAAGCACAATATTGGGCAGATGAATGCTGCTCAAGCTGTCTGCACATTCCTGGAGAATCCCAGTTCAAACTAGGCATTTTATTAAATCTTTATTGAAAATATCTCCTTCACAGAAAGAGTTTGTGTAACAATTTCTAACAGCATTGCTACTCCTGCTGTTTGAATTCACAGGCTGATATGTAACATGTTGATAGCTAATAAGCAGGCTTACCTTGCTGCATTAAAGTGGGATATGGAAATGAAGAAAAAATCCTTCTAAAAAAATAAAATCCAAGCAGTTTATTAGGTCCTGTAAAAGCCATTAAAAGTTTCTAACAACTTAACTCTGTAAGCAGTAAAGTCTCACCAAACCTAAGTGAATCAGTAGAAATTAATATTAAATTGAGGTATTATGGTGAAATATTTTTACTCTTAAAAGAAAAGAGAGCATAGATTGCAAAGTTCACATCCAAGAATGTAAAAAGGTACCATCATCTACCCCAGACCTGAAAGTAGGAAGTATATTATTATTTACTTGTAGAAATTATTGTGTTATTGGTGCAAACCCATTTGATCTCTCACTGTAAGCTCATCAAGTCTGTTTTTCCTCTCAAGTTCTCTTACTGCTAACTTGCCCTTTAATTAAACTTCTCTAGGACTTGAAGAAGAAACTGTGTATGAGCTTGACATCTCTCCAGTGGAATCAATATGAATATTTTTACTGATTTCTTTGGAGAACAATCAGGCCTTTGACACACTAAAAATCCTAATAAGGAAATTTACAGAAACAGCTGTGCAGTCTGAAGAGTTGTATAGGTGCAGGGATGGTCCAGTAATAACCCCAAAGGTACTTACACTCCAGCCTGAAATTGTGGAGGTTTTCTTTCCCTCTACTCTTTTCCCTTGATTGTGGGAGTGTTTTAAAGAAAGTTTAGTCTTGATAATGTATTGCAAATTTGGAAAAACACAGCTATGCAGAGGCAGTACTGATGTCTAAACTTGTGGCACCTTTTGATTAACTTAACCACCCCTGAGTTTTTCTTAATGCCACTTTATTGCCTGTTCCTACATTAATGCTTGACAAACACAGAGAATAAACCTAATTTATGTGTTTCCAATAGCATACACAGGTACACAAAGTATTTCAGTAGGGCATTTTCACAGTGCCACTTCTGTAGGAACACCTAATATGTCACTGCAGATTAAAAACTAAAGCTGCTGGAGAGGAGTGCAGCCCAAGCCAATGCCTGAGAACAGGACTGGTTTCATAAACCTTTTCTCTAACTCCTGTTTTGGGTTCTGGCCTTTGCATTTTTTAGTTTAACATGGTTTCACTGGAGTATGAACCAAAGAGATTGCAGAGCTAGGAAAACTTTAAATAATGGGAAGAGGTGAACTGAAAAATTGGATTCCTTCAAGCTTCGTGGCCCAAGTGCTCAACCTAAACCTAAGTTACTTTATTTATCTCCCCACTCAGCCTCTTTTCTTTATATCCGTTGCTGCAGATGGTCAAAATACTTTGTTAGACAGTGATTTTTTTCTGTCAAAACCCAACAAGTTGCAGGCTCTATAACTTTTGAGGAGTGAAAATTAGTCATTCTGACCTCAGAGGCAAAGAGCTTTGAAGATTACATTACTTGAGTAACAGCAGTTCATAAAAATGGAAATGTCTGGCCTTCTATTTTAAACATAATAATAATTAGTTCACTGAAGCATCCAGACTTGGTGGGAGAGGAGGGCAGGGAAGGTTTTGGGGGCTATTTTGGCTTGTTTTTAGTGGTTTTCCAATATTTTAATTGTGTTGAAAATTGAGACCTGTGGGGGAAATACCTTGATATTTAATGTTCTGACTGGCTGAAGGGAGTTCAGAGACTAACAAGTTCCACATTTGCCACATCCACACTTTTTTGAATACTTCCAGGGATGAGGATTACACCATTTGCCTGGGAAGTCTGTTCTGGTGCCTGACTACTCTTCTAAAGAAGAATTTTTTCCTAATAGTTAATCTAGACCTTCCCTGGTTGAGGGAGGTTGAAAAAGAAATTTCAGATGCCTGACTGAAAAAAGTCTGAGGAACTACGTTTATGAAAAGACTTTTAGCTTATTGTCATTCAGCATACTTTAAAAAAGATTTGCATCTCTGTTTTCTCCTAAACTTCTTCCCATGATTTTTAGTTTATAAAAATGCTTTACTTTTACCAAGTCTCCTTAGTTTACTTTTGCTGACATCTTCTTGATAATTTTAAGTGAAGTTATTTCAGGAGGAAGTGGTATCTTACAACATTGGGAAGTAAATGAAGTATTACAGAAAATGGAAAAATTAACACACTGAGAAGTGTGACAAATCTATAGTTCTTCCTAGAAAAAACAGGAATATGGGAGATGGCAAGCATCTTGGACTTCTGTGAACTTGGAATAAAATGTATTTGGTCTCTACTATTTCAATATCAGTAATGAAGACATAATTAAATTAATTATAGAAAAATCTATTTTAAAATATTGCCTGATAGAAACTGAAGGTGCTTTCTAAAGTGCAGATGAAATAAAAGATTTGCCCTGCAAACAATAAGAGTCTTAATAGCTATAGGAAATGTGTTTGGAGATGTTGACGCCCTGGATTTATTTCACTGACTGTTGAATCTAAATACAAATTTGGGCAGAAATGTCTAAGAGACAGAATGCAGAAATTATTTCTGCAGTACAACTTTAAAACTGGAAGATTATATCTTCCATTTGTACGTTTTATTTAAAGGCAAATATCTTGCAATAAGGGAGAGAGATAAAGTTCCAATGAACAAATGTGTAAGAGTTGACAAGTGAAACTTTTCAATTTTTGCAAAAAGTTTATATGTGCATCAGATCTAGACTATGGCAAAATGGTTTTGACCAGCCTTTGTTTTGGGGCAATGGATTAAAAGTAAAAAAAAATGCAATTCAAAAGTCTGGGAAGGTTCATTCTTCTACCTCATGAATCTTCACAGTAGCTTGTATTTTGCATAATACAGCATAATACGCATAATACAGCAAAACATGATGTATAAGGTTTGTAGCATGTTGGAAATTTGGGAAAAAAAAGGAAGATTTACTTCAGAAGAACTGTTCTGCCTGGGAGATAATGGGCCACCTCCTTCTTCCTTCTAAATCACTCACTATGTTGCTACCTTTTCAAATCACTGCAGAATTGCTGCATATTGATAACATAATCATAATCACAAAAGCTCAGCTGGACATCACCCTCCATACAAAAAGCAAAGTACATAGCTCTGCATCAATCTCACAACTCGACTCTGCACAAATACAATCACACACTTGAATGTTCCTGACATTACTGTTATGGATCAAAAGAAACATGTAACTGTCACAAAGATGCTCTGAGAAAAATGCACTGGTCCAAGGAAAATGGCAGCATGTCACAACTGATTTGCTACAGGTGTTGGATAAAAACTTATAAAATAGTGTAGAAATAAGATCTCAATCAATTTCAAGGGGGAAAATATGTCAGTGGGAGTAAAATATGTATCACAGATAAAATACTTATGACATTTAGAAATGTAATTTTTCCACTTCCTATTTTAGATCACCTCAGTATTTTAAAAGATGTAATCTAAAGACCAGAAAGATAAAGCAGATTCTAACTTTCTTTAAAAGAGCATGAATGAGGCCTTAGCTAAAACCCTAAAGATCTAGTCTTAAACAAAAATAAGTGAAACTGGGAATCTTTCTATTGATTTCAGAAGAAGTTTGATCATCTTTATAAAGAATCCTTCACTGTAACAGACTGAACAGGACACAGGTTATTTAGATCAAAAGTTTCTTTTGAGGGTTTTGTTGGTTTTGTTTGTTTGAATTTTTTAGACCAGGTTTCAATTTGTTTCTGCAACTTAAATACAATTTTTTTTTATTTACTCTGTTTCATTTATATGTAAAATAGAACAGCTTTTCTCCTGTCTTTTGGCAGTCAGGGTTTTTTCCACTCAAACAGCCTTGTATTTATTCTGTAAGAAACTATTCACTCATGTGAAAAAAATTCTAGCTCTTCCAATTTTCATTTAATTTGCTTTAGTACCTTGGAGTGACTCAGAGATTCAATTTTTCCAAATACATAATTTTTAGCTTTACTGCTTGAGTTGTAAGTAGTACAGGAGGCAAAGAGCTGCGCCAGAATAACAAGGTGCACAAGCAATATTGTTTTGTTACCAAAATTAAGATCTGGTAAAGTTTCTTAGTGAATCAAAATGCAGATGTGGTATTATGGTGAGATGTAAGTGATATTTTTTATTATTGCACTACAAAGCTTTAAAGATCATTTTAGTCTCCAAACCCGAAGTTGTTAATGTACCCTATTTTCCCATTTCCTATTCTTCTTATTCAGTTAGAAAGGAAAAATGATTGTAACACATTTTGAGTCTATTTGCACTGCAATTCTATGGAGTTAACACCTGCAAATCAGTTCCTTTTTGCTCTCTGGACAAAAATCAACACTGGACAGATAATTAGAATTAGTCTTGAAGTAATGTTTAGAGATTTACCCACATGTGAGCAGCAAACCTATCAACACCATCCTTTTGCATTTCACTATGACTGCAAAATCTATGCTCACCCATGCATGGGCTCTGACTCACATGACACTCACTTCCTAGACTATCTTTTAAAAGTATGATAATTCATAGCAAATGATGCCTTCAAAACATCACCATGCCTATTTTATTGTGGGCAATTAAAAAAAAAATAATACATATATAGTTCATAAGACAGGGAACACTTAACATAGTAAAGACCCATTAAAGAATGAGAGATGATACCCATTTTATGCACATTTTTAGGATAAGAATTGTTATTTGCCTTTCTTTCCTCACTCTCCCCTTTCCCTTCTTGGCAGCATAAGTGCTTAAACAGTTAAGACAGCTAAATGTAAGTGAGAAGAATATCTTCATAAAGTGTATTGAAAAAGTATTGGGAAAGAGATAAAGAAATATGGATTGATAAGACCAAGAGTATGTGGTACAGCAAGGCTCAGTGCTGGGTCCTGCACTTGGGTCACAGCAACCCCATGCAGTGCTACAGGCCAGGCGAGGAGGGGCTGGAAAAATGCCCAGAGGGAAAGGACCCGAGTCAGACGTGTGCCCTGCTGGCCAAGAAGGCCAATGGCATCCTGGCTTGTGTCAGGAGTAGTGTGGCCAGCAGGAGCAGGGCAGTCATCCTCCTCCCCTTGTACTCAGCACCTTGAGGGCTGTGCTCAGTTCTGGACACGTCACTTCAAAAGGACATTGAGGGGCTGTGCCCAAAGAAGGGCAATGGAACTGGTGAAGGGCCTAGAGAGTAAATCCTGTGAGATGCAGTTGAGGGAACTAGAGCTGTTTATCCTGGAGAAAAGGAGGCTTAGGAGGAACCTTATCACTCTCTACAAGTCCCTGGAAGGAGGCTGTAGCCAGATAGGGTCTCTTCTCCCAGGCAGCCAGTGACACGGCATGAGGACATGGCCTCAACCTGCACTGGGGAAGGGTTAGTGGACATCAGAAAGAATTTATTCTCTGAAAGGGTCATCAAGCATTGGAATGGACTGCCCAGGGAGATGGTAGAATCATCATCTGTGGAGGTGTTCAAGAAATGAGTGGATGTGGCATTTAGTGCTGGTCTCTTGTAGATAATGTGGTGGTCAGTGAAAGGTTGAACTCAATGATCTTGGAGGTCTATTTCAGCCCCAAAGATTCTGATTCTGTGAAAGGGAGACTTCATTCTGCATCTGCAGATGTAGCCATGATGTCCTAGCCATATAGCAACAGGAGCTGAGTATATGGCTTTGCTATAATATGAATGATGTGAACAAAAAACACCCAAGTGTACAAACTGCAGTTAGAATATAAACATAGTGAATGCATAGGGCAACAACAAATATTCCAGGATTTATCTCACTTTGGCTCTAAGATGGATATATAGCCTTCTTAAATCAAATTATCTCTGTCTATGTGAGTCTATTACATTCCTGAAATGCAGGAGAATCTTGGATTCTTTGTATCAGGGTGGAAGGTGTAGGACAAGACTCAAACGCTCTGTTAATGCTAAGTGTTGCAGTTGCAGTTTATTAGAAAAGGGACTGCTAGGAGCTGCCCAGAACAGCCACAGAGTAGGTTAAAGAGATAAAGGGAGAGAGAGAGAGAGACAAGGGGGAGGGTAAAGAGAGAGTAAAAGAGTAAAGGCAGGAGGGAGAGTAAAGAGAGTAAAAAGAGTAAAGAGAGTAAAAAGACCTACTTCCCATTTGTAATACAATAAATCTTTTTCCATAATGAATATTCTAATTTCCAAGAACCAATCTAATACAAAATACAAATTCTATAGCATTTACATGCAGCCTATAGGAGTCCTTATATTAGCATAATGTGTTACATTCTAAACTCTAAGATCTAATCTTTGAACCCTGGCAAGTCTTTTGTGACCTTTGGACTGTCTCTCTGGCCGAGAGCATTGTTTAATCAAGGGGGGATTACCTCCAGGGGCCATCCTATTGCTTCATGGTTATTTAATAACTAGGGCTTGGTATCTCAAACGTGGCTTTCATTTCAATTTCGTTCATGGTTTCTATATTCCCAGAATCTGAGCATTCATATTTGAAGGATTCCTCTGTTTCATCTTCTCCAACACTGAAACTGGCACCATGTACCTTTGTTAGCCTTTTATGACACCATCATATCCTATTTTCTTTCCACCCTAAACTGTTCTTCTGCACTTCCTGAAGTTCTCTGGGGCTTCCTCTCTCTTTTTTATTAGTGGTGGCCTGGGGGAAAAAGGGTCTTACCTGTCTTCCTACTGTAGAGGTGCAGCTTAATGAGCCTATTATATTACAAACATTCCCTCACTTCTTCTATGTGATTCTTACTTTTGAGAACCTGTTTCTTTTTACAGACTATTTCTTCAGGCATATCTCTCAAAAAAAATCCTCTGGCTCTTTTTCAGATTGTTTCTTTGAGGTTATGTGGTCAAGGCAGAGAAAAGAAACATTAAGACTGTGATTTACAGAACTGTGCTGTCCAGTGACAAACAGCAAAGCTTCAGATTTTCTCTTTTCAGCACAAGCTCTCTGATGCCTGGGGAGATCTGCAGCTCAGGGAAGAACTGTAACAGGTAACACTTTGTACCATGCTACACTTATCCCCAACAAACCAAAAAAACTCCTCACAAACTATTCCCTGATGTCCTGAATAAAATGTTGATGATATTAACTCTTTCTGTCTTTATTTGTATTTTATTCCCAAAGCACACACAAAAAAAGTTTCATAGTGTTATCTGGGGAACTTTATGTCAGTAAAAGAGACAGGTGGCGTGAACAGAAAATCAGATTTGAGGCTGCAGACTTCTTTCTGACATTTCACAAGGAAAGAAGTCCCCATGGCTAAGTTTTTACGGCTTCATGTATGACATTTTGTCATTAAATTTGACTTGAGATTGGATGCTATTTCTACCAAGAAAAAAAAGAGAGAAATATGTCAGGGAAGCATATGTGAGAGCAGCCCTCTTTTCTAAGGTCTGTTTAAATGTTGTTTTTGTCAATGTAAAGACTGAAACCTACAGTTTCACAATAGACTACTACAGAGGTTACTATAATTTTAAAAATAAACTTTGCACCATGCACTGTTGGAATCCTTTCTTCTATCTAACTCTAAATTTACCAGATAAAACATTTTATGAGTGAAGATAACAGCAGATTAAAAAGAGTATAAAATAAAAACTGTAATATAACGATATCTATTCTTGAAAAGAAATGTATTTTCTTGTGGAAAGAAGCATACATTTGATAAAAATGCCTGATAAATGAATTTTGATGAACAAGGGACTAAACAATCAAAAAGTAAAAGGCAGATCACTCAAAGAATTGCTAAGGAAGAGCTAGACCAGATTTTGGAAATCCTTTTGGATCACAAGGATCAAAGAAATGAAAGGTTTGTGCTACTCCTATTGTATTTATCTAAACTCTGGCTGGCTAAATATCAGGTCTTCTCACTTACTCTAAGAATAACTTAGTACCACAGAAATCTGGCAAAGTGCTTTTAAAGTGTTCACCCATGCAGTAAAGTAATACTATGTTTTCCCTTTCCCAATGAGTAGGTAAATGTATACATTTTTCATAGAGTAAGTAGGCACATGAATGAGATTCTGGTGTGCTGAACAGAAATTTAGTTTTATCTCAAGGATTGTTCAATATGTGCATACAGAAAAAAAAAAAAAAAAAGGCATTTTGCCAATGACTGGATGTTGGGAAATTCTAATTGTCAACCTGTACTTATGAAAGACCAAGAGGCAGTCTTATTTTTCAGAATTGATTCTTTTTACAGTATCCCAGTGGTCGACACATTCTCTGAGACTGTGTGAGATTCACACTTGTTCTCCTGGAGACATTTGGGCCCCTGTGAAAAAAAAAATCAAAACATTTATTTGGCTGTTTTAGCCAACAGGGTAGATACAAGGTGCACTGGGATGAGTGGATGAATTATGCTTGTGGTATGTTTTCATTTTTGCCTGGAGTAACAGTACACATCACCTTGCAGTGTGGATAATATATTCCCATTGGGAGCAAAATGATGAGTGGCATTCAGTCATTGGAGGTTTATGCTTGCTCCTGAGGAGTTCATTGTAACATGCATTTGATTCACTCTATACTTGTGATGTGTTTTGGTAATAGAGATGGGTAACAAAAAAAGAAAAAAGGAGCAAATAAAATAATTTTTTTTTCTGCCTCATCCATCTAATCTGTTTTTTCTGTTCGAATATCAAATGCTCAAAATTATATAAGTACGTAAAGTATATAATGAAAACAAAACAAATGAGATGTTAGAGTTTCTGTTATATATGTATTAAATGTTACAGTTTGCATTTAAGGCCTGAAGGCCTTGAGGCTCTACACAGTATAAGAAAACTGCAAGTTTGTGTAGAGACATTGAGTCTGTTCAACCTCTGAGAGTTGCTGTGATACATTTAATACATCATTTTCCATTTTATTTTTAATTATCCATATATAATTCAGGGACATTTGGTAACCAAGATAAGTCCTTAGACTAGAGGCATGGGGGAAAGTATCAGACAGAAACAGTACCAAAGCACAGATGGCTGTGTCACTTGGCCTTCAGCTTTAAACCTAATAGGCCACCCGAGGCAAGATGACACACATCCTATCATATCACATGGCTTGATAATGCAGGAAGCATTATCACAAAGAAACATGGGTTTTTAGCATGAGCCAGTGATTATACAGGGAACAGCAATTTCCGTGGGCTTGGCCAGTGCTTTTGAAAGGAGGAGTTAGGTGTGGTGGTTTGCTAAGTCAGAGAGAAAGAATTGCCTTTTGTTTGGGCAGGTCTGTTATAAAGAGAGCTTACAGTAATGAAATGCACAGTGAGTATATATAAATTGGATCCCTCACCAAGGCTCAGGTGTCAGCCACTGTAAATTTAGATTTATGTTCCTTTTAACTGACTGTTAGCATAAGCACTTCATTTCAGCAGACTCAGAAATCTTCTGGAATCAGTACATATATACCTTACATTTTAATTTTCTTTTCATCATACAACTAAGAATAAAACCGTGTTATAAGAAAAAGAAAAAAAATCCAGAATTCTTTTGATCTTTAGGAGAATAATTTTGATTACTGAAGTATGAACAATGTATTATTTTTGTCAATCTCTAAACAATCATCATGGGCATTGATTACTGTTGAATTTTATTGGAAATATCCATGAAGAAATCCATTATTTTCTAGGCATGGACCTTTTGCCCCCAGTGTTTGATTTTGACTGTGGCATTTGGAAATAAGAGCTAGTTGTCATTGAAAAATGTGTTTAATTTAAATGATTCCTAATGTGAAATTGATTTTTTTGATAGAAAGTTCAACTATGCTACAAACAGTGTACTATAAATAAATTTCTTAAAAGGCATAACAAGCTAAAACTATTTTGCTGGCATTTTTTAGGAGAAGTCTAGGGTGGGGTTTTTGTTTACTTTTTAATTAAAATGGTGCCTATGGAATCCATTCCACTATTCTTTATACTGATAAATTAGGAGGACCATACTCTTACACTGAATCTATGAACTGATCACTTCATCAATCCACACTCCAGAACTGCCAATAACATTTTATGTATGAACTGCTAACGGAGCAACTTTCTGCTTTTAATGCTGTGGTGGGTCCCTTCATTGTCACAGATGCTGCTACTCTTTTGAAGAATACTTAGATTTCTGTGAAGATCTAGAACTGCAATTCATATGTATTTCCATACAAGCTCTGAACATAATTATGTAGCCTAAACTGAAATGGGAATTTGTCCTTCCATGGTGGGTGGACACCAGGTGCCCACTAAAGTCTCTCTATCACTCCCCTCCTCAGCTGGAAATGGGAGAGAGAACTTAACAAAAGGCTAATGCATCAAGATAAGGGCAGGGAGACATCTCTCACCAATTACTGTAATGAACAAAAGAAACTAAGGAAAACCAATCAGAGCAGAGTAGGATAATAAGAAATAAAACTAAGTCTTCAGAAATTTTTCGTCCAACCCCTCCCATTTTCCTGGGCTCAATTTCATTGTAGATTTTATCAACCTTGTCCCCTCCAGCAGCATGGGAAGATAGGAGCAGGACTTTTCACACCCCTCCCCTGCTCCAACATGGAGCCCCTCCCATAGGAGACAGTTCTCCATGAACTTCTCCAACACGAGTCCTTGCCACACGCTGCTGCTCTTGATGAACTGCTCCAGCATGAGTCCCTCCCACAGAGTCCTTTAGGAACAAGATGCTTCAGTGTGGGCTCCCTCTGCTGCAGCACCTGGAGCACCTCACTCCCCTCCTTCATTGCCTTTGGTATCTGCAGGTTGTTTCTTTTACATATTCTCACTCCTCTCTCCATCTTCTATTTACTTTCCTGCAAGGTTGTTGTTTTTTGTTTTTTGGTTTTTTTTTCTGCTGCAGATAGTCTCGGTCCTGGCCAGCAGTGAGTCCATTTTGGAGCTGGCTGCCATTGGTTCTGTCAGACAAAGTGGAAGCTTGTACCAGCTTCTCACAGAAGTCACCCCTGTAGCCTCCCACTATGAAAACCAGCTGGTGCAAACCAATACACCTTTCTGACTTCAAAAATTCTGATATAATCCCTACATTCCTGAAAAAACAGTTCTGATACTTCACTGCCTAGTCAAAACTTGGGAGATTTGCCAATTTTTTCAGTGACAGTCTCTGAAACTTCAGAAGGTGTTATAAAAAGGGAGTACTCACTTAATAAGACATTAATAGATCAATTAGAATCCTCATATATCCAAACTGTCTTTTGCTTTAGGTAAGGAACAGCTTGAACCAATATGTGAACATGTCTAGGCTATGTCTAAAACCTGTCAAGATACTGATTTTTGTTTGATATAAACTGCAGGATAATATTCCAAAAACCTTTGCTAAATATTCATCTGAAAGAAACAATAACCAAAGATGAAATATAAATATCTCTTTGAATTTATACCCTGAAACCTAGGTTTAAATCCTTATTTTATACAATTTTACACCGATTACCCAAATGCAAATATGAAAACATTTAGATTTTCACAGCTAAGATTTCTGTCATATTCACCAGGGGAGTGACACCAGTCAAATATTATTTTTTCAACTTTGGACATTAGAAGCATGATAGTCATATAAATCAGAGGAGTATTTCTGGAATAACATTTAAGAAGTTCTGTAGAAAAAACCCTGCAGTGCAAATTTCTGTTCTTTCATCTGCTGCATATTCCTGTGTTTGTTTCAATGTAAAAGCTGCATTAGCCCTGTCACCACTCTGGTAGGATTCCCAGAGAGATAGAAAGAAACAGAACATATAAATAAAACTATGCTAAAAGTAGGCAGAAGTTTGCCTGCTTATAAGATATGAAGGTCTTTGTATAACAGAGCACCCTTTAAAAAAATGTAGTAAAATTCTGGCCCCACTGAAACCACTGAAGCAGTGCCTCTTGACTGGTGTTTCAGGGCTTGTCCAGTGAATCTTAGATCTGCTAGTGAAAAAGGCTACTCCATTTTAAGGGAATAACTGATGCTGGTCCAGGATCACATACATTGCATTGATGAAACTGTATGTAATTTTTAGAAGTTCTTATGTAGAATTGAATAATATCATACAATACTAATTTCAATGATCTAATAACATTTATTAAAATCTGTTGAGAAAAATGTTCATTTTCAGTAAGCAGAAAAAAGTAATGTGATCTTTTTTCTCCAAATTAAACTAAGGGTATCAATGGCTATGTTATGACCATACAACAGCATTAGATACTCAGCCAAAGAAATTTGGGTGATATGCCAAAATGACAAAAGCTGATTTTGTCAGACTGCCTTAGAGACACTTGCTGAGTGTGTCTAGATGTGCCATCTGCTTAACTAGGAAAATGTAATATATTTCTGTCAATAAACTCTGATTCCTTTTCTCATAAAAATATCTTCAGCATAGAGGTAGTTTGAATACTGACATGACAAAGGACTCTGTTTGGAGCCAGACTACTACAGATTAATATTATAGATGTTTAAGCATTTAATATATAGTAAATCCAACTGGAAAAGTGAAATCTACACAAGATTGCTGAACACCAGTTTGACTTCAATAAAATTGGCAAGTCACATTTATTCTTGTAAGTAATCTGCTACATTTAGTACTGTTTCAGGCACACTTTGGCACATTCTCTTCTGCAAAAGCTGTTTTTAAAGATACAATAATTCTCACAAAGACCAATAGCCATTATCACAGTAGTGATCAAACATATATGAAAATAAATTAAACATGCTTCAATTTCATAATTTTACTTCCTAAAAGAACCTAGTTCACTTGAGGCTCTTCCAGTGTTCTAACATATGAGCAGACAATGACAAAACCATCCAGAAGTCAGTATGCTAAATGTGATGCCATCCCTGTCTATTGCATTAGAGGTGTGAGGAGAGAAGGCAGGAAGCACAGAGGCCCTCTGAGTGTGGCACACCAGCTCCCTGGCCCTGAGAAGGCTAACCTAGGGTCAAGGAATTGCAGGGCAGTTAGTGCAGGGTTTGGGCAGCTGGGAGAATCCCTGACAGAGCAGTGCCCTCACCCACAGGGGATGCAGTCTGTCTTGGGTTGCAATATAGGATTTGGCCAGAAATGTGTATTCTATCACCATCTGTTGAAGCTGGGTGGGGCAGTGATTCCTTATCTCCATGGCACACACCATCTGCTAATGGGCCATATTTAAGACAAGATGGGACAATCATCTTTATCTTTTCCACATCCCATCCTCCCTCCAGGAAGATATCATCTGCTGCTGGGCCATTCAGTCCCACTGTGTGACTGATAAAATTACATCATCCCACTGGGAGATGCTCCAGCCAGGGGGAGCAGCCAAGCCTTTCCTACCTAGATAAAAACTGAGATTTGGAACACCAAGACAGCCTTTTTTCCACTGCATTCCAGAGGAAAACTGGACCTTTCCACATCATCCCTGGACCTTCAGAGGAAAACTGCACCTTCTACAGGGGCACTGCTCCAGCTGAATCACATCTGCCACTGCAGGAGGATGCAGCCACCATTTAATGGGACTGCTACCAACACCCTGACTGACTGACAGGGTGTTCAGGTTGTATTCTGACTCTGTCAGTGTTTTGGGATTGTTCTTTGTAATACTGTATTTCTATTTTAATTTTCCCAGTAAAGAACTGTTATTCCTAATTCACATATCTTTGCCTGAGACCCCCTTAATTTCAAAATTATAATAACAATTTGGAGGGAGGAGGTTTACATTCTCCATTTCAAAGAGAAGTTTCTGCCTTTATTGGCAGACAGTTGTCCTTCAAACCAGGACAGTCTCAAGCAAGGAGAGCACAGGAGGTTTGGCTGTGTCAGTATCAGGCACAGCTCAGATCTCCATACAAACTCAGGACAGGTCAGCAAGGAGAATTCAGGCACAGAACAAGGGCAAGGGGCTAACCAATTCCCACGAAAGGTGGGGTGGCACCAGAAGAGCTTCTGACAGCTCCTTCTCATGATGTAGCTGTTTTCACAGCAGCCTGCTCCAGGGTCACAGGTGCACAGTGACAGAGCTGACTTTGCACACTGTTTACTTTGCATACAGATTTTGCACACACTTGCCAGCCCCCAGGGAAGTGGTGAGGCTGCAGAACGTGCTGGTGCCATCAGCACCTGGGCACAACCTGGGACATCTGGACATGTGTAGGGTGTAGGTCATGGGAAAATAAGGAGCTTTACAGTAACAGGAACACAGCTGGCAATGTGAGAAGTTGAACTTGAGCCAAGGATGTGCCCTTGTCACAAACCAGGCCAATGTATTTGTACACTGGCCCACATTTTACAGAGTATTGCCCAACATATGGTCAAGGGGAGTGATCCTTACCATCTGCTCAGCACTGGTGAGGCCACACATGGAATACTATGTCCAATTTTGGGCTCCTCTACAGCAGAGACATGGACATACTGGAGACTTCAGTGAAGAGCCACAAAGATGATGAGACACTGGAGTAGTTATTGAGGATAGGCTTAGATTGTGGGACTGTTCAGCCAGGAGAAGGCTTGGGGGGACTTATTATTAGATGGTGAGTAGATAAATGATAGATGATAGATAGATAGATAGATAGATAGATAGATAGATAGATAGATAGATAGATGATAGATAGATAGATAATATATCACATATAGCAGACAAATAATAATAAATATAAATATCAGAAGGCAGAATACAAAAAGAATAGAGCCAGAATTTTTTCAGTGGTACCCAGTGACAGGATGAGAAGAAATGGGCATGAACTGAAACATAAGTTTTCTCTATAAACATCAGGAAAATATATGTTCCTTTGAGGATGATAGAGCAATGTCACAGGCTGCCTAAAGAGGTTGTGGAGATATTCAAAAGCCTTCTAGACATGGTCCTGGGCTCTTCTCAAGAGCTGGTCCTGTTGAGCAGGGTTGGTGGACCAGATAACCGTAAGAAAGTTTTTCCAACTTCAAGCACTCTGATTCTAGGATTCCTCCAGAATGAGGAGATTCAACTGGATTGGCTGCAGCAACATTACCTTATTTGCCTAAGCCCCCTGCCCCCTCAGGTCACCTCATTCCTCTGGGAGGGCAGGAGCACCTTGTTTGCAGCCTGCCTAGGAACTGTTGTCTTGCTCTCTCTGAAGCACAGGACAGTGTGACTGACACCTTAATGAGACAGAAAGAAATGAGAAAAGTGGGGAGTGCCATATTCCTACTAAGTTAAACATCATTCTGAGAAGTGTTGCATTAAATATTTTGGGATTGGGTCACACAGTAAATGCAGGCTCCTATTCATGAGACTTTGCTTACTAGGCTACAGTGGTGAGTTACTTTAATATGTAAAAAAGTGGGGAAGACAGGAAGGAAGGAAGGTTCCTCCTTTTCACCTCCAATGGTGATAGAAGCTAAAATGAGAGGTCTTTCTATAGAGTTTCGGGTATACTCTTAAATACCAGTATTTCAAGCACCTACTTTGGTGATCCTCATTGAACTCACCTGTATTCAAACTGGAGCACTCGTGCAGAAGGCACATAGGGAATGAAAACATTAACTGCAGCTCATATAGAACTGGGGCTCCTTGATAAATTAATTAGCTGATTTCATTGATGATTTTAGATTCATAGACCCACTTATTTATAATTTATTTAGATTCTTAAGCTGTCTTCTTTTTTGAATCATCACATTTCTATCTTTTAAAATCGTTCCTTTCTTTATTTTTATATTTATAATCATTCTTCAACATTTATCTCCAGTCTGCTGCCTTGCAGTTAACAGCATCATTTTGGGACTAAGTGTCTGAGTGAGTGAAAATTTGGACTGTAGCTGAGATCATTAAGAAGGTACCATATTGGAGTGGTACTATATTTAGGTTTAATTTGGGTGATTGGTGAAAGTAGATGATTTAGACATCATCTGTTGTTGATGGTCATTTGCATTATTATGCTGTTCCCTGTGACACCATAATGAAAGCCATCAAGAATGTACTGAAGAGATTAGGATTCTAAACATCAGATTTTGAATGCAGACATTTCCTGAAGTAGGTATAAATCACATTTCTCGTTATCCTACCTTGTGTCTTTCTGACATAGGTTTACATAGATCTGTTTCTAATATCATTTAAACTGTTAGCTCTAGAAGGTAGATGAGATGCATTTCTTTTAAAATCCCACCTGCCAAAGTATTTTTCCAATTTCATTTTCTTCCCTCAGTGTAAGGGTAGGAACTGCAAGTCATTTGTAGCAGAGGAGGGTGCAACAAAGGAAATGCAATTGCTAAAGCACGAGTGACCACAGCCAAAGTACTTCACTGATAGTTATTTACTGTACCTTTCTCCTTCATTGAAAGAACTTCTGCTTCAATCACCCATATATCTCATTTTCCTCAAAAAGATCGAAGAGTCAGAGGGGAGTTGATCAATTACATCAAAAATTTTTCAGAAGGAAACCCTAGAAATTAAAGTGAAGAGCAATAACCTTAATAGAACACTAAGTTCTGAAGATTTCATGCAAGTAGAGCACTAAATGGCCAGTATTGAACACCGTAGTGAGACCTTCATGTAACGTAGAGGTCTGTCAGCTTTACTCGTTTAATTATTAATCATCCTATCACATGTGAGTATATGCATATTCAGCAGAAATAACCAAACTTGCCACTCCCAGTCTGATGTGATAACTTGCATATTTTGGGAGGCTTATTAATTGCAGCAAGCCCAGTTACCAAAAAAATAACATCCTATGTTGGTTTGGCACAGACTATGTTTTTGGTAGTGGAGGGCAGAAGCGGGGGGCATGGGGATGACTTCTGTAAGAAGCAGCTAGAAGCTTCCACTGTGTCCAACAGAGCCAGTCTCTGATGGCTCTGAAGATAGACATGCTACTGGCCCAATTAAAAGATTGGCAATGCCTCTGTGACGACATATTTAAGAAGAAAATCAAAACAGTTTTTTTCCAGGAGTGGCAAAGCGCCGGTACCAGGGCCCATCTTGGCGTGGCCTGTGGCCAGTCTTGCCTGCATGGCTCCCCCTAACCAGCTGCACTGCAGGCGAAGAGGGCAGGGCAGAGGTGGCAGCTCCCTTTTCCCAGTGCCCCTCGTGAGGAAAGGTGTTAAAAGGAGTTAAACAGGCCAGCACTGCCCACGCAGTGACAGCAGCAGGGCCACCTGGCCAGCACATGACAGAAACATGACAACCAATTCCCCGATGTGGAACCTAGACGAGATCAACTTTTGGCTCTGTGGGATCTTGGAAGAATCTTTGAATTAATGGAACTTGTTGACAGTGGTACCTATGAGCAGCAATTTTTCTTCTAACCAGAGAAGAGGAGGAAGTGAGGACGTGTGAGGGAAAACAACATGGCGACACCAAGGCCAATGGAAAAAAGGAGGGGTAGGAGATGCTTCAAGTGTAGGAGCCAAGATTCCTCTGCAAGCTGTGGTGAAGACTATGGTAAAACACCCTGTTCCCTTGTAATGCATGAAGTTCACAGGCAATGCAGAGATCCACTCGCAGCCAGTGGGAAAAGTGCTCACACTGGAGCAGGTGGATGCTAGAGAAAGTTATGGTCTAGTGAAAAACCCAAACAGAGAGAGAGAGAGAGAGAGAGAGAGAGGACCCCAGCTTCCAGAGATAGACAGGGTCCTTTCTTCCAAACTCGAGCAGCCTGTCCTTCCAGGACTGTACCCTGTGGATGAGTGACCCACAGCACAACAGCTTTGGAAAGACTGTTTGTCCATGGGAAGGACCCCGCGACATAACAGAAAAAAGATTCCTCTCCCTGAGCGAACAGGAAAAGGTCTCAAGTGACAAACTGACCGAAACTCCCATGTCCTGTCTCCCTGTGCTGTTGATGGGAAAGAGAGTGTGGAGGGGGGAAAAAGTGTTTTAAGGTGTTGCTTGCTTTACTTCTCACTATCTTCTTCTGACTATATTAATAATAAATTTACTTTGCACCTTTAAATTTAAACCAAATTTGCCCATGGAGTGTTTTTCTCACAGTCCTTATCTGAACTCATGATCCCTTCGTTAATTTTTTTCCTTCTCCTCTGCCCAACAATAGCAGAAGAGGGTAAGCAAATGACTCTCATGAGCACCTGGCATTTGGCCAACATCAAACCACAATACATCCATAGGAGAGTATATTATGTCCATTATGTTAAAAACCGATGAACAAATACAACTTGTAACTCCCTCAATACTCTAGTTTTTCAAAGTATATAAGATAAAATGAAAAGACATATATAATAGTTCATATTAGATTATTCAACACCTGTAATGTGAAGAAAATTAAAAAAATAAATTCTTACACAGACAAAACACACTTTGTCTAAACAGGCCCTTGGTTCTATTCATTTCTTTATTTCGTTCTCTTCCCAAATAAAGAGGACATAAGCTCAGATAGGTACAGTAAGAACAACTACTTGCCTGAAATGAGAGAAAACAGGTGATGATCTCAAGTGGGCTTTGGGTAAAAAAATCCACAGAACTACTCCTTTCTACACAAAGTAATAAGGCTAAACAAAGGAAATTTTCTTTACCTTATGCACATGTGGAGATTTCCATCCACATTTCAGTCACTCCCTGTTGTCTTTTCTAACCTTGTTTTTTTACTATGAAGGAGCAAAAGCACAAGTACCTTGAGATTTACAAGTGCTTTCTTTCTAACCTCTTACTCCCACATGAAGACTAAGCTAACCAACTCTGATGTTTTCTGTTTACTGTGAGCTGTGCAGTGAGTTTATGAATCAAGACCTCACTGCAGAGGATTATGCCTAGAGCATAACCTTTCTTATGTTCAGATAAAGCAGTAGCTCACACTGGGGTTGAAATTTAATGACATTGTGGTCCCTGCTGTGCTCTGTACAAAGTGCTACAGAAAAAAGGGTTTAGTACACATAAACTGTAATACATTTAACATGTAAATAATTTAATCAAATTATTTGATAACAGCAAAGAAAAATGAAGAGACACACTTTCACTGATCTTTTTTTGCTGAGAGATCTGAAATTAGTAACCAATTTATTACATTAAAATGGTTCAGTTTATGCTACAGTATTATCTAACTGCTCTAACTTGAATGAGAATGAAATGTGAAAACACATTTTACTTTATAGTTTCAGCCTTAGTCCCAAAGGGCTTACAGTGTAAACTGACAACATAAATGAATAAATAAAGACACATTCACAAACTAATATCAGAACAGCAATATTAGAAATCAGTGAGTTAGTGATGCATTTTCCTTCTATTTTAACAGTAGATTCCTTAAACACATTAAAAAATAAGTCCTTCAACAATTCTCTTTTTCCATGCTTTTTTGAGGTTATAAACTTTAATCAGTAATGAAGTGTTTGTGGTGAAACTATGGGTAATTTAAAATAGCTTTTATATAAATGATTTTGGCTGAACTTTCCTGTGCCCTTTAAAGAAAAGAGAAAACATCCTGAAATTATCAGTCAAAAGATAATTATCTTTTTAAGTTTGAAATTTTTAATTTTAGTCAAATTATTTAAAATTTCCTTTTTTAATGAAGCTTATTTTTAAAGAAATAATGAGTCATTGCTACAATGTTTCTTGAAGATACAGATATGCTGTGCTATAGCTAATTTATAATTTGTATTTTACAAGGATTTTTCCTCACAGAGCAATTTCTTAAGTGTCTCTTGAACTCCTTATAATGAAGTTGAAAATTCACAAACCTTATAAACAGATATTTGTCAAATTAAGTAATATGAATTAATAGAGGCTGCTGCCTTTGAGTGAGTAACAGAAATTTGCATGATTTTTGTGTTAACGTGTGGGAGTGTGCAATGAAAATTAATCTTTGCTGGTAATACTGCTTTAACTATGCAGTGGAAGGAGAATTTACCTTGCAATCAGTATCACTGCCTTTAAAAAACAGTTTGAAAAAAGGACATTTTAGCCCCATTTTGAGCACAATCTAAAGATACAAGGATATAATGATAAATGCAGAAACACATTACAGCAATTGTTCAAACACACAAACATTTAAGACCAAGCCCACTGCCTTGAAAAATGAAGTTTCTTGGTATTAATTGTCACAAATGTTTGGGCTGTGTGGTTGTCATTGATGGGAGGGCAAAGCAGTGTTGTCTCTATTATGCTCTTATGTTGTAGTAATTGGATAAGATAAAAAGCAGAAAGCCTCATGCTCTGAAAAAAGCTGTCATAATTCTGTATTGAGGCTGGTAAAGAAAATAACAAGTCCTCCTGGCACAAGAAAGGGCATTCATAGTAATAAAAGATTAAATTTATCTCCTTAGATTCATTTTCTATTATGAGAGAACAGAGACCACTTCCTCCCAGGAGTCGATGCTGAACATCTACTGTAGGTGTGATGCTGAAATGCTTCTGAAAGACAACCCTTTCATTCAGTGACATGTCTTTATACAGATTAACTCTAGAGATTTTTGAAAAAGTCACCGGAGTTACAGAGCACACACACTGCCTACATGCCTCCCCCACCGTGTCAGTTTTGTGGATTTGGTAAATTATTGCACTAAATCTATTCAGTACAGGTAGCTGTGGGAAATCGACTTCGTGAAAGAGGATTCTTGATGGTACTTCACTGTTCCTTTGTATTAATTGCATGGGAGGAATGAGAGGAGGGAAGGGAGGAAGGGAGGAATGAGAGGGAGGGAGGGAGGAATGAGAGAGAGGGAGGGAAGGAAGGAAGGAAGGAAGGAAGGAAGGAAGGAAGGAAGGAAGGAAGGAAGGAAGGAAGGAAGGAAGGAAGGAAGGAAGGAAGGAAGGAAGGAAGGAAGGCATGTCTACACTTTCCATGGAAGATTCTCCGTTAGCACTTCAATATGGATCTGGACTGGAGAGCAGAGACAGGATTTCTGTGAGCAGCCCCCTACTTCCTAAACTATAGATAGTGACTGAGGCATACAGCTATGCATGTGCATAACAATATATATTCATGAATGGCAGCAGAGCACATTTCAAAATGCCAGATAAAATTGTTTCAACCTTCTCTTTATCCTCTGCAACTTCACCTCATATTGTAGCATTTCAGTAAATAACATCCTCTAGTTCTTACACTAATATACTTTTCTCCTTTTAAATAGTAATTTTAATTAATTCATCCTTTCTGACATTTGCATTTGTCTTTAAATGCCACTAGATAACAGGGCTTTAATCATTCCAAATAGCTTTTTAATTATAGACCTAATTACTTTTGCAGAAGGTTAAGCTGCACAAACAGGAATAAAACTGTTTGCTTGTGCTCTGTGTTAAGAATGATGTAGTGTTTTCTCATTAGGTATTCTGTAAACTTACTCGGTCAGTTTTATGTGACATTTGAATTTAAAAAAAGGCCCCAAAATGTGTATCAGAAGGCTGGAATTAGTTTCCAGGACAGCTTAATACCCAGCTGTGTGGAACAGTCATTGATCTTTTAATTAATTATGAAATCAAAGTTAAGCATTCTTTTCCATTGCCATGGTCATTTTGGCCTGACATATTTGAAAATGTAAAGGTGTATGGGAACATATAACATTGCAGAATCACAGACTCCCAGAGCTGTTAGGGTTTGAAGGGACCCCTGGACATCATCCAGACCAACCCCCTGCCAATGCAGGGTCACCTAGAGCAGGTGACACAGGAGTGCTTCCAGGTGGGTTTTGAATGTCTGCAGAGAGGGAGCTCCCACAGCCTCACCTGTTCCAGTGCTGTGCCAGCCTCAATGGAAAGAGGTTATGAGGTGAAATTTCTTGTGCTTGATTAAAGTTTCTTCTTTGCAAATAATTCTTAATATTTTTTTTTTCTCAGAATATTTTTCACTACTCTTGATACCCTGATAGGTCAACAGAAAATGATTTCTTATTTTATATGGCTCTATGCCTCTACTGGAGGGTAACCAGTTTGTGAAAATAAAACCAAGAGTTAATTTACATGACTTTTCTGTATTCTTCTTCAATTAGAGTTCATCCTTTCTGGGAAATGAAGGTCTGAATAAGACCTGTGTGGGCAGGAGCTCTTCCATTCCTGCTTAAAAACATACCATGTATGTTTATATTTTATGGTGTTTCTATAATTCCAGAATAGATATCTAATTGCATAGCTAATTTGTACATTAGTGGCTATATACAATACTCTTGAAAAATCATAAAGCTATATTTAGCTCAGAAAATAAAAAAAAGAAATAAATTTTGCTGTTCCTCCAGTCCAGATGGGCTAATTAGAACTGAAAAGCCAAAATGTATTCAACACCTGTGGACTTGACTCCCATTTGATAGCCTATATTTCACTATGGTTAAACAAGATAATAGCATATATCATATGTTAGTATGACATATATCATATGATATGTCAGAGTTTACTCCACCCCTTTGCTCACTGATGATTTAATCATGTTAATATTTATATTGAATCTATACAGTTCCAGTTTTCTTAGTTTTATTCTATTTCAAGGAAGGTTACTGTTAGTTGTGCTGTAAATAAATTGCTTTAGAAAAAAGTAAACTTCTTTCAAAGGAGCTAAAAATAAACTTAAGCCTAGGCAGAAAGTTTAGGAGAAGAAAAATAATTTAAATCTTTTTACCAAACAATCGTAAAATCATGGAATCTTTTTGACTGGAAAAGAACTGTAAGATCATCAAGTCTAACCAGGGACCCAGCAATGCCAATTCCACCATTAAACCATGTCCCTAGACACCGCACCTACGCATCTTGTGTATTGAAGAAATATAAATATCTTGTTGCAACTGAAGGCAAATTCCTCTTGTCTTATTATTTGTTATTTAGGGGAAAAGACCAACCCTTGCCTGGCTAAACCTTCCTTTCAGGTAGATTTAGAGAGTGATAAAGTCTCCTCCAAGCCTTCTTTTCTGCAGGCTAAAGATCCCCAGCTCTCTGAGTCACTCCTCAAAAATCTTGTCCTCCAGACCCTCCACCAGGTTCATTGCCCTTCTCTGGACACATTCCAGCACCTCAATGTCTTTCTTGTAGGAGAGCCTGATTGCATTAATGAGATCTTATCGTGGCACCTGATAAGATGCCTTCCAGAGATTTGAGGGAATTTTCAGATGCAGTTGCTAAACATCTCCATCATATTTGAAAATTTGTGCCAGTCAGGTGAAGTCCCCAGTTACCAGAGAAAATGTTAAAAAAGAAAACTCTGGAAATTATGCTCCATCAGCCTCTCCTTCCTGCCTGCTAAGATCATGGAACAGATCCTCAAGAAAGATATGTGAAAACATCTGGAAGACAGGGCAGTTTTTAGAGACAGGCAATAAGGCTTCACTAGGGGCAGGTCCACCTGACTCATCTATTTGCCTTCTACAGTGGAGTGTCTCCACCAGTAAAGAGGGGAAGAACTATGGATGTCCTCTGCCTGAACTCCTGGAAGGTCTTTGATACAAGGTCTTTAGTCCTTATTACTAAATTGATGAGATGTGGGTTTGGTGGATGCACGGTTAGATGGATAAGGAATTGACTGGATATCCATGTCCAAAATGTTGCAGACAAGCATGCAATGTCTAGATGGAAACCAGTAACTCATGATGACTCTTAAGAATCTGTAGTGGCAGAAATATTGTTCAGCATCTTGATTAGTGACATATTATCATTGAGTGGAACCTAAGCAAGAAAATTTGCTGATTTGCTTGAGGGAAGGGATGTCATCTAGAGGGACTTTGACAGGCCTGAGGAGTGGGTCCATGTGAATTTCATTCAATGAGGCCAAATAGAGCAAGGTCCTGCACCTGGTTTGGGGAAGTCCTCAGTATCAGATAAGCCAGAGAAGTTGTGGATTCCTTATCCTTGGAAGTGTCCCTGCCAATGGCAGAAGAATTGGAACTAGGTGGTTTTAGAGGCAGCTTTCATTCTATTATTCTCTCTTTATGACAAGGTTCTGAACAAATAAAGAGAGTCATTTTCTTAAGTGTAGAAATATAAATATAATTGCTAATGATTAGATACTGATTTTCTAAACTAGTTTTGGTTTACTAAAGCAAATTTCAAGTAGCTTTTAAGTGCAGGAAGAGAGCACCTTGAGTCATAACAGCATAGCACCTACAAAATACCACCCTGAAACATCCAAAACTTAGACACAGATTTTGGATTTTCCATATTTTCTCCTCCTAAGTGAAGCTATAACAGCACTTTACAAAAACATTATTCTCACATGACAGTTCTTAATGCGTTTATAGATTGTTGCATTTCTCTCTGGGCTATTAAGATATAAAAAGATGGGTAGGCCAGATGTAATAAAAACATCTTTGGTTTTTTTGGTGTGTCTTTGCACTAAAAACATGAAATTAGCTGCTTGATATCTCTCTGGCCCTGCCCTTATTGCTCCTACTCAAGGTTAATTTGGTAACCAGTAACTGAAGTCTCATTAATGCAAGATCAGGTTCTCCTATGCTGTCCAATGCATATAATTTTCTTTTGTGTACTTACAACATTATGCTCAGGCTGTTCAACAAAAGATAAAGCAAAACATCTCAGAGCTAATTTGATGATTCAAAAAAAAAAAAAAAAGAAAACAAGAAAAAAAAGATATGGCCATAAGATTAGTGCATATCCTTCCATATGTAGAAGTTCCTGTCTTCCTTTTGGTTGCCAAAGGAAGACTGATTAAGTTTAATTATTCAAAGGAATTTGAGCAAGAAATTGTTTTATAGCAGATGAGGTAGATACCAAACTAAATATTCATATGGTGCTGGATAGAAAAAGTGAATAAAAAAGAACTAATGAGTCCAGAATTCTGAGCAATATGGCTTTATTGTCTTATTAACTTTCTTGGAGAGTTACAGCTCAATAATTTTTCTTCTTGATTAAGTTATTTACACACAGACTTCCACTGCCATTGGAGATGCATTAAATGTACTTATGACCCATCTCCAGCTGGCACTCCAGAGAGTAATGGGTTGAATGTGGCATTATATCTACCAGACTGACACATTTCTCAGGTACCCCAAATCATATCAAGTAGCACTGGATGCCTAAGTGCAGTCCAATGACAAGTCTTTGGTCAGGAAAGCCAGGGGGACTCTAGAGCTATTTAACTGGCCCCATAGTGGTGTCTTTGTGTTGAGCAGCTCTTTAACAGTCACAGATTCCTCTGGCTATAAAGCTTGTTCATGGCTGAAATCCAACACCAGGCTGGGCGCTCCTGATGTAAGTGAAGACAACTTACTCTTTCTCTCATTTTCACTCAGGGAATGAGATTAAGATGCCTAAAACCTGGGCATCTTGTGTCCTGTTTTTGATGCTTGGTCAGTATTACATTTGTTTTTCAGCTCCAGCCACAGAGGCATGTAGTCATCCATCATACCTGATGTCTAACCATGTGTTAACCTGAAGTTCAATGCTACAAAACTCTGTTCATGAACAAATTTGGTTTAGCTATTTTATTTATACAGATGAATGAAATGAATAGCACCAATTTCACTCTGAAATTCTGCTCATTATACAAAACTACATATTGTGTTATAAGGAATGAAAGCTCAGCTCCAGTTTAATATTCCTAAATAAACTAAAAATTCTTGAGTGTTCTTGACCTCATGTTATTTTAAGAACATTAAAAAAACAACTGTTTTAGTGGTAGGTGAAAAATTCCTGGTCACATTGAAAGATATTATGTAGATGCTAAGTAATGCAGGAACTTTGTGATGTCTTTATTTTGTAGTCAGGTCTAAATGTATACATGATAATACTGTACAAATATATCTTTTTTCTTCACTAGTGGCAGCAGCAACAGCTATTATTTCTTCCTATGAAAAATTCTGTGCTTACAAACTCCTTATTTATCATATTTTACGAATATGTGATCATCCCCATGAATCCATACTCTACAGAAAATTTATCATGTAGCATGCTCATCTTAATTTGTGCTCATTTGGATTTCAGTTCGGAAAAGGAAAAGGGGTATAGGTAAGTGAAATGTGAGCCTATCTCACTGTGGCATTTGTAAATGTGGGAAATGTGTTTTACAGAAATTGCAAGCAATTTAAATTCAATGCAACATGTCTATTTCCATTTTTGTTGATGGTCCCTTATCTCTCTGCACCTCTCCTAAATATAAACGTCACTGATACTACAGGGTTGATATCATCATTCTTCAAACACTGGGAACATAGCCTTAAAATTAAAATTGACTCACATATTGCTGACATAGTAAAATGTTGCCTAGTCTGGACTGAATTATGTTAAAGTATTGAACTTCAGCCCCATAGGAGACAAAGTTAAAGTTAAGTTACACCAAAAAAAAAACTCAACCAAACAAACATAAACAGCTCTGTGTAGAAATAATCAAATGTTTTCCTCATATATTTTATGGGAATGAATTACCTTTTTGGCATTACTTTTTCTTAGGGTGATATTCCCTTGAAATTAATGTCACTTGGAGTATGGAGACCCCAGAATCCTTCTAGAATTATCTAGCAGTGACTCATAATATCTGCAAACCTGTGTAAAGGGATGAGGGCCAAACAGGTAAAACTTTCCAAGAGTACCCTACTGAAATGTTTCTAAGCACATCTTTGAAGATTATTCAGATTTTTAGTTAAAGAGTAAAGCCAGAAAATCTGTGCAAATAAGGCCATCCTCAACTTGGTTATTGTGTGTCTGAACTTCTGGGTCACTGATCATGAGTTTTGAAAGGAAAATGCTGGCTAAAATGTCAGAAGCAAAAAGCAAGTTCCAGTAGAAAAACGTTTATCTGAAACAAATGGCAAAGGTTGCCATGAAATCTAATACGGCTGACAAAGAATTTCTTTAACTTGATTTATTAATAGATAAGTGCATTTTCTGTGTATCACTCACAATACATTTAAAGTGGACTGAATACAGGAAAAATTACATGTCTGAGTTTAGGAAATAAGTGAAATGTGCTTAATTGACAGAGCCAATATAAAGAAGGGCTCTAGCTTAGTGGACAGACAGACCATGTCTAATTATGTTAAAAGTCACTCGCAATTTAATTTGGGACAGAATATAAAAACATATAATAATATCCCATCATAACAGTAAAAAGATGTTTTCAAAGTGAATTTTATTTTTACAGCTGCCACTTATTCATGGGTCTTGTAGGATCCAAGCAGTGAGCCCATGCCTCCTGTCCCAGAGAGCAGGTTGAGTGGAAGAATAAGAAGAATGTGGCTGTTCTCTTTGGAAATAAGGGGCAACAATAAACATTTCTAGCAACAACTGGCTCCTCTGACCCCTTTGTACTGCTCCACAGCATCAAGAAAGCCTTAATGCTCGTTCACAGTTCATCAACAGCAGTTGGCCATCCTTTCCCAAATGCTTTCCCAACCCACACAGATTTTGACAGAAACAACTTGAGAGGCACCAGATAGTATTAAATTACACGGGATTGGTTGTACAAGAAAAGTTGGAGGAAAGAGGTTCTAATGGACATTTTGAGATGAAGGGGGTGTAGGCTATTCACAGATGTGTGGGAAAAGAGCTCAATGGGGCACAGACTTGAGAGGGATTATGACCATGGTTCCATTCTCCAAGTAAGTTTGGAAAGCAGAGAATCAGACAAAGAAATAGGTGGAACCAAATATCTGATATGTTTGGCACATGATGACCCAGTTTAACATCTATGTGCTATATTTAAAATCACTGTATTGCTTTAATTTTCAAAAAATGCATCCTCTAGATTTCTTGCAATAAATCTGTTCCTTGACAGTATGGAGCATCATTATGAAAAATCTCTGCTTACACAATTGATGCTGGCATGGAAGAGAGAAAACATATAATTAGTCAAGATAAGTACTGTGGCTGGAGTCAGTAATCCCAAACAGGCAAAGCTAATTAGTTATCTGGTGCCAGGAGGTCATATGAGCACCTTGTTTCCAGAACAGACTAATGCATATGACATATTTCTGCAGTTAATACCATGCCACTGTTTTGCTTCCCAGTGAATTGAAGTGACATGGTGCATGTTAAAAAGGAAAAGTTTGCTTATATGGTTCTAAGAAATGAACAAATTATATTCTGCTCTTTTAAAGTGCAAACATTGTTGCCACTTAGCAAAACATGTAATTTCAATTTCACCATGTTCCACCAGGAAATCAAGCTGCTGGCAGATTTCCCATTTCCCTTCAAGAACATCCCAGGATAAACCAGCTAACAGATGAAACTGGTGGAGAAAGGACAAAAAAAAATGTGATAAGTGCAGGGCATTGTAATGTTGAGCAGATCTAATAGCTACAAGGTAAGAATTTATAATGATAATTAATGCTTAACTGAGCAAGGAATGTCACCAGAGAAATGAAGTTTTCCTACTGACGCATTTTTGTACACAAGATTAAATAAAATTATAGGTCTATTTCACAAAGTCTCTCCTGTGGAAGTCTTTCTTTTTTCACTGAAGTTCTGAGCACAGAAATTTTCCAGAATCCTCTGTCTTTTCAGATAAGTTCTTCCATCTTTATAGATGCAGAACATTGGTTGCTCTACTTTCTCAAGTGTGAGCATATAATTTCTTAATATGGAGTGCTTTTAACCAGAAGCTATTGTTCTTTTTTTCAGTAAAGTTTCAATGAGGAATTTTCTTGGGCCTGTCATAAGTAGTCTCTATGGATTATTTGGCTTTCAAAGGCATATAATTGTAGTTGTCTGAATCTCTTTATAACTGGGCTAAAGTGTGGCCATTTTGTAATTTACATAATCTTGATAGGCTCTTACTGCACTTTTAAAATCAGCCAGCAAACTTTTGAAGCAGATAACTGTATGACTGTCTCATTTTCTATTTTGCATTGACTTGTATTATTTACTAACATTTTTCTATATAAAAAAATTAGCAAAAACTTTTAGAAATCTGTGCTTTCAACAAAGTAAAATAAATGTTTAATTATCTAAAATAATTATACTGATTAGAGAAAAGGTAGGATTTTAGTTTCATCTAGAAAGTATCAATTCATGAAGACTCTAATGATTTTGAGATAAATAGAAACCTTCTTTGAAGGGAAAGAGCTCTGAATTTGGCCCACAGACCTTTTCATAGCCCTCAACTGAGAAATGACAGCAGCTGATATGTTGACTGATTATTTAATGTCTTTTGAAAACCAAATGTTGCAGTGTTTACTAAAAAATAGAGGGAATTGCATATTTGCTAGATGTACATGAATAATTCATAACAAATCATTTATTCAGTGATTTCACCTCTTCCTCAAATTGAGTAGATTGCAATTTTCTTTAATATATGTTCATTAATTGAACAGCTTCAGTGAATAAATCTGTCATTCTCTCAACAGGAATATGACACAGAGTATTCAGAAAAAAATTCAACTTGGTTTTAACCAAGAAAAATAGATTTTTTTTTTCTAATATGGTATATTCTTATTAAAAATATTTATATGAACATTTGCTATTGAAATGGCAACTGAACAAAATAATTTCTGACTCTAGCAACCAACTTTTCCTCCAAGTTCTTTGCTTCTGTGAACATGATTGTACTTGTTACTACTTCGACAATTACAGCTGCTCTAAATATGAATTATGTTTCTCTTTTCCATGTCAGTTTTTCATAGTGAATTCAACTTTCTGGGTACCAAAATAAGGATTTAATCTTCTGGAAGACAAAATATTAAAGTTATTACACAATAATGCTTTTGTAATAACTTGGATTATTTAGTTGGTGGTTCTCTTTCAATAGAGGAACACCTGATTTATGTTTTTCTTATCTTTCTCTTTTCTTTTAGGACACAATATTTATTTGTTCAGCCTAATTTCATTTTCACCTCCTTTACAGGCTATCACATAAATCTTAATATTTGGTTTTAGTGGACTTGGTCAAAATTAGGGTTTTTTTGGTAACATTTTCCTTATGCCTTCCTAACTGCTGGTCCATGAAGAAAACATTTTATGATATATGTACCAAAATTTCATCCTTCACTGTCTGTGAGCTTTTCCAAAAGTTCTAAAATGGAAAGAATATATATGGTCTTGCTATTTGTTACTTGGTAGTTTCCAGGGGATAAAAACTAGAGGATGATTTCATTTTTCTCCTGAACACGTCTTGAATTAGGGATTGCTTTTAATCCAAAACCATTAGGCAGTCCAGATAGGGTAGACATCCACTAGAAATCTGAGCTTTCCACTTAAAAACAGTTCCTGTGAAAGCTAAATGAATAATTGATTTTTTTGTTCCCCAGTTTTGTTGCTGAGATGAACCCTAATATCTGTTCAAATTGAATTTAATTTATTTTCTAGTTTTTCTGTGCTGGGAAAAGAAATAAAACAAAACCAAGAAAAACACTACACTGTGTAGTGTCAAACTGCAATTTCATTCTGTAGGAAATGTTTCATTTTCAAACGGAAAAAAAAAAAATCAATGAAGAACAAACTAGATAAATACAGTGAGTCAGGGCCATCTTTCAAGAAATGCTTGGACATGTCCAACAGGATGAAAAAAGATCTTGTGTCCCTTCTTTTAAGTAGACCAAGAAAATATGGCACAAAAGTAGCAAACAATGTAGCCCCATTCCAACATGGAAACTAGTATGGAAACATCAATATTTCCCTCTCCTCAGGGTCTGCTGGATTACATACTTACTAGTATGTATTACTAGTACTTAATAGTAAATATTCTTCTAAATGTGCAACATTTATGCTTCCTGGTGGCCCCTGAAGTTTGATCTCCCTGTCCAGAGGTATTGGAACAGACCACACGTGCTTTGCTGCCCAAATATCCTGGTTTTATTTCAACTTAAATTGGGCCTTGAGAAGATGTTTCTGACCTAGATTTCATTGCAATATGCAGAGAAATGATTGTCCAGTTCCCCAACAGTAACACATGCTCTGAGTTGGGAGGGAGATGTATGGTCAAGTTTATAGAAAAAAAACTTCTAATAGGGTGAGTATCTGTGCTCTTCACTCTACTGCAGTGACATTTAAAGAGTTACAAAAATGGAAATATATGTGAGTGATGTACATGGATGGATATGATGGACATGTTAATGTGTGCCCACATTTCCTGCCACCTTTAATGTGATATTGCAGCTACACTTCTTTTGAGGAAAACAATGTTATGGGAAACTCCTTCCCCCATATCTTTGGTGAAAATTATAACACCACAATTCACAGTCACAGCAGAAAGGCCAAAGGAAGTCGATGGTTTGGAGACTGATACTGCCTCAAGTACACAGCTCCTTCACACAGGAATATTAGCAGTGCAGTACAGCTCCAAATATTCCACAAATATTTGAGAAATAGTCACCATCTTACTTTGAGGCAGAAGCCAATCCTTTCCCTTCAGCATTTCTCTCCCTCTGTAAATCTTTAGACTCCTTAATTTTGAAATACATAATAGCAGTTGGACTTGATGACCTTAAAGGTATTTTCTAACCTGAATGATTTTATTTATTAATTATTTTATTTTTTTACACAATAAAAACCTACTACCTTTGATGGGGCTGAAGCCATTAACTTAGCCTTGCTTTACATTGTTTTGTAGCATCCATTGATGCAGTGCTAATATTCATTAGCTAAACTACAGCAGGTAGCCTAGAGCACTTATGTACTTCAAGTTTGTCCTGGATTTAACTGGTTTTCATCTACAGAGCCAACACATTTGAGTACAAAGCAGGATATCCATTATTAAGAAAGAAAAGGCTGTTTTTCTCCCTACCTTTCTAGAGTTTCCTCTCTTCCTTCTAGAAGGAGGAAGAGACCATCATATTAATCCCCCTGGAATGAAATTAAAACTATATCTGGTCTGTATCCTCCACTGTATAACACTGAGCATCAAATCTGGGGTGTAACAAGAAACTATAAACAAAAAAAATATTTTTATACTTGACTATTTTCAGAACAAAGATGTAACAGAAAAGCTGAGTGCAAAATACAGGGAAATTTACACCACAGAAGGACAAAGACTTGCAGGTTTGGCCTTTCCTGGGCCAGTGGACAGCAAAGGGACCAGGATGCACCAGTTCAAACCTGCCCTTGAATCCCAGAAACTAAAACCTGGAGCAACTGAGCAGGAACAGATAGTTTTTTTCCCTTTTCCTTTGTTTGCAACATAAAGCCTGCTCCTTGCAGAGGAATACACACCATAGCCTGCCCAGTCATCAGACATCAATAGGGAAAGTCATATAATAGAGAACTATATTTCCATTGCATGCCCACAAATGATGAGTAATCATAATGAAAAACCTTATAGGGTAAAAGTGTATCAGCCTGTGAAGATTAAATCCCAAAACATATGCATTTTGCAGTCATTTAGACATAGCAGGCTAGATCCTAAACATTATTTTTCAGTTCATCTTAGGTGTTTTCAGAGCACAGAAGTGCCCTCTAAACCTCTCTGTGTGACTGAGGACGTAGTTTTGTAGTTCAACTTTGGAAAAAACACATTTCTATTGGTAGTTCATGTTTTAAGAGAAGGCTTCATTTCGTTTGTGAACATCTGTAAGAGTATGCTGCTCACTTAACTGATTTTGAAGTAGTTTATTGTCCTTGCAACATGAAATAAAATAAAAGAGAAACATTAAAAAAAATCTGGAAAAATGTTGTATTACTAGGATACATTTATTGCATGTCATGAATCTGAAAGTAGGCTTGTAGTATTTTCAAATTTTAAGCTTCTGGAAAATGAAAAATTGATTGAAAAAAATAAATTGTTTTTTAAATTCTGAACTCATGCAGATGCTTGTGTGTTCTTTGCTTAATCTCTTGTTTAGTTATCAAAACCATAATTTGATGTGGTTAACATAAACTAAATGTATTTCTGAAATAAAAGGGGAAGAAAGGTTTATGACTGACAGAAGAAGGATGAAGCAGTAATGGGAGAACAGCTGCTTCCTCCAAGTATTTTTCTTTTATGGTTTTTACCTTAAGATGTCACTTTCTATTTCATCGCTGAGAATGGGTTGTCACAAAAGCTTTATGTAACCAAAATTTGCACTGTATTTATGCCCTCTTCATGCACAGCCATGGCACTGAGGGTGACACCTCACTGCTTCTTGGCTCTGAAGAGAGACCTCTGTCTTCCTAAAGTCTCTGGACAACAGTGAGGTATGCCCACATGCCTTCAAATTCTACTGGGAAAATTATTTTTGGAAGGGCTAATTTCTTCTTCTTCCTTGTGGCTGAGCAGAAAGGACAAAGGATGCCCTTGTTAGTGCTTTGAGTGCCAGTTATAAAAAAGAGAGTATTGTTATCCTTTTTTTAAAAAAGAGATTGATTACATTTTGCATAGCAGATGGTCTCTTGGTATGGAACTACCTGTTGAACTGTATGCAATTGAACACATAGCTAAGGGACATAAATATTTTAATACTTTAAAGAACAAGGCTTACTTTTTCCATTTTTTTTTAATCTGACTGTGATCTGACTACCTTAATGCAGAAATACATTTCATACATACAGCTTTGTTGTTCAATACCAAACTGCACACTAATTCCACGCCTTTTTTGCTCTGAGTATATTAAAGTAGCTATTTAGAACCTGACCATCAGGTTTTAGTGAATGCTGTCTACCCTTCCAGAAGCATAAGCTGCATTCCTGGCCTGCTTCCTCGAGCAGTCTCAGAGGGAAGGCAGCAGGCTGTGCCCATATGCTGCTCCCCCCAGAGATGGTTAGATGGCCTCAGTGACTCTGCCTCCTGACTAATCTGGAACATACCTGAATTGATTTGCTCAGGTTTCTCCCATAACTTCTGCAACAGTGACAGGATCTTTTGGACGCACTGCGGTTAAAAAGATCCACCTACAGCAGTTCGTATTTCCAATTAACCAATTGTCCATGATAGCTGCCTTTTAAAGGCAGATACAGCCTGGTTTGCTTCCTTGAAGAAACAAAACAAAAAGGGACATATTTACATTCAGGAAAGGAATATAGAGGTGGAGGAGAGGACTGAGAGATGTTTTATTTCATCAGCTTTAGCTTGTCTTCCAACATGTCTGCCAATCATTGCTGGTGTGAATTCTACTGTTATAAAGGAGGCAAATACATCTCAGAGACTTGTACCTGGAGGCATGCATCTCTCAGGATGGCTCATCACACACACTGCTCCTCACTCAGGGCTGTGCTCACAGGCACAGTTTAGCTCACAGGTATTTGAGTACCTGCTGAGCTGTCTCATCCTCTCCTAGGCCAACAGGAGAGGGCTCCCTTTCATGTGTTCTGAAACGCTTTGTCCATTTCCTTTTTGAACTTGACAGCATAAATTACTTTCTCAATTTTGCACACAATTCTAGTCATAGTAATGAACATTTCACTTTTCAGTCAGTCCTCATTTGGATGCAAACTCTGCTCTCAAGATGTGCATGGCTGATCTTGATTAAGATATTCTTCTCTTTTTACAAACATAGTCCTTTGAAGTTCTATGCATATGGGGAAAGAATAATATTGGATTGGAGATCTGCCTTGCAGATCTGAGAGGAAAATTCCAACCTTTTGATTAGGATCATCCTTTTTGAATATGACATAAGCAATTCAGTAGCCTATATTGCATCTTCTACAATAAAGGAGAAATTTTGCAGGCATTCTATTGGGAATGACCAGTTTCATGAATGCATTTAATCCATAGATTGCCCAAACCCTACTTGCTTGATTAAAAATACTGTTTATAAAGCAAATTATTTTATAAAACCGAAAATAACATGAACTGACTCAGATGATGTCGTCACAAACACAAAAAATTATTCTAATATGCTTAAGGGTTGATTTCAGTGTATGCATATATATGTGAGAGAGAGACAGAAACACAGAGGTGCCTGTGGAAATGGTGTGGTATTTAATCCATTAAGAAAATTTGACTTATCTGCTCAATAAGTCTGTTTGGTCTGGGAATTTCCTGAACTCCTCTAGCCAAGGTGGATTAGCTACAAAATTCTATTGAAAATTCCACATACAGTATGGGTTAGTCATCAAAGTAGTTACCTCAGTGTGCCTCCCAGAATGGACATTTCAGCAGTTCAGCATAGCTGTAGCCAAAAATGCCTCATATTGCCTAAGAATAAAAAATAATCATACCACAATTTCTAGAAAGTGTTGAAAACAGATTATTAGCAATTCCAATGCTTGTTAACCATGTTTAATAATAGGCCATTCATTATTGTAGCTACTCAATATAAAAAAAGACAACCTTGATTTATTCATTCCAATGTTTAAATGTTAAAGTAACCACTGCTAGAGTCCATACAATTAAACAATTTAACATTATAGCAAAGTGCAGTGTCACAGCAGAAATGCCATTGACTTTTTAAAATCTCCATGTTTGAATCACTTCATGCCTGTGTATCTCCAATCTGACCACAGCTTCTCAGGATTCAGAACAGAAAACACTATCACACAGTCTTGCAAAGTGTAATTTCTCTGCAAAGCCGAGTCTCAAATTCAACCGATCCAGAGGATCCTGGGGGATGTTTTTCCACCACTTCCATGGGCATAATTAGGAAATTAAATTCTGTAAGAAGTCCAATAACAAAAGATCATCAGTGGGACATTTTATGATGGTCTTTTTTCAAACTAAAGTCAGAAAGAGTAATAATGCAAAAGTATAAAAATAAATCCAGAATGAATAAAATATTTTATAGTGGGTTTCGTGTGTGGCTTAGTCTTTATGTATCTCAGATAAAACTCTTTCAGTACCATATTTTCAATATTTGCCTATAAAATGTATAAGAAAAAAGAGCCAGGTGATGTGCTGCTTTTGGGAAGAAAAAGGATTTCACTTTTCCTTCAGCTGGGGAAAAAACCACGTAAAATCTTCCAGAACAACTCATAAATCCTGTGGGGGGATATTTATGTGTGATTATATTCAATCTTTTTTGCTGCACTTTTTAACTGTACTTGAATGAATAAAATAGCAGTGACACTATGTAGGGCATTAGAATGAAATTTGAATATGTTTTTAATTTTCTTGCTCATCATTCTTTTGCAGCTGAAATCACTGGAATAAACTGGCTGTTTTCCAGCTATTAGTAAAAGCCCTCCAGAAACACCATTTCATGCAGCCCTTGAAAATAACTTCAGTGCATGTTCTGAGATAGAAATCTATTGCTATATAAGGATTGATGCTGGGATTGTTTCACAATCTGGAATGTTAATGTCCACTACAATTAAAATGCTGCACACAGCAGTCCTGTCCCCCCAAAGCAGACACAAAACTTATTTGTGAATCACAGTCACTAGTTTCATAGCAAGCCAATATGCAAATAAAGCAAAAATGCATTATTTATCTTATGTTTGCCAAGCCAGGTAGGGAAATGTAATTTGCAGGATGAAAATTCAGATATGGATGCTTTAACTTTCATCCACAATTAAATTATATTATTCTCCTCATTTAAGTAGCCAGAAATGTTTCATTTTTCATATTTCAACATGGCTGAAATATATAAGCTCTTTTTTTTCCCTTTTCTTTGTGTAACAATAAAACAGGGTAAAAATAATGTTTCTTAAGAATTTTTTAGAGGTAATAATTTTATTATACACAAGTGCTACCTTAGTGTAGAAAGAACATTCCTTTGTCATTGTTCTGCCTGAAAAGCTTTCCTGCACTTGCTTGTAGAGAGGAAGAAGGGTAGAAGGCAGCTGCTGGATTTCTTTATGCTATCCTTTTACTTGGTGCATCAAGTTCTGAAAGAAAAAACCCAACACTTTAATTGCCCAATTCCATTAGTACTCATCACATTTTATTGACTTAGGTGTGATTATTTGGGAGCAGTAGAAACAGTGAGAAATCTGGTGTACTCTGGGATAATTATTTTCATGTGGATATGGTTTTGCTTGGTTTTTTTTCCCCAGAAAAGTGACCATGAAATGGTATTTTTGAACGCCACACGTGCCTTTGATATCTGCTACCTATTGTTCTCTATGGTGAACAAAAGTTTGTCCTCTGAGGACCTAGGCCTCAAAACAGACTTTGCTCACCAAAATGAAACAACAACCTATTCAATTTGGCCTTCACAGAAAAATGTGATATTTTAGAGTGGACTAACAGTGTCATTTTTAATCAGGCCATAATGTTTGCCAGAAGAGCTGATCTGAAAGAATCTTCTCTGTTGAGGTTTCCTGTTTTGTTTCTGTCGTCTTTTTCTGTTGTGTTTTCCTCCTACAGTGAGCTGTGCCATGGACAGGACATTCAGCTATGGCAGCATAACAGCATCTGCTATGTTAAAGAAACTCATCAGCTTCATCTTTTTATTAAATTATTTATTTTTATGAGTTTCTGGGGAAGATTATAAACTAAAACTGCTTGTATAGCTCAGTAACTGGGGGTGTGTGGGGGTTCATAGCTCAAATGTCAACTTCTGAACACAAAGTGTCCATAAAAAAGGAAAAAACACATCTTATTATAAAAAAGCACTTATTTTTGAATATATATCCTTGTGTGCCAAAGTGCCCATAAAGAAAAAGAAGCTTCTTCTTAAACATGAACATCTAATTGTTTTGATTTCTCCTGCCTGACCACAGTACAGGTCTTGATGTAGAGAAGTTAAGCACATATTGATTTTCAGTCTGGTAAACACTGAATAATCTTTTCATACACACTGCTCACCTGCTTTCCTCAAAAGGATAACATTTAAAAACCATGTAGGATTACTTTTATGATTCTAATGAATTCTATTTCATTTAGTGTAGGTTTTATTTTTCTTTGATGACAGTTGCTGCTTTTAGCTGTGGTCTTGGGAGTGGCTCTGCTTTGTGACTTGAACTGCTGTTTGCAAGAGCAGGAAGCAGCAAAATGTGCAAAATGAGATGGCTTGACTAAACAGGATGAATTAAATCAAGGTGATTTTAAGTTCTGACCTTCGATTTCAACTCATTCAACAGAAATGTTCATATTATAATTTCTTAGTGGAAGAACCATCCAGAGAAGAATGGTGCCATCTGTTAAAGTGAGAAATCACAATTTTATTCTTTAGTCTCTCCCCAAAATGTCAAATGATTTTGGTTGCTACTTTGGAGCTCAGAAAAAGGGTTAGGACTGCTCAGTGTCATCTACTCTCAGAGAAATTCAAGTCAAATCTACTCATTAACTGCTTTTTAAAACCCAGATCAGGTGGTTTTCCCCCCTTTTAAAAATTATTATTATTTTTAAGACAAAAATCCTTTTCAAGGCAGAAAGATTTTCACAGACTAAAAGCAGAAATATTTGGAGTTCATTTAATTACCTTTAATTTTTGATTCTTCAAAAAGGAGTGCATCTAAACAAGAGGAAAGAAAAATTTCCTGCTTATTATTTTCTGATTGACATTTTTTTGCAAAGTTCTCTTGTAAAAACATGGGCACCTTAAAACAGCTGTACCAGTTAAAGAACTGTTTGGAAACCCTGTAATTGGAAGTGTCTGTAGGTTTCAGAATATGCTGCTCAGTTATCACTGAGGTTTGCTGCTTTCATTATACTTTAGTCTGCCAGTTGTATCTGATCCAAAAGTACAGAAACAGACTTGTTTAAATTCAGCCATTGTGTAGTGTTTGTGATGTGTGCATAATGAATTCTGAATGCAAATATATGCTGTAAAGTGAAATACTGAAAACCTGTATGACAAGCAGTAGGGCTGCACAACACAAAATATGGCTTTATTGCATAAATATTCACTTGTGTCAAAAATATAGGAGCTGTTCAAAACAGCATTCTAATTATGCACAGTTTGTTCCTCACTCAGTTTCAGCTACTTGAACTCTTTCTTTTGAAGTGTTTGACCTTCACTGCAAGAACTAAACAGAAAGAGTAAATATCTGACTCATAAGATTCCACCCCACACACACAGTTCTGCAGCAGCAGAGAATTTGCCACTTAATTTTGATATAGTTATCTCCCTGAAAGCATTCAAAGACAATAGTGAGGTTGTATTGGTTTGGGGTTTCTTTGGGGCTTATTTTTAATCTGAAACAAATAAAAATGCCACTCCCTGAATATGAAGAAACACTTTGTATCTGTAGGAATAAAAATAACTTTTATCTCAGGCTGATGGATAATGTAAGCTAAGCAATGGTACAGGGAATGGTACAGGTGAGACACATAAGGCTCTGTCTTTTAAGAACAACTTTAGAATTTAATACACAAGAGACTCCAAACTTTACTAGAGCCTCAAATAACTCTTTCCACTCTCTTGAGTTGGTGGTCCCACAATGTGTGCACTGATGCTCTTTTGGCATTCCTCTGAATTGCTGAGTTGCACCAGTTGTGTCTACAGTTGTTTGCAGCTTCAGATCTAGAGCTTCAAATTAGTGCCCTAAGGGCATTGTATGACATTTTATTTTAAAAACAAACAAAAAACATAAAAAACCCAAACTAATAAGGAGAGGCTAAGAAAAAGTTAAACCTAAGGAGATAAAACCAAACAGACTGCTTAGTTGAGCTGAACTTAAATCAATTGTAGCAACTCATTTAATCTTATTTGCATTTAGATTATTGATGGCATTGTCTCTAGGTTAAGCAGCTGAAGACACATAGTTCTTAAAGAGAAGGAAATGGACAACAATATTTCAGATCCTGACTGAAATGAAACCTGCAGAATATCCCACAGATAGCAGAAAAATCAAAAGAAGAAAGTAAGACAGCAGCATTAGTCTGCAGAATTTCTTGTCAACAGCTTGGAAATTTACCAAATGCATTCAGTTCAAGTACAATGAACAACCTCAGTTTCTTATCCCTCTTTGCAATAAGCAAATTCAACCAGAAAGGAAAGGAAATAAAGCCTGGCTGTTTGTCAAGAGACAGACTGACAGACACACATGCACACTTCAGCAAATATTTGGAATCAGTGGCAGACTGAAGACACAAGACCAGATCATTCCATCAATCACTGAATCAGAATATCCAGAGCTGGATGGACCCCACAAGAATCACAGAAGTGCATTTCCTGGTCTCTCTACAGAACAACCCTGAGCATCAATGCCTGAGAGCATTGTCCAAATGCTTCTTGGAATCAAGAATTTTGTCAGGTTTTCATATAAGCAGATAGCTTCATTGTTGGGCTGTGTTGTTGTGGGATGTGACAGTACCTGCTCCTGCATTTTGTCCAATGCCTCCTGCAGGACAAGTGCTTGCCCACAGGAATACACAAATTCTCTCAGCTTCCTGCACCATTAGGGTTGCAGAAATAAATAGGGGGGGACTGGACACTATGAAAATGGTTCTCACATTTTATTTTAAAGGAAGAAACCACCTCAATCCACTCAAACCCTTCCCCCTTCACCTCCCTTACATCTCTAAATACTGGCAAAGTTTACAGTTTTTCAATGTTGTGCCTAATTTTCTGGGTAGTTGACTGAAAAGCAGATTATAGGTATAGTCGGCTCATCCAAGAACTGAAGTTTATTTTAAATGAGTTGGAAAGTATTAACATTAAAACATGTCAACTCCATTTCTGAGATATTGGTCCAGATACATGTTCTTAGATAAATGGCATTTTAAATTTAATCTGTGGCTATAACTTACTGGAAAAAAGCTGATTTCATATGCACTAGAATGGGCATGAAAAAAGCATCCCATCTTTCATTACACTTCTGTAAACACTGAAAAATATTTTCCAAATTAAGATTGTTCTATATGTATTAAAGGTCAGGGAACTACCTTTAACCAATTCTTTGAAGGAGATACTATGATACACAAACTTTCTGGAAAAAACAATTTATTTCCTAAGAATTTTCCAAATTATAGTAATTCCAACCCCCTATTCTACTTATGACAGAGTGCTGGAGTAAGACTTAAGAAAAGGTACACTCAGAATCTTCTAGTTTATTTTGATAACTAAAGCTTCTTTTATTATGTGCCTGGAAAATTTTGAATAGAGTTAATATATAGGCATGGAAGATCCCCATTCAATAGAATTGTTTACTGTGTTGTCTCTGATGTCTGCACCCTCTGCAGCAAACTTAGATGATGACAGCAAACGAATTTTCCTAATTGAATGATTTCCAAACTGTGAATGAGTTCCTCAGTTCTAATTACAGATAACATGTTCCTGTAAGACACACACTTAAGTCTTCAAAGCTGTCAAACTGACTATTTTCCCAAGAATTAAATTCAATGAAAAATGTAATAACTTTAAAAAAAAAGCCAAATAAACATGAATTTATTGATGCACTTCATGATTCTCTCCCCCTCTTAAGGGGTTGAAGCTGCAGAAAACATTCAGGAATTGTTTACGTGGATAATCTCTATTCCTGGTAGATAAGAACTACAGAACAAGAGTCTGGGTGTGAGGCTATTTTCCAAATTCATGCACTAATATAGTGATTTTGTCCTATCAAATGTTATTCTTTGGAAATGCTCACTTTTCAGAGGTTAATTTTTGCATGCAGAGTTACTATTACATTAAAAACTAAAATAATTCATTTTGCTAGCAATTTATCACCAATTTTATTTTTATTCTTTTGCTTTTCAGGTATCTATTTATTTTAGGCTTGATTTAATATGTGAGGATGTATGAAACCTTGTCTTGACACCAAGTGGACCCTAGACAGGGAATGAGACTTTAGATGTTTGTTTTAAATTTTTTTCTTAATATGTTACTTCCTTTCCTTTTTTAAAACTTATTTATATAACTACAATACTTGGCATCATCTTAAATTCAATATTTTTTCACTTTCTTCTCCAGAGAATTCATCAGTTTTTGACTTTTTTTCTTCGCACTGCATCTGCATTCCGAGGAAAAGACATCAGTTTTTTCCCAACAATATCAACTTGTTTTTCTTAATTTTCCTTTCATTTTATCTGCAGAGGCTTGCCATATTTATTGCCATGCCAGTGTACACCCGTGCAAATCTTTACAAGCCTTTACATCATTTTTTATTTAGTTGTATTTACATTATTCTTATTATTCTTATTATTCTTATTATACTTATTCTTATTCTTATTCTTATTCTTATTCTTATTCTTATTCTTATTCTTATTCTTATTCTTATTCTTATTCTTACTATTACTATTACTATTGCTATTACTATTACTATTACTATTACTATTACTATTACTATTATTACTATTTCTATTACTATTACTATTTGAGGTAATTTTAACATAAATATATATCTATTGCATGATTTTTTCTGGACAAATTACTTTCATTATCATTAATTTTCATCTAGTCTCTCTATTATGGTAGTCATAAAAACTGTATTTGTATTTCCTCCAAGCATATCCACTGGGTTTCCATTTACTAGGTTGTCTAGGCCATGTACTTTCTCTCCCTCCTTTTTTCTCTGACAAAAAATAGTTATTTCAGTTGGAGTTCTGCTATAGAAATGAACTGGTTATTGGAACAAGATTGCTTCTAATTTGTTTAGAGTGGAATAACTGCTCCTGCTGCTAACTTCCCTCTTTAAGTTAATCAATCATTCCAAGTTTTTTTATGAAATTGGCAATGATGTTAGTCACTATTTTCATCAGTGTGATGGAGATTGGACTTTACCCTTAAATCTTGAGAGTACATTGCATTTTCCTCTCCCACACTCAGTGCACTTTCCCCAAGCCATCACCTTTTTTCTTTTACTTATTCCATCCTATTTATTTTAGTTCTGTGTTATACTTCACTGAGCATATGCCTTTGGATTTTCATTATTTGTAAGACTCTCTTTTAAAATTCCTTTTCTCAACCTTGTGTCCCATAAAAGAAAGTGATTAGGCTTTACATAAATATGTACAGGCCAGTTTTCAATTGTTTCTTTAGAAACTCGATGGCACTGACCACAACTATTTTTCAAAATCTTCATCTTTGAAATATTTTAATCAGACCTCTGGGTTAGGTTATGTAACAAGAATCCTACTGCAGCCAACAGTATCTTAGAAAATTCCCTGTGATTCCAACATTTTATCCAGAAAAAAAATGTTGTGTCAGAAAATAAATTACAATATCTCATTTATTTATAAAGCAAATGCCAAGCAGATATTCTTGCTCAAACAGAAAATGCAATTTGCCTAACTTGTATCTAGGAATACAGACATGGGAGAGTGCTAGAGGGCAACATGAAGGACATCACAAAATAATCCCTGCATCAGTTGGTCCAGACATTCCTGTAGGATAAAGAAGTGTATACAATAAAGATCAAATTATCCACAGCAATGCAATTGGAGAATGAGTATGGATGCAGGGAATACAAAACAGGTCATGATGAATTGTGGGACAATATTTCCATTGGGGGTTCCAGTGAAGGCATGAACTGCACAGGTAAAAGCATTCTTTTCAATATGCTTATCTATTTTTTGTCTTACATAATTCATGGTTCCAGTAACATCCAAGCTACAGCACATTTACATTTGCATTTTCTTCTGTTTGACTACAGGACAGGGCAAATACATGCAAATAAATGTTCTTCTTTGGTTTATCTCTGTTCTCTTACTCTTCATTTGTCATGAAATCAAATAGCTTGACATTTTGACAGCCATTAATATATTCTTATGGGTAAAAGTCAACTGATTAAAAAAAACCACCTTACCTAACTTTCACTATCTTTCAGCTAAGACTGGTTCTAGGATAAAGAAACTCATGACAGTAGATTATTACAATTTTTACAAATTAATTTACTCCCATATTTTTCAGGTACTCTGTGATGTCATTGCTGTAAATAACAGTTTTTGCTCATGCTTTTTGTGCTTTGATTTTTTTTTTTTTTTTTTTTTTTTTTTTGTTATATGTTTGGCTGCTGTCTCCCTATTGTTTCTCAAAGTTTGCCTGATTTCCAAACTCAAGTTAATTTTCTTAAATATCTCTGATAAAAAAAAATTAGAAGGTGAAAGAATTTACAAAATTGATATGTGCCATAACATTACATAGATTAAAAAAATCTGGATGCACTAAGGTGGGGATAGTTTCTGCCTGAGTCAGAGAGAACAACTGTGATTAGGATGCTGCAGGGTATATCTGAGAGGATACGAATTCTCAGGTACTTCACTCTGAGGCACATCTTATGCAGTCATGGAAAGCAATTGCTCAATAAAATAAAAGGCATTTGGGAAAAAACAGAACATCTTGTTTGTTTAGAGATTCAGGTTTTTCTTCTCTTGAGAAATTTATTTTCTTAGTTTGAACTAATTCTTCCCTCTCTAATTTTCAAGTTCATAGGTCAAAACTGGTAACTCACAGAGAATTAGGTGGGAACCTTAGGCACAAAATGAGATAGTTTGGACTTGACTGACTCTGCCACTGTATCTTAGTCCATCCTCTTGGTCTTTGTAACTAACCCATTGTAATTTCTCTTGTCTTGATTGCTTCTTTTTTCCCTTCTGATGCTTCATTCTTTTCCCTTGAGATTGTCTCACTTTCCTTCATTTAATTTCTTATATAATACATAAAATCACTGCTACAACTTTTATATCACTGTAGTATCTCAGTATCTTCTTCCTTCCAGCTTTGTGCAATTGATTTTTTCCTAATCTCTTTTCTCTCTTCTCTTTCTCATTTCAGTTTCCTTTTCTTCTCCTTCTGTTTTTTTCCCTACTTTATCTCTTATTTATTTTTCTTCTCCTGCTGCTCTTTATCCACTGTGGTTGCCCATTTTCTCATCACCCCTACCATGCCACTGATTTCTTTTACCTCATACTCCATCCCACTCTCCATGTTTTTTCTCAGCTGTTTTCTCTGAAGCCTCCTGGCACACACAATAGCTCCTCTGCTCCTTCATCCTGTGCTGTCTACTTTCCAGATTTTTAAAAATGATCTTAAACCCTTGAATCCTTTCCAAGAGAGGGAATTTTTGAACACACTATTTCTTTTTGTATTCCCTATTACATAGAACTGGCTTCTCAAAATTAGTGTTTTGAGGGAGAAGAAGGAACTGAACATAGAGCAAACTTTCACAGTCTAGATAAATTACCCCAAATCTCTACCTCTTCAACCCAGAGAAAACAATTGTAAGTGGTCATTACAATTTTAAAAAGAAAATAATCAATTTTTTTTCTTGTTCTCAATCAAAATTTTGGTGCAATGGACAAAAAAAGGTTTATTTGAAACCAGTTATTTTCTTTGTATTGCTAGTACATCCAAAAGCAAATTTCTTGGTTTTGGGACTAATATGAACAATTACAGGTGGAGATGAATCTGTTCACTCCAGGTCATTCCAATATAGATGTTGATTGTCCAAGTCATTGCAAGGTAAGGCTATTCATTGCTATTACTAACCTTTATCACTGTTTGTATGGAAATAACTGAATTTAAATATAAAATAATGGCAGTGTAAACAGAGTGCACGTTCAAGTACTGCAAAGCTGCACATGGAATATCAGAAAAATGGAAAGCTGAACTTGTTAAATCAAGAAATTAATCAGAAATAGAACATGAAAGGGTGAAAAATGATAATTTTCTCTATCTCCTACCTCACCCTTCAATACTTTCTTTACCCTGACTTACCCATTAAAAGTTAATTTTTTTAGGCTTTAATGTAAAATAGAATCCATCCTCACTCACTGGGGCCCTGATGTAATTTACTCTGTCTGGCATTGCATTTTGTACAGAGTATAGCATTCATCTGTAGTCTTAGCAAATACTTTTGTCAAAACCCTTAATCTGGCTGTTTTTTGAGAATTTCTACTGTAAAAACTACAACAATTTCATACACTATTCCTTGATTCTTGGTAGGTACAACCAGCACAAATTAAAAAAATAATAGTGACAGAAAACAAAGAGAAATATTCATAGTACAAGCACCAGATCCTTGAAGCCAGGTAAATTGGCTCCTAACTAAAATAAAACACATTCAAACAACCCTGGGCTTTGTGGTAACCTCTAGGTCTTAAAGCAGTAGAATTCGGAACTTTTTCTTTTGTTTTGACTAGGTGTGACCCTTCTCCTCAAAACAAAAGCTCATTATTCCTACCTAGAATTCAAGCTTCTGATAGACAATAAGAAAATCTGAAAACCAGCACAATCTTATTGTAGAAGCAGAAAAAATGTTAAAATAAGAAATTTTTTACACAAGCCTTGGTCACCGCACAAATGTTAAAGTTTCTTTTTGAAATATTTTTGAATATTTTTTGAACTTTTTGAAATAAAGTTATTGCAATATAATGGTATCAGATATGAGAAATGGTCAAGAAGGAGTATGTGAGGGCTTTTTTTTTAAAAGCAATCAGCCACACATGGTGATATCAATGGACTTCTGCATAATTTGGTGGTGAGGAGACTTTCTTTGGCATGGGAGATTTGAGTTGAGGAACCATTTTGGGAGTCTGTATCTTTAACCAATATGTCTACTGTGTCATGCTAGAAAGGGGATTCTCCTCCTGTTATTGTCACCACTCTTTTTCCTCTGGTGAGAAACTGTGCTGAATTAATTGGATTAGCAGAGGGAGGCTGCACTTCTTCCCCTCCTCTATTCCTTTTTCTTTTCCTTCTCTGACTACCACAGAAGGAGGTGTAAAATTTCCTTTTGCTCAACATCTTCTCCATCCTGACTATTCCACTATATGAAATGAGACCATAGCTGGCTCCAGCATTCTTTGTTCTAAAAAATGACAGCTCGTTTCCTCTTTTATTTCAGGAGAGACCCATGTAGAGTAAATCTGAAGTGGATAAGGTATCTAATAATCTAATATGATGTCATCTAATATATTTCTTTACCTTCAAGAGATCCCTTTACTTTCAAAAGAGACAAGCAAGCTTCAAAGGATTGTTTTAGAATAATTTTCCAAATGTTTCCATCTCTGATAACATCTGAGATAACTGAGATCACTATCTTGTCTCTCTCCTACTTTCAGAATAGTTTTAGTCCAAGCAATGGTTCCCATGTTTTTGCTGTACCACATATACAATGTCTATTTTTTTTAATTGTTCTTAAAATAGTAGTACCAGAGAATTCAGTGGTCTTGTACTTAAGGCATCAGGACATTTTGATTTTGTCCCAGGTTTCCAGAATCAATATAGTATATATCAGTATTTATTCTCAGTGGATTAATAAAGTAACAAACAAACCAAACTCTTTTAAAGTCTTTTTAGTAACTGATTGGAGGACAATTTAGTACAAAGATACATATTTTTGGGTTTTTTTAAGAATTGTGGCAACATCTGAAATAAACTGTTCAGACTTTCCAGCTTTAAAAATAAGTTCAAATCTAAAAAATAGATCAATGTTTACCTTCACTTTTATTTTAAGTTAGAGGTCATAACACTTGAATTTCAGTGATATTAGAGCTACTGGGAAAGATCCACACTCTAGATATTCAAGTTAGCTCTGTCTCAGAAATTAGAACACCAAAGACTTTAATTTAAGGCAATTTAGTTCATATAGCTTACAGAAAAAGCAGAGGCTCCTGTTAATGAAAACTACCAGATTTGGCTGGTAGAATTATTTAGGAGTTGTTCCCTGTTAATTAAAGTAAATGAAGAACATATCATATTTTTAATATAAACAATACATTATTTAAATACAGTATCTTTACATTACAAATATTATTGCTTTTTAAATAACATATTAAGATTAATACAATACAAAAAGGAACACAAGATTTAATGTGGGTTTCCAGCTTTTGAGTTTCTGCACATTTTATTGTATCAAGGTCATCAGCTCTCAGATAATGTTGCTAAAATTGATTTCTGAATAGTCTCCTGCTGTGCTTGATGTCATTTTCTGTCCTTATAAAAGACAAAAAACGCCAGGAAGAAGGTAATAATTCTTGTTTTTCACAAGATATTTTCTTTTTATGTCCTATCGTAGCCATTGTTATACTTGCAGATTTATTTATCTGATGATCAACCCAGAAGGAAAGTTAAGTATTCCTGAGATTAATGTTCTTTTCTAGAAACCTTACATAAATATATCTGACAATGCCTTTTTGAATTAATGGTTTTGTGTACTGATCAAGAAAATTTTCACAACATTTTTGAGTCTTTATTTTTTCATTTTATTGTGCTGCTTTTGTGAAACTATCTAGTTAAGTTTTGATTTTTCCATAAATATCAAAAAAATCTCTGTGGCAAAAAGCACCTGGTAGCTGAAGGAATCAACACTCAAAATTTTATTTAGTCAGGAAGCCAAAGAACAATGCGTGAAGTAAGCAAATTTAAAAGAATTTTAATTATATTTTTAAAATAGTAAGTCAAAAGTTCATACAGATATTGTCCTTCTTTTTTCCTCTTCCTTCTGCAGGAAATATAAATTGACTTCAGCTCTTTGATTGCATTAATTGTTGTAGCACTTTGCTACTAATAAACTTCCACATACTCTCCTGCAGAGAGATGGAAACATTTGCAAAGTCAGAACACACAAGCCCAGTGTAAAGCAACATCTGGAAAATGTTTATTTCACAATTTATTTCTGCTGCTAATTAAACAAGTTAAAGTAAAACCAGAAGCTTCCAGAATATTAGGAATGTGCTGATGAGTCCTGGGGAAGGGCAGCAACACCACGCCTGTGACATGAAGTAAATGTAAGATGATAAGGGACTTAAAGATAATTGAAGCAGCAAAACAAAGTCATGAAAGAGTCTTTAAAGTAATACCAGGAATCCATAGAAGAGAAGAAAAAAACAATCTGAATTTTGGAGGAAAATGATAGAGAAGACCAATGACTGCTTGAAGAAAAAGGAGAGAGAGAAATTGTTTGGAGTGAGGTTCAGGAAAACAAATTTTGCAAGTAAATTTTATTTGTGCAATCAATATTTACATGGCACCAATTCTAAAGCTAAGGACAATGTATGAAATAATGAAAATAATAGAAAGTATTCCTCAAAGCAGCTCTGACAAAATTATGTCAAAACTAATAGTGTTAGTTTTCAGAGGGGTATTTTGTTTGAAAAATGCCAACCCTATATTTATGATGCTAAAATCTTCTGGACACCAGTGTTGTGATTCTCATAACTGATGTAAAAAAAAATAGAAAATGGAGCAACAAGGCAAAATTTCAGTACAAACAGAAGATGGCATATCAGAAGCAATGGAAAGAATCTGGTTTTTTTCTTTTCTCTCTCTTACTTGTTTGAAACAAATGTCTTTATATCAACAGAATCTCGTTCTCCTAAGGTAAGTAAAATGTATATTGGCCTAGTAATTTGGGGAAAGTAAGAAAAAACAATCATCTAATTTAAATCTATGATAGAGCAAGCACATTGTCTTTCAATCAATAAAGGAAATATTTTTAAATTCAGAGGTGAGCAAGTACCCAAACTACATATCTGGATTAAGTTGTAATTACCATATACAAAATCGTTAAAACTTTAGACAGATAATAGAAACACATGTCAGAGCATCTTATTGTTTTTCTTTTTCACTAAAGAAAGTGATAGTTCTTTTTCATCATTTTTTTAGTCAGCCAAGAAAATTTTGCTCTTCTACTTCTTTCTGCAAAGGAGGTTTAGTTGTGTGAGAACTGCATTTATTTCACTTAACTTGTGATTTCATAATTCTGAAAATAATGTATCATAAACAACAGCATCATTCAGTCCTTGTATGAGTTACATTTTAGAAAATGGCAACAAAAAAGCCTCTCCTGTGTTTTTCACAGCAGACTCAAATACACTGACATCTCAGGAGAAAAGTAGTCTGTCTCCATGACACCTTGAAATATCCAGTTACCATAGCACCCACAATTTTAAAAGGTTGGTCATTCCAAACAGTTTAGTAAATGCATGAAGGAGCTAATCCAGAGTGTGTTTAAATGGCTCAGTGTCCTGTTGTTCCAGGTAATAGCAAGTTTTTGCAAGATAGCTAAGGCTTTGTTTAAATGCTTGGTCTGTTACTGCTTCCATTGTTGCATCTTGCAAGGAAAAAAAATTAACTACAAGATGAAAAAGACAAGCAATAATTTATTTTTGAGGCTATTTATAAGTACAATTCTTAAAGCACATGAGCCCAGAAAAATAATTCTTCATTGTTTTTCTGTTAAATTCTGCCAAAATATTTCAAAGGTTCTGTCTGAGTAATCTTTCACAGATAGCTGTAAGCAACCTAAGTGCATCTCGCAGACAATTAGGGGCTATATATATTTTCAAAGCTTCCTATCTTATTTGGAGCTATTAATTTTTAAACCCAATAAGAAGTATTTACTTAATTCATTGTTATCTGCTTTACACTTTTTTTTACTTCAATCCCTAGAGTAATATCTTGCAAAAGGACAAACCATTTGATGAAGAAGATTAGGGGATATCCTTCAAAGAGGTGATTATAAGTAGAGAACTGGATGACTTCACAAAGTAGGATCCTGCAGACTTGCAGAAAAAGGGCAATGAATAGGAAGAAAGATTCAATAAAATATTCTGAATGGTTGAAAATGTCATTGGAAGTAGTGAAGTAGTTGCTTAGCATCCATACTTTAGAAGCATGATGAAAGATTAAATTCATTGACAGAGAGCATACTGGCTTAAAAAATATCTTTGCAGTAAAAGCTATAAAAAGCTTTATATGTTTGCATTATCAAAGAAAAAAAGTAAAATAAATTATCTAATGTTTTAAATTAACAATTTCATAGATATCTCAACAATGGCCAAAGAAATTTGAGAGATATCAGTTGGAGAAATTTAAACCAAGTTGGTAGAAATTAAACTGAGACAGATTCAAATTTTATGAAAAGATGCATATTTTTGATCATGTAGACTGGTAAATGTTGCAACATCTGCCAAGGGAAATTTCAAATTCTTTACCTTTTGATAGCTTCAAATTAATGGGGGATGTAATTTGTTATCATTGTATTTTGCCAGAAATAGCTGGGCTCAGTTTCTATATCATCTGAGGAATGACCCTGCAAAGGTGCTACTAAAATTTCTATTTCTGTTAAAAATTAAAGGCCTTGAATTAGATTGTGGAGTCCCATCTTATACATGGACATTATTACTGCCCTTGGTCTTATGAAAGCTTACAAAATTCCTTTATTTTATACATTTTTAAATTCATTAATGTACTCAGAGAGTAGCAGATATTAAGAGCTACTGATGGAATGTCCCAAGTAATGCTTATGTGTACTGATGACCAATTTACTTTTCTTAGTTTAGGACAGTAAGGCTGGAGCTTTCAGCCCAGAGATCTCTGGAAAGAGGAAAGAGCTGGTCCTGTACTGTAAGGTCAGTTGCAAATGTTTGTTGAACTAACCTGATAAGAGTGAAATTGAGTCAAGCTTTTCTGAGAGTTTAGATGAGTGTTCATCTCCAGGCACAGAATATCAAAGGTACCTGACCCCCTCTCATTTAACATGCACAGGAAAAGTGAATGTCAACACCTTTTGATGCTGCCTTGCAAAAAAAAAAAATGCAAGCTTTATTTTATTATTTTTTTTTTTTAATTCTACCAAAACATCTGTCAAGTTAGGAGAAAAATTTGCTTTGCTACACATGTAAAAATTTCATTTAAGTGTTTAACTCCAGTGTTTCAATCTAATTTAACCTACAAATATATTAATAACTTGTGTTTAAAAGATAAGAAAATATTCAATTCCCAGAAGAAAGAGCAGGAAAGGGACACTAATTAGCATGGACTGTTTGCTTAAGTATGATAGAGAGGGTAAAGGGCTTTTTCCCTAGAGGCTGGGGTGCTGAGCTCTGCAACTGGGTCTTCAACTTCTGCTTGGATAGACTGAAGGGCACATTAACAAAGGAAATTTGTACTGGGAAGTGTAACTTTAATTTGATTCTAGTTTAAAGCAAAATAATTATATATAAGCTCATAGTATTATACCACCCATGCATAAAAATTAGAGAACTAGTTGTGCAGAAAGTTCAATTCCTATTTTAGAGCTCCTGGACTGTCTTACTTAAACTGTGTTTATTTCATGCAGCACAGTCCTGATCAACCATGTACAAATGTATGGGTATGCCTCTTAAGCAGGAGAAATATAAAATACGTGCATTTTACTATAAACTATTCAAAACCTTATTCAAATATTACACAGGAAATAAAACAAACTTTCTCTTTTGCAATTGCTGGGTATGTAAAGTAGAGACAAGTGACCACAAACGTATTTTAGTTGACCTCAAGTTGTCAAAATCATAAACACAATTGAAATAGAAAATCCTGCTCTGTAGTCAAGGCCCACATTCTGAATTTAGAGTACCTGGCAGGTGAGACAAGTCTGTATGTGGTTTCTGGGATAAATTAAACAAACCTATGGGTTTTCTCATGTTTTGCCAAGTAACAATAGCTCTTTAAGGGATGTTCTCTCAAACTGGAATTTCAGCAACACAGGAACTCTTAAACACACAAATTGACTCCTTACAAATACTCATACTAAGCCTGCTCTTACTGGCTAAGGCAAGCTGTCAGGTGTACTGCTGGCTTGTGAAGATTTCCTCATGTTTTGGGAGCACCTAGTTGTCTGTTGTGGGAAGAAAATATAACACACATGCACAGTAAGAGTCAGGAACTCAAGTCTGTTCTTTACACTATAAGCATCTAATATGCTAAAGGACCTTGAAATTATAGCAATCATAGAACCCCTTTTTCCTCATACTATGAAACACAAAAAAAACCCTGACCATTATTCCAGGTGCCTAAAGTTAATAGATTCTAGTTTCTCTTTATGAGGGGTTTTCAAAGCTCATAATTTCACAAACATCAGCAAGTTTGACTGATAGCTACCTGAAAGAGGAGTGAGTGACTAGTGGTATTAGATGGATATCAGTTAGGGAGGACTGGCAGATGGCAGCTGAGCACAGGACTGGCAGTGGAAAACCTCAGAGCAGACAGCAGAGCTTACAGTGATGACAGATTGCCTGACTGGAAAAAAAGCTTGAACTCCTTTGTGCTGTTTTCCCCAGTGTTTTAGCAGTGGACACAGAAGTTCAAATTTAGCTTTACATCCATCTTTTGGAAAGATAATCTAAATTGAACATTAAACATAGGGTATCTTTATATATCCTTTTCTGTCATCACAAAGAAGCCCCTTTCTCCTATGACTGTGATTAACAGAAGTCTACAATGTCTCAAGGAGTATAAGTCCACTGTGGAACTTCTAAAAAGAATAAGCCAGTTAAAATACATAAAATAAAGTTGCATGCAAACTTGCATATTCTCTAAAAGTGTCATTCATCCAAAAATTATGTTTTTTTCACCAGCAGACCCCATTTGACTGCTTAATACAGATAACCTTAAATCAGATGTGGACTCCATCCTCTCCAGTTATTTGAAATATAAATTTATCCCTGCTATCACTTGTATAGACTGAAAAAAGAGACTCCAAACCTTCTCATAGTTAGGTCACTGTCCTAGTTTGGACAAACTTAGGGGAAAAAACCCCCAGAAGAGCTCCCCAGGGAATAAACCCCCAATTCTTTATCCCACTAGACTTAAGAAAAAAATACTTCACTCAGGGGGAAAAGTGGAAAAAACCTATTTATTAACACATACAAGGGAAACACTTCCCAGCACAGATCCAGATGAAAAAAAAAATTTCACCGAGGGAGAAAAAAAAGACGTGGACGATTCGATCTTCACTAGAAGGACGAGATGCTTCTCTGGCCGGTGTCCAGAGGCAGCCGCAGGGTTCCTCCGGAGCGAGCTGGTGCTGATCCTCGGGAGGTGAGGGGGGGGGGAAGGGAGAGGGGGAGAGAGAGAAAGGAAAGAAAAAAACAGCCAGCAAGCCTTAAACAACAGCGAGCTAAAACAAATAATTCAAGCAATATATAGCCAAAAAAAATCAAGAAAAAAAACAGCAAACTAACAAGCCAGGCAACGAACTACTACCACAGCAGCGAAAAGCCACCACCAGCAGCAGCAGCAGCAGCCAGAGCCAAGCGAGCCACCGCAAGAGAGAAAAAAACCAAGGCCAGTCCACAGAGCCGAGCCCAGGCGGCCCCTCCCCCGGGAGCAGACAGCTTCATGGCCAAGGGGGCAGGGTGAGGAGTCAGTCAAAACACCAACCCAGGACATTCCACCCCTTATCCCATATCGTGATCATTGACACACGATTGGGATATACACTCATTAAACACAATATGAACACTTCCTCTGACTTGCTCAAACCTTCAACATTTACATATTCCTTCTGTCTCATCCCACAGTCAGATCTCCCTGAGGTACACAGCGGGTTGTTCCATCTTTCTGCATTATCCACCAAGTACATCCAGGTCCTTGAGCAAAGGCAATCCCCCGAATGGGTTTGCCTGTACTCGAGGTAGGATTAATCCATACTGTCTTCCCTAGCAATCCTCTGACATGGGCCGCTGGGACTTTGTCTCCATCTACTGTATTAAGGCACTCAGATTGGGCAGGACCTGCTCGGTTGGTGGAACCTCGAGTGTTGACTAACCAAGTGGCCTTTGCCAAATGCTGCTCCCAATTCTTAAAGGATCCCCCACCCAATGCCTTTAAGGTGGTCTTTAACAATCCATTGTACCTCTCCACTTTACCTGCAGCTGGTGCATGGTAAGGGATGTGGTACACCCACTCAATACCGTGTTCCCTAGCCCAGGTGTTGACAAGGTTATTCTTAAAATGAGTCCCATTGTCTGATTCGATCCTCTCAGGAGTACCATGCCTCCAAAGGACCTGTTTTTCCAGGCCCAGGATGGTGTTGCGGGCAGTGGCGTGAGATACAGGGTAAGTCTCCAACCATCCGGTGGTGGCTTCCACCATGGTCAGCACATAACGTTTGCCCTGGCGGGTCTGAGGCAGTGCGATGTAATCAATCTGCCAAACCTCCCCATACCTGTACTTGGACCACTGTCCTCCATACCAGAGGGGCTTCACCCGCTTGGCCTGCTTGATGGCAGCGCAAGTGTCACAATCATGAATAACTTGAGTAATGCTGTCCATGGTTAGATCCACCCCTCGGTCTCGTGCCCACTTGTAGGTAGCATCCCTCCCCTGATGGCCTGAGGCATCATGGGCCCATCGAGCCAGGAACAACTCTCCCTTATGTTTCCAATCTAAATCTATTTCCAACCCCCCTATTTTTTGCTGCTTGATCTACTTGATGGTTATTTCGCTGTTCTTCGTTAGCTCTACTTCTGGGGACATGGGCGTCCACATGGCGAACCTTCACGGGTAGCTTGTCTAACCGAGTAGCTATGTCTTTCCACTCTTCTGCAGCCCAGATTGGTCTTCCTCTGCGCTGCCAGTTCGTCTCTTTCCATCTCTGCAGCCATCCCCACAAAGCGTTGGCTACCATCCAGGAATCAGTGTAAAGATAGAGCTTTGGCCACCTTTCTCTTTCGGCAATATTCAAAGCCAGTTGGACAGCTTTGAGTTCAGCGAATTGACTAGACCCTCCTTCTCCTTCAGTAGCTTCTGCAACCCGTCGTGTAGGGCTCCATACAGCTGCTTTCCATTTCCGATTTGTCCCTACAATGCGACAGGAACCGTCGGTGAACAGGGCATAACGGATTTCCTCTGCCGGTAGCTGGTTGTAAGGTGGTGCTTCTTCAGCCCGGGTCACTGGTTCTTGTTCCTCGTCTGTCACACCAAAACTTTCTCCCTCTGGCCAGTTGGTAATTATTTCTAAGATCCCTGGGCGATTTAATTTCCCGATCCGGGCGCGCTGCGTAATGAGGGCTATCCACTTGCTCCATGTGGCACTGGTGGCATGGTGGGTGGAGGGAACCTTCCCACTGAACATCCACCCCAGCACTGGCAACCGGGGTGCCAGAAAGAGTTGTGCTTCTGTGCCAATCACCTCTGAAGCAGCTTGGACTCCCTCATAAGCAGCCAGGATTTCCTTTACACTCAGGGAGAGCTGAACATTTTCTAACAGAGATGTAAATAATTCAGGGGAGAAGAAGGAAAATAAAGGCAAGAAATCCTCTTTGCTTGCTTCTCCTCTAATGAATTGAGTGCACAACACAAACCACGACTTGTACATCCCTGAAGTGGATTCTAACACCTTCATAAACTTCTGGCAGATCATAACAACCAAGCCTAGCCCAATGAGTATTTTGGTTAATACCCCTTTCATGAAAAAACTACGTGCTAGAGACAACACTGGGGCTATCTCTGAGTAAGAGAACAGGCCCAAAGACCACAGGGGTATTAAGATTTCAAAAAACTCTAAAGAGCAAACATACAGACAGGCTTCCAATCCAAAAGACATCATGGCTTCAAAAAACATACTGATATCAATACAGGCAAATTAAAAACAAGATGTTATTAAAGTTTTTTCCACTTTCTCCTTCCCCGTACGGGCCACCAAATAAGAAATGTCCTAGTTTGGACAAACTTAGGGGAAAAAACCCCCAGAAGAGCTCCCCAGGGAATAAACCCCCAATTCTTTATCCCACTAGACTTAAGAAAAAAATACTTCACTCAGGGGGAAAAGTGGAAAAAACCTATTTATTAACACATACAAGGGAAACACTTCCCAGCACAGATCCAGATGAAAAAAAAAATTTCACCGAGGGAGAAAAAAAAGACGTGGACGATTCGATCTTCACTAGAAGGACGAGATGCTTCTCTGGCCGGTGTCCAGAGGCAGCCGCAGGGTTCCTCCGGAGCGAGCTGGTGCTGATCCTCGGGAGGTGAGGGGGGGGGGAAGGGAGAGGGGGAGAGAGAGAAAGGAAAGAAAAAAACAGCCAGCAAGCCTTAAACAACAGCGAGCTAAAACAAATAATTCAAGCAATATATAGCCAAAAAATCAAGAAAAAAAACAGCAAACTAACAAGCCAGGCAACGAACTACTACCACAGCAGCGAAAAGCCACCACCAGCAGCAGCAGCAGCAGCCAGAGCCAAGCGAGCCACCGCAAGCAGAAGAGAAAAAAACCAAGGCCAGTCCACAGAGCCGAGCCCAGGCGGCCCCTCCCCCGGGAGCAGACAGCTTCATGGCCAAGGGGGGCAGGGTGAGGAGTCAGTCAAAACACCAACCCAGGACAGTCACCTTTGTCCAGTGGACTTTATTAGAATTACAGTACTTTTCAGTGTTTCCCATTTGAGTAGGAAAATGTTAGTTGCACTGTTAACCATCCTTCTATTCCTTTTAAAATAAATCAATTCATGCTCTCCTTAATCTTATGCATTCTTGTGGGTCTTTGCTATTTCCAAAATCAAGTGAAAAATAGCAGCAGGTAGGATAATTCAATGAATATTGAATTAAGAGTCTTACACTGCCATCACATTTGATTTGCCTTTATCAGAATTCAGGAGCTACCAGAAGGTCTTTAGCACTCTTCCCATAAAATAATTTTGCATTCCATATACAGGTACATTTTCACTCTCCAAAATCTTAAATATAAAATATCTTATCTTATCTTATCTTATCTTATCTTATCTTATCTTATCTTATCTATCTATCTTATCTCATCTTATCCCATCTTAATCTTATTTTATCTTACAATATTCTTGTCAAATCTGTAGATAGTCATGATTGCTGCTTTAACTTATTATGCTCTCTCCTTCCTATAATGTGTTATTTTCCCAGTGATGCTGTTAAGTTTTGTATCACTTTGATGCTAAAGATCCTTGAATTAGAATACAAAAGCATCATTTGTTTCTCTTTGACTTTCTTAAATACCTTGCCAGTTGGGAACAGATTTTCACTAATTATATTGCCCTAGTAGATGCTACTGCCATCAATATTGCAAACCTTTGCTGTCCATTCTGCTCATTTATGCCACTCTGCACAATGCTATGTCTTTCCTAAATGTACATGTTCTTCCCTATAAAATGCAATAAAAGAAAATTAAAATAAAATGTAAAAACAAGAAAAAAATATTTTAAAATTTCTGATCAATAGCTACTGCATTGATGAATTTATAAATTATATTTCTGGTTCATTAGATGAATTTATAATGCTTATCATTTAGCACATGGCTTGTGGCACACTTATATTTTTAATTAAATTATGCTAATTCAAATAAAATTTCTGTGAAAATATAGCTAAGGAATTAGAAATCTCACGTCTGTTAACAGTTTATGATTCTTGTTCATGGTTCAAAACTTCCATCATATTGAATTGTGCAAAACTGTTTTAGATGAAAATAAGGAAAAAATTATTCAAAGTTTCAAGAAGGAAAAAGGTAGAATTATTTTGCTAGTACTATCCAGACTGGAAAATAAAAGCAACCCTGAAATATCTTGACAATGTATTTTGCTAGACAAAAAGCCCCAGTTCATAAAATCACTTCCTATGACCAAATGCCAATTCTGTGTTGTAGAATAATCAAAGAAGTACAAGCTCTCAATTACTTTGGTCTGAATTTTTTATTTGTGTCATATTTCAACACCAAGTTACATAAGCAAGACACATTCCTGGCCTACTTGTATGCTTGCATTTAAGTGCATGCCAGGAGGTTTTGTAGGCACACAAATAGATCTAGTATGTCTATAAAATCTATAGACATCTATTATTTTGTGTAGATGTGGCCCTTCATCTGCATTTTCTGTCTGCTAAAAATCCTATCTTTAAGGAAAGGCTTTAGAACATTCAAACAATTTATGACTAAAAGAAAAAATATATTTAAGTCAATATTTACTCCAAGACCACATCATGTCTTTGACAGTTCTCATGCCTGAAAAATAAATAATTAGGTCGACAAATTATTAAACTTGTGCAAAAACAGAAAACATTCTATAAATGGGGAATTTCTCTACCTCAGATTTCCATTGGATTTCATCCCAGAAGAAAGGAATTAGGCATCTTGTAGCCATATGCATAAAATGAAATGCTTCACCTTCATTAAAAACAGAAAAGAACAGAATGATGAAGCACAACCCTAACATCATTATAACTTTGTATTACAGACTGTGTATCTTTTACATTGTACAGATTTTTACACTGAATTTTTACTGAATGCTGCACGACACCTTTACAAGAAGATATGGATTTGCTAGGAAGGAAATTAATAAAGTATGATCAATCCTAAAAGCCATAGTCACTGGAAAAAGCTGAAATATGGATCATGCTGTGAAAGGCAGAGACACAACATTTACCTTCAGGGTGATGAGTAGAGGTACCAAGGCCATGGAGTGCAGAAAGATCTACTTGTTACCTCCAGCAAGAAAGACATGCCCTTCCTCAGCCCCAGTTTGGGTTGTTTTGAGGCTTTTCTCTCCACACCAGCTTTTCTGTAGCTCCCGGGTAATTCAGACTTAAAATCAAACCATTCATTGTAACCTATGGCTAAGTTTCATATAAATGTGCCAGTCTGACTTTTCAGCTCTGTGAAGGAGATAAAAATTGGTACATATCATTTTCATCAGATGACATATTGAACTTTTGTGGGCTTTCTCTCTTCCCTATTCTTACTTTTTACACTTTGATGTTATTTTTTTTTTTTACTTCAAGTTTTCTTTTGGTAGAGAACGTGACTGTGTTACTTTAGGAGTCTTTCCTCTACTTTCTAATCCCTTGCTGGACAAGTGTTTGACTTTTGGGAAATAAAGGGGCACAGGAGCATCAAATTTTAATGAAAGTTACAGATTAACAATGCCAAAATAACAATAGAATATTAACAAAAAAATTGATAGAGCACACAGAAGTTGAATCCCTATTATATGTTTTTCTTTCTACTGCAATTTTTCCCTCTTGTTTTCTTTCCCCAAAATACTGACACATGATGTTTCCCTCCATTCATTTTGCTGCATTCATTTCCAGTTCCTAAATTAAAGATGCAGCTGTGTGGTGTAACTCAGACCCAGAGGATTTTATATGGCCATCTTCATTGACTGAAGATTGGCATAAGATGATAGGGAAGTCTGGGGAAATGCTGTAAGTTTTTTGCCCTGCTATGCTTTGAAAGCCCATATCTGGCCAGGGGCTGTGTGAGCAGATAAACTCTGTGCTCATCTAGGCTCTCTGTGAGTTCCTGTTTTGTCCTGAAATTCGCTTCCTACCCAAAAATACACATCAACATTGCCCTATATTTCCTTATTGTGGAGGGATAAAACTTATGCTGACAGGTTACCTTTCATTTGTAAAAATGTACAAATAGGTTTTTAAAATATTCAAATAGAATGAGCTATTTTAGATATTCCCTCCTTTCTTATCAGTAAACTTGGAACCGCGGCTGCTTTGAGCTTCTGTACCTTGTTTTAATTATAAAAAAAAAAGGTACCAAGTTTTTACCCCTTCATATCAGCTATGAAATCTTCTGGAAGGTTATTTGATTTATAGGTACTTGTGAAGAATAGCTGATAAGAGAGATAGAGTGGAGGTGATCAGGGAAGTCAATTTAGGTCGTGCCTAAGAGTCATAGAAGATAAGCTTGATGTCACTGCAGTCCTCTGGAAACATGGTATCAAAGGCAGATTTCTCCTTGGAACTTCTTGTATCATTTTGGAAAAGGATATTTAAATTATTTTAATGATAAATAACCAAGCTTTTGCAATTATTCTTCTTTTGGCCAGTGTGGGAATATCTTATCACTTCCCCAATCCCTACATACTTAAGAAGAAATAACAGCCTTGCAATGCATGTGTTCAGTATAAATTTTATTGCACAGTGGAGAGCAGCAAGTTTTTATAAACAGAAAACATATTTCTTGTGGAATACCTAATGCTGTTTCCATCATCGTTCTGCATTGAACATGATCTCTCATTTAATTATTATTCATTTTTCATACTGGCCACCTTCATGTAAGAGCAGCACAACCTTCACTACAGGGAAATCACTGAATTTCCAGAGGAAACATGCTGGGTTTTTAACTCTATAAATATGCATAAATTTTCCACACAAATTTTGCTCAACTCATAAAAGAAAATGAGCAAACCAGTTGTTCCTGGCTTCCAGACAGGGTTCCACACATCCATTTTCTCTCAGCATTCCATAATTTTGAAGCAAGACACATCAAGGTTTAGCTGCAAAAATGTTTCCTTCTTAAGAGTAATAATGCTACACAGTCGACAGAAACTGCATTGTCTGGTTTATAAAGATAACATAACAAATGAGATTATAAAGATAATCTAAGCAACACTTGAAGTCTATAACTATATTGAAAGTATAAATGAGGAAACGTCCCCCTACCAAAACAAAAAAAAAAAAAAAAAAAACCAACTGTGTGTGTATATTGTATTTATGCATATGCACACCAGTGATTAAGAAAGAAGAAGCAGCAGATTGGAGGCAACTCAGAAAAATGAGTTATTAGGGTGAGACTTACTTGCCTATACATGTATTTGTCTCCAGCACAGTGGATTCTTAATGTCTGAATAATTATATATTAGCCTGCAAAATCCACTATAAAATGCACAAAAACACAGTGTCAGGAAGATAGACTGACTATACAACTTGATAAGTCCATCTCTACATTTTTATTTATATGAATATCTCAATCAATTGGAATTTCATTGGAAAATCTATGAATTACTACAGAGAAGGATATTATTAAATTGATGCCTGATGTTAATATTTTCAGGTTCAATATGTAGTATTAGGAAAAAACCAAAAATTTTGTACCTCTTATTCAGATTCCTTCCATTTAAGAGACAAATATTGCTCTTGCACAAAATATTCAGGGAAAACAAAAAGTTATTAAATCATTTGCGGTTTTCCACTAGAATTAAAATGCATTCCAAGTAAAGAGTCCAAAATTCTCATGCACAGATATATCCCTGAGGAATTTTGCTGTTCCCTCAATACTCAAGTCAGAAATAGAGATAAATATTGAAATAATATTAGGAAGGAGCAGATATTCTGAATTTTCCAAACCATTGTATGTTTGTCAGTTTTGGGGCAGCATCACAGGCTCCTCTCTGGATTCAATGGTGGGTCTGCTTATGCTAGTGTCATTTATAGACACTGGTGGCCTTTTGAGAATGCCATGGATTTACCTACAGACTGCACTTGGCACCCTGAATGGACCACTGCGGGGCAAGGAGAAAGTCAGTGATGCTGTGCAGTGATCGAGAATGACAAATTGTGGAATTTTCTTGGGAAAATGAGAGGTTTAGAGTGTGTACACAAAAGTTTCCCAGCACGTGAAACAATACAGTAACCATCAGAGATTAAGTGGTTGAACACTCCAGCAGCTCTTAAAATGTGATACAACTATCACTTGAGGCTTATGAGTGATGATAAAGTTTATGGGCTGAAATAAGAAGCTGTAAAAATTACAAAGATATTACCTTGCAAGTTTTGGTGAAGTATCTATCACTGCTGTTGAGAAGGTGGAGGCCTAGTGAAATTTGTAGAAGCAAAGGATAAACTCTCATTTTCTGTGTAGTGGCACCAGAGACACTTTAGAACATGGACTGTGGGTAAGATTTCATTTTATCTGAATGCTTAATAAGTCTATGTTAAGAGATTTACTTTTGATGGGACAACAGCAGGCATGATATTTTATTTTCTGTTTTTTGCACATGGATTTATACCGTGAAAATAGAGATATAGTGATGAGTTTGGATAACACTTTCACCATTGAACGTGACAACAAAATATTCTTGCTGTTGTGTTTTCTTGGCATGCACTCTTGTTATGTGTATATTATTATGTCTTCCAATATATATCCAAAGACTATAAGTAACATAATTTTTGCTACTTCTCAAATGTGTTCAATTTCCATCTCAAATACTGAACATTTGTTTCAAAAATACATTTGGATGTAATTTTCATTTTAATAAGACGATGTTGAAGGGTTTTCTAATAGATGTTATTTTTTGCTCTTCTATCAGTATTTTTCTCCATTGAGGGAATATTTTATTACTAGAAAATTACAAGCAAAAATATTGACATAAATTCAGAACAAGATCAGTCTTTTTATATCAATGTAAAATAAACACTTCCCAGAAGCTTAAAACCTAGAAAATTCATTGGGCTTTCTTCTCTGTATCAAATGGAAATGAGTATATAAATATCTTTTGGTGTGAAAAACAGACTGCAATGTTTAAAATTTTACTGTTGTTTTACACTATGTATATCTACACTACAAGACAGGACATGGTTCTGAACTTCTCACAGTGGGTGAGGACACTTTCCACATGAGTGAAAATCCAAAAATTCATCATATTAAACATTAACTTGTCAGTCATAATATTAATACCTGTAAAGGACACATATTACAGACCTTAAGGATGATCAAAACTCCTTAACAATAAAAGCTGGGTCAAATCCAGCTTCAGGGGTTTGGAATGTTGTGTTCCAAAACAGAGAGAAACTGACTGCTCCTAGTTAGGAACTGGACCTAGTCAGGGTAAATAACACCTTTTCAAGAGGTCCTTTCCAGCACTGCTTTCTAGCCTTTCTATTGTTTCTCCGCACAGGAAAAAGTAGTCCTTCATATTTAGGTGTATTTAGGAACTGCATTGTGGAGGCACAGCTGGGGAAGGATCTGATCTGAGAACAATTATTTGAGGTACGTGAACAGAGAAATAAGAAATGGCAATATTGACTGACTGAAGCAGGGAGTGTCACTTTGAAAAAAGTGGAAGATTCCCTATCACTTCATGTTTGCAATTCAGAATTTATTTCCTTCCTGAAAGTTATGATTTTCTTGTGGTAAAGTTTTATGGTCACATCTTCAGGTTTTATTTTCTAAAATTGTATATTTTTTTGTAGGGTTTTTTAAAATTTTTTTAATCACAGATAATAACAGGTTGAGTAAAAATACTTTCAATTCTGAGGCATGGTGAGCAGTAAATTCTGTATAATCTCTTAGAGAGATCTCAAATGTAAAAGGAATTAAATCCATTAGGATCACATAAGCAATATCAATATAAGCAGTTACAGACTGAAGTTGAGAATCATCAATAAATTGATACAAAGATAAACAGGAAACTTTCCAATCATTCAATATGCCAGGTACTGGCAGAAAAAAGTGGTGTGAGGACATCTTATATGTATGGATACCTGTAGTCAGAACTTAATAAAACAGATGGAAATGACTGAGGTGGGATGCTGTTATGCAGCTTTCTCACCTTCTTTCTGTGTCTCGGTAGAGGCAATAATGGCAGCAGCATCCAGGTCTGAAAACAAGAGCAGTGAGGTCACCATTTGGGTGCAGACAGCCTTGACCAATGTCCATTTATAATAAGTACATAAAATGTCTTTTTGAGAAATTTTGTGTCAGATAGTCTTCCCACAGCAAATATCATCAGCAGAAAAAAAACCAGGTCATTCAATCCATCTTCCATGGTTTTTTTCTATTTCCAGCCAGTGGCAGGTAACAAGAGGGGCAACTCTGCTATACCATGAGATCCAATATCAATATCCAAATCACTGAAATCTGTTGCCACCCTGGAAGAACCAGAAGAGCTCTGTAGTGTTGTACCAGCCTGCTGTGGGGGAAAAAAAAAAAAAAAAAAAAAGAAAAAGAAAAAAAAACATTGATGAAATCCAAAGCAATTGAACTACAAGTTAGTGCTTCATATCTGCAAAGTCCCTGCTGACAATCTGCAATCTGTCAGCTTGTCCCACTCATCAACAAACAAGATTTCAGTTTAATTGCCTTTATGCTTCCAGCTTATGTACTGTCATGCTCTTTGCTCATTTACTAGAACTATAAGTTGAAATTCTAGCCATGGATCTTATACTTTTGTAACTGTCTTGTAAAGAAATATACAAATTTATTCTGATATTGTTTATTCCTCCCCCAAACTCAATTTTTTGCTTTTAGTACAGAAATATAGGGTTAATAGAACTATTACAACCATATAGTCCCATAATACAGTATTCCCACTGCTATTTACTGACCATAGTTTTGTTCTAAATTTGCAAGTCTCTGGGACTGAAGTTAGTCATACTTGCTCTACTTGAAGTTATGCTGCCTGTAATTTTATTTTACTCAGCTTAGTTGTGACAGCAATTTCTTTAATTGACCTATGGTTAATTTGTTTTCCTTCTGTTTACCTTTGTGTAGTCCCAGCAATGTTTTGTATAGATTGCAGTAAAAGCAGTTATTCTATATAGGATGAAATATTTATAACTCTACCCTACAATGCAGAGTGGAGAAATACAGGTTTTGCACTAGAGAAGAAGAGACACAGGATACAGGGTAGAAAAGTGTAGACATTGAATGGGGCTCAAGCTTGACATTGGAGACTCCACAGCTACAAACAGTTCAATAATTAATCAAAAAAATGCAGAGGTAGAGCAGAGCACAGCTAGATTTAGGGATAAAAAGGAATAACAACTCCCACACTTAAGAGGCATTGTGTATATGAAATTTAGATGTAGCATGGAGCTGCAGATCAATGAAGAATGAGTAAAGGTGTGAAAGCATATTAGCAAATGTTTAAAAATAATTACAAGTGGATTCTACAGGGATCAGGATGAGAGTGGTGGTAGAACCAGGAAAAGTGGAGGAAACATAAGCATGCAAAACTTTTCTTTTTCTTCAGCAATGAAATCTGCCCTAATAATGATTAAAGTCTTCAGATTTCATTTATATTAACGGCAAATTCTTGGCTTTACTTGTCTATAAGGTATGCTTCTACTTTGCCTGTAAACAAGATTTTGAGCATAATGCTGTCTTTCCTCAAGGTAATTCAAATGAGTCACTGATCGTGGGTCTTAATCATGTTATGCAGAAGTAAAGAAAATAGTCATTCCAAATTATTTTCTTGTATAATTCCACAATCTGTTGCCTATTATAATCCAGTTTAGTTTTGGGATGCTGCTCATCAATGCAGGCACTTTTCCTCCCAGAGATGCTGTATATCCACAGGATAACAAAACACTCTGACAAGATTGGAGGAGGAATGAAAGAAACACCAAGGGAGAGCAACAAGGAGGTTAGGCTATTTTTCTCAGGATTTCTGGAGAATTAGTACTTAGGGAATAGTGGTAACTAATATGTTGGGAGAATAGAATGAGATTTGGGCAAATATACTCTATTGAGGGGGGAAAAAAGGAGAAAAACAGAAAAGGATGTCTGAAAACAAAAGCTTTTAGTGTAAAGTAGGGCAAAACTTTAAGCCTGTCAGGAAAAATTCAGAGAAGATAAGCTATGTGTGGAGTGGTGAACTATGTATCTAAGATATGGTGTTCCACTGGTTTATCCTATTTAATTACTTGAACAACACCTCACACTTTAGCCTGGACAGGTTAGCACTCTCACAAACAAGGCACTTCTCAGGGAACAGCAGAGAACAAACTCATTTCCAAGGGAACTGTGGAATGGATGATTCCAACCTGCCTGGATGAAAGTAGGGAGAGAGAAGAGGAGTTGAGGCTTATGATGGCACTATGGCATGGTCCCTGGACAAAGAAGCAACTTAGGTACTTTTTGTATACTAGTCTAGATGCAGGTTGTGTGCCAGCTGGGATTAAAGAGGGGAAAAAAATGATTTTGTATTGCTTTTTGTTTCTCAGAAGGGCAGGTGCTATAATGAGATGCATGGAATAAAGAGTATTTTAAGGTTTACCTGAGAGTTGTGGTGTACAGCTCTGATGACTCACAGAAAGTTAAATCTGGCAAAGGTCACAAAGTAGTAATTCACACAGTACTTGCAGAAGACACTGTTTGTTCTGTGATGCAAAACTTGTTTGTATGTCCAGATCAAGTCAGTTACCACAGATGGCCTTATTAAGAAAGAGAGATCACATCATACAGGCACAATTGGATTTGCAGCTGTGCAACTTGGAACTGTCTGTACCAAACCCCTGATTTTTATTCTTTCTGTGAATGATTTTCACAGAGCATAATATTCATGTACTCTGAAAACAACAATGCAGTTTCAAAAGAATTATATGCCAGTTTGGTACGCTGTAACAGGGTGTAACAGCACCGTGAAAATCTGTCAGAACTTTTGTATATGAGCTATCACTTGTTACAACAGATGAAGAAGTGTAGAAAAATACCTAAAAACTATTATTGGTTGTTTGTTTTTTGTTTTTTTTTTTGTCCAAAATTCTATATGTAGGGAAAAAAAAAAGAGTTAAAAGAGTGTTGAGTCTATAAACAAAACCTCATCATTTGATTGGCCTTTATTTTTCTTTAGAAACTGTATTGCTTAGGCAGTGCCCATTTTATTTTCTTCAAATGCAGCCTTTTTTAGGAGGTCTCAAATATTTAAGATTAAGATTTCTTTGTAAAATATTTTTAGCATATTATCTTAAAAGAAAACAAACAAAACCAAAAATGTCCTGAAGGATTCTTTTGTAGGAATGTTATGTGTGGCTATTATGTTTTTTATCTTGGTTCCATCACTACTTATGGCATCCCATGAACTCTTTTTAAGTAACAGAATGAAAGGTAGAGCATAATATTGCAACAGGTGAGAAAATATGGATTTTTGTTTTGAAGAGGAGCTATATGTCTAAGAGTTCCAAGCATGGATAAAATTTGTAGGTTTTCATCCACATAAAATGCTGCTCATCTATCTTTATTTTTCAACCAAGATAAAAATTTCAGGCTGCAAGAAAACACAAGAAGTATTTACTTAGTGCAACTTCCTTTTAATTTGATTTGGAATTCAAAATGCTTAAACAAAGAGCAGTATGGACTTTTAAATTTTTCTCAGCACAAGATAAAATTCTTTTGCACAATTAGAGATTTGAAAATATCAAAAATACAGTCATCAGCTAAAGATGATGAAAAATAATTCACGTAACAAAAATACACCTTTTGTACAAAAAATAAAATGCTGGTTTTAACTTATTGTTGAGGTTCAATCTATTTCTAAATATAAAAAACCTTTTCTCTCAATAATATCTACTTTCCCATTGCAAACTAGGATGCTATTTTTTATTTTCACACATTTTAAATAAAAATACATTAAAAATAGTTATTCATTGGTGGCCACAATCTAGTAAAAGCAAGTTTGTGTCATGTGTGCCAGTCTCACCATGCATAGCTTCAAACACAATTAAAAAGCAGTTGAGTATGACAGTGAGCTCTGTCACTTGTTTAGTTTCCCACACAACCAAGACAGCTGTAGAATAAAAGGGCTGGATGAAACTCTCCAGGAAAGCAGCCCTGTCAGTGTCAAGCAGAGCAGGCATGCATGGGGTCAGGAGTGGTGGAAAGCAGTGGGAAACTCTGAATGCTGGGGGACCTGGGCTGAGTGCTCCAGTACAAGGTCTGAAGGTCTAGTGATGCATGTTCAAAGGTCTTTGCAGTTTAGGGAGCTCTAGCACTCAGGTCATGCTGCTCTGCCTCTGGTTCCAGAGCTGTTTCTGCTCCCTCAGAGTGACAATGGTTTCCAGGATTTCCATGACACTGAGGTAAGGAATGGTCTTCTTGGGGCCATTGTCATCCTGAGTAATTTACAGCAAATACAACACCTCGGGCCAGGTTTAGAATCAAGAAATTGCAAATGGCATTTTTGTGCTCCTGTAATTGTGATATTATTTACCCCAAAGTAAATACATGTACTGTAAAAGAGCTTCCTACTTGATCCCTTGTTTTCATTCTTGCCTCTTACTTTATATTACTCTTCAAAATATTTTGAAAGCATGACTTAATTTATATGAACAGCAGTGCTCTGAGAAAACAATATCTTGGTATAAAAGTATATTTAAAGGTTTTTAGTTATAAGCTTAGATTTGCAACTTCGTTTAGCTTGCCATGCATAATATATAATAATTTAATCTAATACACTACATAATCCATTATTCTATTAGTGATACTTATTACAAAAAGATTTTCCACATCAGTGTGTACAAAAAGATTTTTTTTTTACATCAGAGACAAAATTAAGATGAAGGTAATGCAATAAGGTTAAGGCAAAATACAAAATTGGGGGGAGTGAGGTTGCTAATTTAACTCACTAATTGCTAATTTAATTCCTCCAGTTTAATGAAAATGCAATATTTCCTAATTTAAAACAATTGTTCAATTTCAACTTGAGAAATTGAAAATATAAGTGTTGGTAAAGACATAATTCACAGAATTAATGCAAGAATTTCAGGGATTGAAATCAGATACCTTTTCGTATTAGCAATTGAAACAGCTGTGTTCATAGTTTCACTGCTGTGAATTTTAGTACATTTGATGGACATATTGTCATATTAGAAATTTTATCCTAATAAAAAATTGGATCATTTATATGGCAATATTTTAAAGGAGCTCACTGTAGATCAACAGCATAGGAATAAAAAACAAAGATGAAACACCAAAAAATTAGTCCAAATATGCTGCTTGAATATAGATCTGAAACCTCATAAGGCAAATCAAAATATTCTCCTTCACACTGAAACCAACTTGCAGATGATTTTGTTGAGTGGAAAACACATGCCAATAAAATTGAAAACTCTTTCACCACTTAGAAGGAAGAATACCCTAACACAGAGATTTGTTACACCATATTTATATTCCAAAAACCTGGTTTCAAAACTTAATCTGTTCAGTTTTGCATATCTGTACATTATACCCATCATTGCTACAGGCTAAAGTGGATGCCATGTTTCAAATGCTGGCTGTCCTGGGTTGGTGTTTTGACTGACTCATACACACTTAATTCAACCACAATGCCAAAACATTCTCATTATTTTGTTTCCTTAGAAAAGCTTTCTGAAGTATTCTGGATATTTCATAGAAATGTCAGCCTAATGCTTGGTACATATCAATATACAAATGTGATAATCCATAAACTGTCAATGATAAATTGCCTTTCCTAAATGCATTTATTAGGTCAAAACATTGCCCCATTTACTATTTCATCATCATTGGCAGTAACTTTTCATGAGAAGTGGGAAGCTGAAAGGAAATTAATGTACAGTTCAATACAATTAAGGTCTCTATTTTGCTAAGCAGGCTTAAAGGAAATTAATATTATTTGAAAATATATGATGACAACAATTCAAGTAATTTGGATCAATGATGTCCAGGAACAAAAACTAGAATATTCCGTCTTTGCATGCAATGGAAGTCTGGAGGATAAATAATAAGAAATGCTATTGAAATAATAGGAACAACATCTCAAATGAGAAGTCAGACATCCCAGGCATCAGTGTAGTTAATTATTCTTTTGTTCTTTAGGAACAAAAGAATACTGTGCTGTCAGATAATTCAGTGCTTGTTTGATGCATCTTTCTTATGGAGCTGGAAATATAGATTCAAGTCTGACATTTGTAATCATGATCAATGCAAAAAGAATGCAAAGAAAAAAGAATTAAACAAGTATTGATTCACGACAAATGTCACAACCATTTTTTCTATTTCATTTGGACTAAAAATCTGTAAAATTGGATTCAGAATTTTTAAATATTTTATTGCTACTATTTTCTTTTAGGTTACCATTCTTTCAAAGCTTTCTTAAACAAAAGTTTTTCTCTTATGAGTTCTCAGTTTTTAATGGTTACTGATATGGTAATACATTTTTGCTTCAGATATTTATGTATATTGTGCTAAAATTCAGAAAATAGAATGAATTCATTAATTATTTGAGGATATGTTTCACTTTCTTCTCCTTTTCTTTTTTTTCCATTAATTGTCCCTCTAAAGTCTCTTGTAGAACTATCAGAGAAAATGTTGGTTTTAAGTTTTCCTTGTTAGAGAATCCTGTGATTTGTGTATAATTTTTTTTTACTATCATTAAATTGTAAACCCCACAGATACATGATTTAATTCTCAAACTAACTAAAAGGAGGTTGACTTTAATGGCAGTTGAGCAACTTAATCCCCTAATCAGCTTTGGAAATCTAAATGCAAAAGTCATGCTGACAAAATAAATTAAGCAACAACCTACGCATCCTTTTCATTCCCTAAACACAGAGAAAAGCCTGATAAAAGGAAAAAATGAAATTAGAGGTTGATTCTATACATGAAGTTTGGCAGAGCAGGGTCCATTCCAAGAAACCCACTGCTGGGGATTGAAGCATTTCCTTGGACCACAAAAGCAGCAAAATTTGAGCTGTCTGATAAAAATGAAAAAAAAGTAGGTGGCGTCTAACTGGACCTTTTTTTCCTACATATTTACACCAAAAATGAAAATCAGATGAAGTCTGGTAGTTTAGCTTTAAAAAATATGTATACATATATTAAAAAATATAACTTCCTTCAAAGTCTGTCATCTGTCACAAATGATCTGTGCCCCCACTACCAATCTGTCCTCAGCTTTCTTAGGCTGTTTGGATGTCTAGTAACCTTTCAAAGCTTCAGAGTTAAGAAGAATAGGAAGAGACATCAATGTGTCCTTAATTATACCACAGGCCTGAGTCACTGAAATTTTACAGCACGTTGCTTAGAACTGTTAAGTCTGCTAGTTCAGTCTTGTCAGAAACTTCTTAGATGTCATTTGTACCACTGCCTATCATGCCTGTCATTCAAGTTTAGAATCAGGGGTTATTTCCATCATTATTGAGTAATATATTTTAATCATGTTAATTATCTATGACTAGCAATCTTGTCATCTAAGATGTATGCCTGTAGATTAATCTTCTGATGCCATTGCATGTGATACAATCAAATATTAGATGCAGCCAAGATGTAGAGGAACACTTTAAAATCATTTGCCTCCAAAATTTTTGTTTTCCTACATTTTATATTTGGTGTTCCTATTTCATATAATCAGTGGGATATAAATATTTCTGTGAAGAGACATTAAATCATAGAAGTTTGATTATTCCAACACTGTTAGAACAAAAAAACCTTTGCTTGCAGAGTTAAGAAAGTTGCTCAGCCAACATCTTTTCCGTGTCATCAGGGCATCTAAAGCAAGTCTTTTAGTCCTGGAAAACTCTGAGTAACATTTTGTATTGAGTGTATTTTTCTGAAACACAGTATAATCAAAATATAGTCAGTAGTGCTGAACTTCATTTTAAAGTAATATGTAATGAAATTAGAAATTATAAACCTGTGCCAGTCCATTCATTCAGTGGATTTACATGTGGTGTCAACAAAGCAGGTTTGTTAGCATCATGCTATGATCTAAATATTTGTTAATTTATTCATTCAATTATGAATATCACATCCTAAGGAAAAAAAATAACCACAAAAAAAGGCAAAACACATCAAAACCAACAAACTCTTCAGAAAGTGGCACTGATTCTTCTTTAGAACTCCTTCACTTGTCTTCAGATAGCTCTTCTGTAGGATAGAAAACAGATCACCCATGGCATGTATGTAAGTATAAGAGAAACTCAAATGTTCAAAATACAGGGACTTTGTATAACATTCTACTGATTTGAATTCTTATAATTGCTGATGAAGTCTAAATAGTTGCTCATCCATATGCACTGAACTTCATGATACTGCAATAGTAGCACTGAAAGTATTTGTATATATTATATAAACATGCAGTAGAGAAATGTCCTGACGTGTACAAAATGCCTTGTCACCTTAATTATAGACCCCTTGCAAGAATTAATGAAATGCATTCAAGAAATATAAAAGTTTCCTAATTTGTTTAACTTACCCTAAAATTTAAAGGAGAGATATGTAAACGAGATACAGAAGTAATGTTTCAAGAAGGTTCAGATAAATAATAGGAGTCACAGCACCATTTGCTGGGTGAACATCCTCTTCAATGAGGCTTTGCTCAGCATATCTTTTCATTCTTTACAAGATATATTAATTAAAGTCTGTCACTTAATGATTCTTCACCTTTTTCAGTAAAAAAAAAAATCAAGCTTATTGTCTTCACCTCTAGAAATGCTACATAGCTATTCCACTGGAAAAATTAATCATTTTCCTGATGCATTTTTGTTGCTGCTTTTTTTTTCACTAACACTTCATTAACACCTGCCTTTGGAACATTCTTTTACTCCTTTTTACATCTATTTCTTAATAAGTCAGACTAAGCTCCTGTATATCACAGAAAGCTACCTATCAAGCAGTTGCCACTATGTCATGCCCAGCCAGTTGTCCTTGACACATGGTTATCTCCCCCCACCCATTTTCATTGAAAACCCACTTTAAGACCAACTCATTCAGTGGCATAGCTCTCATTTCCAGCCCAGCTTCAATGAAATTATTTATGTTAGTGGCAGGAAGATATGTGAAGGTTACAAACTGGACTGCATGTTTTTATCTGTGCTGCTGAGCACCAGCAATCCATGAATCAAAGGACAGCTTCTCCTCATGTCAGGCATTGTATACTATGAATACACACCTTCACTAAGGCATCTTATTTTCAATATCACAACTTAAAAGCACATGAAGTAAGGAAATTTTCAATTATTTCTCATAGCTATCAAATCTTTGGACTCTGGAAGATCATGTGGCATGAGGCTCATGATATCTTCTCTGTCAGATGGTGCCTAATTTTTAAAAATTAGCAATACTTAAGAAAAAGAAAGGGTTGCTTACCTAAATCTAAAAGGGTAAATTTGTTTAAAAATCTGACATTTAGTCATAAATTGCAAACATATGGAAATCTGTTCTTGAATTTATTTAATTAAAGTTAAGGCGTTTTGTTTAGTGTTTCTTAATTTTTATATACCACATATACCATTATTTTATACTTTTTTTTTTTTTTCCCCTTGGAACTTTCTTTTTTGTGAAAAAAGTGTTCTTGAAGAATTTGGTCAATAAAACAGCAAATCCATTTAGAGCCCTCCAATCTCATAGACTCTCTCAAACACAGCTGTAACTGTAGTTTGATAAAGATAAATTACCCCTCTTTCCTCAGACTTCAGATTACTTACTGTGTGTGCATTAAGCAATTCATAGGAGTACCTATTAACTCTGTGGCACAGAACCTCTAGCATAGGTTCAGTTGAATTAGACACAAAAGTTGATGATTTTAATAGTATATTTTTAATTTGAATTTCATTATTTTACCAGACAGTACTTAACACACTACTATCCCAGGCACTGAAAAGTAAAATACACGAATGCCTTGGTGCAAGATCAAAAATACCATTCCATCAGATATCAAAAGACAGCTACTTAAAAATATTTTATCTGATTTTTATCTATAAAATCAGAAAGTGTCAACAGAGGATAAAACATATATTTGAAGATGGCTAGGTCAGTAGTTTCCATCAGTCAAAATAATTTATTTTCTTATCACAACAGAGACAATGACATGATCACAAATAAGATATTTGAAAGTCAGAACACAGAGATTTTGTTCTTCTGGTCTCTTTGCACAGAGCAGTGAAAAGCCTAACAAAGAGTTTATCAGCATACATGTGTATCTCGTTTACATTTATTGTACACATTAAGGTAGGTTAATTACACCTTCCTAATTACACTTCTGAAGATTTCAGGGAGTTTTTCAACACTTATTAATCTCCAAAATATGAAAAAAGTTATGGAAACATTCCAAATTATTCATACTTCATTTGCATTAAAAGTTTTTTATTAGATAAGAGAAAAAACATAGTCTATAATTCTTACCATAAAAATGTAACAAATAATGGCAGTAATATCCAACATAAATGGAAAAGCAAGAAAAAAATGTACTTTAAAAAAAAATGACCATGACCAAAGCCTGCAAAAAATATTTTGCAGAAAGATCAATATCAAACAGTTTATACATCTGGTCTTATTTGTCCTTGTTACTTTGGGTGACCAAACTTCCCTTCTCGACAGGACTAACCAGACCTGTAGGAAAAACTTGGTCCTTGACAGACTCCTAGGGGGATGCTTACCCTCTTGGTAAAACCCTAATCCCACCTACATATCCCAGGTATTGTCCTTTTCTACTAACTCATCACTGAGTATGATATTCTCCAGAGAATCTGACTTTGTTACCTGATTACATAAATAGTGAAACAGTTGCCAGAATCAAGGAATTAATTTATAGTGAGTGACAAAACCTCTGTTGCCTTCTGAATAGAATTCGATTTAGAAATGGTCCTCCTGTCCCAGATACTGAACATCTCTGAAGGATATTGAGTTATTTTTTATAAAATGACATTGAAGAAAGTGAAGCAGCCATTACAGATGTGCTCAACAATAGCTCACAGGCAATCTTAGGCATCAGAGTGAGTTTTATAGAGAGAAGAGATGCTGCCCACAAGAGTGCTATTATCTCCAGCTCTCATCTGAAAATGTCTCTTATGATTTTTAGCATACATTTGGATAACTGCCAGAGAGCTTGTTTTAAAATGTCACCTAAAGTACAGGTAGCTCTTCTATCAGTAGAGCACTAGAGAGTGCCACTTTGAGACTTGAACCCATGACACTGTGTCAGGTGCAAAAATCATAACAAATGAACCAGAGAGAACTTGGCAGCCTACCTCATGAATCCTTATCTTAACACAAATTGCTATGACAAAATGCATTACTTCTTAAAGAGAAATGTCATTTGCACCCAAACCCGGAATTATAACATCTGGTCTTTATTCTGTTAAACAACCAGAGTTTAGGGCTTTGTCTTCTTTTATAAACACTTAGGTTAATACTTCAAAGCAGGAAAAGATCTCTGAATGTTAAATACAATTCTTAACAGTGACCTTACCTTTACCTTCCCATTTATTTCTGATTGCTGCTATATGTAGTTTTACAATAACAGTAATGTCCCTTTAAATAATTAATTGCTAATGAAATGACTAATTATTTTATGCTGAATGGCAAAAATGGCAAAAAAACCCCAAAACAACCCTGGGAAAAGTTATTGTGTGTGAATTAATGGCAAAAAGTCATTGATTCAAAAATAAGAATTTGATAGGTATATATACTCCTGGATATGTGTTAAAAATATTAGATAATTATTCATTCAGAGCACAATTTATCTACAACACAGATAATATATTTTGCACCTCTTTTTTTAGCTTGTCTAATGGCCACAGAACCTAACTTTTTGTTTTATTCAGAAGGTCTAAACAAAGATGAGACTAATCTATTACTTAATGCTTGCACTACCACCATTAGCCAGTAAATGCTTCAATTTTTAGTGAGTTTTTTCCATACATGTTAGAAACCAGGTTAAAACATGGCTTTATCCTTTTTGTGATTGCCATATGTTCATATGCCTTTAGTTCCTCCATCAGTTTAAGAAACTGAAAATAAGTCAAATAAACATGGGGGTATCTTTAGGCATAGTCCTGAAAGGAAAAGCTTTCCCGGGATGGCTATGCCATCTCTTTTGTAAAAACACACCTTCTGGTGTCACTGCTATATTGCCAAACTGCTGTGTGAGAGCACAGTAGAGTTTGATGTCAGTGCTTTTGTTGAGGTCTTGTGAGAGCTTTTGACCCAGTGACAGAAGATATGGGCAAGTCATTTGTCTATCACAATATTTTTAGCTTTGTTCATTGCTCACTTGCTGAAAAATCTGTTTCACTGTGCTCATTTCCCTCCATGATATATCTCTGCATATAGAAGTTTCAGTTACAGAAATGGACAATGATACCACAAAGCTCTGCAGAAACAGTCCTTTCTTTTCTGCCACTGATTTCCAGAGGATAGATGGTACCCAGGGACTAAAGTTATATCATATATAATTGGTTAGTTCTTCTAGGTACAAGATTTCTTTAAATGCAAACACAAGTATTCTGTCATGCCATCAAGCTTCTAAAACAACTGAGATTCCAAGCAGTCCTTTATCTTAAGCCCTAATTTTAACTTGTGTTCTGTACTACTACCTATCCAGTGAGGTACTTCCTCAGTAGTGCATGTTTAATGCAATGTTCAGTAATATATTCTGATTATCCAAATATTTTTTAGTTCTAGTAAGAAACACTGAAGTTTGTAAAAAGGTTTGACAGTGGCACCTGCATCCTGACACATAAGCAATAATTTACAATGCTTGTGATGTTTTCAACAGCATCTTCCTTTTAAACAGTAAAAAGTACATCAATAAATCTTTCATTAAAATTCTGAAACCCCTCAAGCTAAAAAATATTTCGAGTAAACAAATTGTATACCAGAATGAAGTATGTGTGCCACCATACACCTTATGGGGCAGTAGTTCTACCATGAATTCCCCTTGTGCATTTCCTTTGTGATTTTTCTTTTGAAAACAATTTTTGTTCTTAGGAAAAAATTCTATTTTAATCACTTGATTTAATTTCTTCACCAGCATACATTCCTAATGGAAAACTTGGGAAACCATAGCCCTCTGCAACCCTATATGCACTTACTGTGTAAAACAGGGATGGTTTAAGAGATGGTTTAAATTTCCCCATAATTCCCCTCTCAAGGAATACATTCTTGCTCAACAAAGAACCTAAACCTCTAATTTGTGTCTTCAGTGTCTTCACTGCAGAAGGAAGATTTAATGACACAGTTAAAATAAGTCTAAAAATGGGAGATACATGAGTCAGATCAACACACCTCAGGTAAATAGATTTCAAAGGCAAGGCTCAGTAAATAGTGCCCAGCATAGTGATTTGTGTTTTCTGGGATTTACCTTACTATTTATTCACAACTTTGAAATATATTCCATGAACCAATTATTTCTTAGGACCCTGTTCAGGGCTGCTCACCTTGTTAGAAGCTATGAACATGTCCTCAGGATATGGCTGATAGAGGAAAGAATAGGACAAATGTCATTACTTTTACATTACAGCAGGTGTTAACAACATGACTGATTTATTTCACAGGGGTCACAATCAAACAGCTTTCAAGTTAATGTAATGTTCTGACACTAGTGATTCAAGGAATTTCTTAATTTAATTAAGCCATTATCAGACAAATATGAATGGCTGAATTTGGAGATTCCATTAATCCTAGTTTAATCTGTGAGAACACACTCTGCACTAATATTCATCATGTTTAGAGTGAAACTAAAATGAATTATTATTATCACTGCAAACTTCTTTAGAAATGAACAGATGATATTGATATTGATTAATATTCTTTATTTTTTCTGTAACCTAATAAAGTGAAAGGATATGTTCCAGGTATTTGATTCCTTTCTGTTAAACTTCCTGTAACCCCAGGATTTATCTTCACTGCTTCGTCTGAGCCTCTGTTCTCTTGAAATGCCTTGCTCATACTCTGAGGTGAGCCCAAGCCAGCTTTATTTTTGCTGCAAATTGATCATGTCAGCATCACAATTGGAAGTATTTGGTAGTAGTTACTGTAACCAAAATAAGGCAATTTACAAGGTAGTCTTCACAGAATCAAAGCTGCACGTATTGATCTGGAAGAATGTTCTTTCTAAAGCTCCCTGACTGAATCCACAAAGAGAATTTACAGAAGGGCAGAATTGACAGAAATAAAATACCTGAGGAAAATTCATTAATCATACATGTTTTTAATGAGTTCTGGTCCCTGTTACAATTAAAAATATAAAAGAAATCAAATTCTGAAAATAGGTGTAAATCTTTGCAGTCTTGTAGCTAATTAACAAAGCAAAAAGGATGCTCAATGCTGACATCAGTACATCTAGTGCATTTTGATTAAAATTTGGTAATATCTCCAAGGGATAGGAAATTAATGTGAGATTAGATGAAAAATATAATAACCACTGGTATTAAATCACTCTGATTAATACCAAGCTGAGGAGAAAAGGAAAAAAAAATATTTAAAAGATCAACGCTCTCTACCTTTGCTTTTCTTGCACTTGATGTTGATCAATTGCTCATTTCCAGTAAAATGGCTTTTTAGGTTACCATAATTCAAATTTAAATTATATCTCCTGCAGTATAAAAAGAAAAGAAAGTAAAATACATTAAATGTGACTCTAAGTGGGAAATTTTAGCAGGAAATCCTGCTTGACAGACACTTGTGTGTATTGTGTATTACTTCATTTGTTTCAGCTTAATATACATTCCAATTCAGACTTCTTTTTTGTTCAGACAAATGTGAGTTACTCTCCAGCTTAATGTGACTGTTTTCCTGTCGTCAGGATTTGAGCCTGCTTAATAAATTAAGATTTTCTTCCACTTTGAGAAAGTAGAAAATGAATTTGAAAAATGATTTCAGAAAACAGTAAATAAACAAGTGATGTTTTGCTCCTGTGTAGTGAATAAAACTGGCTATGAATTTAGAAGAGATCTTGCTGGCTACATTGCAAATAGATATGGAGGATAACGTGGTACCCACCTCAGATTCAGTTTCTGGGGAAAAAAAACAACAAAAGAGACAAGTAAATAAGTATGGATAGTTTTTCTTCATTAAAACACTGTAAGAACTGGCAAATAATATGATGCCTCCCTGCTATCTCCCATGGCAACTATAGATTCAGAGAATTTTGTATTGCACATGAGCAAGTTGTTGTGAACAGGATTATTTTGAAGGCCAGTTTGAAATACTCTTTTTTGAAATGTGAGAGAAAGGAAGATAGAGCAGTAGTCACGAGTAGAACTTTATATTTTAGTTAATTTTGCCTTGAGGAAGTACATAGATCATAGAAGAGGAATTAATAATGAAGCTGATTAACAAATGATCTATTTTCAAAAGTTGAGAAGCTTACTGTATGTGTTAAAGGCTTGCTTTTAAAAATGTTCTGAGTAAAGTTGAAGAAAGAATTTATTATTTCTCTCCCTTTTATTATCATCTCTGTCAGTTATTTTAATTTGGAAAAATTAAAGAAATATGAGGAGAGGAAGACTGAAGAGCAAGAAGAATGATAAAATTTTAAAAAATGAGAACATTTGATGAAAATAATGTTTAACCTCTTTTAAATATAGATAACTTTGTACAATTTTAGAAAACTATAGAATGCATATTTTTAATCATTGAACAAAACTCTTGGGAGATCAGGGTACATATTTAACATGGATTCATATGAAGGGTAGTATAATAATATTGCTGCATGGAAAAATAGAGATGAATGTCATTAGGGTAAATACAGAGAAGCAGAAAAATCTTGAATCTTTGTTTCTCTCCTTTGGACTCATTCAGACCTTCAGATCCTTCCAGACTTGTGGAGCTCAGAAGAGCACAGTGTTCCAGGTGAGGCCACACCAGCACTGGGCACAGCAGGGCAATTGCCTCTTCTGACAGGCTGGTCATGTAGAGCTTGATGTGCCCAGGTTGGGGGCTGCCCTCTGGGCTGCCAGGGCAATGCTGACTCCCACTGAGCTCCTGCTGACCAGCAGCCCCACATCACTTTCCACAGGGCTGGTCTCCTGTGCCCTGCATTACTCCATTCTAGGAGCAGAATCCAACAGAGTGGGATTACTTCTTACATTTGTAAGAACTAAATGCTGTATTTCACTTGTGTTAAATGTCTGTGTTTAAAGTGTCTTAACATCATTTTTGTTCTTTCCTGTCCATTTATGTTAGGGTTAATCGGTGCAACATTTTTTCCCAAGGGGAAAAAAACCCAAGAGGAACACTTTATCTCATAGAAATGCTTTTTCTAGTGATGGGTAAATTAAATATAAAAGTCAAGAAGACACTTTCAGATGATTTCCAGCCATTTCTCTCCCAGTTTGTACTCATGTCTGACATTATTCTATCCCAGGTTCAGAATCCAGCATTTGTTGCTAAAGTTCATTCTATTGATGATGCACAAGAACTATTCAGCAATAACTAAAATAAATGCATTATTAACACTGTGTTCATAACAAATCCAAACCATGGCAACCTTGGAGCTATACTTGTCCCTTGAGAGAACACCTCCCATTTTGATATCATCAACAAACTTGCATGCAGGTTGTTGACAGAGATACTGAACAGAGCTGTCCTTAGATCTGAGCCCTGAGGAGCACTGCTGGTGACCAGTGGCAAGCCAAGTATAGGCTCATTCATCAAAACACTTTGAGCCTGCCCTTCAGCCAGCTCTTCACCAAGCATGCTCTGCATCTGTCCAGAAGGATGCTATGAGGGAAAGCATCAAAGACCTGACTAAAATCCAGAAAAACTTCATTCACTGTTTTCTGCTCATCCACTAGCCAAGTGACCTTATCACAGAAGGATATCAAATCAGTTAGACAGGATTTCCCCTTCATGAGTTTGTGTTGACTGTGCCTGATGAGTGCATTGCCCTTTAAATGCCTTTCAATAGCACCCAGTGTGACCTTCTCTGTAATTTTTTCCAGTTACTGAGGTTAGACTAACAGGTCTGTGGCTTCTGTATTGCACTCCTTTATCATACAGCAGAAAATTCACAATGCAGGAGAAAGGGTATTTGATTTGCCTTGCCCTTGTCAGACACCTTTAGCAGAATTTAGACAGCAACAAGGACTGGTTTTCATTATTGAAACCAGGATCAACCCTTACAGGAGATGTGTAGCTGATGAAAATCTTTGCAGTTCTTTGTATTGCAGACCTGGTTCCAGACATTTCTTCTAGATTTTCACTGGATTTTGTAAGAATAACACCAACAAGGACCATTCTTGTGATTGTATCTGGTTATTATACCTACACTGTCTTGGTTAAGGAATATATAAAGTCTAATATAAAGTCTTACATTCTCAGACCCTTATTTGTGCTTCCTTGACACCTAGCTAAGGGCAGAGGGTCTGGCTTCCACTTTTCACTGAATACCAGTCAAGACTTAGATTACCTAGAGATCAATTTTTTTTTTTTTTTTTTTTTTTTGTAAAATGTAAGCAATTGTCTGTGACCAAATGTATCAACTTGTATCATTCCCAGTAGGTTATGTGAGATACAGACTAATGTCAGGCCAGGTCAGTTTGTGCTGCAGGTAAGGGTAAGGCTGAGGTCTTCACTATGATGCAACAAAGGACTTTTTCACAATGACAATGAAAAAAGCTCTGGGCATGTACTGCTTATATGCATTTGAGCTCAAGCTTATCTCTCTTCTTATGTGATGTTTTGTGATGTTTTATGATCTTATGGCTGTTTCCAAATATTGAGGTGAAGATTTTATCTACTTTCAAATATTTTAAAAATACCTAAAGTGTAAAACTGTTAGTAAAGAGGACAGGTTTTGTTTGTGACAAAGGGCACAATTTCTCTATATTTTTAGATTATCTATCTATCTATCTATCTATCTATCTATCTATCTATCTATCTATCTATCTATTAAATATATATTTTATATGAAGAGCCTGTTTCTCTTGGCTAACTACAACTTGACAACAGGGTAACTAGTGCCAATGTAGAAAGGCATTGATACTGTGGATATCTCTCTATACTTTTTTCTGTAAATAATTCAGATGAAGTTAAGCAAGAGAAAGTAACATTGTGAAATGATTCACTGTTTTAACATTATGCTGCTTTTTTACTCCATTCTGGGAATTTTTACAAACTTTGCCAGCAATTTGTCAGAGGACAGCAAGAAAAGAGCTAAGTTAAGTTTGCAGAAGAGGTATACCAAAAGAATAAAAAGATGGAATTATACAGTTGTGTTCTGGGTTGGTGTTTTGTCTGCTCATCTCCCGCTCCCACACCTCGCTGTCTGCATGGAGCTGCCGCCGGTGCCCTTTCTCCCCCCCTGGGGGGTTGGTGCCCCGGGGCTGTGCTTGCTTGGCTTGCCCTGCTGCTGCTGCTGCTGCTGCTGTTGCTTGCTGTGCTAGCTACCCCGGCCGCTGCTTCTGCCCCGCTGCTTTTTGCCCTATTGCTTCTGCCCCGCTGCTGCTGCTGCTGCCCCGGCTCTGCCCTGGCTGCTGCTGCTAAATCAGGAGTCGCACCAGCACCTCTAGAAATCTCAGCCCTGATTTTATATAAACTGTAAACTGTGTAGAGGAAGCTTACAACATTAAACATCAGAAAGATGATCTCTTTAATACTAAAGGAGAACTGCACATATCCTAATAACGATGTAAAAAATTCAGAGGAGACAAAGGGAAGCAAAGGCTGAAAAGCCTCCTCCCCTGCTTCTCCTCTAATAAACTGGATGCATATCCATAACCAGGATCCAGAAGATATCCCTGGAACCGATTCTAGCATTTTCATAAACCTCTTACAAGCCATTGCAACCAAGCCCAGTCCAATCAATATTTTGGTCATTGTCCCTCTAGTATAAAAACTACAAATAAGGGATAGTACTGGAGCTATTTCCGGGCAGGAAAATAACCCCAGAGACCAAAGAGGCATTAAAACCTCAAAAAACCCCAGTATCCAGAGCCACATACTGAAATCCATTCCAAACAGCATTATATACAGTTACACAGTTTTTTCCACTTTTTTCGTTCCCCGTACGGGCCACCAAATTATTTGTCCAAGTTTAGGACAAAACTGGGGAAAAGCCTCCAAAGGAGCCCCCCAAAATAAACCCCCCTCACAATTCCTCCCCCCCACTGGGCTCGGAGAGAATTTTACTCGGGGGGAAAAGTGGAAAAAACTTGTTTATTAACAAACACAAGAAAAAACACTTCCCAGCAACAGGAAAGTACAATCCCAGATGACAAAAGAACTGTTTTCACCGAAGTGAGAGACGGTCGCTGCTGGGAAGGGCGAGAAGCTTCTTGGGCAGGCTCCGGAGGCAGTCTCTGATGCTCAGGTCCCATCCGGAGCCGGTACAGATCTTGGAGCTGAAGGAGAGAAGGGGGAGGGGAAACGCATTGGCGATGTCAATGGTGGCATACCACCTTGCTGCCTTGGACTCCAGCTCGTACTGCAGCTCCAGCATGTCTGGCACGGCAGTGCTCAGCGGTGGAGTCACTTCATTCAAGGCACGATAGTCCACAGTTAGTCTCCATTCTCCATTAGATTTTCACACAGGCCAGATGGGGCTGTTGAAGGGTGAGTGGGCTTTGCTAACCACCCCTTGACTCTCCAGCTCACGGATCATCTTGTGAATGGGGATCACAGCATCTCGAGTTGTTCTATATTGCCGGCGATGTACTATTGAAGTGGCAATGGGCACTCGTTGCTCTTCTCCTTTCAGAAGTCCTACTGTAATGGGATTCTCAGCTAGTCCAGGCAGGGTGTTCAATTGGCGGATGTGTTCTGCCATTACAGCCGCTATCCCGAATGCCCACTTAAGGCCTTTTGTATCCTTAAAATACCCGCTCCGAAGGTAATCTATGCCCAAAATGCATGGGGCCTCTGGACCAGTCACAACAAGATGTTTCTTCCATTCCCTTCCAGTTAAACTCACTTCAGCTTCCACCAGGGTGAAGTCCTGCGAGCCACCTGTTACACCAGCAATGGAAACGGATTCTTCCCCCACATATCTTGATGGAATTATTGTACATTGGGCACCTGTGTCCACTAAAGCTCGGTACTTCTGTGGTTTCGATGTGCCAGGCCACCGAATCCACACAGTCCAAAAGACACGATTTTCCCTCGCCTCACCCTGGCTAGAGGCAGGGCCCCTCTAAGCCTGTTTATCTTTCTTCCCTGGGACATGCATCTTAGAAGTTCCTTCGAGAGGGTCAGACATGTCATTATCACTATCATATTTGGCACTTTGGGTACGGGCAACAGGAGCGGCTCTCCTTCGGATGGAACTTCCTCTTTCAATCTTGCCTTCCTTCAAACCCAGAACAAGTTGATGGCCACAAAACAATGTTTTTGGGGTTTTTTTGGGTGGGAGGGTGTATTTTAAATAACATTTTTTGGGGGGTTGTGAAGTTTTAAAGTTGGTAAATGCAGAGAATAGTTGAACTAATCTCAAATTTAAGAAACTGTAGTTTTTATTTATGGAATAATGAAGGTTAAATATATTCAATCATCAGTATAAATTTTCAAAAATTAAGAGAGTCTAATATGAGACAACTGATGCTCAATGTACTGATCTCTTCTGTGATCTCACTAACCTGTAACAACTTTGGCCTTCACTCATTAGCTGCTTAGGCAAAACTGAATGCTTAAAAAAGCAGTTCTGAGAAGAGGAATATTATTCATAACCTGCAGATCACATGAAAGGTTTATGGTTTGTGACTGTTAGATTTAACATTGCTAGATATGTGTGGACAGAGCTATTAACAGTAATCATACTCATCTCTGCAGTACTGACTATTTTCTACATGCACTGAAGAAGTGAAGGAATAAAAACTCCCCACTGAAAAAGTTTACAGCTTGTCTTTCTTGACAGCATAAACAAAAGAGAAAAATGGTGAGCAGCTAAACCCAGCAAAAAATTATGAAGACATGCATATGTACCATAAACTCCATAAAACTCTTGCTTGCCTCTGATGGCTCAGAGTTTATTTACTCAGAAGTTGGTAAGATTTCTCTGTATTTACTTGTGTAGCTCATTATTTTCAGTTATTTACAGGAGCCACTAGTAATGGTTTACAGACTTTTTAATTATGGAGCCACTTTTGCAAAATGGGTTCTATTTTCATCAGTATTATGTTAAATGCTGTCATGAGTAAGTATGTTTCTGTTAGATCAGAAATCCAATTTATAACCAACACAACTCCACTTGTGTCATGACATCTAGTAAAGAACTACCAGCTCAGGATAGGACTTCACAGAACAGCTCTAGGCACTGAAGAGATATATGGATTAAGGACCTGTACATCAAACAGACATGTCCAGAAATATTCTGTCTTCAGTAATCTGATCATTTAAACCAAGAAATGTTCCTGTGCTCAGAAAGGAAAGAGATATATTTCTTTAAAAAAAGAAATTTGTATCTTCTTTGTGCAAAATGAAGATCCAAGCCAATTAATAACAACGATTCTCACAATCAAGAGCAAGTCTCTTGAATCATTAATGAGATGAGTTCAAAGTCCCAGAAACTAATAATTTGTGTACCTCCAGCACTAAGTGAGCTCATCTTTCTTGTCTAGCTCTTCCAGTGTCAGAGAGACCCTGCATATAATGCACCATATTAGTGATAACTTCTGAATTAACAGTGTAATTGCACTTGGCATTCAAGTTCCACTCTGTGCCAGGCAGTGAAAAAAGTGAGAAAGGAGACAGCTTGTCTCCAGCACCATAAGATAGGATTGAACTCTCCTCTTTAAATTTTTTCAGTGTAGGTGGCAGTGCATGAGATGGATGTCTAGGCTTCCAAGAAATGCAGAAGAGAGTGAATCAAAAATCGTTAATGCAATCTGAAGAATAATTTATCTCTCCAGAATTAGGTAGGCAGGCTTAGAGCCAGGTGCGTAAACACGTTATGAGATGTTCTACCATATTTAAGATTTCTCAGAGATATTGAACGAAATGAGGTTGGACTAGATGATCTCCAGATATCTCTTCCAACCCTAAAAATTCAGTGAATCTCTGTTACTCCAGCACAATGTTGAAAAATATGGTACTGGATCTACAGAAAACTTGTCCTCCTCTGACCTAGCAGCTGGAGGAAAAATGGGGCAGGGAAAAGGAAATCTGTCTTTTCAGTGTAAAAATAAGAAGATAATCTAAACCAGTACTTTAATAGATAAGGAAATATTTATGTGGGTTTTTTTAATGTATTTGTTTGCACGCTAAAGAAAAAAAAAAAGAGGGGAAGATGTTGAAGAATATGAATAAAGTAATTTAATTTTCTTTAAAAAGTGCAGATGAGCTTATGGCACAGTAAGACTCTGAGCACAGCTTGGGGAATGAGTGTGATCATTAGCTGCAGTAAACTAGCAAATCTTAAGGAATTAGTGTAAATATATAAGTACTCAGTTTTTATAGCCAAAGACAAAGCAATGGTCTTCAAGTTTAATTTGAAATTTAGATTCTTCTGAGAAGGCTTCAGTATCCCATCCATCCATTTAAATTAATCAACAATTGATTCACTTCAGTAGTCTGATTAGAGCTACACATACTATGACCCAGTAATCCAGGTCTTGGCTACAGACACTTAAAAAAACATGAAACTTTTTTTTCCCCTTTTGCTTTGGCATAATCTCCTGATTTAAAATATTCCTGTTCATTCCTTTCCTGAGGCATTGTCCAAAGGAACAAGTAATTGAGAGGTATCAAGTCACGCCAAGAACAATTAAGAAAGGATTTGAAGCAATTAAAATCAAAGAAATCCTAAATCTATGGCAGAGGAGGTTTTGACAAAAAGATTAAGAAAGAGAGGAAGGATTTAAGGAATGTTACCTATTAGGCAGTAATACCAATTTAACCCTGTATGCACTTCATGTGTTAGACATATATATTCACAGGAGAGGGTAAAGTTAGACTGATAGTCTTTAGACTATCATTTAGACTGATAATCTTTTTCATTATACATATCTATTGATTTCAAAATACTAATAAAAGGAAAAATTGTGCATTAAATAGCTTTGTGGACCAGCAGCAAAAAAAATCCTCTTTGTAAAATATTGTTCTGATGTGCTGTACTGCTTCTCCCCCACAAAAGATCTCTAGTGACCTAGCATGCTTCTTATGCTTCTTATTTTGATTGAGATATGACACATTTTTACTGCATCATATGAAATTATTCAAATATGTAACTATTCTATTCATATAGAGCAATTTCTTTCTTATCAGTACACCAATTTTTCCTTGCTATTATTTTGTTTCAACTGTCATCAAAATATAAATCCATGGGCAAATGTAATCAGTTTAAAAAATAAGTTTCAGTCTATAATACCAAAGAAAAATAATACAATTGTGTTTTGGGCTTAAAAGTTAATTTATGAATCTACAGTCATTCTATAACTTCAGGCAAGAAATAGCTACTGTTAGAATTTTGACACATAAAGTGTTTCAAATTACATCCTGGATTTCATACCTTTGGGACACAAATTTGTCTAGGCCACATTTTAAAAGCAATGCAAAAGTAGTGGTTCTTTAAGGGAAAATATTCAGTTTTATCAGGGACACATTGATCAGAAGAAGGAGTACTGGGGGAGGTGGAATTTGACAATTCTCAATTGTCCTTACCATCTTCTCAGGTTGTGGAGCTGAATTATGCCTGTTCACAACTGGAAGCTCTGCTTTGTTTCCTTCAGCAGACAACCCAAAGGGACTAATCTGGCAGCCAGAACAAGAGATGTGTCAGGGACTGTGGAGCAGATGGGATGCACACCAATATTTCCCAGATCCATAACCTAGGGAGGAACCTGCATGTAAAGGCAATCAAAACATGGTTGTTTGAACTCATTGAGTCCTCTTTGCAGTTCAATTAACTTTAAAAGAAAGGATGAGACTGTGCCTCAATAGGAGAAATCTTTCAGTTCTGGTTTATTAACTTTAGACTCCATTGGGACTAAAGCATAGAAATGTGGAAGGATAACTACATGCTCTGGTGATTGATTGTAAGCTATTTTTAAACTTTTAAATTAAATTCTGATTACCAAATTTTTAAAGGAAATTTAGATTATGGACAAAATTTTCATATTTAAGGAAAAAAACCTACAAAAAGCAGAAGCAAAACTGCAATAAGCACAATATGGTAGTCTAATTTTATTTATACTAGACAGTTTTATGCTACTCCACTACCACAGAGAGGTTTGGAAATACTTGCAAAAGTAATTTATGCTGACTTTAAAGCCCATTTATGCTGCCAGAACAATGATAACCGAGTCACTGAGCTTCTGAGAGTCACAGCAGACAACATTCATCAAAAAATTCTAAGCGCACACTTACTCATTGCAAGTGTCTAAAAATATTATACATCATGAACACTAAAGAAATTACAGTCAGCAAATCAAGAAGGAAAAGTTGTCATGTGAGCCAGGCATCGAATTACAGAGGATTTTGCTCTGGAATTTTCAAATTGTAAAGCTTTGCTGGGGCCAGAAATAAATTTCTGCAGAGTGGTCTGAAACTTCCCTTTAACAGAGAATGCAGACAAATTGGAATTAACTTTGTACTATCTATAGACCTAATCTATAGATTGCAAATTATTTGGAAAAAATTGCCATGATCATTTAAAAATGGCAAATGTTGAAGCAACTAAGATTCAGAATAGGTGGGCAATCAAATCGTTGTTGGCATAAACCTTTGTTATTTCATTATAAATGGCTATTTCAGCTCTTCAAAGGAGTTATTTCAGAAGGAAACAAAATTAAAATCATTATGACTAGCAGCAAAAGTTGACATATTTCTCCTATCCAAACTCTTGATGTACATCTATCTTGCAAAAGTAAAAAGGAGCCAAATAATTCTTTCGATGATGCCATTTTTTTAAAAAAAAGCCAAAATCCTAAAGTTACAAGATTCCAATATTTTACAAACAGTGATATCTTTTTTGAGATATCCTTCTTCAATTTATCCCTTTCTCCCACCTAATTTACTCTCTATACAAAAAGATCAAAAAAATTCATTTCTAAAGGTATTTCTCGTTGCAAAAATATATTAAGTTTCACATAATACAGCTGGAGAATTGAAAAGTATTCAATTTATAAATGTAATTCTGCAGTAGACTACTTGTTGAAATTGGGAACACTTTGTAAAAAGCCATCCACATTTAAGAGGCAAAGATTCATCATGTAATGATTAAATCCCTGGTAGTCATTAAAATGAAGGAGGCTGCTGAAGAGCAACTTCAGATAAAGACTTGCAGAGAATAAAGTAAAAATTATCCCAGACAGACAAACACATGGTACATGTGACATCAGTTCCAAAGAATTTACCCCTTTATTCTGCAAACTAATTCCAGACATAGTCAGCTAATGAGCAATAGCTCATGACATAACTGAGATAGAGGCTTTTCTTCTTTGCTTGTCTTCACCTTCTTTAATATTAATGTCAGCTCACAATGCTAAAAAACTTTCAACTCACACACTGGAAACTGAAATTTAGAATATAATCCAGCAATTGGGGCAATGTGACAGATCAATTGGAATTGGCAATTTACATTTATATAATTTCAAGTATCTTTAAATGTTATTAGTGTTGGCCTTTTGTCTTGGTGATGCTGGGACATACCAGGCTGTTTCTAAAATTGTGGTAAACAATCTGGACTGCACATGTGGAATTCAGTAAGTTCTCTTGTGTTATTTGATGTGTTTCTTTGCACTATCCTATTTGCTAGATATAGAAAGAGACTCCTCCTTCTGCTGATCTCTCTGGAAGAAATGCCACACGTGGGCTGTTTTGTAAAGAGTACCAGAGTACACTTTCTGGGACCACATATCTCAGTCTCACAGAAACCAATTTTTATATGCCTTCACAAATTCTGCATTCCTTCCAGACCATCTGCTTAACAGATAATAGAACCAGCTGACACATATTGAATGAAGTGTCATTCAGGTTTAAGGGAAAAGAGATTTCCTGGATTAATGATTAACAAATGACGGCATTAACTGGTTGATAAATCTTTCAGAACCTCCTTACATATATAACAGGATGAGGAGAAGGCTTCTCCCTTCCTGACTTTAGACTGCCTTGCTGAAGAATTTCTTTAAAGAAGTGCAATTGAGAAGATAAGGGTCAAAGACTACAGAGTTCAAACATCAGTAGGTGTGCAGGAACAGACTAAGAAGACATTTTTATGCTATATTAAATCTCAAAATCAAAGTTTTGCGTATCAAAATGTGCACCATTTGTTTCTCAGTCATTTGCACATAAAACAATGAAAGTCAGGGAACTAGATTTTCAGTTTTTTAGTCTCTAAATTCAAACACTCTCTGCAGTGCTAATATTTCTCCTAGACAAAACATTGGAAGCAAAAATCAGAGTGCAAAAAGTGGTGTGTACCCAAAGACATTGAAAATGTGATATATTAAATACGTGCTAGGTTTTATGAGTGTGAACCTCAAAAGTTGCTTCAAGCCTGTAAGTAGGTAAAACCTTTTTCCTATAATCAGTTTTCAGCAAAGAAAATTGTAGCTGACCTGAAAAGCACTGTCACCTTCACATATAATCCACAAAACTGAAAATTCCATCTCTCTGTTCAACTTTACCAGTGGTTATTGTCATCAGTGCCCATTCTACTGACTATTCCAGAAATAAAATTTTTCATTTATTTATTTTCTCAGCTTCTTTCCTGCTCATTTTCACCACAACTGTTTGTGTACTATTCTAAAAGCATATCAAGAAAATGCAGTGATAAATGTACTTATACTGCTAAAATACCATTTTAATAATAATTTGGATCTGCTTTAAACTAATTCTAGTCAACTAAGTGGGAAAGGAGCAGTGGTGCAGCACAGGGTGAAAGTGGAGGGAGATGAAACTTTCCTGAAAATAACTGCTTAGCCATAGAATAAAGCAGGGCATAAAATATTGGGCCTCTTCTCTGCTTGAGTGACTTCTGGCCAGTGGATAGAAGCAAGGCCTAACTTAGAACAAATTTGTATCACATGGGACAGTAGGTAAAATCATAAGTAATTTTTGATATTCTCTGGAAAACATTAATAATCTCTGCAGTTGGGGAGAATTTCTGTTCAGAATCCTGCCTAAATCTGTGAATTCATAGCCCCTGCCCTCCATGCTGAATTTGATCAACAGCTCAATAGAAATTTTGAACTATCATCAACTATTACCTGAAAGTTTGCTCACGTGAATGTGTGCTGTACCACTGTGCTGTGCCCACATTTTTTTTCAGCTATTTCTCTGGTTATATTTTTAAGTACTGAGAATGCAAATATTTCCTCTAAATTCTCTTTATAATAGTCATTTATCATGTTCTGTACTCTCTATGCAATGAGGGTCAAAATAAATCTATTAGGCAACATTTTGGATGCAGTCTTATATTAATAGAAAAAGTTGAAGTTACCACTTGGGAGACATAGACAAATTATTTTATTCAATTCTTCTGGCTATCTTTAGTTAAACACAATTTCTCAAAAAAGAAAAAAGATGATAAATGAAAGAAATGGTTGAATGGAGAGAGTGAAAAAGAGCAAGAGAGAAATGTGGTGAGCAGGATATAATATTGCAGTGGAAATAAACTCTTTAATTATGCACTGACAACTCCTCCCATTTCCACCATGACTGAAATACCTCACATCAACTAATTAAGACTATGTTTTGGTCAAATATTAGATTTTGAAAAGCAATATTATCTTTGGAAAATGACAAATTATGATGAAGTTAAATGGATACATTTGCATTCTGTTGGAAGATTTAGTCATTCCTACATTAAAATTTGTTCTTGGGTATTTTTTACCTTTTTCTGACAAGCATGAGTTCTCTTGGGGTCTTAATCTACTTTTCTTCTAAAAAATTCTACACATGCTAAGCTACTTCAGGGCACCTAAAGCAATTCTGATTTTCAGTCAATTCCTGGTAAGTGGAAAGGAATTATCTCAAGTGCAAGACAAAGTGCAACTAAAAATCTGCTGAACTATGTTTTAAAAGTACTTTTTGGTAATTGTAATGTTGACCACTTGGAAAGGGATGAACAAAACCAGAAAAAATATTCCTGAAAAGGTTTCATGTGAAAGTGGAAGATAGTGATAGCAAGAATAGAAAAGTAAACTGAATGAAGTAGGTCTATTTAAGAAGCCCAAATATTTGAGGTCTTTATCATGAAAGAAAAGTTAAATCAAAACATAATATTTAAAAATTAATATAAACCACTGTTTTCCAGGGAGATGATATTTTTTTCATTGCATAAAGCATTGATTGCTACAGTCCCATGGAAATAAACAGACCAACACTTAATCTAGAGCATGAGTACTGAAATCACCAGACAGCTGATTGCCTTCACTGTCAGACAAAGATGCAAAAAATATGCAAGATTTATCATCATTGAAGCTCCTGAAAATATTCTTAACTGAGCTTGACTGACATCAGACATACTCCATATACTAGACAAGATAGAGATGTGGGAGATTTAGATGTCAAATTAAAGAGCATAGAAGATAAATTCACAATAAAAGGATTAGGAACAAGCAAGCTTTTTTACAAAAATTCATGCATTAATTAGCAATATTTGATTAAAAAGAAAATAATTTTGATGTGTCAGTGGGTCACCACCAGCAGAATAGTGTTTCTACTCTTTGCCACAAAAGCCATAATAAAATCCTAATAAATAAATGCAGGATGCATTGTCATTTATAGATAAAAAGATATATCCAAATAAGAATATGAAAAAAGTGTCATTTTTGTCAAGCAGTTGTCACTTGCAAAAACTGCAAACAAAATACTGACTTAAGGAAAACCAAATGTACACCTGCTGACTAGGAGAAAACATTCTTTGACAGAGTCTCAGAAAATAAAAAAAAAATAAAAAAAAACTTCTAAGCTTCTTAAAAGTTTCTCAGCCTAAAAAGGTGCCAAAGTTGAGCAGCACAATGCGGCTACAAGATTTTCTGAAGCTACTTTAAACTGAGTAGAATCTAAGAATCATGCTAGGATGGACATATTGCAGCAAAGCCTCCTCATGCACATTCAGATGTGCTTCTCAAAGCTCAGCATGGCACTTAAGTTATATTTAAAATTTTACAAAGGAAGTGGATATATCTGCTTTTCAGAACTGAGCTGAAAAGTAAGTCTGTAAAGGAAAGTGTGGATTTAAGTGAAGATAACTGACTGTGCTGTATTGATGCCATTTTATGTCAGCATGCTACTGAAAAAAAGTAACGTAAAAGTCTGAGAAGCAGTAACTGATTTTTAGAAGGGGAAACTGGAAAGGTGAGAGAATCCACAGGTTCAGAATACAAAAGACTATGTAAATACAATGAAAGAGGAAATTAGAAAGGCTACTTTAAAGGCTTTATAAATATGGGACAAACCATTATTCAATTATTTTAGTTCTGTCTAAAATCAATTAATATCCTCAAAACACCCCAAACATTGGTTTTAGCAACTCAACCTTATTTTCACAACTTATTGCTCAAGTTCTCATGGAAGCTGATGGACACAGTGTTTAAATTCTGCTCATTAAACAATTGCACTTCATAGAGCACAGGAGACATAAAAGTATAGGTAGAAATACAGAATACCAGTGCAAATATCTATACCTCTGCTACTTCATCATCCTCACTGGCTTTTTCCTCAAATTAGATTTCTTAATAAAGTCCAAAGTCATTCTTTTCCATTTTCCATCTCATCTGTCACTGTCTGCTCTTTCATCAAATCTTGGAGGTTTTTTTCTGGTTTGTGCTTAGGGCTTTCTTAGGGTTTTTGTTTGTTTGTTCCATTATTTGTGCAATTTGGTGGTTTTTTTTGTTTGGTTTTTTGCTTGTTTTGTTTGTTTGTCTCTGTCTCTACTTCTTTAGAGGAAATTTAAAAAGAACATTTTCTTCATAACTGTATGATTTGCTTTTTTTCCTTAATCCTCTTTCCTAAAATATTATTTAGTTGCTTCAGTATGCAACACAGCTTTGAATAATATGAATTGCACTGGTATGGTGGGGTAACAAAGCCTTGCAGTTCTTAACAAAACAGGGGGAGAAAATAAGGTTAAAAACTCATGGATTAAGATGAAGACAGTTTAATAAAGGCTTTAATAAAGGCCCTGAATAAAGGCAACAGCCATGTGCTAAAGCAAAGAGAACAAAAAACCCCTCATTTTTCCTGAAGGTAAGGACACAATGCCCAGTTACTTCCAGGGAAGTAGAGCCTCAGCACGCTTGGTGGTTGCTTTTCAAGACAAATATGTTAATATCAAATGCCTCCCCTACTCCTTTCTCTCTATTTTTTATTGCTGAGCACAATGCCATGTTATGGAATATGCCTTTGGTCATTTTGGGTCAGCTCTGCCTCTCACAAACTCTTGCCCAGCCCCAGCCTACTGGCTGGGTGGGATTGGAGAGACAGCCTTGATGCTGTTTGAGCACTGCTCAGCTGTACCCAAAGCACTGGTGTGTTATCAACATCCTTCTAACTACAAAGCACAGAGGGATGAAAACTGCCATGGAAAGAGTCCATCAGAGCCAGAACCAATAAAGAAATACAGTCCTTTGTTCACAGGACCACTAAGGTTTTGTAATAATCACCACCCCTTCAGACAGCAATGGAGACAGAGCAGAAGGAAAATTGTATTCATTGCTTAGCCATGAAGAAATTCACCCATGCTACTTTTAGAAAGAAGTCTCAGGAGTGAAAATGAGCATGGTGATTTCTAAGATCAGTTAATTTGTTTTTAAAGTATAGATTTTTTTTTTTTTTAGAAAAAATCTCTTAAGCTTTTTAATGCTGGAATTTGAGAAACCCCACTGGTTGTGCATGTGGAGGCTTGCCATGCACCTAAGGTGCACACCCACCTTCAAGTGATGCTCGTTTTTCGGGTTTTTTTCCCCTTGACTCACACTGAGCATCATGTGTAATGCACCATTATATGTGATGGAACATGGCTTTCCTTAGCATAGAGGTGATTTCCAAGCTTGCATAAAAATATTTTTAATTTCTATTTTGTTTTTTCTTCTGCTCAGATTTCTCTGCACTTCTGATTCTACTTCTGGTTCATAGGCACATATCTATAAATCCCTGAGTGATATTTTCACATTTCCAAAACAGTAGCTGCAGAACCTGTTTAGGCTTGCCATTCCAGGCATTTAGTAAGAGCATTCATCAAAAAGTTCATAGATTTTCAATATATTTCCAGACATGACAAAAGTTTAAAAATTTATTTATTTTCCCAGCACTAATCTTTTTATTTAGAGTGTAAAAAGATCACTGTTCTAGACTGTAAAAAAACCCCACCAACAAAAAAAAAAAAAAAAAAACAACCAACCTAAAAAAGAAAGACTTAGGGTAAAGTTTCCTATATTAATAGGAAAGGTCTCTTCCTAATATATTTGATTACATTTTAAGAGCTAGCTTATGCTAATACTTTATTAGTTTATATACAGAATCAATCTCTTTAAACAGGGACAAAACTAGGCATTCACATCCATTTATTTGTCAAAGGAATTTTTAAAAAGAAGTCCAGCATCAATCACTATAAAATGATTACCAACTATAATTGCCTGCTAATTTAAGAATTTACCTGTTTCTCAAGATGTATTTAAGCATATTTCTATCTCAAGTTTTTTTGCCTTCTGTCTTTCCACCAAGAGGTCTATCATATGCATTTATATTCACTGAGGGAATACAAATTATCACAGTTCTATTCTCTGCTAGCAAAACTAATGTCAGCACTAATTATATAAACTTAAGCTTGTGAAAGGAATTTTATTTTGACTTTAGTTTTAAAAGAATCATAGAATAAAGATTAAAAAAAGATTTGTTGCTAAGTGTTAAAAAAAAATAAGAGAGGGAAAATACTAGGCTTTAAAAAAAAAAAAAGTAGGATAAACTAACCTTTCTGTGGATTATGGAAAAACAGTTATCAATCTGCTGCCAAGTTTTGAATCCTAATTTAAAATGTGATGTTCTTTGCAAGTTCCTAACCTCAGAAGGAAGTTGTGGTTGCAGGATGCAGATGACAAGAGTGCTGTTCTTTCTCTGGCAAAAATATGTGCAGAGAGCTAAAGCTAGAGACTTACTAAAGCATGAATCATTGTTTGGCACAGGGAGCAAATCTTAAAGAATGTAACCATCAGTTTTCCTAATATTATGTATAGTACTAAATCCGATGAAGAACAGTTTACTTGAAAGCTCTTTTGCTAGATCCTGCCTTTGCCAGTTTGTTCTGATGAAACCTCTTTTCTGGACTAATGCAAACATTGTCTTGCAGACAGATATAATATTTTTGCCTGTACTCAGAAGCAGAAACGAAGAAGAATACTATGGGCAAAATATTTGCCATCCTGCAGAGAATGGTCTGAATTTCAAGTGCTGCCTTAAAGAAACAAAACTAATTGAAAGCATGAGTTTATTTGAATTTTTATATTTTATTAGAAGAGGATGTGGTCAGAAATAATCTATTATACCATTTGTGTGTTCTGCACTGATTCATAATGTCTTGTGTGAGTGATGAATGTGGATGTTTGTTTTTCTTAATACATAAAATTCTTCCATTATCACCCTTTCCCCATTTTTAAACCTGTTAAGTGTTATGCTTTCATAACGATGATTTTTTACACCATTGATTCTTGTAGTTGTCAATGCTGCGCTCTGAAATCTTACAAAGTTTTTTAAGGAATATCAAAGAAATCTTTCAACATAAAAATCTGGGAACCAATTTTCTAGAAAATGAATGTCACGCTACTTAAAATGTCCTCAAAAATAAAGTCATGGAAGTGGTAGGCTTTGAAAACCCCAAATACCAGCTCGAAATATGTGTCTAGAGAAAATAAGATATTACTTTCCAGTTTCTGCAGCAATATTCACTGGACAGAAAATGAATAGTTTTGCGAAAACACTTCCCAGAGCCATTTTTAATCATAGGAACCCCCATTAAATTACAGTTAAATGTAGGTAAGAGAAGAGCAGTAGTTCAAAATACAGAAGAATTTTTTGGCATTTAAAAGGTCTTTGCAACTAGAATTTTGGGAATATTGGTTCATGCTAACTGTTATAAATCAGACAACTGAAAGGGTATTCTCAAGATGAATTATTAACTACACTATTTGGTTTTATTCACGAATCAGTCTAATTGTATGAACCAATGAAACTGCTATTAAATATTGCAATTAGATCTTTTTTCTTGTAGAATAATATTGAACAGATTATTAAGATGTGATGTAGCCTGACTGTAGATGTAGCATAGTGTTCTAAAAGCTAACTTTCTTTTGAATTAACAAAAATGTTGGGATAATTAATGTCGCTATTTTAACTATTTTCATTTGCTCCAGAAAATATTGTGCATCTGCACAGCTGTAGATTAGTGAGTGAGATGGAAGTGGGTGTCTGATATTTCTTGTTTCCTTGAGTTCCTTTATTTGGTGTTAACAAGCACCTCACAGTTTTCCAGCAAATTAAGGCATTGTAAGTTTTGAATTGTCATCTTGACAGTTGAATGTATTTAGGGTTTTTTAATTTCCAAGATATTTCATACCAATCATATTTAACAACAAACAAACAAATAACATTACAAAGAGTGACAATTTCATTTTCTTAAAGGTATCCAATATTTTCCGAATACAGACACATACAATAAAAAATTTAATAGCCTCTCTGCTAGTTTTCTTTGACCTGTGCTACATCACTTGGGTCATAATTTCATTTGTACTCCCGAATAAGTAAAATAGTAGGTGTCTAAAGGGATTTGGATCCTCATTTTCAGATCGTGTAGACAGTGTAGCTGGGCTGGAGTGTGTCTCAGTCATGGTCTATGTTCCTGACTTCTTTTGTCCAAAAAAAAGAAAAGAAAAAAAAAAAAAAAAGAAAAAAGAAAGAAAGAAAGAAAGAGAATTGAATCTATGCAATGGGATCAAGGAGATTTTTAATAATTTATACTTTTCACTGCTGAGCAGTTCCTCCTGCTAATAAAATAAAGCCAGGAGTAACCCTCCAGGCTTAAGGTTAAGACCTTGGAATGGAATTGGAGACCATAAAATCATTTCAGCTCTAGGCTTTAAATAATAATTCAGACTAACTTTCTGATCACTCTCTTTCATTTAGATACAAATCCATACCAAGCATCTTTGGATCTGTCTGGAACAAATGGGAATGAAGAACAAAGCTTCTGCTCAGATTTGTTCACAAACTGTTTCTTCAGTGCCTTTCTGCTATTTCTGTTCTTCAGTCCTGTAGGTTTTTCAGGTGTGTTTGCTGAAGGAATGGAAAAATTGTGTCTCCTATGCCCTGTTGAATGATTTAGAGGGAGAGAGTTATGGGTGGTGGTAACCCTAATCCTTGGCTGCATCCTGTCACATGTGATGGAGTGGGAGTTTCTATTCAAGGTACAGAACACCACAAGTGTGAAATGATGGCCAAGCATCAGCTGTGTAAATGGGGATAAAGGTACATGTGTACTTCAAAAACTCCTTTGGAATGTATCAAAAGGCTATTCTGGGGTTTTGTGACAGCAATAAGTCTGTTTTCAAATCTGTTTCTAGTACCTTCTAGTCCCATGTAATCACACTTGTCTATGTTTGGAAAAGCCTGTGATTGTTAGTGTTTTCATCATCTGGTCCAAAAAGATCCAGGTTGGGGGTTTTTTAAGCTTATTTTTTATTAAATATTTATTTAATGTTTTCTTTTTTTCCCCCCTGATAAAGCCATCATCCTCCCAAACCAAAACAAAACAAAAACAAAACAAAAGAAAACAAAACAAAACTAAACTAAACTAAACCAAACTAAACTAAACAAACAAAATAAAAAAACCCCAACAACCAAAAAAACCCGAAAACCAAACAAATCCAGCCATAATTGAATCAATCTACTCTAAATAAAATGTGTTTTTATAAAGTTTACTGAATTATTGTTATTGATACTAACAAATGAAAAATTCTGAAATATTTAAGAAGAAAATTTTCTTAGGCCTAATGTTTTTTCATTTTGCTTTGTGTCTGCTATTTAATCAATGAAATTGGCACTGCCTATCATAACTGATGGAGAACATTGAAAAAAAGTAGTTATTAAAATTATCTCCTACAGTCTCAAAAGATAATTTTATTAGCTATGAAAAAATGAGTCACATAAAAAAACCTACCTACTGAGCAAAGACAACATGATCCAAACTAAAATTAAAAAAAATAAGCATCTAATTCTAAAAATTATTACATAAAACTATTCTCAAAAAATGGAGGAAAAAAAGCTGGTTTACATATGTTCTTAAAATAGCTTTTAGCATTCATTGTATAAAATTTACAGTTTTCATTACTAGATATTCTGTGTCTTATTTGGAGTTTTTTATCTTTTTATGTTAGCTATATTTCACACACCATAGCAACATTTTCCATAGGTCCATAATGTAGGTCAGGGAAGGAGCAAAATACCATTATCTTTTGTAACTTAACACAATAGGAATTGTAAACATATATTTATATATATATTTTCCAATGCTCTGAAACAATATACAACTGCAACCACCAAATATATTCTTGATCAAATAATATTTGTAACTGTAGCCTGTGATTTCAGTGGAAATTCATGATGCTGAGAAATACATTCTCTTTGGTTATGCAGTAAACTGAAACTGTATTTAATATATACATATATATAATTTTAAAATTAAATTATGGGAAGAAAGATACAGAAATTTGACTTTTTAATTCTGTATTTTCTTATTTCAAGAAATAGACATGTAATAGGAAAATAGTGTTTGCAAACATTTGTCTGAAGAAAATCTGTCCATCTGATTCTGTGATATTTTCCAATTTCCCTAAAATTATTGTCAAAAGAGAAAAAACAGCAAGATGAGCAAAAATATGACCTGACAAACAGCATTGTTAATATGGAAAGAAACATTGTTTCAGAATTCTGTCAAAATATTAGGATGGCTTTTCTGAATTTTTTTTATTGGTTTAGAAATTTTTCTATCTTGGAGAAGAAAAACTGTTTTTGAATTGTAGGAGATTCATACAAAACAAAGAGCAAATTATAGAAATATGAGTTTCATAAAGAATTATTACTGCAAGAAGTCCTAATGCAATCTACAGAGATTATGATGCTATTGCATGAGTTTGGTAAGTCTTCAGTAATCAAAATAAGTAAAATGGCAACTTTAAATGACAAGGATACATCAAATGAGCAATTTAATTATTATGAGTAGATTTTTATTGAATTTTCTCATTCAATAAAGCATTGTTTTCAATAAAAATATAACTGCTCACCAAAAAGCAATGCCCAACATTAGAACCTAAGCTACTTGTGGAAGTAGATCAAATATATGTACTAATAGCTTTTTTTTGTTATTAGATTTACACTTCACTGTGCCCATGAAAGGACCACCTTAAATGTGCACTATGAGGTGTATGTGTTTTATCAGCCAACGAGATGGGATGATTGCAACACCACATTTGCACTGAGTTTTTTTGGGGTTTTTTTCTGGATTCCTTCTTTTAAGGGTAGCAACTGTGTAACTTTATCTATTAGTCTTCTAATTAAGGAAAATATTAGTAAGTGCTAAAATTATTAAGTACTTAAATTCCCAGGGATTTCGACAAGACTTTAACATATTCCTAAGTGCTTTAAAGAAACTACATGGAAACAGCAAGAAGAATATACTGTATAAAAAAATATGTGTACTAGACCTGAACAACCAGGTCTAGCATCACTCCAAATATTTTAAGTACCAATGTAATTATCAGTAAAATCCAATTGAGAAGAAACCTATCTCAGCCACTGGAGGAAAAAAAAAATACAGAACAAAGTGAGCAGAAGATTTCATTTAATGCTAAGATTCCAAATTTTAGGACACTATGTTTTACTTTTTCTGGTGTTCATGTACCTGGTTTTGGTTCTGTTTTCAAAGAATATGTTCCCTGGCATTTTTGGATATAGAAGACAAGAACTATGACTGAAGATAGCTACAGAATGCCAGTTAAAATAGTATAAATTTCTTAGGTGTAAAATATACATGGAAGTGTAGCAGGTATCTTTTTATATATAAAGTGTTATTAAATTTAAAAAAACCCCACAGAACTGGTCAAATAAATCAAATATCCATCTCTCAGATTTAGTAGTGGAGATTCCTCAAGGATTCTAGAAGAATGCCCTTACTAGACAAATATGGATTACCTCTCTACAGCAGATGACTTCAAAGGAGGTTATGTTCCTTGCATTTTCCAGCAAATAGCTTTGCTTTCTCCATGTTATATTTTTGTAGTTTATCCCTAAAGATCAAATTTGCCAATGAATTTAAAAGTTAACTTTGTATTTGATAAATCAAGAGAGTTTTTGTTAGTTGGTTGCTTGATCGGGGTTTTTTGTTTATTTGTTTGATTTTCGTGAACATCTGATACCTCAAAATATCAATAGCAATATCAATAGAAAAATATCAAGGCCAATATTTTTGCTTGTATCCTTAACTACCAGTGCTTATCCCAATATATATCCAAAATATTTTCCCTGTTCTTCATAAGCAATCTTTACCACTTAACTTTTTAAGGGATGAAGGTTACATATCTTCTCCTTCAGGTTTCAGTGTCAATATTTTCATTAGCCTCTGATCATGCTTTCATAGTGCAGAAGTTTAGTTTTGTGATGTCATGGAAGAAGACAATCAGTCAAGTACAGATACTGATGAAGGCCCCTTAAACTTTCTAATTGTGAAAACTTCCATGAGGCTAAAGTTGGAGAATTTCCCCAATATAAATGAAACGAGAAGAATTTTGGGAAGGGGAAAGGGAGAATTGGTTCAGAGATAACAATCACATTATTCCTCAAAATGAAGTCCCAAACCACCTAAACCACAACACGGAGCAACCTGGCAACATTACCCAGTTGTTGTTTCTGACTGGTGTCTCTAGAATGATTCTGTATTCTTCATCACTGTCATCTATTTGATGGTTTAGTAACACCTTCAGGACTACTTTCAGAACATCACATTTTTACTGTTTTGCACCACCAACTAGAATAGGAGAAAGTTCCTAGATGAAATGCCATCCAAGTCTTCTTACTGATAATGAAGAGGTGGTTAAGAATGAGAAACGTGGGTTCATATTTTAGTTAATTTTTTCCAAAACTCATCGCTCTACATCCATTGTCAGGTATTATTATATGATTTCAGTTAAGTACTGTCCTGTTAAATTTTGTTTGCAGTACTTAGACAGCTGTAGATTTGGTGTGTGTCTCTCTCTCATGTTTGCCAAAGCCAAATAAATAAGTCACAATCTTCTGATCCTTAGATAAGAAATTTGAGATGGTTTACTTCAATGTTAAAAGAAGATTCTCTCTTTGGATTTGTTGGCATATAGATAATTAGTTTGCAATTCCCAAAGATGTTTTTCAGTAATATTTAACTATATAGTTTCTATTTACCTTATCCTAGTTAACAACATTACAAGCAAAAAAATATTTGTTCTACATTTCCAAAGGGTGTCCTACTACAGTAATTTCACTGTTCCTCAATAACTACTTATTTACTCCTATGTAACTTTAGGCCGAAGGTGTGAAAAACTGAACCTGTTCCTAGATCTAATTGTTTTCCTGCAAAAAGTAGGCCAGCACTTATTTAGTAAAAACATAGTTAAATTTGTCTGATTTGGAAACAAGTAGTGATTATTATACTGTTGTTGGGTCAGTAAAAGTTCAATTTTAAGGCATAAGATTGCATTTGAACTATAAAATCAGTAGTACATAACAACCCTGTATTCTCTTGATGATCTTCAATATTTTGGTAGGTGTTTTCTAGCCACCTCTTGAATTATCAAATACTTTCAAGTTTTATCACACACAGTCCACGAAGGACTCAAAAGACGAACGTGAACAATTAATCATGTATTTGCAATATAAGAATGTGCAATCTATGGCAATAATGAGTTGATTTGGATTATTTGTGATGATATAATGCTACCCTGTTAAGCATTTCTGCCATAATAAAAATCCCTGCAACTGCATAAACACCTAGGCTTTATCAAAAACAGTTAAGTAAAGGAGTTAAAATTAATCCTCTGAACATGTATTTTGTCAGTGCTTACTGAAAATGCATTGAAACCTCCATCAGCTGTGTCTGCCAAACTCAATGAGGAAAACATTGTGGTATGGTCAATTTGTGCATGAGACAGATGTTTTGTGGAGTATTTGTTATGCCTGCAGGGAGCTGAGTGACCACAGCTTCCAATCAGCAGTAGATGTAATATAACATCCTAACATTGCTTTCCTCTGCAACAAGATTTAGCATGTTGCACACAATACTAGCAAGATTGCTAGGCTTCCTCTGAATTGTTCCAAAAATGTCTGTTGGAATTGAATGTAAGTAGAAAAAATGTCACTGAAAAAACAAGAATGAAGTGCTGCATTGCTCTTTCATTTTAAGTTAATCTGTCAAACAGTAAGCTGTTTTCATCTTGTGGAAATCTAATTCAATGAAAAAAAAGGGATTATAGGACACAAATTCCTAAATATATATTTACTTGTTCTTAGTAACCATGCAGTTCTTGTTTCTTCTTTGAAAATCACTCCTACTACATGTCATGTATACAGACTCCATTCTGCAGAATTCTTCAAACTTACGATGTAAAGAAAAAAGTCTCACAGATCTCAAAGATTAATTCAGAAGAAAAAGATAATTGTTAACAGAGGAACTCAGACTTAACATTTAGCTCATAAGCAGAAATTTCAGAAGTGCATAATTGTTCTGTCTCACTGCTGCCAAATTTTGTTTCTTCACAGTTTTCATTTTATTCTCACTTCAGATAGACTATTTTGATAGACTGTTCCTTACCTAGTCTGTTTAGATAGTATGATCATGTTTTCAAAACAGAAACACTGAAAAGAAAAATAATTGAAAATACTTAATTTTTCTCTCCAGAACTTCCTATTTCTTATACTTGTTTGACTGTAATCTCAGTATTTTTAAATAATCTAGGAGGAAAAAATGGAATGTAAAAAACCCCTATGCTTCCTGGCATGCAAAAAATATAGATTTATCATTGCTTGGGGCATAATTGGTTATTATGGTTCCAAGGCACTATGGCCTTCAAATGGCTTAGTTCCTTATCAGCTTTGACTCCTTTGAATGTGGTTTTGGTTTTCATGGCTTTTTTCCCCACACATTAACTTTCAAAGAGGAAGTACTTCAGTGAACAATTTGGCAATTTCTATATGTTTGACTGAACATGTGATGCTTGGGTAGTACCATTTCAAAACCTTTTGCAGTTCATGCATCATTCTTGTCTTTTCTTAGCTCCTGACACCATGTCTGCTTGTCCTTTCTCTCCCAATACTTTTATTATAAGCCTGACATGAAAGAGGCAGAAGGAGATTTCCCAACTAACCAACTTTGCAAAAATTGGCAAAAAAAATTGATGTAGATTTTAACTGGTTTATTATCTGTTACTTTAGTTTTTTTGAAGGCATATGACATGTTTCTGTCCATCTCTAGAACTGGACTGGTTGATTTTATAAACTGAGAATACCTCCATTGGTTTAAGAGAATAACTTAATAGATTCAGGCTGAAATAAACCAGACAGGGTGTACCTGGAAGATTCATACCTCTTGTGTTTGACAACTTTGGTGATACATAACACACATCTGCAGATATTTGTCCAGTTGGCTTCAAAATATCCAAAGCCTGAAGCTTCAGAAACCCATTCTTCACAAAAGAACCACTTCTCTGAATGAGGGCTGACAACACAGAGAAGCAGTCATGACAGGCAGCAATCAGAAAGGACAGCACTAAAAAAAAAAAAAAGTAAAAAAAAAAATTAATTCCCCATGATGTCATCCAGAGTGTTATTGGAACTACTGTTTGGTGTTTATATAATCCTTATATATATAACAGATATCTTAAATAAAGGCACGTTGCTATGTTTTGAATAGTGCCTTAAGTGTAAGATAAATATCATAATTTTCAGTGAAGTCTGCAAAGCCTGTGCAGTACATGGTAAAACAGCAAACCACTCTACTTTAGCTGTGTAATCCACAAATGGCTGGACACCAAAATTCCTTTTAGAGTGGTTCCTTCTAACCTTCTAACTTTTTGAGCCAAACTTCAATAGTCTGCAAATTTTTAGAACCTGGAATAACAGGGCTTATAATGGAAATGCTTATGCACTTGTGGCTATAGATGTGCCAGCTACTGCTGTAATAATCAGTAGATAATTACTTTTAGCTTTCCACTCAATAAATAAGCACAGATGAAATTTTTCATTAAAAGATGAGATTTTCCGTAAGAAAGTTCATTTCAGGACATGCCCACAATAATAAACTAACTGCAGTTTACTCTCTGATTTCTCAATACAATTTTTTCTGTGTGTTTCTTTTTTTTTTTATTCAGGAGGACTAGTGTGACTGAAGATAGTCAGAATGAAAGGGCAGGTAGCTGAGTGCAGTTCCTTTGTTCATTAAAAATGATCCACAAGCACAGAGCTCATAGGTCGGTGGGATGTGCTGGAGTGAAATGTGGTTTGATGAATCAGCTCCTGTGGAGAGTAGCCTGCAGATGTTCTCAAGAAATTCTAAGAGCTGCTTGATATGTAGCTGAAAAAAATAGATCAAATAAATGCTGTTTGTTTGACAGCATGAAAATCACCCAACCGACCTTATTTTATAGGAATACTCTTTTCCAGTAGTTTTTTTCTTTTATTAGGAATGAAAACAGCTAATCCATCGCCATCAGCAAAGTGATTGCGAAGATCATATCATGAATTCTAAGTTTTAAAATATTTTACTATTAGTAAGTAGTCATTATTACTGTAAATCATACCAGCAGTGGATAAAGAAAAAACAAAACAAAACAAAACAAATCCCACCCCCCACCAAAAAAAAAAAAAAAAAAAAGAACAAAACCAAAACCAAAACAAACAAACAAACAAATAAACCCCAAAAAACCAAACAAAATAACCCAAACAAACCCAAACCTATTGTTGTAATTTATCATTACTTTAGTTAATCAGTCTGGCTTTTTTTCCCCTGGATGCCAATTTGACCCACAAGATAAACTGTGGGTCATCAGATGATGATTTCTTTCATCCTGAAAGAAGTTGACCCTTTATTTTTTTTTTTTTATTTTTATTTTTAATTTGCCCTTTTGAAAGCCTCCAGGAGTTCTGGGGTAAACTAAAAAAGAAACAATGGGCAAATGCATCTATTGTTTTCTGCTTTCTTATGTACTGATATTAGATGGCATGCAGCAGCCCAGAGCTACTTTAAAAAATAGTTACAGTATATGCAGATAAAATCATCTTGCATTTTCACTAGTTTAGGAATGCAAATCTATATTTGGTTTTATTTGGTAAAATTAGAATAATTTCTGTTGAGTTCCTCTCTGTGAATTGAAAATATTATATAATTTATAACACATATATTTTAACTTAAAATTCTTAAAAAGAACAGCTGCTCCTATTATCCTCAAGTTTTATTTTGATTTCTTTCTCCAAGCAAAATAAAAAAAAATCCTCCGTTTTCTTGTCAAATCCCATCCATTCCTCTTTCATATACTACTTCTTAAAATATAATATGGCCATAGTGACTGCAAAAAGACTAACTTTTTCAGGAATCAAATTAAATCAAGTTGGGATTGCTAGAAGGAAGCCTTTAGAATTGGTGATAACAACTAGAAAACTGGCTGATTTGTCAATAGCTGAGAGTGAATGTTACTTTGCCATCTAGTTCACCAATTAAACATATCTACAGTCACACTGCTCTCAGCCTTGATTTCCATTTCCTTCTTTTCTTTTTGTTTCTACAATGTGCTGCCCTTCAAGGTGTCAGATGGGTTTTTCAAAAGGCTATAATTCTTTCATTGATATTTCAGTTACACAGACCCCTTATGACAAATTCTTTTTATTGTATTCCCCATTTTCCTCCTCCCTTGCTCTGCTCTGCTAAACCTCCAGCCTATAAAGTTATGGTTATATGACAAAAGTTCTCTTATCTAGACATTCAAATTGGAAAACAATGCTTGTTCAAATTTCATCAAACCACAGATATTTCAACCATTATTAAAAAAAAAAAAATGAAAAAGAAAAAGAAAGAAAATATTTGGTGCTAAAAAGAAAACAGAAATTTTACTCTTTTCCCTTTTGATTTAACTGGTGATTAAATTAATTTCTTTTTCTTTTTTAACTATGTCATATGAAGTCTGGAGAAAAGAGCCTAGTTTCTCAAAATGGATAAAGTAAATTTATTATTATTTACTCTCTCTAGCATAAGGACATATAGATATATATATAGATGATATAGATATAGATATAGATAGATATAGATATAGATATAGATATAGATATAGATATAGATATAGATATAGATATAGATATAGATATAGATATAGATGATAGATATAGATAGAGATAGATATAGATGATATAGATATAGATATAGATATAGATAGATAGATATATAGACATATAGACACATGTATGTGCAGCAGGAAATTTTCAAGAAGCGCAAAAAATTTTCTTCCTAAGAGAAAAAAATTGTTTTCCTTTTTGGACAGTACTCTTCCTGTAATATGGGAGTAGGACATCCACCTTTCTTCAGCAGTAGAGGAATAGGACCAATATACATATTTCAAATGAATTAATGCCCTGTCACTGGTCTTGCTAAGTGTATACCTCATCCTGTTTATCTTAACTGGAAGGTTAACTTGTGAACTAGATTTACCCAGTCATAGAAAGACACTGGGCAAGATTATGAGATATTCCTCTTTTCTGTTGCTTTTGAGATGTCTTGAGAAGAGTGAGTAATTTGAGATTACATTATTTCAAATTATCTTCATGAACTACTAAAAGGTTTTTTGTCTTTGGTCCACTCACACTCTACTGCCTAAGAGAACCTTTTGTGCTACACCAGACCATTATTGTTGCCTTGTCCAGTTTGTCAGGGAAAGTAAAGAACGATAATTTGATAATTGCCCACATCCTTTGCTCACTCTGAGTTTTTCCTGATGTTTCACTGAAATGGAACCCTGATATTTTAACTCAGACAAATTTACAGATGTTCTCCTCCACATGTGGAAGTGATTCCTGAGGCTTATGGACTAAAACCAGAATATAATTTGATTTTAATAAAATGGAAAGTGTATTGATTAAGAAGCTCAGATTTTGCTACAGAAGAAGTATTGGGATTTAAATGTTCTAAAGCACCTGAAAATAGAAAAGGGAATGGCAAGCTTTTTCTAAGTATTGTGCTATGTTAAAGAGAGACTCATGATGCCTAATATTTAAGAAAAGGACCACAGTGCATAAAGTAAGTTTTAATAATAAATAGTATTAGGATGGAAAATATCTCTCTGCACCTTTGCTTAACTCTGCATTGGCCTAAAGATGTTTATAATGATAAAGCATCATTAACCTAATTGAATTTCCAATTAAAACATTTATGAAAGTTGAGGGACTTTTGGCAAGCACAATACTATCCTTGTTGTAAGATTATATTTATATTTGGTCAAAGCATTTCACACCTCTCATCTCTTTAACTACAAATATGTAACACCTGTGGGGATTTATGGTAGTTTTGTGACTTCTGTTGGAGTTGACACCTGCCAAACTTAATTTATTCATCTGTTTAACTTATCACCACAGTGTGGTGAACACAGAAATATAAGTAGATTCTCAGATACACTTTGTAAACCAGATGTGTAAAATCAATCTCGAGGACATTTGATTTTCAGTTTAACTCAAATATGTTTATGCATAGCTGCCTTTCTGCTTTTGCACTAATGTGAACTATTGTGTTTCAACTGATACTGGTGTGAAAAGGATCAGACAATTACTGAAACTTAAATTATCAGGCTATCACACAGGATTTCATCTTTCTCTGTGCTAAATCAACATATTAAAAGTAAAAGTAGAAGTAGAAATAAAAGAGCAAAAGACTCTAAGTCTACTACATTTGACCATCGTCACTGACTCAGTTCTTTTACAAATAAATTGAATTAAAACCAGAGCAAATGTTGCTATCAAACATTTGGAATCTCAGTGGAAAAAACGATTTCTCAAAGGTTAATAAAGACTGCTGGCAATAAAATGTATTAGGCAATTGTCATCCAGCAGTGGCTAAAAATGAAACCAATATGAACAAATAACACACAGAGTATGTTATTGCATTTTCATAATGAAGTTTAATTTTGCAGTCCTTCAACAATAAAAGTAAGTGATTCAAGTTTAATAAAAAAAATTGAGTCAACAGAATGAAATATTTTACTTTTATAGCTGTGAGAACGATTTGTAATGCAGTACATTCAAGAGCAATAATAAGTTATGAGAGCAAGACTGACAGGAAAGAAATCATTCAGTAGAGTTAAGACTGGCAAAAAAATAGAACTGAATTAAAGTTATTTGTGGGATAGCATCCATCTATACTGAAAATGCTATATTAATATTATAATTTTTTTTCTCCTTCTTTTTCTCATAAGTTCATGTTTGGTTTGTTTGACATGGGCTTGGTAGGAGGTGTGCTGGAGAAATGGCTCCGTGAGGAGAGAGCAAGAGTGTCCCTGTGTCTGACAGTGACTTTTCCAGCTGGCTCCAAACAGAACCTGCTGCTGCCCAAAACTGAGTCCCTCAGCAACACTGGTGGTGCCACTGTGATAACATATTTAAAAAGGGTAAAAAATACTGTGCAGCAGCTCTGAAAGTGAGAGGAGTGAGGAAAATGTAAAAGAGGGTAAAGTGTTAAAGGTATGAAGGGGAATTTGTGATATACTTGCATAGTGAAAAGCAGAATCTCAAACCAGAAAATGAACTTAAGTTTCCCACTGGTCTTGTTTTAGCCTTCAAGACTTTTAGGAAACTACTATCACAAAATGCTATGTATCTCACTCAAAAGTATCCACTCAACTTTTTAGTTCAGTTCAGTAGCTTTGGGTGGTTATCTTCTGAGTTTGAAGATAAATTCTAAATTTAAATTTTAACAAAAATGCAACACAAACTCCTTGATTCTTTGTGTGCCTCATGGTGAGGCTTCAGCTCCTCAGATATTGCAATCAGTGCAGTTATGTGGATTTACTCTGCTGCAATTAATTCCAAGTTCTTTATGGAATTTGAAACCTTTTACAAGTAACGTGTCCAGAGATCCCTGCACTACTACACTGTTCCTGGAAGCCACAAACTTCAAGCACGGGTAAAACAGGTAAGTGCTCTGGGCAGAAAATCAGTGGCAAAAGAAGAATTGCAAACCTAAGTAGGGAAAATGGATCCTATGAACACTTTCATCTATCTAAATAAAAAAAGGAAAAAAAGGACAGTGGGGAAGCTGGGGCACTGGATGCTAGCTCATACAAACTACTTATATTTTTGCTCCAAGGCTGTTGTTTACGTCACTTCGAAGGTGTGTCTTTGTAAAAAGACTCAATCATGACTCTTGTAGCTCTTTGAAACAACTTCTTCCAAGAGGCAATGTAGTGATGTAAAGGGCTGCTCCTAAGGTTTTCCAGCTCTATTCCATCAAGCTTTGTCACTGTTCACATCTTGAATGATGCCACATCATCAAACTAGTTCTATAAAGCAGTAGTCTGGCACATTCTTGCAGGCACTTTGAAGTGAGGAAGAAAAAAAGAATTACTGTTTGTGTCTTAGATCCACAGGACTCGGAGATAAAAACAATATTGTGTGAGGCATCAACAGGGTGAGTCAGTCTGTGCAAGCTAGATTTTTGCATTGACTTTTTTGGCCATTTAGGGACAGCCTTGTGGTCATTTCACATGCTCTCAAGACATCTGAAAGCATGCGAGTGCATTAGAGACTGACAGGTATACTGCATTATATGCATTTTTTGAAGATATTCTGGGCATGTACTTAAGTACCCAGAACCTCTGCTGATCTCCTCCCCCAAGCTCTGCTCTCCCAGACACTGTTGGAATGGACAGCAATGCAGGAAACAGAGAGAGCGTGGTTGGTTTTTTTCCTGGTTGGCAGCATTAGTGGCAAGGCAGGTGAGCCAGACTGGTGCTGTGTGGATAGCTCATGGCATCAAAGGCATCTAGTATTTCAGCCAAGGAATTCACTTGTTTTCGTCTTGCCCTGAAGCTACTGCAGAATTAAACTTGGCTGGTTCATGAACTGAGGACAATAAAAAGGAATTTTATCTACTTTTCAAATGCACACTTAATCAACCCTGCTAAGTCTAAAAGACTGCAAAAACTACTTACAAATATAGGAGCTAGTTTTTAGCCAAGTCTCTAATACTATCCAAAATATCAGCTCTTCATGTTGACACTATTAATAAAAACATGGTAAATTTGTTGTTACATCTGTCAGACACATGAATAACAAGAAGCTTGGCTTGTGAAGGGCAGACTAACGAGCTATCAGTAATATGCAAAGGTGCTTCAGTGGAGTACTCTGATGAAATGCTCTGTTTACTTGCAGATATCATTATAGACAGGCAATACTGTTCCATTCCCTAGAGTTTAGTGCCCTCCTTTATCCATACCATAGCTTCTAATCAGAACATGAGCTGCTGGTCTATATGACAAAGGCCACAAATTTCTAGTCCCAGTTTTTCTGCTACAGTGAAATCACAACTGAATAAGATGGAATAAACATCTCTATAGAATAAAGAACTATGTGAACTCTCATCTAATTGTCTTTTCTCTTTCTAAAACCACTTCAAGCTGAGATTTAGAAGTGAAATATTTATTATTTCAGCCTCAATTTGTTGAAACCTGAAAATCAGTAGAAATTATACACACCCACACACCCACACATAAAAAAAAAAAATTAACAAGCCACCACATTTTTTTGTTTTTAGTCTTTCTATATCCTGAGTTTACAGGATCAGAGATGATCTTTCTTTTAATCAAATTATTCTCCTGGGAGATATCTGAACTCCTCATGCCATCTCTGCATTAAAGTATTAACTCATTTTACAGTGACATGAAAAGTCATTGCTTCATGCCTTGTTATCTTTTCAATCTGCTGAAATTTCTGTATTTCAAAAATTACAAAAACATAGATTTGCATTTTTATACCATTGACATTTGAAAATATTTTTATTTTCTGTAAAGTATTGAATTATCATTTTGACTTTGCATTTTAAAAGTATTAATTTCGAACATGCTACTATATTTATATTTGATGGATGTATTTAAATAACTTTACAAAATAGGAAATTTATTCATATCATATTTTCTCAAGATCCTTCAATATTTTGACAAACCAAAATAAAAGTGATAAAAAAAATCTGTTAATATTTTCCCTCCATTTCTTATTATTTTAAATGCATATTCTTGCTGCTCTGTTGCCTTCTGATTTAAACCTTTCTCAATTGTGCAAACTCAGCAGCCAAGGTATATACAGCTTACCTACTGCAGCATTTACCCAAATGAAAATCTATTGTTGTCATTTTTTATGAAATCATATACCTGACACTCTGTAAGAGGGGAAAAAATTCTAAATTGCAACCTGGAGAAAACAATACAGATTCTGTTCTGTGGAATCACTCTTCATGTGTATCTGGATGTACAAAACCTGATTAAAGATGCTTTTAATGACAATTCAAAGAGATTTAAAAAAATCCAGGATCTATCTATACAAGAAAAAAATATTAGTATTTTATTATTATTATTATTATTATTATTATTATTATTATTATTATTATTATTATTGTTATTGTTATTGTTATTGTTGTTGTTTTTTTGTTATTGCTATTAATAATAGTAATAATTTTTGGTTTTAGATGTTATTTATATTTATTTTGTTTTATTTTATTTCATTTTTGTTATTATTATTTTAAACTATGACTGAAACACTTTATTAATTTCAAGATTCATCATCTTTTTCAACTGAGAGCAACATCAAATACCTCTAAAAGGAAAATGTATGCACTGTTATAATTCTTTCCTCTTCATAATCGTGGAATTATAGAATATGTGGAGTTGGAAGGAACACATCAGGACCACTGGGTCCAACTCCTGGCCCAAACAAGACAGGCCCAAGGATCCCACCATAATTTCTTGTGCTCCTTTCCTTCACTTTCTGCTTCTCACAACATTACACATTTTTATTTTAGCGGCATATAAAATCTGCAACAAATTTTTTTAATACCCCTAATTCTTCAGAACTATCTTTTATGTTGAGAATATATATAGCTTGTATTGTTTGTCTTATAATCTGGGATAATATTGCTTTTCAACAGGAGTGCACTGTGCTCCAAACCTGTGTTTATCAGTTTCTATATTTACTTCACAAGAATGAGATATAAAGATCTTGGAATGCACCTAGTTTTCTTTCTACAGGGAGGACATATTTTGTGGCACTGCACAAAAAAAGTGCCTTGCATTTTTTGTAGGTGCTGTTGTAGCCCTAGGCTTTCATAATTTTAAATACCATGGACTTTTCTTAATTCCACCCCTGCTCTAAAAAGACATATATCAATGGAAAAAAGTCTGTCAGATGCAGTATAGTGTCAATAAACAATTTATCATTCTTAGATGAAAAACTAGATAAATATAAAAATTAGAATATTCTGAAAAATATTTCAGAAAAGGAAAAAAATAATAAAGCAAATAGCACATCACTTTTTCTGCCATTTTGACATATGCACCTTTCCCTGACTGGCATAGTTTCTACTTTAAGGTCTTTACATATTCAAATATTGCCAAAAAGCCCTACCTAAACTAATTTTCAAATTGTTGCACCCAAATTTAAACAACAACAGGATTTTGGAACCAACTCAGCTTTTGTGCACATCTTGGTTTTTTGCTGTTCATCTCTAATATTACCTTATTGGTTTTTTTTCTGCTGCCACATCTCTCACAGAGTTTCCATGTTTATGTTTTAAAAATCTAGAAGAGACTGGTCTAGAATAGGTTGGTGGGTCTTTTTGTTGTGTGTTTTTTATACTTGTTTTGTTTGTTGTTGTTGCTTTAGTTTTTAACATATGTGAACATTAAAGGTAAAGTTACATTTCTGTTATAGCTATTAAGGTTAAATACATGATACCTGGTTTTGAATGATGTGTGGTAGATGCAATGTCCTTTCCTCACCCTTGACAGTTTCAAATTTTGCAAAGTCTATTCCTCACAATAACTTTAGTATTTTACTCAATTGAAAATGCATCCAACAACGTTGTTAAAATTATAAATTATATGTAAAATATAGCTCAAATAATTATTTAATTCTATAAGTATTTTTCTGCCTAGTATATTTCAGTAATTTTTTGCTCCAGCTGCAAATTACAATATTTAGAAATTCTTCAGAAACTTACTTTTTGTCTCATCTCCCTGTGCACTAAAAGATGGTTGGGGCTCACTTTAGTCAGTTACTGCCTTTGCTATCTCTGATATCTCAGAGTATGTTGGTAAAATATTTTCTTTATTTGGAGGCATGACTGACTCTGATAATGTCATATCATTGTCTCATAGTTTACATTAATATTCAATGATTTAAGAAGATACAGTTGCCAGTTGACAGATGGGTCAAACATCCTGTCTGCTTGGACATGTATACAGCCAATCTTCACAATAAAGATAAACACCTTCCTACAGTTCAGTTAGTCCATCTCCTCACTGCCATCAATATGCTTATTCATATTACTTTTCTTGCACTGTTCAAATTTTTATTTATTGAGATGATTATTTTTATGTATTAGGAGAAAGAAAAAAGAAAAGAGAAAAAATAACCACACAGCCAGACACAAGCAATAACTTCCCTATATGAATAAAATATATTTTTGTGTGTATTTACATTATTGAAAATGATAGACTGTTCCTGACATGGACACAAATATTAAAGAAGCAAAAGCTGAAGGCAAATGTAAGAGTCTATTCCACAATGGAATTTTTGAGCACAGGTTTAAAAATGCCACACATGTTTGAATACAGGTACAGGCAGTGTGCTCCCCTTAACATTAAGCAAAATTGTTTCTAAGCAACAAAGGGATTTTTGGGAACTCACTTTGACTTTATTCAGTGCATGTCTGTAGCTGTGTTATGTCTTATTAGAATTACTTTCCGGGTGAAAAACAGTTATTGAAAACTAGAAATTTCTGAAAAATGATTTCAGACAACCCAAATACGGGGAAGTGCAAGTATCTGTTGGTCTATTGATCTATGAAGTCAGACTTTGAATTTTCTTATGTTGTAATATTTTTGCAATAGAAGTCATGAAGGGAGATGCAGTGGAGTTGTGGCAATAATATTCCTGTGACTATTGAAAATATCCAAAACATGAACATAGCATTTTTGTAAGATGTCAGAATTGATTCAATTGGAGAAACCTTTCCTAGGCATTGCTGCTGCTGCTCTGCTGACTTTCCTTTCCTGTAGACAGCATGTGTAGAAACAGCATATTTGATAAGGATTTGGTCCAAAGCACTGGGCACATTTGAGCTGCAATCATACAAGTCCTGTGTGTACATGAGCACATGTAGAGCAAGGACAAACCTGCTGCAAGCAGAGGATCTTATGGGTGGAAGAACAATGCAGGAGAGCAACAAGAAAGAAATATAGAAAGACAGACAGAAATAGAAGTAAGAGCCTTGAGGGGAAAAGATACAGGCAGCACAGGAGAGGTTTCAGGGAGAAACTGGACTATCAACTACATGCTGGATAACAGTAATATTAAAACAGGGAAAGAGCTATTTGGAACTGAAAGGAGCTCTGGGAGGATAAAAGGCATCAACAAGTCTCTTTTTTTAAAAATAATTTTCTCTGCAAAATAGTCCAGAGTACAGAGGAGAGTACTTCTGAGATATATGGCCTCAAGAGACATGAATTGAATGGTGACTTGGGTGCCATGAATGGGAACAATATATGGGACTCCCTGACATATGATAGGTTGTCTGGGAATAAATTTATTTGAGCGTAGTTTTAAACTTTTCTCTAGGTTCATAAACAGACTTGTTTACTGAAATTCAATGGACCATGTTAAAGTCAGACTGAAAAACAGTCTGTTTCAGCACAGGGGAAGCCAGATTGGGCTGGTGTCACTCATCACTGCCTCTCAAGGTTATCAGGAACGATGTAAGGACAGTGTATAGGGAGCCTCAAGACCATTCTGAGCCATCTGAGGGTGCCACCATGTCCCTAACCTCTCATAGCAAAGTCTGTGATAGCTCCTCCATGACTGCCTGTGCCCCAATGGAGTGAGTCTGTCAATAACAAGTTGACAAAAAAATTGTCTGTGAATTGCTTAAAAGTATAACCTATTAAGATTTTTGTGGAACCCAATCCTCTCAGCTATTAAAGGGATGGCAAAGAATCAAAACTTTAGTGCAGGCATTCCCAAATGACTGTGATTTTAAGATTTTAGCTAACAAATAGTGAAAATTCTGCCAGTTTTACATTTGTATATTCAACCATTAAATAATGTATGTGTTTCTCTCAAAAAAGGGTTGATTTTCTGTACAGAGCTTTCAGCTGTTTGCTTTACCCATGCTTACATATACATACACATACATCCACTCATGTAGACCCTCTATCTGCCACCAGCAAAAACATTCCCATACTTACATTTCCATCTGTCTCCCTTCAGTAAGCTATGAAAAAGTGATCCCAACTCTGACCAAATTAAACTTCCTGCCAAAATTTTCACCCTGATTTCCCGTGCCTAGATAGCTGAATGAAGCCTTGGTAAGAAATCCCATCTGTGCCAGTACATGGCGTGTCAATGACTTCCTTCAGTCCTGGAGACAACTCCAAGTGCACAGACAATTATCTGCAAAATTATGTTTCTTCCAACCTTGATGTTTCTCAGTCTGCCCTCAGGCTTGAGATCTTGCTTTGGACTTTTCTATTCTGTCCCCAGCTTCCTGGGACTAAAGAACATAATAGTGTCTTTCAGACAGATAGAATACCCAGAAAAAGAAAAATAAGTAAGAAATGGAAAGAGAAAAAAGATGAATGGAGATTTTTAGTAGTTTTTATAATTTTTTCCCATTTCTTACTCCCTTGAAAACTGCATCACAACCACTGCAAAGTGGCTTATTCTAGGAGAAGGATTATTGATTCATTTTATGTGCATTAAAATATTATTTGTGTTTCTATCTCTCCTATTCTTAATTTCAACTAGATTTAAAAAAAAGAACTTAAGCTGTAGGAAAGGCATGGCATGAGCAGAAACTGCAGCCTATATATTGAGACATATGATTATTCTTCTCTCAAAAACATTGACTGGTTCAACTCAAATATACTTTTGGGACTCCAGGGCAGTAAGTAATTTGATAAATGGAACACAAATTCATCTTGGAACGGGAGGCTGAACCAGGGTCCCACCAAGGCCCCTTTTGACCAGAATAGCTCTCCATTTCCAAAATCCACAGCTCATTCATGACACCTTGGCACTGATGTAAAGTTTTGGGAAGTATGTAATTCTCATTTTGTGTATTTTGTGGGCTTAGGGTGTGTCAGATTGCTGAAACTGTTCCCTGAAATTATTTATCTGCTCCTTCTTCTCTAACTGACTCTTGAGAAAGTGCATTCTATATCCCCATAAACCATGGGGTTTTTTTGGTGAAATTATCATTTAACTGCAGGACTGTTCTGTGTGATTTTTCTTCTGCTTGTAGCTAATGGCATTATTAGCATAGACTGGTGGAAGAACGTTTAATAACAAAACAGATTAATGTTTTGTCCTGCATTATGTTACTACCTACAAGTCCCCAGTCATGCTAACATCAGATTTCTAACACTGGAACCACTCGTATTTTTAGCTCTGTTGAAAAATGTGTTGATGACTAACTGTTCTTAGTTCAGTGATTCTGTTTCTTAATCTGTTAAAAACTAATCTGAGTTTCAGTTCACAGATTAGTTAGAAAATTCTCTCTCTGAATGCGGTTTCCAAATACCTGCCAGACCAGGTGAGGTATGTGATATTTTTAAACTCATATTTCTTCTGAAATTATACGAATTGATGCTTTTTAAAGTATGAGCTGTGTACAATTTTTTTAGTATGTTGCAATATTGTTTCTCCCTAAGATTTTGTCATAATAGTTTGGTAGATGGTAACTTCTTTTTCAGTGAAACATTTTCAAGTGAGACTATCTCAAGAAAGTGAGTCTAATAGTCTAGAAGTAAAAAACCTCTTTTACCACCACTTTTCCCCCAAGCCCACCATCACTGTTAAGTTCTCTTATTTGATCTTTTTTGTAGTTTCTACAGGGTTTTGATGCATGCACTCATTTCTGAGCAACATGAGTAACCTGTGGCCTGTCCTTTTTAGAATAGTTTTTATTCTGCCAGTGAGCTACTTGTATTGCCTATCTAGTTATAAATTTTATTTCCCATAAATTCTTAATACTCAGATTCTTGTATTTTAGAGCAAGACCTGGTATTGAGAGAATCTGTGAACTCATATAACAAACTAGAAAGTAAAGACTTGACCATGCAGTGATAACAATTGTTTTCTGCCAGTACAGGTTCTTATATTTCCTTACAACAGAATGAGTGTCTGTCCACGTTTGAAATGGATTTCTATTTAAACTTAGGTCCTAGTCACATTGTTTAAAACATTTTAACACTGCTGGGCTGTAACGTGTACTGGGAAGCCTTTCACAGTACTAAGAAGAAGGCAGGGTGAAGAGCAGGGTTTGGGGATATTTTTGTAGTTTGGTTATACTTAAGGGAAATATAACAAGAAATCAATGTTAATCTACCCTTTATAAGATTTCTTAGAAGTTGTCCCTATAACTCCAGTTCCCTGGTTGCTTTCATCCTTTTCGTCCTTTTTTTCTCCCCATAATTTCTTTCCTATTTTGATTCAAAGTGTTCTGAAAGCATGTATTTATTAACAGAGCAGTTTTTGACTTATGATTTCAAAGGGACAGTCTGGCTCCAAGCACATTTGAAGAGACATCTAATGGCAGCCCTAATGGTTCCAGCCCTCGACCATAAACTCATCTGAAGCTTCAATTATCCATTCTTGTCCCATAAAAATCATTCCACTACTTCCTCCACATTCATCCTCTCCAGGTTTTGTCTATTATTGTTCTCTTACATTATATGGGTGATTCAGAAATAGAAAAATGAAATCCAAAAAGGCAAGGTCCTGATACTGCCAAATTGGTTTACATAGGTTTCAGTACAGACTGTGAGCATTTTGTCATTGATGACACTGGGAGAAGAACTGGGCTCTACGTGCTCATTCTAATTCAGTGGCTCAGTTGAAGAGTGCACAGTGTCACTAATAAGATCCCTTCAGAGAACAGTAATGGGAAACTGGTTTCCTGGCACCAGCTGTGTACCTCACTGTGCTCTGCCTCTGTTGAAAATGAAAATGACATATGAATTCTACTGATCAGAACACATTATAGCAACATGCAGAAAGGAGCAAGTTTCATTTTCCACAACAGAAAGGAAGATACACTGTAAAGGCTAAATGTTCCAAAGGACAAGCATCTTGGGTATACTCTGGGTAAAGGATAGGTGTCCTGGGAGCACTTTGTATTAAACTGAGTTGAATATCTGACAGCAAAGCAGGAGCAGTCAGATGAGCAAAACTGCCTGAAACATTAAAGAAAAAAAGCTAATTACATGTTTAACTGAATCAATGATAAACCTGGGATTGTTGAGACTTCTTTATTGTTGTTTAGGTTTTGTTTTCCTTTGTAGTGGCTGTTTTTTTTATAATTGACTGATAGGCAGAGTCTTAGTCCTGAAAGGCCAATCTTATTATTCATCTCTATCTTCACCCTTCACACAAAATGAAATCTCAGAGGCAGCCATAGCTATAAGCTCTCTCTTAGTGCCTCTGTAGGCTGCCTTTTGAAGGTTAAGTGAGACCAAAATGTTACCTTTTGTTTTCTTTTTTTCCCCCTGTTTATCACAAGATTCTGTCTTCCCTTTTGAAGCTAATGGTGTCTATTCCTTGTGTGTTACTTCTAGTCCTCTTTTCTTTTTCTATTTCTCTTTTAGTTTTCCTCTGCTTGTCAAGTTTCTCCTGTGCAATTCCTTGGAGTTTCTTGCTGGAGATATTTGTCTGCAAGCTTTCAAGAGTCACAAATCAAAGGAGCTTATGAACTCCTTGTCTCTTGATACCAGGTGCAAAAAATTTGCCTAAATGCTATAGTTTTTCCCCTCAGTTAGTGAAGCCTGGGAAAAATACATGGAGTAATAAAATTATGGACATATTGCAAGGAAAACCAGAAAGTAAAAGAGTTTTGATTTAATGGAGAGGACCATTATTGACTCCTGTCCTCTAGAGCAGAGCTTAAAAGCAAATAAAATCCATTACTTTCAATAGCAGATATTTTAAAAGCCTCTGTGGAATGTTTCAAAACATACTGTACTGGGGTTACAATTTTTGTACACTTCTGTCTTCCTACAAGTGAAGTTTTTGCTCTTACACCACCAGAAAAAACAAATTTCTAGTAACTACAATCATTATCTTCATAGATTCAATTGCACCTGGGTTACTGTTTTGTCCAGTGCTCTCAGCCAAACAGGTTCTACCAGGTCAAAATAAAATCTGCAAGGAAGCACTAGAACTTGCAGGAAAAATTCTATAGACTTGGAAATCACTGACTTTGATTCAGCATTGCTTTCAACTTCCAATGTATAGCAAGGGAGAGCCATGGTCTTTGAAGTGTCCCTGTCTCAACTAAAAATAACAAAATCACCTGAGCTCTTTCAAAAACTATGGTTTACTTGGAGTTGTGTTGTAATCAGTTCAGACTTTCCTTCTTTCTTCCACTTATCCCATCTATTTTCAGCAAACATTTGAAGTTTGCCATGAAAGGCCTTTTGTGAATCAGATCTTAGAAAACTGATGTACATTATCTTCACTATTCTTCATTTTTTAAATGGCATCTGTTTCTTCCTGCAGTGTAAGATGCAGGAGAAGTCACAGTACCTTGGTAGTGTAAGAATGTCAGCTGATTTTTGCCAACACATTCCTCACTTCAAAAGAAAGTACGGCCTTGGCACAATTCTATATTATTCCCTTGGGTAGAAGAACTTGGAATCACAGAACATTATCCTTCAATTTTCTTTATTCTTCCCTCTTTTTAATTTTTTTTTTAAATTTTTGTTTTGTTTTGCTTCGTTTTTTTTCATTTTTTTTTTGTTTGGTCTATTTTTAGGAGGTTTCTTTTTTTTTTTCCTCTAGTTCTTGAAGCATTATTGCAATATATCTAATACTCATTTTTTATGTTGTATAAAAAAGCCTGATAATAAAAGATTCAATATTTCTGTGTCAAAACTATTTGATAGTGGAAACTGAACTATTTTGCTACTCTGGATTGTGGAAGCTAAGAACTGCTTGCATTTAACAGAGAACCCAGGCAGCCTTTACTCCTATATTAGTCCATCAGTGTAGAAGGAGTGCTTCTAATCATTTGACAGAGAGATGGTTGCACAGTATGTTATGTCATTATAATTAGACCTGATTTTGCATTGATATATGTTGCAGATAAACCTACCTGTATTTTAAAAAAAGAAAATAAATAAAAGGAACATTTGTAGGTCTGTTATTTTTACTTATAGCACCTTATTTTTTAAATTTTATTTTTATTTTACAGGAGTCCATGTATGAAAAAACTATACTCAACATGACAAAAAGAAAACTGCAATTCCTTTTGGCCCTCTCACTGAAAATTTGATCAGTGAGAGGCACTTGTCATCTTTCCTCTGGAATCAGTAATAAAACAAGCTAGTCAAGGATGCAACTAAGCCTGATTAGTATTTGTCTGATTTAGCCTTTACCCAACTTGTTTATTCTTATGCACCTTTGAAGACCAATATAAAATATCATAGACCCCTATCAGAAAAAAATAGTGGACAACTTTGTATATCATTATATATGGTGTACAGGCTTTCTGCAGGGAATTATCAGACTGGTATTCTGTTGCATATAATAAATAAAATGGAGTAAGCTGCACCACATATCTCCTTCCTCATATTATATAACAAGTTCATGGCAAAGTCACTAACATTTTATTTTAAATGCTTTTTGCAGACATTTTCCATGTTTTCCACCTACTGATGTATTTTGCTTTTCATTCTTTATTTTTATTCTGTCTTAGCTGAAGAACCTGTGGCTATGAAAAGTATCTTCTTCTAGAATTGGGCATAATATTTTGTGATATATGCTGTTTTCCTTAGTAGTTACAAGAAAGCATAGATGGAACTTGTAACAGATAATTCTTTACAGCAACAAAAAATCTTTACAGCTATGGAAAGGGCTTATAGATTTTTAACAATAACTTCCACTAACAACAATTAGTCATGTTTTCAAAAATCCTGGGGAGTTTCTAGACTTTATAAGATTTTTGGAATTCTCAGTTACCTCTGTGGTCATTATGTGTGGCAGAGTAAATTTTCTCCTCAGGTTGCATCCACTGAGTATCAACTCATGTTTCAGATTTTGCCAGGAGCAAATTTTTTTTATTTTTCTTCAGTGCCTTTCCAAGTTCTGTCTTCCAATGGCTAACTTACAAAAATCTGAAGTTTTCCTTTTGCAAACTCCATTTTCTTCTGTAACTTTTTTCTAATTCTGTTTCAGATGGAAGGTAATGATCATGACTTAGGAGTGACATAAAAGTGCGACCTGAAAACAATTATTCTCCATGTGAGATTTATAAAGAATATAATTCAGTGGACCATCAACATCTGGCCCCTTCTTAGCATCTCAGAATTGAAGGGAGCTGACTCCAAATGTTTTTAAATTCTATCATTAATCAAATGTTCACAAAAATTTCTAACTAATTATACACACTTGTTTTCAGTTTTCTGAGTGACCTTTCAAACACTCCGTTCTGCAAAAATTAAGACAGCCTATTATTCTGTTCTATGAAAAAATGGAGACCATTTATGTAAATGAAGAATAAGAGCAGTTAACCATTGTGAATAAGTAAATGTATATGTGTATGTGTATGTGTATGTGTATGTGTATGTGTATGTGTATGTGTATGTGTATGTATACAAACACACACATTCATATATACATAATTCTAATTGTGTATTCTTTTTCCTAGCTCTGCTTGACATTCTAATTTAGAAATCAATAAACCCACTGTAGGGAACAAAAATCCATTATTTTTGTTAGAGCACCACTGTCCGTACCACTGGTATCCAAATGTGTACTTATAACATTTGTCCTTTTTTTAAAAAAAAATTAGGGGCACACCAACAGGCTTGGTAGATGTATTTGAAAGCAGATCTGTTGTAGATATGGATTAAAGTAAAAACAAAACCCTGAAATACCTTTTGGATCCTTTCCAACTCAGCATATTCTGTGATTCTCTGAAAATAATTTGGAGGTTGTCTATTTCTTCAACGACTGTTACTATTACTACTACTACTGCTAATTTGATCCATTCTGCTGCAGAAAACTTAAAGAGTTTTTATCCAGGTCTAATGAGTGCATTGGTGGTGATGACAGAATGACAGAACCACAGAATAATTTAGATTAGGAAGTGACTTTTGCCGATCTTTTGGTCCAAACCTGCTGAAAAGGCTACGTAAAATAAAGCAGGTTTCACAAGAACATGTGCAGGTGGATTTTTAATTTCTCCAGAGGGGAAGAGTTCATGACTTCCCTGGGCTGCCTGTTCCAGTGCTCCACCATAGAAGGCTTTCCTTTTGGTCTAGAATGATTTATGCTGATCTTCCATCTAATTATCCTTTATCCTTTTTATCCTTTCATCAATGTAGAGAACAGATTTCTGATCTTTGTCATGATTGTAGAAGGTAATTTGTGTTCTTGGAGATGCTTTCAAGGCTGTAATACTCTGGTATATCTATAGCAGCCTGAAAGTGTAGTTTATGAGCACTGGCAACGTCATCTAGATGTTAGAGATCCATTAGATCTCTCTTGAGATCTTTGAGGAAGAACTTAGCAGCCCTGATTAAAGTGTTCATCTACCACATATTCTTGGCAAGTGAGCTTGAAAAATGTGCTACAGAAAAGATAACAGCAGGAATGCTTTAAATTGGCCTGCTAGTCTAATCAATTTTTCTGTTACATATCAAAATGGACACCTTAGATCATGAAATGTTTACATACAATTACATTATTAGAGCCATAAAACATGAGTATGAGAGGCTTTGTGATTAAATGCATGCACTATATCCTTGATGAGCTTTATCACTGTTCTTGCAAATATGTTACTTCATTTCTCATGGTAGGGGTGGTTCAAGTTTTCTCTCTTTTAATTCAAAAATGTTTTCTAGCAATATTCTTATAATCTGTTCAGAAAAATTGAGAACTGGAACCTTTTAATTGTTGCAAGATTTAGCATAGCAGGCCAGAATAGAGAGTTTAAACTTCAAAATCCACAAGGGATTTGGAATTGCACTAAATGTTTTGGGCTTTGTTCCATGGGGTGCAATGACACAAAAGCTTATATATAAAATCTCATCTTATGTAACAATTTCAGCTCTCAAATCCTTGTTGCTAGTTAATTTATGTAGCTCTTTTCAATAAATTAATCATCTCTGCAAATTCAGACTGGGACTAAAATATCCAAAGAGATTTCTACAGTCCACTGTACCCCACAGCATTTACAGTTAATGAGGCTAATACTGGTGATAACAATGTTTATCTTAACAATATTTGCATGCTTTTAATGAGAGATTTTATTATTTTTGCACTGATTTTAATGTTCTAATATTTTTCTATTTTCTTGCTATTCAAATAAATTTGATCTCTTCTTCTGCCTCAATAATGTTACCCAAGTTGTCATTTTTATTTGTAATTAATTCATTTTAGGCTATTAATTTTACTCATAGTCAACTTGTTCTGTAAAAAAAAAATCTTATATTTATTTCACACATCTAAAAAAGCATCATTGCTCTTGGAGGAATTTAATTCCTTTTATTTATGTGGCTTGTTCTTTTTTTCAAATAAATGGGCAATAACTTTATGTCCAACATTACCAATGAAATGGATTGTTTTCACCCTCAAACAACAGTGTATATGTATCCTGTAGAAGTGTTGACAGATCTTTTTCAGTCTAAAAGAGCAAGCAATCAGATTTTATTTGCAAAAGTTTTTCAAACTAAATGAATTCATTGTCATGCTCTAGATCCCATAGTTATACTCTTAATTAAAAAATAATGTATGATAATAAGGTGGTAGATATCTGATAGTAAAAAAATATTAGTGCCTTTTCTCCTGGCATCAACCCCATACACTTGTAGGTAACCAGTGCTCAGAGGGATACTGCTGACTGTAGTTGCTGCAATGAATTCTATATTCTTATGCTCTCTTTAGGTAAACAACTTTTTAAGAAACCTCAGTGTCTTCTAGTACTGCAAATTAAGTTATACCAAACGTTGGAGTTAGGAATGTGGTGCATTTTGGTTTTTTGTTTGGTTTTGTTTTGTTTTATAAACATGGTTGTACTCTTTAGAAAAGCAAATGAGGGAATGATTTCTCATTCATTCTGATAAACCAGGATTTGTAACTGACAAAGAAAAAAATAACCTTTTGGGGTCTATGAAGAAATTTTACTTGGTGCTGGTACTAATGGATTAAAAAATATCCCAGCTTGTAAAAAAAAACATATTTTATAAAATTCTTAGTATACAGCTAATTATAAGCCTTAGGTTTTTTTATTTCAAAATGTAGATGTGCTAACATTAACATAACATAGAAATGTGTTCATAAGGATTCTATGATAACTTGGTGTATATTTTTTCAGGAAATTCAAATTGGAAGTAAATGTAGTAAACTCATGTATTAAGGGCTGCCATTAGTCACTCACTTAAAAAAAATACTTTGTGAGATAAATTTCTTATCAAAACAAACAAACAAACAAAACCAATAAGGAAGTATTCACATATTCCCTGTGAGGGATGTCATGAGACAAAAAAAATGGAAGCATACAGGAGTGACTGTACAAAGTTTATCTTGTAACAAACACTGTCATTAACTCTCTACAGCAATATCTGTGAGGCTCTACATCACAGTTTTTTAGATGGCTTCCCTGCCTTAATAGATCATGAGACTGTAGGGAAGTAAGAAAATATTTCAGCATTAACCAATATAGGAATAGGCACCTGGAATTTTCCACTGCTGTACAACAGTTCAAGATCGCAAAATTCAGTTTGACTAGTTAAAGGAAAATATTTTTTTCTGTGTTTGTGACTATTCACAGCCTCAAAATTGAGAAAAAGTTCTGCACAGCAGTTCCCAATTCAACCATTAGAGAACAGATTGCAGCATAAGAATAATTCTGATTTATAAGTTTCTTCAAATACTATTCTTAAAAATTACTTATCATGTAATGCAGATCAGGTCTGGCAAACAAGTTGATCAGAAAAGGCCAAAACCACACCTATTAAACATTGTTTAGAAAGTAAGCAAATGTTGAGATGTGATTTTAAAACTTAAATTTAGTCTCCAGTTTTTGAAAATACTGCCTGAGATGGGGAAGGCTGGCAAAGAGATTGCCTTCATTATATTTGCCATTTTTGTCTTTTAAAATGTTCCCTAGTGAACTTCTCTTATGCAACACAGTCAAAAAATGAAACCTGGGACAGACCTCAAAGAAAATTGAGGAAGCCAAGTCCTCATAGATCTAAAATTGAATGTAAGGTCTGCTGAAGGACTAATGAAGCAAATAGACTGTGCTTTGCTCTATTTTTATCACAACAGCTAATCAGAATTCTAACATTAGAGCAAAATAGCCACATTTTAACAATTCAGGAATGTTAACATCCTCCCTCCCTTCCAAAATAGCATGTTTCCCTGTTGGGATACCTGTTTAATTATACACAGCAGAAAATCTACTGACTGTAAATAATATGTGAGATTTTCTCATATTTTTACTTCTGTTAGCCTTCTACTATCTTGTATGAAGGGGATGTTTACATAAATGTTATTGAAAACCAAATCAAGTTGAGCAAAATAACATCAGTAACAGAACACAATTGAAACATGCAAATTATATCAAAGTTAAGAACCATCAAATTGGTATTTGGAGGTTCCTTGGCACTTTTTCTAAGTATCTCCTAGAGCCATAGGGTATAATACCCAAATCTGTATGGACATTCTTTTGACATTGATTTTCAAAATACATGTCAAGCAATTTGCACTGTGTTCTGTACAAATGTCAGTCAGAGGTAGAAAGATGGCCACAAGAGAGGACTGTTAAAATACAGCATAGTATCAAAATCCCAACTTAGGTGGAAAAGAGTTCAGCAATGGAAAGTAGGATTTTTAAAAAGATCAAGGGAATCATAATTAAAAGAGTTAAATTTGACTCTTTCTCATTCTTACCTTAGATCATACTAGCCCCTTAGATTATTTGAAATATAGATTTAGTGACAATATTGAACTAACAACCATAAGCAGCTTCCTGTGTTCTATCTCCTCATTTATACTTTTCTACAAATGGAAAGAATATGTTGATGTAAAATCACCAAGTGGATTTTCCTGTGTTGTCAATCAAAGGTATCTGAAGTATTTGACCTTACAAAATATAAATATTTGGTTGCAGTATGCAAATAAGATCAAGGTCTTTAGAGAGTAGATTCAAATGCATTTCAATTGAAGATGCAGTTAATTTTACTTGTGATTTGTAGATGGATATGAAGGTTTATTCTGTAAAAAAAATTATATGGTTTATTTTGCAAAAAATTATTCTTGCTCAAAAATAAATTAAAAGTAGAGAATTATAAATTTATAATTTATAAAAACAAACCAGAAAAAATATTTTTATTTTTAATTTTCAACCCGTGCCATGTTTGTCTCTAGATAGAACTTTCTGTTTTCTAGATCTGCAGTTTAATGAATTTCTGTTTCAAAGGCAGCTAGGAATAACAATAGTCACAGTTCTCTCTGATTAATGTGGTTCCAGATACCCCTGCAGGGCCAAGGTTCAACAAACAAAGCAGTAGTTTCCAGTCATGTAGTCATTGCATTTCTAAAGTGTTTAAATGAATTATGTCAAACAGACATGGTACACATACACAAATATGTAGTGTATAAAAAAGAATATGCAAATATTTTAAAACATTCTTTAAGTCTTTCTGAAGTGCAATATGAGCTATTCATAAATATTCATATATTTTAGTGTTCACATAAAATTATATAAATAAAGAAGCACACACAAATATAAATATGTTTATTTGTATCTATAAATATAATATGCATGTACTGACAGGGTAATTCTGCTATCTGTATTTTTTCATTTTTACAAATTTGGAATGATAATCATGAATGGAAAGTTATCTATCACTATACAAGACCATTTTAGATTAATGAAGATAATATCATTGGTTCTGCATTTCTTTTGATATATTAAGTTTTCTAAAGCTTCAGTGATGGAAGAAGTAAATCGAGTTTTGACAGATATTCAATTTATGGTCATTGCTTGCCAAAATCATTGTTTAACTCCATTTTTTGCCCTACAATTTTGTGCCAGTCTTGTAAGGGGAATGAAATGATAGTCTGTGGATTCCAATCTGAATAGCATTCCAACACATACTGCATTCATTGAATGGCACCAAGATCGGATTTGTGTTTAAATGTAAGAAACATTTGCAGGTTGGTGCAGACTGCCCAGGGAACTGTTAGAATATATGATGCCTGAAGCCTTGGACAGAACATTTATCAGCACAGTCTGACTACACAAACTATTTCCATCTGTCTATAATATGACATCATAATGGGAATTCTGAACAGAAAGGCAGCCCAGGGTCATTGCTAGAAGAGCTCTGAAGTCATCTGCCCCAAGGGCAGGTGGAATTTGAAGTCAGCTGCAGCTGAGGTTGCACAGAGGGTGATATTCAGCCCTGTTGTGGAATCACCTGGAGTTTTTTATCCTCTGAAACGGCTCACATAAGGCTGAGTACAGAAGTGTGGCTGCACAGACACCCTGCTGTTTGCAGTGAGATTGTGAACTGGAGATTTGTGAATATCTAAAGGGTTCATAAGAACAACAAATCCCATTCTCTTTTCAATAACTATATAGAAATACACTTCCTCCCCTCTTTATAGTTATTTAAAACTTACAAATGCAGATATTTTTATATTTTTCAATCAATTAATCAATATAACACATTGATCAAAATCTTTCATGTTGTTTTACAAGGCAAGTCAAATTTTATATATAATTTATACACATATATGTACTTTTTTGCATATATATATAATCAAAAAGTTGCTTACATTCTGTATTACATGAATTATGCTCTGGTAATATTTTCCAAAGTAAGCCACATTAGAAAAATCACCCCTTGTATATTTATTAGAGCTAGTTTTGAATTCTTATCTCAGTCTTATGCTAGTTGAAATCCATTAATTTAAGTTGATTTACGTTAGTGTAAGACTGGTAGAATATGAGCTAGAAAGAAAGAATCAGGTCAACACTTTTTAATCAGAATTTTAATATTCACGCAGTCAGAGTGGTATGTAGGTTAACTTCATAACAGCTCCATAAAGTGAATTGATGCACAGTACTGTATCATGCCAACATAGCATTACAATCTATAATTTAAAACTTATCCTTTGAAACTAGTTAAATACAGATTAAGAAAATAGATGGAAAGTGCTTCATCATCTATCAAGTAGATAAAACTATACATCAATGAACATGCACAGGCATTCCTCTTTGCCATCTCCTCAGCTGTGTGTGAGTAATACAATCTTGATTAGCTGAGAAACTTGTGCAGACCTTTACAAGTTTATATATTCCATATATTACATGATTTAACATAAATTGCTGCTTAATTATGCTGATTCTATGCCATAAGAACCATCACTTTTCATTTCTTCACAGGACACTGAATTGGTGGTGTAACTCTTAAATGCTTGAAAATCATGTTTCTACACTTTTCAGAAAGAAAACAAAATATCAAATGCACTAGTTTTGTTAATGATATGTAGGTGTTTGCAGTATATTTTCAATGTTTATGGCTACTGCTAATATTTTTGTAATGGTTTTCTCTATGTTCTGGAAAATGAAAGTTGTTCCAGACATCAGAATATATCAAAGTCTGCTTTTCTTTTTTCTCTCCTTTTAAATCAGAAATATAGGAACGCTCTGATCCAGCTTTATTCAATGATATAACAATTCCCATGCAGAATCCATGTGCGTGAGGTTAAGTACTGACAGATTATCTGTTAATTTATGGTTAGATGATTTCCTTTCCTGGAATTGTGTCAACAAATGGACTCTTAGGAGCATCATCTTGGATGATATACTTTTCTTGTTCATGTCCCCTGCTAATGCCTATGTGCTCAGCTACACCAAAGAAGTCACTACATATCCAAAATGACTGTTCAAATTCAATATCCTTATTTTCAAAGTGCTCCTTGCTACTCCTTTCACCATAATTGCCCTCTCACCTTGAGGAAAATGATCTTGGTTTGAATTCTGGGTTTTTTCTGACTCATCTCATATTTCAATGCTACATAATTATCATCTCCCTCTCTGTTCCCAGTGGGCTCAGTACAGTATATCTCACCATTTCATCAGTCAGTAGCAGTAAGCATGTAGGTTAAATTAAATTTATGAGCCAGAAGGGGGAAAGAAAGCTGCTTTTCTGACTGATCTTATTTTAAGAGGTGGAATAAAGTGTTCCAAATGAACAAAAGTAGCTTTCTATAGCTTACCAGAAAATGCTGTCTCTATCCTTGTGATAAATATGTGAGGCACAAAGTTTATGAGGTCTGCAAGTAATTATTTTATCAACCTGCTTTTTCCAATATAAGAAGTCTTCTAAGAGTCTGGCTATCTATTTTGAGTCTTTTTGCAGGTTTAATGGTAGATTTGGCAGTGCTGGCCAAAGGGCTGGACCTGATAGTTTCAGAGGTCTTTTCCACCCTAAATTATTTGATTATTCTACAATCTGTAACTTTCATTTCATTTTCTTGGACAGTTGCTGCACAGGTACAAAGAACCACTGTCATTGAAACCTATCATAACTATCATGTACCAATTTATATTTTTTTTATCTTTCAGATTGGAACAATACAAATGTATTAGGCATAAGTTGCAAGATTTTGGTACTTAAGGATGCTCCTCATGGGCAGCCTCTCTAGGAAGTCAGGGGATGCCTGGCACAGGTGTTTTGGTTGGTTTTTTTTTCCTAGTATATGAATCAATAATTTAATATTTATGTTAACTGGAAAATTACATTTCCCAAGTTCAGATTACTTTGCCTTTAACAAACTACAAAGTGATCTCCCTGTCCTTGTTTTGCCCCACAGATTTTCTCTCTCTTGTTCCCCATGTTTTATCTCTCATTCCACTGTAGGTGGAGAAATGAGCAGCCATGTGGGTGCCTGGCTGCTGGCTGGGGCCAACCCACCACAGTAAGATCTCCAAGTGGTTACCAAGACCCCTGCAAGTAAGTGTCCTATCAGTTTTACCAAATTAAGGATTTCTGCATGTTATGCACCATTTTGGTAATTTCTGGATGTTCTAGGATAAATGTAACATCATGCCTATACCTACTTTTTTTTGTTGTTGTTGTTTTTTAATTTTAATTCATCATTAACTGTAGAATGACCAATAAAAGTTCCATTATATTAATTTGAAGAGAAGGGGTTAAAACACAGACTGACTTGAAATATCAGAATAAAATGGAAGAGAATTCAAGTTGGTGAAAGAAATAAAATACAAGCTTCTGTCAATATTGCCATGAAATCATCAAAGGCATCTGAAAAGACAAACAGCACCAGGTGAGAAATACTTCTCTAATGAAACCCAAATGTCAGAAACATATGACATTTCATCACATTCTTTCAAAAAATCTTCTAGAAAGACCTGCAGCACCAATCACCATCTGTTAAAACATCTATGACATCAAAATTTTATGATTTTTCAATATATTCTTTTGAAAAGCAATATGACCATTTTTATATTTTAAACACAGTTAAATACTGTGCTATTCTTTAATGTCCTTGATAGATTTATAGATTAAAATTTGTTCTTCTCCCTTTTTTAAAAAATTAGCTTTGCAAATATAAACTTTGACACTACTGTGCTGAGTCAAATAACTTTTATTTTTTTTTGTCCGGAGGATATATTTTGTTCTTTAAATGCTTGTTTAAAAGAAGAAAAACATTAATGAAAAAAGAGAAAAAAAAATCATTAGTGCCTACATCCTTTAAATAGATGCATTTGGTAAAAGAGAGCTGCAGTCCTACCTGCATTATAGCTTTTACAATTAAATAGAAAACATACCTATATCATTTATAAAGGAAATGGACTCTATCCCAGGATAGATGAATTGCTTTTCCACTACCAGCTGCTATTTGATTGAATAAAGATATTTAATGGAGTTACTCTGTTAATTTCAATAGAAACTTTTGAGAGTCTTTAGTTAATGTTCACATTTGCCAGTCTTATAGAATTGATGTGTTTTATAATCTTTAGGTTTTATTTTGATTGGTTTTGTTTTCAGGTGTGGAGAGCTTCAATCAGACTCTTTTCTCCAAATTTTTAGGAAAAACTCAGAAAGTATTATTTTTATTCATGTCTTTTAAACACCAGAAGGAAATTTCAATAGTGTTAAATTCTTTCCTATGATTCTTTTTATTCAGGCTCCACTTTCCTGTACATAAAATAGTCTTAATCATGCCACATTTACCTCTTAGATAGTTTACATTCATCCTACTGTCATTTGAAGAGGATTAATTGTTGATTTACGTTTTTACTTTACATTCTGCACCACAACACCTTCTACTCTCGTGATTCTGGCTGTAAGAAAATCAATCTTCAACTTCACAGTTGCACAAGTGAGGAGTAGGTTTTAGGGATTTTTTTTCTTTAAGGCTGACAAGGGAAGTAAATTTGTTGTAAAAGTTTCTTCTGCTCTACTACAAGGATAGAAAGAAATGTAGGGTCTCAACTTAGTACTTGACACTACTGTTTAAGCATAATATTTTCTGTAAGAGAAAAAAATACCAACACATATTCTGATCAACAGTGAATGCATTAGACTTATTCAGTACAAATACTAGACAGGGGCAGAGGTCATGGAATGCAGCTAAATATATTTCATATATATTAGTTGTTTGAAGAGGGAGATACACTATATATTTTCAAGAACTCAAGGATAACTACAGGGTTATCTTATGGCATTGCAAAATACACTACAATTAAAGATTAATACAATTAAAATAACTGACAGGAAGAATTTAAGTAATTTGGAATATTCTTTGGTCTTAGATTTTAATATTATGTGATATTTCTGTCCTAAAATATATTCATTTAGAGACAAGAAGACATCCTAGCTGTTTCAAGCTCAGATTAGACATCTATATCCAGCATATGCTATGGAATACCAGAATGAGTGACACACTGGCATATGCCACCAGATCCTCTGTTCAGAGAGCCCTAAGAAACCAGTTTGAGCACTATGCACAGCTACTTGTGCAGTTCCATTCTTTGCCTGTAAAACCTTAGCTTATCTTCTGGGAGAGGAAAATATCAGACATGGTATCTAAATGCAGTTCTGTGATTTAACTGAGATGTGCTGATTTGAAATGCTGAATTTTCATGTCACGTAAACTCAAAGCTTTGTGGTGTGATTAATGCATCTTGACTTAATGCATGAGGGGCAGAAAAAAAATCTATGATGAATTGAAAAACTTTCTTTTGAAATCTGTTTCTGATTAGATAGCTTGGGTCTTAAATATTTAGAAGGCACTTTAATATGTTCTCAGATGGCATGAAATTGCCCAATTCTATGGCAGAGGTCTCAGGTTAGAAGATTATTAGGACATTAAGACATTACCCTTTTTTCCTCCACAGCAGAGTATGATTATGCTCCAGGGAGTAATTGGCTGAGGTGGATAAAGCAGACCAATTTGATTTCTTCAGACAGCCTCCATTCTTCACATTGGCAGCCAAGTGCCCTCTGAGGGCACGAGAAGGAAACCTCTGCAAACTCTCCTCTGGATTCCTGACAAGTCCCTCCTCCATTTGCTAAAGGAAACCCCACGACTAGTTTCTCTGCTGTCCTGTCCATGTATTTATGTTATAGATTATGCTGTGCTGATTGCAAATGTATGTGCCTTCTCAGCAAACCCTGAGCCACAAATTTCGCATTTTAAATATAAATGGAAAATAAACCCTTCCCATTTAAGATAATAATAGGGGTCATATTTGGCCTGCAGTTTACAATGATTTTCTCTGATAAAATGTTGGGAAACCTGCTGTTGAGACAAGTAATCTACAATTACATGTATATTATGAAAATATATTTTGTATGTATATTAATGTATTTAAACACAGAGAAGACTTCTATTCATGGTCACAGTTAAGACACCATCCTGGTGACCATCCTTGCCTTTTAATTACTAGTAGATCACAATGCAAATTTTTTATCTTAATCCTGTTTTTTATACTTTTGTTCTCAATTTTAGCCATAAAGTCATAACATATATATAACTACCAACACATATATAGCTCATCATTACATTCATGCTTTTAATACAAAAACTATTTTAAAATTTAATATTTACTGCAAATATTTAATTCTGCTCTATACACCACACCCACTAACATGCCAATCATGACATTTTTTTACTTATTCATGAACTTTTTTTATATTATTCCCCTTAAGAAAAGCTGCTGAGGGTAGATAGGCTTTACTGCATAACATTGATACCAATCCATAGAATCTCCAGAAGACTGAGGAAGTGAGTCTCAAAGTTAAAAGTGATGATGACAGTTGCTTTCCAAGGTGGATTCAGAAGGGGAAAAAGGACAAAAACCCTCCTTTCCTCTTATCAATATGAAAAGGAAAACAAACAAGTGATCTTTAAGATATCTAGAAAATTCCAGATCTTTTGGTGCTCCAGAACTGAATGCCAGTACCCCAAATCAAACTATGGAATGAATGCAAGCCAGTGAAGAAAAAACAAAAAGCACAAATCTTTTTATTTTCTTTGACTTGAAACACTTTACACCTATGTCTCATCATTTTGCAGAAACATGAGAAGGATCACCCAATCTAAAATATCTGCTTGTTGCACTGTGTTTCGTTTACTTTTCTGAATAACCTTTGTGTTGAGTCTTATATATTAATAAATAATATATCCATGCTTGAGTTCAATACACAACATTATCAATAACCTTGTTTTTGTGAAATATCAACTTCAGCATGAGTAAGAGTATTCCACTAATATTTGTGTGGTGCCTCAGGAGCAGAAACTTTTCTCACTGCTCTACTGATTTTCCAATTATTTCACCAGGCATATGAAATATCTGAATGTGCTTAACACATGTTTCCAAAGAGCTGAGGTTTGTCAAAATATCAGCACTATTTCCTTATACTTTCGTGGCAGAGAAGTAGCACTGAAGGGGATTACTTGAATTTGAATAGGCTTAAACAAGCCCCGAGCAAATGTTTGAGCATAGATGTTAGTGCCCTCTCAATGGAGATAATGACCTTTCAGACTAAAGCTCCGTATTCTTGCAGTCCCCAGCATCACAAAACATATTTCCAAGATGTTGAAAGGCACTGTGTATGAGGTTGGTGGTTAGTGATAAGTTCTGCATCATCAAAGTTTCCTCCAGAGACTAAAACATGCCATATACGTTCCTTGGCAGCAGCATGGTAACACAATGAACCTTGAGAAGCTTTGTCTCCCTCTTCATCCCATCTCAACTGAGAACATTAAGAACCCATTTTATATAATTTGACACTTTAAAAATTTTGTTCTATCCATCTATCCATCTAAACAAAATTTCTCACACAATGTCCCTGTTACTTACGTGGTCTCTCTGTGTTATCTTACTGCATAGATAGCTGTTAAAAATGAGAGTGGACCTAGGCTTCTATTTAATGTTCCAGCATATTTTGAGTAGCTGAGTTTTGTGAGGGATTTACTGAATTTCACTCCATCTCAGTGATAAAATGTAGAGATTTTGGAAGTAATTTGGAAAATATGATTTAGCTGTGTTTTTGTATAAATACATGTGTACATACCTCTATTTCATAAGAGCCAAATTTTACCTTCATTAGGACTGCTAATTGAAATTTCCAGTTGTATTTTTAGCTAAAGGAAGACATTCCTATGATATATGAAACTCACAAATTCAATGAAAAATGGAAGGCAGAGAAAGCATCCTAAATAATAAAGTGATAATTATTTTACCTCTGTGTCATTTACTTTGACACAGATAACTAACAACTGTATTTAATTGATGAAAACTCCTCAACTTTGAGAAAAGCTTCCTGTCAAATGGAAATAATATGTTTAAGATCAACATAATATCAGATAAAATGGAAGATGAATCCTTTGCAGCTGTTACAGCCATGTGCCCACAGTCAACAGTGTATGATTTAAAAAAACACAGCATGAATTAACCATCACTAGAATGCTAAATAGAGGTTTCAAAAGGCAGTGTTCTATATTCTGGATCCTTCTTTCACAACAAGCATCAGTAGCTGGAATTGCAAACCCTTCAAGAGAATTTTTTTGATCTCATAGACTCAGAGTGACTGAGGCCAGAGAGGAGCTCTTGAGATCACTGTGGTTCAACCCTCCTGCCTAAGCAGAGTCACCTCCAGCCAATTGCCCAGGACCACATCTAGATGTCTCTTCAATATCTTCAAGGATGTAATAACCATAACCCCTCTGCAACTTGGGCAGTGCTTGGCAATTCTCATCCTGCTACAAAGGGGCAAACTATGATTTTCTCAATGCTAGCTCAACCACAGGTCTTGAGGATTTTTCAGGGAATTCAAGCTCAATTATGCATCAAAGAGGTGGTAGAAATACAGAAGAGAATTGCTGAAAAATAATCTTTTGTAAATATAAAATATACAGTTTTTTAAATTCTTTTAAGTAGGCAATGCCTTATATGTGGACACATTTTATTTTCCTTACTTCCCCTATTTTCGCAGTTATAAATTTTCCAGACTGAAAATCTAAAATTAATATGTACCTACTTCACTAAGCTAAGCATTGTTGTACAAATGGCAACATCTCTCCAGCTTTTCATCCCATGAATCTCTAGATCATGACCTACCCTAATTAAAATATAGGGAAGGCTGTTTCCTGTGAAGGTCATTTGCAATTGTCTAGGTAATTGATGTATTAAGCTTGTATTACTTTCTTCTAATGTTACATGAGGCTAAAAAATCTGGGCAAAGCTGCAGTTCAGAAGATTTGGGGCATATTTTTTTCTAATCAGCACTTTCTCCTGGCTCAGAGCTCATTGTAAAGCTACAAATTAGAAATTTTGGAGAAGCATCTCTTTAAATGTAAGCTAAAAAACCTTGCAGACAGATAAACAGATAGAGGATTATTGTTTGGTGGAGACAATATGTAAAAGGTTGAGGAAGTTCAGTGTACAAGCATATTTGTCCTTTTCTTTTGCTTTCCCCCAGACCCAGGCTTAGAAATTTTAATTTATTTCTTCTGCTTAGCTGTGTACTTGAAGAGAAACTATACAGAGCAACTCTAAGGTAAAATATAGGAAAAGACATAGCATGGTGATGATTCTTGATTGAACAAGAAAAGCTATAATACTTCCTTTAGCCTTTTGCATCCTGCTATTCAGAGCAGGGAGCATCTAGTGTCTCATGAGAAGGTAACATATTCAGACCATGAAAATAAACAACTGATGCTTTAGTGAGTCAATTCATATGATAACAGATCAATAGTTTGCATAAGGGCTGAACAAAGGGCTAATGTGACTGCCTATAAAAGCAGAAAGAAAACCTGTTTATTGCTAGGGGAGTAAGTACTGCTAATGAGCAGGAAGGAAGACTGAACTCGTAAACTTTACAAATTGGGCCCCAGATTATGATAGTAATACTTCCATTGAAAAAAAAAAAAGTGTATTACATTGGTACAGCAAGAGAAAGAAATCTGTATTGCTGCCACTTATGCTGTACCTGTTGTGTGGATAAATACAGCAAAGAACTTCTATTTTGCAAAGCTGCCAGTCTAGCAACTTTACTTAGCACTGAATTTCGAAGGAAAAAATAGCATTTTATTACTTCACTTATCTTCCCCTGTAGTAGAAATTGTCAAAGAGTTACCCAGGGTTTCAGCTGCTCAGGTTCTATTGACTTTAATGACAAAAGCATAGCCAAAACCCGATGCACCTCTATAAAAATCCCAATTCTATCTACTTAGTTTAGTGACAAAAAATAAGTTGTTATTACTATCAGTTCAGCACAGCCAATGTAGCTGTTAAAGAGCAAACTGAATTGCACTTTGCCTTGCATATTGTCAACAAAATTGTCAGCCAGATTTTGATTCCAGAGATTTTACTGCTAGCAATGATTAGTGTTGTGCACAGCTAAATGGCCAGGCAGCTTAGTTTGTTCTGGATGAGGCCCCAAAAGTTCAAAAGGTTCTCTGAACCTTTTCCAAATCCCATATTTCAGAAAAACTGAGCTGGTAGTCTTGTGAGCACTGTGCTGCCAGATACATTACAAGTTCATGAGCACTTCATGCTAAGGTCATTTGGAAAACACTGTGAAAAATACTTTTATCAGAGTAATTCTGACTCTGCTGTCAGTGTATTTTCAACAAAAATTTGACAAGGTTCACAAGCATGGGCTACATATTAAAACATGTATATGTAACATTATTCATGAAAAATTAACATCATGTGAACTGTAATACAAGCATTTTCCTTAGAAAGGCCATAGAAAGATTCCTCAGAAACAGAAGGAACATACTCAATTCATGGGAAGGTTGAGGGTGCCAATGCAAAAGGACCTAATAACATCTCTTTGTAAGCCCTCCCTACTAGAAAGAAGTAACTTATTCTGTGGGGTAACCAGAAAGTTATAAAGGACATCCTTGTAGTTTTCACTAGGATTTTTTTTTTTTTTTTTTTTTTTTTTTTTTGCTTCACAAGAAGCCTTTTACCTCTATCTCATCCTTTTAATCTATAAAGGTGGTTTTCTGAGGGTTCAGTTCTAAAGCAATAACTGAATTTCTTCTACCAACAGTGCTCTGCTGTGGAAACAGCACTAGAATGACAGCTTGCTTGCTGGTACCTTCCATGTTGCTGAAAACAAGAAAAAACAAAGAAAAACAAACAAAACAAAAAACACTTTGAGGGAATTTGTCTGAATGTGTTAAATATCAAAGCATTTACACATATACCCTTCATAAAGGTATGACATAAAAAACTAGTATTGACCCAATTTTACCAACACAGATTTCAAACCAGATCAAAAATTAAGAACAATAAATTCTATAGGCAGTTAGCTTCTCCATCTCATTTTGAAATTTGAACTTCTTGCTTTTTTATATCACCACTAGATAGTGCAACAGAATGTCTGGAACAGGAAGACTGCCTTAAAAATCAACCTTAAAGATCAGAATGTACTTTAAACCTGTGTCTGTCATGAGACTTGCAATGCCTAACAAGGAAATAAAGAGCTGACAACACAGCTACAGCATCTAAAAGAAATTAGAATTGTCAGTTTAACGTTTTTTCTTGATTTTATTATGCTATATGTGTGTGTTTGTGTGCAGTAAGGACAGAAAGATTGTTTGAAAGGAGTTACGCAAACATAAAAAATAAAAACAAAACAAAACAAAAAAAACAAACCACAACCCAGTTTTTTTTTTTTCTTTCTAAGATCTTATAATTATGAAAGAGAAAATATGACAAAGAAGAGATTGATAGGGAAAGAGAAAGGAAAGAGCTATTGCTCAAAAACATTGATATGCATTGTTACGTGCTCATCCTGACAGTTATTTGCTTTTAATTTAATTAGATTTTTTTTGTAAAATATTCTGTCATCAGGAGAGATGCAAATCATGCATGTTGTCAGAAGACAAGAGGGAAACCAAGGAAGGAAGACCAGAGCAAATGCAGTGCAGTAAGAGATGTTTCTGATGTGGAAGGCAGGATGAGGTTGCCTTTAGGAAGAAGGCAGCAAGGTAAGGGGAGAAAAGCACATTCCTGGGCCTGATAGTGGTGGGTGACTCACATGAAAAAACAGAGAAGTACCCCACTCATTGTTTCTTTACACAGGTTTTCTTTTTTTCTGGAGTTCATTCAAACTCCTTAGCTTTTAAAGACTTTTCTATGCCTAAAATTCATCCACTCTCAAACAGAATTTCCCTAGGGTTTTTTTTTCTGGGTTTTTTTTCCTGTTTGTTTTTTTTTTTTTTTTTTCCCCTGTGGTTTTGTTTGTTTCTTTGTTTCTTTGTTTTGTTTTGGTTTCGTTTTTTTGGTGGTTTTTTTTTGGTTTTTTGGTTATGCAGGATGTTTAGGATGAAATCAGGAATTGGACAAGACTGTACCCTGTGGGTGTCACCAAATCAAATCATGCATCCTCATTCTTTCTACAGTTCTTGCAAACAGGTTTCAAGAGGGTCCCTGGAATAACAGCCAGGATGTACAGTGGACTGCAAGGAGTCTTATGAATGAGTAGGTTCTGAGGAAATTTCTGTTTTTCCATGGGTTCCATAGTGAATTGCAGCCTCTTATTGCTTTGCTAAATTGACATCACCTATTCCTCAGAAACAATGTTTGGCCACAATTATTCCTCGCCTACTAGAAATTCACATCATGGCTTTCTTTTTATATGAATTATTCCATCTGGCCTTTTGTTTCTTTATCCTGTAAAAGTAAATAAATCCTCAAACAGAACTTGGAAAACGTTGTGCAAAAATGAACTGGAAGTTAACTGAAAATGGAGTACTTGAAAATAAGGTCCATAACATAACGTAGATTATCAAAATCTATTTCTTGAGCTAGAGCCAATTTAATGAGCATGCATTTCAGCAGTCATTATACGTTGGAAAAAGTTTCTAATAATTAAGGATAATTGGCAATGGAAATAAAATGAACAGATGATAATGGTTCTGCAGCAGGCTTCAGAAACTTGCTCCTTCAGCATGCATTTGGTAAGACAGCAGAGGAAAAGGTTTCTAAGAGGCAATCCAAACTGGTCAACGGTTTCTTGATTGTTATTCACCTACATTTTTATACTCTGCTTCAATTTTTCAAGTTGTTGTTTGTTTTATTTTACAGTGGAGCCAGGGAAGAGCAGGAAAACACTTCGTGACATCAGAGTAAATGTATTTTTTATCATGGCTGTGCATGCTTGCTCCACTGCCATTAAAATAATTTCCTTATATAACTTTCAATTTTAATTAATTTAAATCTTGGTTGTTAAAAGTTTTTTGTAGAATAAAAAAAAAGTAGTTCCAAAAAAATATATTCAAGGACTGTAATCACAGTGTTTATAGTATTTGTTTTGAAGCTATTTATTCACCCTTAAATTTCTCTCTTGATGCAGCCTATGAAAAAATGATGGCTTTCAACCTCAGAAACTGCAGCTGGATATGGTTGTCTATTCTATCCTGCTGTCAATCAAAATGACTCCAAAGAAATCCCAGGGTTATACTTGCATACAGCAAAAGTACTGAATGACCCAAACTTTTCAAAAGATTGTAGTGTGCCCAATCTAAATATCAAAAAAAATCTTTGCCTAACTTCAGTGGAAAGTTCTAAAATGGTAATCCATGAATATTGCTTTATTCCTAGGTAGGGAAGGTTCAAATTACTGAAGAAGGTAATTTAAAAAGTGACAAGGGAACTTTGCAATTGAAAAACATAATTGCGTGTCTGAATATATATGATATTAAAAAAATATAAAAAATAATTTAGAAATTCTAGAGAGAATTTTTAATTTTTTAGTTGAAAGTCTTCTATTATTTGCATAGATATGTAAAGCCAGGAATTTTAGTAAACTTGAGACACCTGCATAAAACTCAGGAAATGAAAACATATATTCTGTTCTCAATTATGTCATAGTCCTAAAGTCCATCCTCATGAGATGCAAAAAAGATAACAAATGAGCAATGAAACTCAAATTTCTGAAATGGATAAATCTTCCCAAGCAGGGATTCCATATCTAGTTTAAAGTACTTGTAAGATCTAAAGTTAGACATAGAACCAAATTGCTTCCACTTGGTCAGTTGTAGACACGTCAATGAGATGGGAATTTTCATATTTTAGAGAAGAGGAAAACAAATATTTGGAAGATTTCCTGTTTTAAATATAGCAACTATCATAGTTTGCTTGGAGACATTGCCTTTGAAATAAACACAATGTTGAGTTGCATAAAGGAGAAGTTATGAAAAGCAAGGTATAGATACCTTAATTTTGGCCTCATTAATTAATTTTACTTTTTGATATTCTCACTACCTATGAGGTAATGATTCTGAAGAAGGATTTAGTTCTGGTGAAGTTGAATGTTGGAATTATACACGACAGATTTTCTCACTGAATTAACTGAACATTAATAAGTGGTAAAAGTATAGAAGTTCTGTTTTCTGTTTCAAGGAAATGAGGATACATAGTTGAAAATCAAACAATTCAATGTGGCAATATAGGAGTTTTCTGTTTAATAGATATCTATGTATACAAGCACTAAGTATTAGGTATATGACTGCACATAAAGTCTTATATGTACACAAATATTTGGGTTTAGTTGGGTAATTTCCAGTTAAATATTGCTGTTTCCTCTGGAGCTATTTTATGTATGAGTTCCAAATGAATTAGTTGTCTGTGAAACTCTTCTTAAAGTCATAGTTTGTGGCTTGAACAGAAAAGAAAATAAAGACAAAAAGTAAGAGGATCAATGGAACCAATGCTTTATGTACTGTAGCTATTCATCCTTCAGTAGTTTGAAGAACTGCCTGAGCCTGGTTTCCACCAGAATGTAATATTTTTCAGTGTCAGTAAGCAGAGACAAGCATTCATACTGCAACTAGGCATTGCAAAAACCTTCACAAGGTACAAGTGGTAGAGTTTGTGTGAATTGGTAATGGCAGATCAGAACACAGACCTCCAAATTTCTTTTACTGGCACAGTAGGCACATGAACAGTAGAAACAAAGCTTTAAGTTTATACAGTGAAAGAATGTGGGATAATATTTTGTTAAGTTGGTAATGCTGTATTGCATGAAATATGAATGCTGCATGGGGATGAATAATTTTACTGTTAAGTGTTCTAAAGTTAGGTTTTATCACAGATTTTTATGTTGATTTATAAAGCATTTAGCTTGCTACAGTTTTATATGATAATTCAACTTGGAAGGGACACCAGCATCACTACTTCAGATTCAAAGCAAGCTCATCTATAGCATCAACTGAGGCTATTCTGGGGTTGAAACCAGGGCTTTTCCCAATGTGAAAATCTCCAAGGATGGAGACTCCACAGCCTTCCATTCCTTTGATACTACATTACTGTTCATTGCTGAAAAGGTTTCTCCTGATACCAAATCTGAAACTCTCTTCTTACAATTTTTGAGCTTTTCCTTTTGTCTTCCAACAATGTAGTTCTGTGAAGACACAGAAGGCTCCCTCTCCTCACAGATACTGGGAAGGCTACTGTAAGGATGTATTTAAAGCCACCTTTAAATACACAATCCCCAGCTCTTCAATTTCTCCTCCCATGACTATCCATCTTGGAGGCATTCCACGGAGCTCTGTGCATGCTAATTAAGTATTCTGTGAATTGCTTATGTTTAGTAACAGAAAGATAAAAATTGATTGATCTATATGCAGAAGCCCATGCCTAGCCTGTGGGGGAAAAAAACCATCCATTTGAAGTTTTACAAAGGCTTATACTGAGAGTATAAAATGTGATATTTAAAGATATGTTAGCTCTTGTCTGTATTCCAAGAAAAATAGAATCAACCAATAGTGGTTTCAGAAATGGTATGACACGAATTTTCACTTATTCTGCCTTTTTGTCTTTCTAGTGCTATGCCATTTTGTTTGCTTGAATAGACATACCATGGTGAGTTTCTTTTGAGCAATGGATCTATTTGATTTAGCAAATCTCATTCTACTATAATCAGATTCTGTCATACAGAAGGTCATTAAAAAAAAAAAAAAAAGCCTTTCATCCTTGTATACTTCTAAAATTATTATGATGTCACGGTGTGACTTGGGTTTTCCAATTTTAATATACTTAGTTTCCTTTAGAAAGAATTTAGGAACAGAGACAAGGCAGGCTTAAAACTTAAAAGGGTATAAGAAGAAATTTATTAATAACACAAAAAGAATTCAAAATAAGATTTCTAGATTATTCCCTCCTCCCCCTCCCTTCATTCCACATTTCTTAACAATACCATACAGAAAACACTTCAGTCAGTTATCTACTTAAATAATCATTTCAGTTCACTCTAGAGAGAAAAGTCCCTTTTTTGGTTTAGGTTTAGGGGGTGTCTCACTTTCACAATCTATATCTGCCCAGGAAATATTGCAGATTATGACTCTCCTCCCATCTCCACAGTCCTTCCAGAGGTGTTCTGTGGGTTATGTTACACACTTGTGGTACCACTTTTAAAGGCAGGCTGTTGAAAGACAAAATTCTCTTCATCTCTTTTTCTATTAAATGTCTCTGTCCATATTTCCAGTCCCAAAACAGAGAGCACCACTTCCTCAAAGCAAAAACGTCAACTTTTCAAGCAATTAATCTCCCCAAGTATATTTCACAGTTTAAAGGAATTTTAGTGTAGTCACAATCCCCTCATAGCCCACAAAAAAAAGGTTTTCAGCTACTCATCAGTTGCATGTTATCAATCTCTTCCCATCAGGAACTTCATCTTCATTCCGCTGACTTCTGTAGACTCCATGCTCTATTTCTTCTCATTCAGGGGAGCTCAGGAGATCGAGAATCTTATCCAGGCATTAAAAGCATTAAATTTGCATTCAGGACGTGAAGAAACTGGGCCAGGCCATTTCTGGAAAAACTCTGAGCCACATGGATCATCTGGGACCTCTCTTCTCAGAATGGGGGGAAGGAGGGGGGAGGAAGGGAGAGCCTTCGGTGGCTCCTCCATCCCCCCTCCATGCCACGTGGAGAGGGGAACCGAGCCCAGCCAAGCCAAGCCCTGCAGAGCTGGGGCCGGGGTGCTGGGCCCGAGACCAAGCCCAGAGCCAGGCCGGGGCCCCAGCCAGAGCCACCTTACCTCCAGGGAGGCCGGAAGATGAAAGAGACCAGCCCACCCCCCACCAATGTGATTTATAAAAATGAAACAACTCTCTCGGCCACCTGGAATGTCAACCACTAAATCATCCCTCCAAATGGTCCCCACAGCCCACAGGGGAAGCTCCCAGAGAGGGAACAGCCCTCCTGCTCCCCGGCCTGGTGTTGCTTTCCCTCAGGCGGCTCCACTCCTCCCCTCTTCCCTGTGAAACCAGCACACATGACAAAGCATTGGCTAAGAAAACTTAAGATTTGGATGGGGGGGGTGGCCCTTTGCTTTATGATTGGTTGGTCGGTTTTTTTTTTATTTGCTTTTTTCACATTATCTGACAATTGATTTGGGAGAGATAAAATATACCTGACCTCTCTACCTAATCTCTTTAACTTCATCAGCTTTATGATTTTGACTGTTGCTTTTTCTACCATGCCTTCATGCTAATCTAAATGTTTGAATGATAGTAAGAGTCTTACATTACCTTATGCCACAAAGAGTTTGCTTCTGAGTCTTATTTGTCAAAATTCAGTCTTCTCGTTTTTTCTTTTTCTAAGGCTGTCCCTATTGTACTAAACTTCTGACCGGGCTTGCTTGATTAATCTATTTTCCAGTCTTTTTCACTGGACACCCAGTATAGCCATAGCAATAGCATATTTTCTACTTCATCTCTAAATAAGAAAAGGTATTTTTTTATGGTATGACATAAATAATATTTCAATCTTAATGAAAGTTTTCATTCTGATCAGTTTTTAGCCATACCAATATGATCTATATTTAATCTATTTGTTACCTAATTTACGTATCTCACTACTTTGTAATTGACACATTTAGAACGTACTTTTATTTCAGGGCAGATGACTTTGTACCTTGAATACAGTTGGATGAAGAAATTACAGAAGTTTGACCCTGACATTCAGGAGAAGGTTCAGATGTCAGAGGAAGTGATGGTTTTCTTGTATTTGAAGAGTGTCAATGAACACAGAAATGCACTTCTAAAATAAAGTCCTTTAACATAAGAGTCAGCTTATCTGTCTTTCTGCATGGGCTGTAAAGCAACCTGAGGAAAAGAAGACTTGCCAAGGCTTAGGATCCTTTCTCTCCTTAAAATCACTGAAAATCATTTAATCAAATTCAATGCAAGCAGTGGAAAGAAAACTGTTTTTTCATACCCAAGTGGTATTCTAGGAAGGCCTTAAGAATTACTGGAGGAGTTCCAAACTGCTTGAAAGGCTTTAGGCAAACACTCTATTTCTGACTGCAGAGGAGCTCTTTTTTTCTTTCAGATTTCAAAGACAAAGCTCTCTGAAAACAGAGACACCACTCTGCTCACAGATTATTGATAGAATTAAATGGCAAAATGGAAATTGCTCCTTATCCCTTTAGAAAATAATTTCATAAATATCCAAACTTGAAGGGGATACTCACATGGAAATACTTATTTAAATAAGTAAAATCAACAGGAGCTGAGCCATATTTTAGAATGAAAGGATTGACATGAATAAGGCAAAGGTGTGTTCCTGTTAATTATTCTCATTTATAAATTAACAGTTCAATTTATCCCAAAAGATTATGACTGAATTCTCATTCACATTAAGTCCTCTTTAAACCTCTTCACAAGTGCATAAGGACTTTGAAATGCACATAACTGTAATTGATGCTAGAAAACTTAAAAGTGGCCTTACTGCAGTTAAGAATAAGGCCCTTAGATTGGAATGTTTCAGATGTGTTAAAACTTAACTTAAAAAATACCAGAATATTTTCATATTTGAAGTGGTTTTTTATAAGTTCAAAGGCAGATTTAATTTTTTTAAACCTAAATGTGAAGTGATTAGTTTGCAATATCCACTAATCTCCTCTGGTAATTTCTCTCAACATTTATAAGGATTTTTACTCTGCTGCATAAAGCCTAATGTTCCTTATGTACATTTACAACATTCAATGAAATTGCTCTGAAAGAGTTGCTATGGCTTATTTTATAAACAAAACAACTCCCATGGCTCTTAGATAGAATGACTCCAAATACTTTGAATTTAAAATAATAAAGCGAGTTTGTAACATGCTTAAGTATGCTTATGAAATTCTTATAACCTTAGTGCAGCACCTCTCCATCAGATAGTAATTCACTGATGTGTTCACTTAGAACCAGTTTAAGAACAGGACTGAGATGCTATGGAACAATTTATTCCAAATTCAGCACCAAATTGGATGGGGCAGTCACAAAACAGATGTTGGTTCCCATGACTGGGACTCTCAGGACAAGCATGATGAACCCTTTCCTTGGACTCTGGATCCCCTCAGTGCAGCCTTTAGTGTGGCAACTTTACAGACATTGTGCATTTACACCCTGACACTTTGCCTTGAGGAACTTTATAAGTGGCTGGATATGTAGCACTTCTTTCATTGAAAGGACACTGCAATCTTTCTTCCTTGCTGTGTAATAACACGATGGTTAGAATATTTGCCCAAGACAATAGAAATGGGCTCATTTTGTCACCCCAAGAGACTTTCCTTTTCCAATGAAAGAAATCTAACCACCAAGTTATAGACTAGATCACATAAATGTCCTATTTGAGCTTGGATGCTGTCCAGATATGAATGCAGGAACGACAGGACAAGAATAAGGAAAAATCCTGCCCTAGATAAGGCAGAAGATGGACTATGCAGACGCAAAAACTGTGTCTGTATCAGTAGTCTGGCCTATCCTAAGTTTATTGGAAGAAATTTCATGGTAGAACTCCCAAGCAGTAAAAGGAATTTTCTTCTGTGTTACCTTAGAGTAATTTTGTACCCCTCATCCAGTGTACATTTCACTTTATAGTGTGCATATCCTTTTGGAGCTTGTCCTCAGTCTTTGCACTTTTCAGTAAGAGTATAACTAGCCTAAATGATTTTAAATACTTTTTGAAAAGACCAAGGGCATACAAAAGTGTTTATTCTTGTTCACAAGACTGTAAATATTTGAGATTGCTGAATATAAGAAGATAGAGAATAACTCTATGTACATATCAAAAGATGCTTGATCAAAATGAAAGATTTTAGAGCTTCAGCTGGTATAAGAAGTTTAGAGCAGTAGATACTGTGGTAAACTCAGATATTAGGTAACCATCCAATTTACAACAAAAGCAGAAGCTTCCATATTCCACTTGGCTACCATCTAAAGCACCATGGTCTGATAACTGGATTTTTATACCACATCTCTTTGTATGGGAAAGCATATGATGGCATCATACATATGTCTCAAAATGGTCACATTTTGGATCACTTCTGACAGGTACTCTGGTAAACACCCCCGGTATTACATTCACTCAATGAGAAGTGAACTTTGTTAAAGTAGTAGTAATTAAATTTGACATGAAAGCGAATATCCTATTTTCATTCACTAGTGCATGCTTTAAGATTTTAACAATTAATTTCCTTATCCAGAAAGTAAGAATCCTTATTATTTCCAATCAACTTGGACCTCAGAGATACCCAGTTTTGTGTCCCAATGCATCACAGTAATAAAAATATTTCAATTAAAATTTTTAAGAGTTATAAATAAGTATATCTCCCTTGACAAAAAGAAATGCATAGATTTTGTTCTGTTCATCAGACTTTAGACCCTTTCTTCTTCATTTACTCTCAAACAGAGAACTGAGAACTCAATTTTTCTGCTACATACTCTATGGTTCACTTTGATAGCCTGCATCATATGGTGACAGAAGAATCTGTAACCCAGATTCTGAGATTGTGAGTTTGTTCTGGGAATGTAAGCAACAGCTAGAACTCTAGACTTTAGGACCTCAGAGTTTAGTAAACTGATGGCCAGGTTTCCCTGGGGGACAATAAAGAGGAGCATAGTAGAACAGTAATTTTTAGCACTTAGGAACAAAGTATCTTGTTCTACAAAAAGATAAGACATTTTGGTAAGAGGCTAAGCAAAAAATTCCCAAAGAACTTAATTTCAAAGACAGAATGCATTTGGTGTAATCAAGCAAGTGCAAGAGCATTTCTTGGATGTTTGGGTGTGAACACCAAAAAGCCAAACCTGAGCTGAACTGAACCCAAGTATTTTCAGTAGTGACTGGTGACAAAACAGAAGGTGACTGTTACGAGTTAGGGTTTGGGATCTGCAGACTGACCTTAGGAAAACTTCCTCATCATAAAGTTAGGGCAGTAGAGATACAGATTGTCCATAGACATCTTTTCAAGATTCTGCTAGACAAAGAAACAACTGACCCAATCTAATATTGAATATAGTCCTAATTTAAGCAGGACTGTGCCTAGATGACAGTTAAATGTCTTTCCAGAAAATATTTGTATGATTCTGAAAATGTATGTGCATAGAAACCTATTTGAAGACTTTCAGAATCAAAATTAGTCACAGTACCATGAGCAGACTGAGATGGTGTACAATCTCTTTTTGCCCTTTGCTACGTGCAAGGTCATCTTCCTTTTCACTGATTATTCTCTCTTACATTCTTTCACCAATTCCTCTTTTTTTTTTCCCATCACTTCTACTTCATCTACTTGCTCTTACCTTTCACACTTTTCAAAGCTCTGAGTATCCCTACCTATTTGTTCTCTGACTCTAATGAGTTGCTCTTTGACATTTCCACTCCATCAGAGATAGTAGCCTAAACTATTCACTTGACAGTTTCTGCCACAGGACTCTTAGCACTTTTACAAATAGAGTGCACTCCTTGAATTAGTGCATAAAGCCATTAACCTCTCGTCTTTCAATTGCCATCTTGAGACCCACAGGATTTGGAAATGGCCAACTGATAATGGCAAGATAAAAAGCCAGTGGGGACTGCTGATACCTATTTTGAATGTTTATAATGATGTAGAATGATCAGGTTAAAAAATACCATCATAGATAACCTTTATTAAAATTGTTATAATCTTCTTATGGATCCTGGCCTCACCTTCTGTCCCATTACAGATATGCTGTCTACTTGCATATTTTCTTATTTTTAAAGCTCTGCATTCTAGGTTGCACACTTTTAATGGTCTTCATAGAATATCATAGAATATCCTGAGATGAAAATTACCCAGAAGTGTCATCCAAGTCCAACTCCTGACAAACTACTTCATAAAAAGCTCCATAGCCTTTTAAATCTCAGCTAAACTGATGAGTAGAATGAACCTCAGTGTCCCTATTCGTGTTCTAATAATGTTGTGTTTAAAGAGTGTTGTTTCAGAAATTAGGAATCATTCCAGTAATTGGTCATAATTTAAAAACAATTATTATGGCTCAACAAAGAAGTTGATATATCTAGATGTTTTTTTATTGAGAGCAATCCACTGTTATTCAGAATAAAAACCTCTCTTTGGTTTCAATGTACTCTGAAGGACCCAAAGGTTGCCATATTCATAAAAGGGAAGGAAGATAAAACACAGTATGAACCAGATTGAATAGCAGTATAAAATTCAAATCTACATAACCACAGCAAGCTTGGATAAAATATTCACAATATATTGGACTTGTTTTTGAGAGTGAATTCATTACCAGTCTTAGATGACAGGAAGAGAAGAAAAGACCTGCACACTTGTCAGTAAGGACGTAAGTCTGATTGTGACTTGGCTATCTGCTCCAAACAGCAGGAGTTCAAGGGAACAATACCTCAGCAGATCAGAGAAAAAGTTGTGGCTTGGAGGTCACAGACCTTCCTGGATTTCTCTTTCCTCTGGTGGAGGTGTTAGTCACTTCATTCTTCCACATAATCTTGAAGTCTATGTTCAGCTACACAGAGTTGTTGCCTCCCAAACTCCTGCTACCCACTGATGTGCTTGTATATAAAAAAATTGAGTGCTAACTTTTTTGCCTTCTTTGAGGAAAGCCAAGTTTCTTTTGAATAAAAGAGTTTATTTCCTATAAAATATATATAGTCCATGCTATGAAAATTTGAGACTCCCCTGGCTTAACAATACAGTGATTGTCCATGAAAAACACATACTGGTAATGTTGAGAAACCCTTTGGCATTATTCCTTGATAAAGTTGTACAGATTATGAAAGCATAGAAAAAAATCTCAGGAAAAGTATGTTTTTACCCACATACTGCCTAGTCTGGTCATTTGCTAACAAGTGCCATTAATGTGTAGCTTTGTGGGATTTACAGTGGCAGAAGAGAAATTTCTCAAAGTTCAGTATTATAAATACATATAATTTCATATAATGGATCCTCCTCTTCAAACCCTCGCTACATGTTTTGAAAGCATTATATACAACCCATAGTTCTAAGAGGAAAAAAAACAACACCACCAACAACAAAACCAACCAACCAAAAAATAAAAACAACACAAAGCAAAACAAAACAAATTTATTTTAAAAAACCCAAACACAACCCCCTAGAAAACGAACAAACAAACAAGAAAAAAAACCCCAACCCCACCCCCCCCCCCCCCCGCCCCGAAGAGTATAATTTGCAGAATAAAAATTAATTAAGACACTTCCAAAACCATGAAAGATTCTCTTTTGATCATTCTAAAATTATGGAAAGAATCTACTAGTTTCAATCACCTAATGTCCTCAAGACCCATATTAACATGCTGAATGTTATTAAGACAGATGTCTGTAGCTGTGTAAATTCTCTGTGATGAAAAAGTATCTGAATAAGCAGGAAATTAGTCCTGAAATCTTGAGAAATCCTGCACTGTTAATATACCCTGAGGAGGATGTTACAGCTGAGGTTTAGATCTACTTACATAAAACTCCTTATCTTGAAGCTAATGAAGAGATGCTGACAGTTTTGCTGCAGTGTGAAGTGTTCTAATGACTACAGATTAGTCATTTTCTAAAGCAGCATTCCCCAGTGGTTCCCCACCCCAAAAATCACATCCCAAAGAAAAGCCATAGAATATCTTTAATAATTAAAAAAACCAAACCAAACCAAACCAAACCAAACCAAACCAAACTAACAAAGTAAAAAAAAAATAGAGCAAAAAACCAATAGCAACAAGAAAAAACCAAAAGAAAAAGCCCTGCCCTTTGCATCTTTATGTCAGGAAAGCTGGAAACATTTATAGTTACATTCTCCACAAGAAAAAAAGCCAGAGATGACAGTGGATCTAGTGAAGCAGTCAGTTAATTATTACGGTGAGGGTTTTAATTTTCTTTTCTATGTAAATCACAATTGAGGAAAGCATCTGCCACCTCTGATATTTCCTGTACAGTAAATTTAAATGGATTAATCACCCTCCTTGTTCTGAAGTTCTGAATAATGACAAGCGCTTGCCAATGGTCTGTGGAGTCCCTGGCTCATTGGTTTTTAGCTGTCTTGGGGGAATTGGTGAGGCTATGGAAAGATTTAAAGAGAAATTAAAAAATAAATTACACTCAAACATTTTCCCCCCACCCATTTCTACATCCTATCATCAGAAACTGATTAAAATATTTTCCAGTAGACCAATTGGGCTTGCTAGTAGACTACCAGGATAGGATTGTACTTGATCTCAGCCAAGTAAGGATTCTTATGTTGACTTTGCATAGGAATGCTTTTACCAGTCCAACAGAATTCTTTAACACAGCAGTCAGTATAAAATGTCACAGTTGATAGCCATCCTTTCCAAACAATTAGTGTGATTTTTATATTCTATCCACTCCCTTTCTTGAATTCATTGAAATTTAGCAGCTCCCAGAATCTTGCTGACATCTCTCTCATAAGGCATCTTTCACTTTATTTGAAATTCCTTTAAAACCCGCTAAGAAAGATAGACTGGGGTGTTCAAAAGATGGAATGGGGTTGGTAAGCCAGCTTTCAGAGTCTGCCCAGTCCTCATCTCACAGGTAAACATTGTCTGTAGTTGCCATGGGGTCTTCCACAACTTTAACCCTGAGAGAAGATGATACAAGAAAAAAATATCTCTTTTAAGGAACATGCTGCACTGCTTAAGGGAAACTAAACTCCCAATCCGTGGAGAGAAAATAAGAAACTGGGAACTAGAAAACATTGTATGATTTACTGGAAAGAAAATCTTTGCCTTTCTTTGTGATCCTTGTATTCCTACATTTCATTTATTTTCTTTTTTTAAATTGATTTTTGCATTTCACTGCATTAACACTTATTTCAGATGTAATTTACGATTCATTATTTTATTTTTAAAAAGCAAAACAAACCAACCAATCAAACAAAAACATAAAAAACTTGTTCTGAAAAGAGTAATTTTCTATTTCTGTGTGGTTCTTAAACCGACTTTTTTTCTATGCCTGAGCTAAAATTAATGATAATGAAGGTCTATAAACCATAAAAAAATCAAATGTTACCAAAACTCATCAGCCTTGCAGAACTCAAATGATGAGAGGATGAATAGTTGTTTTGGTGAGATTAGTTGTATGTTGTATTAGGTGGTTGTATGAAAGAGAAAAAAAATCTGCAACGTGAGGTCACAAATCCATGGCTGAAATCTCTTCTGCTTTCATTTTTAACTAAATCATTGATTTGAGCAGCCTGTGAAATAGCACAAGGTGTGAGTAGATAGCTGCTTTGCCTATACAAATTAATTTATTTTAAAGATGTAGTGTCTATGTAGATATGATAAAGAAGTCCTTTCTTTTACCTTGGGATCTCAATGTATCTCGTGTATATTCACTAATTAACAATCTCAATAAATGTGTAAGTTAAATAACAAGCATGAAGCAATTTTTTTCATGCACAAAGCCATACCACATTGGAAGTCAATAGCTATTTCTTAATTTAAAACATTTTTTAAATTAAGAGGCAAAGCACTTTTTAATGAATTTAAAATGGACATGGGCACCTTTACAAAGTTCTTAAACATCTTCCCACACAGAGTGTAAGGACCACAGATTCAGATTCTTATCACTTTCCCAAGCAAAAATATCCTTGTACTGCAGGAATATAATTTTGTGCACATCTTACTTTCTTAGCCATGTTCAGGTACATCAAGGATTCTCCACAGGAAGGACAGCCAGCTGCTGCATTTTCCTATCCCAGTGCCAACAAAAATATGTAGCTTCCTATTCAGGTTGGAAGTACAGTTAAAAATATATATACATATTTGTTTGAACACAGGGTTTATAATGTGCAATATGCATTGAAGGGTATAAACTACCTTGATTTTTCTATTGGGTTTGTCAGTACATAAACAACTGTCTCCATACCAGTAGTGTATTATTTAATCCAGACAATATAAAGACTGGACAAACAAACTGTGGTGATGTTTCCAAACCATAACAGAACCTTCTTGTTTTATTTTTTCTCAGAAATCCTTTTTAAAAAAAATTGTAAAAATATAATCTTTACTGTCAGTGTTACATTTGGTCTAACCAGTCCTTTCCTTTTAGTGGTGGACAAGCAAAGGCATTTTCTTTACAGAAAGTATTTTGGGGTGGGATACAAATGAGAAGATATGCTGGAGTCAAAGGAATGTTTTCATATGTAATCAATGCAGAAAGTGAATTTGGGCTATTCTTACAGTTTGTTTTCAATATGATTGTTTGCCAGTCTTCCTGCTCATGAGTCTGTCTAGACAGGTATATGACATACTCCTACGTAAACCATTGATAAGACAAAAATTACTTGCTAGTAATATGAGTCTAAATTATCTGGATTCAGGCAGATGCAGAATTTCATCCTGGTTTTGTCAGCCATGTCCCAGTAGTGCATGAATGCCACACCACATACCAGTAAACCATCATGTGAGTAGAGATGGGTCTGAGTTCTCAGCAGCCCCATTCCACCTCTTTTCCCCACCAGGTCTGTGCAGGAAAAAGGATCTATCCAGACTTGAGGTGCAGTGAGAATCAACATACAAACAGCTGCTAATCTTTCCAGGGAATGGTGGTGCTAAAGGAGAGCTTGATCCAGGTGTGCTGGTTGTGCTCTCTCTTATACACAATAAAAACATGTTTAGTCTACTGTGTATATTACCTGTGATAATTCTAGGTTAGAAATAATTAAGTATATAAAAGTTATTTGTGGAATTTTCAGCAAGAAAGCTGGAGAGAGAAGCTGGGAGTATATAGCCAGATATACCAGTATGATTTTATTGAGACAGAGAGAGCAATGGAGAACAATATAAGATTCCACTGACATAGGACAAGGATTTGGGAAAGCTACAAGAAACTTTCTAAAAACAATTTAACCTAAATTTTCTCTTGTGAGGTGGATTTAAAAAGAATAAAAGAAAGCTACAATAGTTTTGTAAGGAAAATGTCAAAGGTGTAAGGATGAAAACTTAAGGAACTGAAAAGAGAGGAAACCAAGGCTAAAAAATCTGTGACTGATCTCCTGATTGTGTATTTTCTTTCACAGCACTGCTGTAGAAATGCAAAGGCCTTAATATCGAGCTAGGTTTCATTTTGCTCCTGTTTTCCAGGCTGTGAGAAGAGGCTGCTGTCCAGGTTTGACTCCGACCCTCAGCAAGGTCTGGCTCACAGGGTAATGGAATCTGGGGGGATAATAGGACACACCACAGGTCCTACACACCCACTGTATATAGGACTGACAGATGCTGCTCAGTTTCTGCCTTTTTTTGGTGGTAACCAGATGAGGTACCCAGCATTTTTGTTGTCTTTCTTTGTTTCACCTGTTTGTCTCAGAAAGAAGCACCCAGAAGGGGAGCTCCTAAACCATAAGGTATGCATTGCTTTTGCAAAGAGCATGGAACTTCTTCTTGCTCTATTTCTAAGCTTCTCATCTGTCTAATATGTTCAGGAACCATCTAACCCTTACTCTCTGGGTTTTTTGGTGTTTGAGTGCCTTTTATTCTCTTGTTCTGCATTTTAAAGAATGTATCTCTGATTTTGATGCTCCCAATCCTTCTGTTGCAGAAATAAATAATAATAATTGCAACAATTTGTCTCCAAGCAACTACTCTTTTAAAAGTAAAATATGTGTGCATTTCAAAGAATTTCTTATCATACAAATACTGCACCTGTTTTCAGCTGAGAGCAGGATCACAAATGCTATGATTCAGGGAGCAGAGCAGAGATTCAGGAAGTTAATAAAATGTGTTGATTGCTTTATGAAGAATTTGCAAGCTTATGAATCCTTAACACTGTGCAATTAGTGACTACCAGTGAAAACACACCCTCCTCAGGACATCAGCAAATCCATGAATTTCAATAAAGTTACAACTAAACCAATTAACAAGTGAACACAAAATCAATTATTGTGAAACAAGCTAGAACAAAACAATGACAAATGCTAGTTTTAAAGCAAGAATGGAAAAAACACCCAACATATTAGCATTTTGAACATAAGTACTAAGAGAGTACATGTATTAAAACATATAAGAATGATAGATCTTATACAAAGATTTACATGTCCATAAAAACACATCTTAAAATACAGAATTTAAAACAAAACCCATAAACGATTCTACCACTATACATTTGAAGATGACTTCTCTTTGATCTTCTTAGGTACTCAAAAAGAACCTCAAATTTGTGGCCTAAATCAGAGTAATACTAATTATACAAAAAAAAAAAATATATATTTCTTTATCTTGTCTTTTAATTTTATCTTTTCATAACAGCAGCCCAACCTACAGAGGAGGCCAGTCATGAGAACATATGATGAACTGCAGAGACCATAATTCTTCCTTAAAGGGTAGCACACAGAATCTTGATGACTTTTTAATTTTTGTAATGAGGGGTTTCAGAGCAATGTCCAATGTACAAAACCTCTGTACATCTGTCTATATGTCAGTAGCTCAAAATAAGTATGGACTTGCTCTTGAGAATGAGGACAGAGGACTCACTGTTCATGATCATTGTTCATGATGAAGCTGCTAAGACTTCATGGAAAGGAGTCTCAGATTCTGCTGTTTTGGAAGCTAATGGGGACAGTCAGAGACTCATGGCTTTTAGCAGATTGCTCCTGTTGATTATGTTTCTAAGGCTAGATGGCAGCATTGTCAACTCTCATGATTTTTATCATAAGTTTCCTAATATTTGGTATTTTCCTTAAAATACCAGTTGTCAGAATACCAACTCAGTGTTTCTTTAAAACTATGTTTTCAGTTGTCTGATGGTCAGAAACATGGATAGGGCTCAAAAAAAGAGGGATGTTAAAACTGTGGGGGGGGAAGTGGAGTCTAAGGATTATTTTATACAGCCAACAACTGATAGCATAATTTGAATCACTAAATAAATAGCCTGCAATATTGAAAAAAAAATGATAGTGACAACAAAAGGATCCTTCAGTTCTTCTGTCAGAAATAAGAGGCAAAGCCCAGTGCAGGTGGAGAAAAACATTTCTCTCTTTTGTTCTCAGGATTAATGGTTATTTTTGGGCTGTCAGCTAAAGACAGTCATCTTATACTTCCAAAGAGCTTTATCAACTTATCTGTTCTTATCCTTTTTCCTCTTTGCCCTATTGTCATTTTATATAAGATACTCAAGTCAGAGATAATCTATTTTTATATCGTTGCCAAATGCCAAATACAATTTTGATGTGAAATAAATAAATAATTACAGTATTAATAATGTCAAGTATTCATTAAAAACACTATCACAACAACCTTCCAGGAGTAAATTCTTTTATATTTGTAATCAGTTATGAAATATTCATTTGTTGTTGATCCTGTATACTGCAGTTAATTTGGCAGTAATTATGTGAAGAAAGTTACTGAAAATACACAGTACTTAAATACTTATGCTGCTACCAAGATCACAATTGAATTATGAGATATCCCCTACTTAATATATTTTAACTTTCAGTTGAATACCTCATTTAGATCACATTACTTGTATTTTTCTTTCTTTTTCTTGTAATTTCTTTAAATGGCAATAACCTTTCTAGCACTAATAACCTCATTAAATTTCTTGACTTATTTCAAATACATGAAACTCGTTATATGGTAAAATAATTCATGTATAATTTATTGATATAAACTCTAAGCAGGATTGTTCAGTCTTGCTTACATTTACTGTAGAAGAAAAATTCTGCCCAATCTTATAGTGGAATTCTAGTGATTCTATATTTTCTTTGGATGTGTTTGGAAGCATTTTTAAACACAGTGGATTTTTGCTACTTTTTCATATTTAACTTTCAATAGCAGATTGTGTATTTCCTCTTTGGCACAGCAGCTCTAGGATTTTGTTTTTCAGTCTTCAGCTTGTAGACACCTAAGAACAGTTGCAAGCAAAATGTGGATTCGAGTATAATTTAAACCTATTGTGTACTAATTTCTCTAAATTTCTGTCTCAAAGGGCCATGGGTTAAGGTTTCAGGCTCTGATTTTTAGAAGTATTATTGACAATGACTTCTCTTTATTAAAAAATAATTGAATTGGCTATTCTCTGTAATTTAGTGCAAACACTTGCTACAGCTGGTATTCTTTAAAAATATACTGTGTAAGTTTTCTATATTGAATGTGGAAAGCCAAGGAATTTGAAAATTTCAAGGAATTTATGTCCATCTGCAGCCTGCACAGGACACCACACCAGAGGAGATGGATGCCTGAAGGAGACCTCCTGTCAGGACCTGTGGACCATGGAGAGAGGAGCCCAGAGCATCAGGTTTGTGGGCAGGATTTGTGACCTGTCAAGGGGATACACTGGAGCACCCTCTTCCTGAAAGACTGATGTGGAAGAGACACACTGGAGCAGGTTGTGAAGAGCTGTAGCCCAGTGGGAATGACTCACTGGAGAACTTCATGGAGGACTGTCTCCTCTGGGAAGAATCCCATGCTGGAGAAAGGGAAAGAAAAAGTAGCAGCAGAAAAAAACTGTGTGATGAACTGACTATTCCCAGCTCCCTGCACTACTGGGGGTGAAGAGAAGATCAGGGCTGAAGCCAATTTAAGGAGGAAGACATGGAGGGAAGATGGTGTCAAGATTTGGGTTTATTTCTCATGATCCCTGAATTTATTGCTAATTAGATTCATTTCCCCAAGCCTGGCCTGTTTTGGCCATTATGGCAAATGATCTCTCCCTGTCCTTAATTCAGCCAATGAGCCTTTTGCTGTCTTTTCTTCCTCCTGTCCAGCTAAAGAGGAAAGTGATAGAGTGGCTTGGTGGGCATCTGGCATTCAGCCTGGGTCTGCCCACCCTGCAATTTTAACAATCCCTGTACAACCACCACACCTTTATAAAAATCTTCACCAAACCTCCATAGAGCTATCAGTCTTTCCTGTAGGAGATAAGCTTATGTGGTTTTCTAGAAGGGTGTTTGCTTTGTGGGTGTCATTCAGCATCAAAACTGAACAGGCTGCTCTTTGAGGATGAATGAAACGAATCAGAGATTTTATGCTTCCCTGCACAACAGGACAACCTAGAGGAGAGACAAATACTTTTCTTTCTTGGAGGTGGAATGTAATGAGGGCAGTGTTGTTAAATTAAGGTAGTCCACTGCACTGCCTGTGATTTTGATTTTGATCACTCTTGAGACAACGTGCACTAATAGGCTTATAAGAGATGAAAGGAAGAAAAGGGTTTGGAGCTTAAATATCAGCTGCAACTGCCTAATAGCCAGAACATTAAAAGGTTTCGGCTTTTTTATTTTAAACATTAAACCAATGGACTAATTAAGCAGCACACAGAGATTGCTCAAGGGTTTCAGTTTCACTGCATGTATCACTTAGGCACCATAGGACAAAACAATTCAGAGTATACTGCAGGGAGCAGCTTAGCATTGGAAGCAGAGAATGATTTTGTAACCTAACTTCTATGGCTCCCTCATATGCTGGTTTCTTTGTGCCAGTGGCAAATTGCCTGAGTAAAAAGGGTATAAGAACCATGGGATTTCTTCTCATTTCCTCTGTAGTTGTCATTTTCCAATCTAGTGTGAGTCATCACAATAACTATTGCACTTCATGTACCCACAGGAAATACATATTAAGATTCTTATTATTAACTATATTCTTAGGTCACGGTAAGATAGTGATTTAATTTCATGCTCCTTTCTCCCTCTCTCCTAATTTCTATTGAATTCAGTTTCTATTTTCTATCTATACTTTAAAATGCCAGGTTGGTTGTTTGAAGCTAAAGTGACGTGTTTGGGCAATGGAGTCTTCCTGCATTTCTTCCTCTAAATTTCATTAAGGATGAAAAAAACAGATGCTGCACTTGATAAATATAATATTTTGTTTGCCTGGAACACACAGGAGATTGCTAGATTTTATGAGATTGAATCAGGACTTATAAATGGTTACAAATGAGGGAAAATAAACAAGTGATTGGTCTTAGAAAACAGAAATTTTGAGGGTGCTCTACTGCCTGAAAATAAATTTGATACCAGTTTTTAGTCACACAGACCACCAAAACCATTTACTGTTTGTTTAAAAAACATGTGATATTTATAATTTTGGCTATTGATTTCTATTGTCACAACACTGAGCTTATTTTAAAAAATAGCAAAGCTTAAACCATAGCTTTAGGCACAAAACACTGCCTGAAAAAAATTGCATCACCTTCTAAGGGTATCTAGGTTATCAAATGAGAACAATTTGAAATACATCAAAACAAAACTTTCTCCTAAAAAGTAAAAAAAAAAATCCCAACTTATTCAGTTGTTGGTAAAACTCATTTCCTCTTTTCTTTTCTGACAAAGTTTTCCTACTTATATTGACTACTTGGGTGGCATCTATTAAAGGTAAGTTTTTGACTGTAATTTCACTTATGCTGACTGTTATACTGATCCTATTTTGAAGCTTCTTATTGCTACATTGGCACATCTGTTGGAGTGTTTCCTTCAGGAGGAGATTTTCCTCTGTGAAAGGAAATGTTGTTTCCTTATAAGAAGATTCATATTTTTTCCCAGACAAGCCATATCCCTCTAATAATTTGATCTTGTGACTGGAAGTGACTTTGAAACGTCTTGAAATTTTACTCAGATGGTGAGTATTTTCAAGATCAGACAAAGGTTCACTTTAAATATCAATATAATTTATATTTTCAGAACACTTGTTATAAACATTAAATTTTCCTGATCACATGTCTGCCTGTTTCTCTTCTGGTTGGATTCAAATCTCCAAAGCCACATATTTCTGCAGAAGAAATTAGTTATATATGAAGAGAGGAGGAAATAGCCCAACTACTTCTACAAAATTGTGTCAGTATGACTTTGAACTTTCATCACATTTTCCAAAAGGCTAATAAGATGCCCACATTTCAATATCACTTCTCACTTTAGCAGCTCCTAATAGTTCCCCTGCACACATCAGCTCAAATTTCTTGATGGTTTGATGACACGTTTTTGGACATTATTGGAAGGGCCTGATTCACTCAAGAGACTAATAAGCATTGAGGGTTTTCAATGAAGAATGACACTACCAAGCAAGTTGAAGAAGAGCTGCAGGCAATTTTCTTCAATCTTACAATACTCAAAAACACCCCTGAAGCAGATCTAATTTTTAATTTCCAAACTATATGTAAATTTACCAAGCAAAAGAGAAGAAACCACACAGGACATAGAAGGAATGGTTGAAGCAGGTAAAAATGTTGCCCAGTATACTTCCAGGTTGTGGAGAGATAACAACAGGGAGGAAAGCTGGTTCTCTTTCTGCTCTAAGCACGTGTCATCTCAGAAAGAAGTAGAACATTCAGTGGTGTCCACAGGGTGTTTTACATCTCCATTAGACAAGTGAAAACCATATGGTGTTATCCAGAAATGAAAAGCCCTGAGAGCATGCTTGCTTAATTTTTAAACCGTGGCTTTACACTGAAATAAAAGTTATTAGCTAAAATAATGATAAACATAGAGGTTTTGGCTTTTTTTTTTTTTTTTTTTTCCTATGGATTTAACAGCAGTAAATGCTTTCCATACAAATGGGTTGTAGACAATAGTTGTTTGCTTGTTTGTTTGGTTTTATTCACTGGCAGTGTTAGTATAGAAAGAAGATTTTTTTCCTTACTTGCAATAATTTTCTTTTATCATTAGTAAAAATTCTGCCTTGGGTCTTTCAAAACAATTCTGACAAAGCAGCAGTGGCCAGAATAGGGAACAGCTTGTTCTTATTTTCTGTGCTTTACTAGTTTCACATTATAATGGGGAATATTAGAGATTGCTTTGTTCAAATTCAAATCTAACTCCTTCAAATTGGAGAGGGCCTAGAAAGAAAAGGCATGTGTGTTACACAGTTTAGCCTACATCTGACCTGGTTTCAAAATATAAATTTGAGTTCTGGACAATGAGTACCTGATCTGTAAACTATTTGTATGGTTAACCAAAAGGGAAGAAACATTACTAAATAGTGTACTGTTATTTAAACTACTAATTGTTTTTAAATCATACAGATGGACAAAGAACACTAGGGATCCTGAAACTGAGAAAGAAACTGTGGACCTAAATATACATATTTTTGCATCTCAAGTAGGTCAGGTCTCACCTTAAACTTGATTTTTCTTATTGGAACAAGCATTACTGAAATGAAATGCAAGGTGGGTCCTTCCCATATGCAGGTGCAGTCTAAAGAAAGAATATAGCTCTGTGCAGAGCTGAGAATTTTTTGCAAAGTCCCTCAAGATACCCGAATTATTTTCATGCCCTTAACCCTCCATCAGTACAGGTCTAGGGATTACTGAAAGTTTTTGAAGAGTGTAAAGTGGGAGTAAAATATTAACAATAATTGGGCAGTGATATTTAGGGAGAACTTTTATCACCTCAAGATGGTTCCTGGTTTCTGAAGATCTTTGTGTGGAGCAAGAAGGAGCCTCTTCCCACCCACAAAGAGGAAAAACTAAATTCCATCAATGGAAACATGGAGTGCTCCTCAGTGATCTGTTGCAATATGCACCTTTGTGTTCTAGGTGTCTCCCAGTGAGCTTTGTGCAATGCACTTAGCCTGTCCTTCTGAGGTTTAACTGAAAATCCCAAAAGTGCCAGCATCCCTGGAAAGTGAAATCAAGGTGGTCTATATGCTAGGGTGGAGAAAGAGTCAGAAAATATATTTCTAAGTTCATGAAATGGCACTGAACTTGATTTTTATTTTTGGTAACACCCTTTTCTTCATAGTAATGCCAAGGTCATCTAGGCATAAGGGCTATTTGAAGTTTACCACTCCTTTGATCAGCTTTAGTGCCTGTACTGATGCTTGGAAAACATTTTATGTCTAAACTCTTGGTACTGAGAATTCAAAATTTTCCATTTTGGCAAGTATTTTGCAAATCTTATTTCACTCCACCATAAAGCTAAGAAGGAAAATGGTTTCTCTCAGTTTCAATTGCTTTTCTTTTATTGAAAAATGACAAATTATAAAGACCATTGTTATACAAAGCATTTTTTTACAAAAAAGAAGGATTTTGTGCCTATTAAAAGCTTTTTTAGTAATGCAGGTGAGAATAGAAGTAATGCTGAGTATGAAAAAAATCACCAAATGCTCAAATTTTAAGAGTGAAAAATGGAAATGTATAAGAATAATAATAATAAAAAAAAGGTGGTATTTTCTTAAAGTATACAGGTTTTTTAATCTTTTGATTTTTATTCCAGCGAAGCATATTTAAGATTCATTTGACTTAAATAGGACTATAGATGTTTCATGCACTGCAACTGATTATTTTTTAAATGATCATCAATGGAAATATATTAGTGACATTTTAAGATGGACCCGTTCAAGCCAGGAAGGGAAGCAATCAGTTCCTCATCTCCATCTTATTTCTCCAAACGTCACAATTCCATCTAGTGGACAGGTTAACATCAAGGATATGTTATGCTGAATTTTCCTCAATTACCTCTGCTTCCTTTATCTGCCATGGTCACTGAAATCTGAGTTTCTGTTTGTACCCGAGGAAATCCCAGCAAAGCTGTAATAGCTCACAAGGCTGAGAGCAACACAGCTCACTGTAGGAGAGTTGGGGTCTATATATATTGTGTTTTAAGGAACATCCACCATGTGCAGCATTCTTCAGCTGGTGCTTTGAAAACCATTTGAGGTTACAAGCACTCAGTCTGTGCTGCTTAATGCAGCTCTGTGGACTAAAAGCAAGGAACTACATTATGCAGGAAACTGCAATAGAAGAACAAAAGACATCTGGAAATGAGAAAGGCTTGAAGAACCACGGCTCAGTGGCCACAAACCTGTCTTTGCAGAAGGTTATTTTGAGGCCTTTCTAGGGATGGTGTTGCACTGTGGTATTTTATCAATATTTCTCATATGGTGGTATAATTTATAGGAACACCTTGGCCAGGCACAGTAGGCCTAGCCAATCCATTTTCCAGGTGAATGTGCATGGGAACCAAATAGAGAGGAAACAAAAACCTGATATTCCTCTCTGTTCTTTGCTAACATTCTTGTTTACAAAGCAGTGAAGCTTGCCTCCAAATCAGTACCCATTGAAATGGGTACACAAGACAGATACAGACATAGAGTATTTTGGAAATCTAGATTCTAAAAAATCCTGGTTGAATGTTCAGTAGTGACAATGACTGCAACTATTGTTAATGGCTTTTAGAAAAAAAAACATGTCCAGAAATTTAAAAGTCATATTGCTGAATCTAGTGTTAAATGTGAATTTAATTTCTCAAATTTCTAGGCATCAGCAAATATGCACCTGTTATGCCCAGAAGCAAAGAGCTCAGCATAGAGGAATACTGCTGTGATTCACAGCTACCCCTATTACTTTTGCTTTATTTGTTAAAAACACATTAAGAAAATTTAAATCAAGCTGTATTAAACTGGAAATAGAAACTTTAATGCTTCATTTTGGGTTTCTGAAATTGATTAAAAATAGCATACGGGTTTATAATGTCAAAAAATTATAGCATAATCTTTGAGTTATTCTGCCACGTGCAGTAAACCTGGGATTACCCTCTGCAGTACTGAAGTCTTGAGTTCCTTGCCAGGTGAAAGCAACTTGCTCCTCACCTGCTTCAAGATTAATAATATCATTCCAACAAGATTAGAGCCATTAGTCTTCCTGACCTGACCCAAATGGTACAAATGGGATTTTAAAGACAGTGTCTACTGAAAGATCCTGCAGAATGATGAGGTACACAGAATAGCTACCATGAGGAATCAGCAGTGATAGACTGTCAGTGTTATAAAAAAGATACCCTATTAAGTTTAGCTATTATCTCAGAAGAAGATTATAGGCATAGATCCTGACCTTTAATTAAATGGACAGCACAAAGACAGAAAGATAAACAAACTTGTGCAAAAAGTAGTAACTTTTACTGACTTGGAAAATCAGTGAATTGGAAAAGGAGATTTTACAGATTGCTTTTTCTCTTATTTGTCGATGAGGCAAAAAGTGATGATGACCACTGTTTGATAGAACAAAAGTTCTGCTTTATTGACTTAACAGCAATATAAGTCTGGATTTCTACAATTAGGAAAGGAAGAAAGGAAAAAGAGAGGATTGTTTACAGTGCATCAGCATGTATTTTGAAGATGTGCTTGTTTTTATTCTCTAGAGGTTGGTTTACTTGATGTTGAATACTAATAAACAGTAGATAAGCTTTGGCTTCACTTGTCCTGAATGTCACTTCCTTGGAGTCACAATATGGCAGGATAATAATATCCATCTTCTTCGTACTTCACATTTTCTAAATACTGAAAAAGATACACAATGAGAAAATGTTGGTGACTCCTGAAGGTTATATAAAGAAAAAATATACACCAGTGTGCTTGGAATATGTTTATTTCTCAAATTTTCATTATCAAAGAACACTTTAAAAAGTATTGTATACCTATTCAAAAGGCACTGTACCTTACTTTATGATTAATCCTAGGATAATGTTCTGTTTGAAGGAAAAAAGCTCATGTATGCATGAGCATACAGCACAAACAAATCAGTCAATTATTTGTAAACAATATGACAAGAATTGCTGAATTTTTGTAATTAGTTATTGACAAAAGACAAAACTGTTTTATTTAATAACACTTAAAATCATGATTGATTCAGCTTTTTTTGCTCTTAAATTCATCTTCTCCATGAAGAGAAACTAGAATTTAAACAATTCTTCATTCCAACCTATTTTAAGAATTTCCCCAGTCCTTCATTATGAATGTTGTAATGTATAAAAGAGTCTCATGACTAACAGCCTTAAAGGTGGCAGAGCTGCAAACAATACTAATTCAATGAACTCTTAAGATGAAGACTTATATACACAACAGAAAAATACATAGTTGTTATTATTATAGTTGACAAGTAATAAATGTTCTCAGCTGATTTAAAAGAGGTTCCACAAAAGCTAGAAAACAGATGACAAGCCAACAACAAATTATATATGTTAATAACAGGTCCTATTTCTCTTAACAAATTTATTCTGTTTAAAATTTAATACTCATGAGGAAAGTCTAAGGCAATTCACTGAAACTTATTTTAGGTATTTGAATTTAAAAAGTTCCCCCAGACATTGTGAAGAAAGCATACATTTCCCAATTTACTTATAGAATACACAATGTAGACTTTTTTTTTTTTCCAGTAAACTGAGGAACTGCTGCTTGAAGCAACCTGTAAGTTTCTGCCTCATCTTCTAAAACTTTGCAAAATGGTGGTTTCTTGCATTTTTGGGTTCAGCTGTAACAACATAGAGTGCAGTGAATTATTCTACTATAAAAAAGAGTAGTGCTGGGTTCTGTAGCTCCAGCTGTAGTACCCAACACTTTCATCAACTGAAGACTCAATTTTTGATTCCAGACCAAGACTGAGATGGCAGTTTGGGCACATGATGCAACTGTCTATTATGGTAACCTAGAGGTTTTCACCTGAATTAGAAAATATTTATGGGGTATGAAATGAAATAACAGCAAAGATATACGATATCACAGAATTGCTAAGGTTGGAGAAGACTCTAAGATCACTGAGTCCAGCTGTAAACCCAGCACTGTTGTGTTCACCACTAAATCACTCTGTAGGTAATATCCACATTTTTTTAACTCTTCCCGGGATGGTGGTTTTACTACTTCCCTGGGTAGCCTATTCCAGTGCCTGACCGCTCTTTCAGTGGAGAAATTTTTCCTATGTCTAACCTAATCCTCCCATGGTAAAACTATTTAATCTTTTTTACTATATACTAATTTAATGGAATGTGCTTTCACCTCTGGAAGCTTAACTTCATCTTCTGAACTGGTCATCTAAATCATCCATTGTAACAAGTCCCTGGTCATTTATTTAACTTACTTTCCATTACTTTGAATAGCAGTTTTCTTTCAAAAAATTTGCAACGTACCGAAAGCCTTTCCATAACAGAATCAGAAGTTTGGAATAGCAGAAATACCCTTAAATATTAAGGTATTTGAATAGCTAGGTAGATTAGCAAAATCTGTCTGAACTGTGTACTGTTCCAAACCTTTCACTTTAGTATATATCAAATGTACATATACAAACTGTTTTATACATATTCTTATTCACATGATGGCAAATGATATTGACAGACAGCTTCAATTTCCCATAGTTAAAAGACATTGTTAATAACTTTTTTAAGAAACAACAAAATTTTAAGTCATGTTGCACAGAAATCCAGATTTTGAAAGCAATTACATTTAGTACCTATGGACTCTTCTAAATATTCAATTAATTTTAAGCAAACCACCTCCAAAAAACTCCCAAAATTGAAGAAGGTTACTAAGATAGAATTGAGGTATCTGAAATATAAGCATTTACCCATTCAAACCTTTACTCATGTAATTAATCACATTGGCCTTCATCAAGGTACTTTCACAAGTAAATCTTGCAAGATCAAGCTGCTATCTTGCTGACTTTCTTTAAAATCAAGGGCATTCAAGAAAGGAAGGACCCAGAACAGTGATTCCACGGTATTTAACATTAAATCAATGATCAAATATTAAGTGGAAGATTACAGAAAATGGCTAAGATGCATTGCTCTTAATTGTGTAAGTTATGGACACAATTGCTGGTTTCATTTGCAAAGGGGGAAATAATTTACAAGGTTAATTGCAGTGTCACTTCCCAGCCTCCAGTTCTTTTTCATGTTGTGCAAAGCAAGTGTGAGCAGATGGACAAGAATAACATCTGGCAAAGAGAAGTGGGATCAATGCTGCTGACAGTCTTGACTGATTTCCTTTGGTGTGCACATAAAATAATTGGTGACAGAAAGTGCAGTCAAAAGTGAAGTTCTAAGCCCTAAGTTAATCTTTTCTGATGCTATTAGAGGACAAACTACCTTCTGTAGCCCTCCTTGACAAAGTCTGGAAGACCTTAAGTGTCTTACAAAAAATGTGGTGATAGTTGGCTTTTGTACAATAATATATGGGCTTAAAATGAATGACACTGTCATGCTATTTTGTTCACACACTTTTACTTTGGTCTCTAAAACTATGAAGGCTCTAACTTAAGCTACATTTGTGAAAAGATGTGCATGTGGACCAACTGTAAGGTTCTTCCTTTTCACCTACATGTAACTGTGCTAAAATAAGGTAGATCCTATGAACCACAAATCTGCAAACTTGTAGGATGCGCAGTACTATACTCCAAATTCTTACACTTATTTAACATTTCTTTTAAGCTCTTTAATGTTTTTGTAAAGTTGGGATTTAGATTATGTCATTTCAAAGCCACTCTCCAATATCTCGAAGGGGTTGTAGCAATGACAGAGGATCCTTGATTTTGCATGAAAGAACAAATGTAGCATCTGTATTCAAATGATGCCAGAAGAAAGATCTGGGGAATTACAGGCTAGACAACCTTACTTCAGCTCCTGAAATCATGACCTCATTTCCAGGCAAAAGAAAGAAAAATTTTGTGTGGAAGTTAATAGCATAGATTTCCAGTGGGGAAATCATTCTTTATCATGAAGTTGCCCTTTGCCTTATCCTCCAGTCTGTCTGCTCCAGACCTGCCCTTGGTTTTATCACCTGCATGCCCAGTCTGACATAATTTAGAAACCTGATGAAGATGCACTCTGTCTCTTCTGTTTGTTTTTTTGTATTTTGTTTTGTTGCTTTTTTTTGTTTGTTTGGGTTTTTGTGTTGTTTTATTTTAAGACAGAGATATTGCACAGGATCAGTCCCAAGATAGACCCTTGAGGAGTTATCTTGGAATGGACCTCCAGGCAGGATATGAAATATTATCCATGTTCTCTTACATACTGATGATCCAGCCATTTTTCACAGATCCATTGTACTACTCACATAGACTACAGCATCCCAAGTTGGTTGCAAGGATATTTCTGACTCTTTTTTCAGAACTTGACATGAGAATATATTTTTAAAATAATTTGTTCTAATCTTGACTTACTTGTTTGAACTAGAGTGGTTCTAGGTTATATTTTGGAAGCTGGTATAAAACCACAATTGCTTTGCAAACCACCATCTTTGCATCTCATGTAAAGAAAATTGTTTTCATATTGGTTTTCAGAGTGACCAATCACTTGAATGTGTATATATTTATATGCATAATACTTCATATGAATGCAATTATTTTTACAACAAAACCAGAAAACTCAGAAAATCATTAAAATCTTCTTTGGTCAAATTTCTATTGCACAAATTGCTATTTGATTATCTATTATTCAAATAAAACGAATATTATTAAATGTCTTTTATACTTCTCTCTTTAAATTCTGAGGTCACAAGAAGTTCATGGGTGGCTAAAGTTCAATTCTTTCTGTCCACCTGTTCTGATTTTTGTCTGAATTTGCTTTGATAACACTTAAAACTTGATGTTACTACCAGATTAAAATATCTCATTATGAACACTACTGTGCCTTTCTGGTGACAAGGGAGTAAAGGACAATCTGTGCTTTAACTTTTTCTAGTATTTTGTGGTTTTAGTTCTTTATTCCTGTCTTTTCTCAAGGTAGGGGATGATTTCCCAGCTGTCAATCACAATGCAGAATTCACTGTATGCACATGACACATGAAAGAGGAAGTTAGGGGTTGAGCTCACACCTGGTCTTGGTATTCCTACTACAAAATACAAATAAAGTTGTGTCTTTCTTGTCAAAATAAGAAGCAGTTTGCACAACATGTTTAATTAATTATCATCAACCTTTTAATCACTAGGATCAATCCAGTTGCAAAAGAGCTTCTCCTTGTTATGTTGCTTCAACATTATCCTTTTCCCTCTAAGGGATACCCAGGAAGGGGATTTGATGCATTCAGCCATATGAAGAACCCATTACTAAATAGTTTATTCCTTTCCTCTGATATTGTCTTTTTTTTTTTTTTTGTTTCCTTTTTTTTTTTTTTTTTTTTTTTTAATGAACTCATCAATTCCATTTAGTTGCAGACAAATCTGTATGTACAATATGGATTAGTTCCCTACATTTTCACACTTCCCTTTACAAGAACTATATGAATACTAATAATGCAAAAAGGAAAAAAAAAAAAAAGCCCAGCATTAGTCAGCAGAAATGTGAATGGGCTTATCTTTATAACTTGGGCAGAGGAGAATAGGTGCATATGGGAAGGTAAGCTTGACAAGTCCAAGGAATGGATTAGATGCTGCTATATTTGCAGAAGAGTGGCTGAGGATTGCAATAGTTGGAAGTGTCTTCTTCTGTGTTACCACAGCTAACAATATCTGTTGGAATCTTTCACCATAGCATCAGTTACTATAATAATACTAATTTTGGGTGACACAGTAGCTGATAGAAATTTCTAATTTCTCTTTGTCTTCTCTCCTTCACTTTTTCCTTATACTGCTATAGCATTCCTAGGGCAGCAATATTTATTTTTTTCCCATGATGGGAACTGCAGCAAGTGTTGGAGTAGATTTTTTCAGGACCATGTCCAGGGACATGCAAGATCTCCCCTGCAGAACTTTGGTTCTTCACAGGGGAAGACAGAATGTGCAGGAGTCAGAAAACAACATGATTTCTGGCCTTTTTGTTTCCCTGTAATTTCTGTGGAGAGGTCATATTGTTAGGAAGGGGCTGGAAAAATATATCTGGTCATGAAATTCTCTGGATTAAAATGAAAATAATAAAGATAAAGGCACAATGATAACATTCTTATCAGAATTAATGGACATTTCTTGAACCAGTCAGAGACTTCAAGGTCTGAGACAGTCTTTGACTACACATTGAGAAGAATTGAAAACATTATTACATATAAAACTGACAAATGGAAGTGCAATAAAGCAGTGATATTACTAACCCTTACAACAGGGGAAAAAACTCAACAAAATACCATAGTAAATACCATATAGTAAATATGTATTATTAAAATGGAACAAACAAAATGAGGAAGAAGGAAATCAAACTCATGGTAAAATGGGAAAATACATGTATGGCACATGAGAATGGTCATTGCTTCCATAGTGAATCTTTGGTATAAACCACAAATTAAGCACAAATTTAAAAGAATTCAATAAAAACTAATGTGATCAAACACAAGTATTAGAAAATTACTACAATCACAAACATCCTTCACAAAGAAAAAGCTGTGTCTTAATTGAGAAAACTGAAAAGAACTAACTTTGAAAAGTTAAAAGTAGAAGTATAATAAGGTGCACAAGAAAAGATTTTTATAGACAGCTTCGTCATCCCAACATACTTTAAAATACCACAGAAGTGTAAGTTGAAAGTATAAAGCACTAGGTTTTGAAGCTTGCAAATTATGAAACTATAAAAGGAATTAGACTTTGAAAGACTAATTAACATTTTTAATTGGTTTACACTGAAGGATTTTGGGAGGTTGTCACACTGATGATTTCTCCTTGTACTTAAAATGATTAACTGTGTAAAACTGAAATGCTGGTAGAAATGGCTTTGCAACAATTTGCTAAATTTTAAAGCAAGAAGTTGCTGAATATTTTCAAGAAACTCCATTTTAAGATTAAAAAAGCTCTCTATAGATCATAATCTGCTATTTACCTTGGATTTAACATCAAAGGAATAGACGTTAGTTTTTAAAAATAAGTTACTTTTACAAAGATCGTCATACCCAACACAATAGATGAGTGAGGTTCCCACAGAGGGAAAGCTGGAAAGATTGAAATAATGACCACAAAATTATATTGAGTCATAAAAGTATCAAAAGTGATCACAAAACTCTTTAGGCAGTTGTCAAGGGCATGAGGATCCAGCTGATTTCCTCAATCCTGCCATGGAGGGGAAGAGAATTGCAATAATAGAACATGTTAATAATTGGTTGCAGAACTGGTGCTGCCTGTGTGCTAATGCACTTAGTATGGGGAACAAACAAGGTGAATTAGAGATCTGAATTGAGTTTGCAAAGCTATAATTTTCTTGGGGCCATGGAGGCATGGTCGATGGTTTCCAGGAGTGGAATGTTGCTATGGAGGGATATAGGCCCTATAGGAAGTACAGGAAAAGGAGTGAGGGTTGTCCTTAATTTGATAATACACCTGGAGTGCATGGAGCTCTCCTTGAGGATAGACAAGGGAGAATATGGGTCAGGATTAAAGAGAGGACAAGAAAAGGTTACATAACAGTGGGTGTCTGCTAGAGGCCACATGACCAGAAAGAACAAAAGGATAAGGCAAAAATGTAGGAGCAGCATCACATTCACAGCCCCTGATCCTGATCAACCATCTCATATCTGTTGGAAGGTCAACACAGCAGAGCATTAGGAATTCTGAAGGTTCTTGGACTGCATTGATGACACATTCCACCTCCAACTGAGGACTGAGGAACCAATGACAAGTGCTCTGTTGGACTCCATACTCACCAAAATGTGAGACTTTTTAGGGATATGAACATCAAAGGTGATTTGGCTGCATGACCTTGAGTTTGTGGAGTTCAGGGTACTGAGGACAGGGATGAGAGTGAAAAGCAGCCTTACAGGCCTGGACTTCAGGAGGGAAGACTTGGTCTCTTCAAAGATCTGAGAGGAAGATGCCCATGGGAAAAGGCCCTGGAGGGAAAGGGAGTCCAAGAAAACTGGTTAAAATCGAAAGAATGCCTCCTCCAAGCTCAAGAGAACTCCATCCCAAAAAAATACAATATCAGTTAAAAATGCTAGGAAGCCTGCATGAATGAACAAGGAGCTCCCCAGACAAGCTCAAACACAAAAAGAAAGCCTACAGAGGATGGAAGCTAGGACAGGTAAGCCAGGAGGAATACAGAAGCATCCAGGGATGAAGTTATGAAAACTAAAATTCAAATGGAATTGAATCTTGGCAGGTATGCCAAAGACTAGAAGGATGTCTTCTCTAAGTACATAAGCAACAAAAGGAGAAATAGGGAAAATGTGGGGCCATTGCTCAAGAGAGGGGACCTGGTTACACAGAAAGTAGAAATGGATGAAATGCTGTAATTCTTTTTTTGCTTCAGTCTTTACTAGCAGGACTGATCTTCAGAATACTAAGTTTCAGAGGTCAGGCAGAGAGGCTGGAGGATAGACAATGTACTCCTGGTGGAAGATGGATAAATTAGGAAGCTCTCAAGCAAACCAGGCCCACAAAAGTCCATGAACATGTGCTACAAGTGCTGAATAACCAGGCATATTTCATGGGGTGAGGGAGGTGGGGGGGTAGGAAAGACACTCAAAAATCATTAATTAATCATGTTGCCTGAAGACTGAAGGAACCCTAATGTCACCTCCTTATGGAAGAATGAAGACACAGGGAACTACAAGTTGTTCAGCCTCATCATAGTTCCTGGAAAAGTGATGGAGCAGCTAATCCTGGAAGCCATTCTTCAGGTACATGAGCAGCAAGAAAATCATCAGAAATAGTCAGCATTGCTCCACCAAGGAGAAGTCACGCTCAACTAACTGGATAATTTTTTAAAAGGGAATGATTGTTCTGGTATGTGAGAATAGAGCAGTGGACACTGTCCACCACCACTTCAGTAAAGCCTTTCACACTCCCAGCCCCATAAGGCCCACAGAACTAAGCTGCTGATGTATAGTCTGCATGGGAAAACATCAACATGTATTGAAAATTGGGCATGGATTGAAACCCCAGGCTCAGAGGGTGGTGATCAGCAGCTCAAAGTCTGGTTGGAGGTGAGTGACTACCACTGTACCCCAGGGTTCAATACTGGATCCAGTCCTGCCTAATATCCTCATTAGTGACCTGGGCAGAATGTAACCTTAAAAATTTGCCACAAAAATAGGATTGGTAGCTGATATGCCAGAGGGCCATGCTGCCATCAAGAGGGACCTCAACAGGCTGGAGAAATAAGCCAACAGGAACCTCATTAAGTTCAACAGAGCAAAGTTATGCTCCTGGGAAAGAACAACCACATGTACCAATGCTTGCTGGGAGCTACCCAGCTGGAAGGCAGCTTGGCAGAGTGGGATCTCAGGATCCTGGTAGACACCATGGGTCATCAATGTGCCCTTGTGGCCATAAAGGTACTCTGTGCTGCATTAGAAGAAGTGCTGTGTGCACAGGGAGGTGATCCTTTCCCTCTACCCAATGCTGTTGAGGCCACAACTGGAACTCTGCATCCAGTACTGGGCTTAGTGCAAGAGAGACATGGACTTACTGGATGAAGTGCAATGAAGGACCACAGAAGGATGCAGTATCTTATCTGTGAGGAAAAGCTGAGAGAGCTGGGACTGTTCAGTCTGGAGAAAACTCAGAGAAAAGTATATAAATAGCTGAAGGCAGGGTGCAAAAAGAAAGGTGTCAGACTCTTTTCAGGGGTGCACAATGACAGGACCAGAAGCAGTGGACACAGACTGAAACACAGGAGGTCCCACCTGAACATCAGAAAACACTTTTTTTACTGACTGAGTAAACACTTTTTTTACTGGGTGAGTGAGGAGTGGTACAGGTTTCCCTTAGAGATTCCAGAGTTTCTATCCTTAGAGACTCTGGAACTAATGAGGATTCCAGAGTCTTCTCCCTAGCTCTAAATACCCTTGCTTGAGCAGGGAGGTTGGACAAAGATGAGATTGAGAGGATCCTTCCAGCCTCAACCATTCTGTAGTTCTGTGTAAAGGTTCTGTACTAGAACAGATAAAAAATTCACAAGTGGTCAGTCAAGGGATGAATTGTCATAAAAGCTTATAACAATAGTGAAACATTTGGAATTCATCCAAAAGAGATAGGAAGTTCTTGCAGAAAGATCCCAGAGATACCATGTGCCTGAGTGACATTATGATGAAGAAAAAATTATTTATTCTTGTTCAACATGAGAGACAAGAAAATAAGTTATGTGGAATTTTGATCTAGCCCTAGACAAACACTAACTTCTTCTGACAGTTTTCTAGGATCAGAATATACAAATGGAATGTATATGGGCTCTTCAGACAGTGCTCACAGACTCCTTTTAGTCACATCAGTGGGACAAATCAGGTTCCTGCAGCCACTCACACAAACCCCAGTCTCTTCAAGCAGGCCAAAAATCCTGAAAAAAATAAGCATTAATTTTTTTGAATAGCAGGGCCTTTGGGTGAAAGGTCTGTGACTGCATGGTTGCCTTGTTTATGAACCTGGTTTCTACTGAAGTCAAAGCAAACACAGGAAGAAATACCTGTTCATAAGGTCACTACTTACATGGCACTAGACAATGGATCCAGGGCTAACATGCTTTATAAGCAATTGGCCTAAATCTAATTAATTACACAGATAACAACCCTCATTTTTTCATGGCTTAAAAGGTTGGGTACTCCTCTTTCCCACTCTAGTTTTGATAAACAAAATGTTATTTTCTGTGGATGTTTTCACTCCACTTTGTGCATTCAGGTGAAACCAGCTTTTGGAGTGAAATCTCCTCTAGAAAAACATAATTTTGGAAGAGATTTTGTAAAAGATGCAGGAGTGCTGCATTAATTTTGGGGCTACTGCCAAGAATCTGTTCAGTGTAGAAAAACACCAGGAAATAGACTAGAGGATTTTAAGCACTGTACAGATGGGGAGTTGACACCTATGCTACTGTATGTATACCAGTCTTTTCTTATGTACCATCCTAACAGAGATTGAACAAGATTTTTTTTTTTTTTTTTTTTTTTTTTTTTTTTTTTTTTTTTTTTTTAGTTATTGTTTCTGCTCTTATAGTATCAGTTTAAAAAACCTCACCAAACAAACAACCAACCAAACAAAAGCATATCTAACTTTCACAAAGCCAAATTACAAATGCCGGTGTTGCCTGCTCATTTTGAATCCCACTTCACAGTAACTGTTGCCATCCATCCTGTTTTGTTGAAGTCAATAAGTATTCTTACTATACTGCCCAGGAATTCACAGCCTCAATGAAATCAGGATGCCAAATCTTGCCCACATTAAATGACTGGATTCTTTCAGCAAATACAAGAGTAGTTAAAGATTCATTGCTGCAGGTGTAGCATTGTGCTGGACAAGAGAATAGAGAATGATTACATGTCTTCTCAGTACGATGTGCTCTAGAAAAATAAAAAATTCAACTTTTCATTGGAGGCCGTTTTAGATAGCATCGCTCCACTATTGAATGGAGCAGCCAGTAACACAGACAAACCCAAGACTCTCATTAATGAAAGCATAAAAGGAGCTGTGGGCTTGTCTCTTGTTCATAAATTGTGCTCACTTATCCAATTCGGAAGAGGTACTTTATATTTTGACATATCAAGTAAAAGTAATTTGCCTGTGAGAATCTGCAAACATTTCTTCTAAAGTTCTGGCAGCACAATTATGGTGACAGGTATTCTGGAGCCTTCTCAGGAAAAGAATTTTCACTCAGTGTCAAATGGACACTTGTCAAGCCAAGATGAATGTGCATACTTAAAAGAAAGTCATCCATCTCGCTTGATAACTTCTGTAGGCTGAACAAATTCAATATGCTTCAGATATGATAGTTCAAGTAAATGTGTGAAGCACCATATGGAAGAAGTGAACACCTGCTGCAAGGTGTCACCTAGCAATATTGCATGTGTCTGATGGAAGATTGCTGACATAATTCACAGGAGGGACAGAGTTTGTCTCCTACAGATAAAGAAATGATGGTAGTGTGACTCACAGGGGACTTGCAAAAAAAGAGCAGATCCAAAATCTGTCACTTTTAGTAATGTACCTCAACAACTGCAGTTGCCATTTTTTGCAAGGTGCTTTTTTAAACTGTTGTCAGTTGTGTGGTCATCTTTTGCCCCTTGGCTTTATGGGGATGAAGGACATTTCCTGTGGCATATGGTCAGGTAGTTTAGAAATTACACTGAAGCCTTCCTACTACAATCTTTCTTTTCCTTGCTTATACACTCTCACTAAATTCACATTGATATGAGAACAAAGTATCATGATAGAGAATGTAGAATGATGCCCTATTTTATGACTCATTTAGCAAAGGTCCTGTGTTCCTGAAAAGTAACAGAAACAAAGAACTATCTGCACAATATGATAACATTAACTAAAATGAAAGTGTTATCACAAAGGAATTAATCATGTAGAGGGAATTGAAGTCTCTGGAGGGAGGAAGTAGAGGGAGAAGCACACTGTTCCTTATTCTGAGAGAATGGCCAACACAATAAGCAAGTGGATAACTACTATTCCTGTATTGTTATAGTGAAGGAGAAGACACATATTTGTTAAAATAAGTAGGGGAAAAAAAAGTTTTCTAGAAGTGTTTTTCAGAAAAAAAACAATAAAAATATTTACACATAGGGCAAAGCACAGTCCATCATTTTGAATAGCATCTGAGCATTGTTGCCATGTGATAGTTTATGGGGAGGATTTTCCTTTCTTTTAGCTAAGCATATCAAGCTTGGTAAGAATTTATATGAGAGAAAGTAAAGGGAAAAGCATAGATTGCAGGAAGATGACAAAAGCAAATGGTGCTCTCACTATTCCTTCCAGGTTTTGTTCTTTATTTAGTTAGATTTATGTAATGAAAAAAGAATTTGTACATAAAGCTCTAGGCTCACCTACTTAGTCTTTCAATGGTATTCTACATCCAGCAGGCTTAAAAAAACCCACACATTCAGCATGAACAAATCAGCTCAGGTTAGTCAGCCAGTGAATGACATAAACCCCAGTGTTTTTACTAACAGTTGTCTCCTAAAAAATAGCACACTTCTCTCTGAAAAATCCTTACACACAAATGGCTTTGGCCATGTTCCTGGATTGTTCCTGAATTAAATCAAGTCATATAGAACCAGGAGTACTTACAAAGCATATCCTGCTGGCTGCATGTATCCTGGTAGGTGACAGAGAAACTCTTAGATAATCAGGTCTCTGATTTAGGACTAGAGACACAATGACTAGCAAGTATGAATATTCAGCATAGATCCCCCTAGACAAGCACCCTGCTTGGTCTTTTGTCTTCCATGCATGACTAACTTTAATCTGTAGTAATAAATTATGCATTGTAGTAACCTAATGTTTAAAAGGCTCTGGACAGCAGGGGCCAGATCTAAAAGCGAAGCTGACGTAACTCTACAGCAATTAAATTTAAGTGATACAACACTGACTCTCATAATTTTCAGTGTAATCATCATCAGCTGGTAACAGAGTACCAACAACCTAACCCATTAAAAACTGAATAAACAACCAACCACTAAAGAGCTGTTTATGAGGAAAGAGCTGGATCTTTCCTTGCTCTTTCCTTTATATTTCTATGTTGTCCATGTTTACCTACCGTATTGCACAACCATTTTCTTTAATTTCTTTTCTTCTTATTGAAAAACTCCAGTTTAATTAATTTTCATACCTTTTCATGCATGATTGTAAGTGCATTTGTATATATGGGGATGTGTCTGTCAGAAGATATTACTGTGAGGTAAATATGCATGACTGCTTAATTCCAGGGAAATAACCTATGCATCATCTGGCAAGGCTAAGTGCACACAGGTTATTATGAACCCTGCAGCTACATTAATTTAGTAAAGTTTTCATAGATGTGTGTCTACATTAACAAGGAAGCTATTTCTTTCCCCTTTGTCTTGCTTTTCTTTTGCAATTGCATCCCTTCTGTGTCTACATAAAGAAGAAGGTCCATTTATGCAAAGAATGAAAAGCTGCAATGAGTCACCAAAATAAAGTAATTTTATAAAGAAAAGGTTGTTCTGTAATAATTTGTTTCAGAGTTGAAAATAATTGGAAGCAATACTCTGAAGACTTTCCATAAATGTGGCATTCTGGGTAAAGGAATTATTGTTATTTTGGAAATTAATCTAATTTTCGTCTGCACATTGTCATTTATGTGAATAGGACTTGTCAGCTTGATTTGTTACAATGCCTGAATTGCTTGCTTAATCCCCAAAATATAAATAAAACATTTAATTGCTTTAACTGGGATAGTTAACCTTTTCAGTACTGCTCTCTGTGTGTGCATTTCGGAAGAAAGTTTTATTAATGGCTTTACACCTTTCAGTATATGATCTCAATTAAATTATTAAAAGAATATAAAAAAGATACATTAAAAGAATGGCACACCAGAGAATCCTAGGATGTGAAGAACAATAGTGCATAGAAATTGAATCCCTTTCACACCAGACTCCTCCATGAGACATACAAAGAACATGTGATTTTTGCAAGTCAGCTCCATTAGCTGTAGAGGCCGATTGCAGAGGTCAAACTTATGGATGGAGTAGATAATCAGATAATTCTGGTCAAGGGTCTGGGTGTTTTACATTAAGCTCTGTGTTCTGTGCTGTCGCTGAAGCTGACGTACAAAGAGGAATAATTCAGATTAACAGTGCTTCCAATTTGAATGTCATCCAGACAGAAGCACTGCATACTGAGAAAGAATAAGTATTTCATGCAGCTTTTTGCCAGTACATGAGAAGCATCCAGCATGGTAGCCCTGTCCTTTGAAACAGAAAAACAGAAGCAATCTTCAGAGACTATTCTGCCTTCACGCTCAAACAATTCTGAGAGCAGATAAATAAAAGATGGGGTGGAGCAACCATATTTTACACTGATATTCACAGTTGTTCAGCATCAATAGAGATACTTTATTAGTGCACTGACAGCTGTTGCAGGAGAACCAGTAAATGAGAAGTAAAAAACTCAGGAGGGTTATCAGTTGAACTACAGCTTAGGAAAAAAACACAGGTTGTCTAAATACATCAGAGAAAAACACTACAGTGTGAGCACTCAAATTTAACTTCTCTGAGAAGTAAGGATGTTATGTACAGCCAGTGTGTTAGGAATCTCTAAAATTTTGCCTTATGATGTAATATTGAGCAAAACCTATGATCTTATTTGACTAATTTGTGTTTAAAGAATTGTCATGTATAATCTAGATATACAGTGGCATACAAAGAAGTTTATTACAATTACCAACTGCTTTCTTAGAACTACTAAAGACTGACCAAATATTAAGTTTCTTTTTACTGTTTTTTCCTTTCTGTATCTATATGCTTCAGTTTAGAACACAGAAAATCACTGTTAGTTATGTGTCAAGTAATCTTATTTACACTACACATGATAGAACAGGCATCATTGTGTTGCAGCAATAGTAGTAGTAGTAGTAGTGAAATAGTAGTAGTGAAACTAAAGTCTCTGATTTACTTTATTTCTCATTATTTTTCTATTCCTGAATGGAATAAACTAATTTAGAATCATTTTTACTCAAGAATTCTCTGCTAAAGCCATATGAAAAAAAAAATAGATGAAAACTGTATGCTAAAGTTTTATTGTTGCATGGTAGTAACAGTTCAGAAAGACTAAATTTAAGAATATGTAGCTGCAATGCTGATATATGTCAGTGCAAATTAATCTAATCAAGACTTTACTTTGTTAGAGAAGATGTTTAATCTGTCTATAAGCAGACTTGGCTTTCAGAGAAGATTCATATCCCTATTCTTTATTTATTTTGCTGATTTCCCAAATTACTTCCAAAACCAGAAACCTGACTCCACTGGAAACAGACTGTTGGAAAGATTCTGTGATCAGCAACAGTGTAGCATTTTTAGGGACTCAAATTGTATCACTAATTAAGCTTTCATACACCTGGGCAAATTGCTTTCTTAAGTTCAAAACGTTCTCTTTGAAGGTTGCAACACTCAAAGTTGTAAACAGAAGAGATCAAAAAGTATTCTATAATTGTTCTGTGAAACTCACAATGGCTTAAACAAGTTTATAATTTTATAACATGCATATGACATGGATCATAATGATGCTGAATTATTGGCAAGCCAGATCAATGAACTATTAGTGATACATAGAAATAGCCCAAATCTCTTCAAAGATTGCCTATTAAAACTCATTTTTTGTATCTTTAGGAGCTAGAAATTCCTTGAAAACCCCATGGAAAGCAATCAATTTTATTTGTTTTTAGGAGTAGCATTTGTTATGAGTGTGAGCCTAAGGGAAGGTTAAGTGAAATCAACAGAGATCTCTTAAAAACATGAAATATTAAGGCAACTGTTAATACTGGCTCTTTCTACTCCAAAAACCAGTGAAAAAGAGTAAAGCTGTTAATGTAACTTCTCAATATAGAATGACTGGTACCTGCATGTTCCTTGTTGTCAGGCAGATGGAGTGACCTGGTGCAAGGCTCAAAGGACAGCAAAAAACGTAGCTCCTGACTTTCCTCTTCCTAATCTGAGATTCTTGCACTTGGAGTGTTAGTAGAACCCTCAACGTTCTGCTTCTTTCCTTCCCCTGCTTGTAGAGCTGCAAGTCTGCAGGCAGGTAAGGCTGGCACAGTCAGGGTTGGGCTTTTCAAGGGAAGGCAAGCCAGAGCCAAGGGTGGCCACAGGACAAATAGGGGTGATGCTGCCTCCAAAGCCAGCAGCACCCTCTGGCACACGAACAGGACTAGCAGGCAGGGCTTCTGGCAATACCAGAACCCACTGCCAGCCCAGTGACCAGCAGGAAAGAAAGCAGCAGCCTGGGACACTGCTTGCCCCACACTTAGCTCTGCCTGAGGCACGGTGGGGCTTCTGTACAGGGGGCACGGGGGGAGGTACCAGGAGAGATGGTCAGAAAAAATAAGGACCAGTGGTGTACTGAGGGCTGTAAGTTCCTGTGAAGGAGCTGATTGGTATTTCAGAAAAATTATCTTTTTAAGAGAAAAAATAAAAATTCATTGCTCTGGTACTTCCTCCTCCTGGCACACCAGCAGATGTGGAAGAAAACCTGGAAGAAGCTTGAAGTGAGGAGACTGAATACATGCAAATTGCTCCATCACAAATTTAATGACCTGTTGAGCCCTTTGAACAAAAATTTCATTCTTCCTTTATGCAAATATGTTGGCTTTTCCCTCACTGTATGTGTATGCCTTGCCTTCACTATGGGACTACCTGAAGTAAAATTTGTTAATACTGGTTGAAATATGGAAGAACTTCCCAAAGCTGGCAAAATCCCAGTCTGCTACTAAAGTAAATTAGGAAAATTGCTTTAATCCTTTTCTACACTGAGTACATCCAGCAGCTTAGATTTTACTTCATTTTTTTTTTTTGTAATTTCTTTATTAAATAAAATTTAATAGTGGCCACATCTGTCACATAGAGACATCTTGAGGGGTCTCATTCTACTAGATGTTTTCTATAAAGAAAGAATAGATATGAACTGCAGGCAGTGCCTCATAATAAAAATATTATTCTTTTCTGTCTGGTTATGATTCAGTGCTGCTGCTGCCCTGATCCTCTTCAGGAGGAGGTCTCTTCACCTGAATTATTCTCCAGTGACACTGGATATAGTTGCAAAGGAAGTATCACAGTATCATGCTTCACCAAGTCAGCTGAAATCATTGGTATGGAAGGAAAAATGCAGAGTTAAAGGCTGAAGATCATTAATTCTCTGCATGTTGTTAAGTGAACAGAGTAAGAGGGGGATGATGCATACATGGCAGTAAGGACCTCACATATTTTCCCTGGTTATTAAAGATTCATGGCTGTCATTATTAACCTGCTGCGTTAAAATGTGAACTCATTTCAGCTCCTCATGAGTCTCTCATTTTCTTGGCTATACCTTATGTTTGTCTTACTTGGCAAAATTGTAAGCAGCATGGGAACCACCTTGTAGACTTTGCCCAGGTATAACTGCTTCAGGAAGGAGTAAAATTTGCACACAAAATTGTTTTTGTATAGGATGAAGATAGCTTTGTCTAAGCATTTTTATGCCCATTTAATGTTACAATGCCATGTAGCTCATTAGGTTTATATTGTTCAGTTTAAACAAAACTTTTGCACGTGTGTTAAGTTTTTCTACATTTTCTATGGCATTTAATGCACTGGGGACCTCTTCAATGCAGCTGCAAGGCAACTAAGAATCATTATTAATAGGAATAAAGAGAATTGCTAAGCACTTTGTATTTGTAATACTGCACAAGAACCATAAAAACTCATAGTGCCTACCACAAATAGCAACTTATCCCTAGCCACAAAGATATTATTATAAACCAAGCACATCTATAGCAACACTTTTACAGAGCTATTTTAATGCATGGTTCCTCTGCTATAGAATTGTAATGGAGACTTACATGAAATTAAAAAAAAATTCTTCCTAGAAGTTTATGAGAGTTGACTGCTCCATTGGAGCCATTATGGTTTATCATATATTTAAGGACTTCTAAAATATGAATTATTGATAGGCTCCAAGGAGCAATGTTTCTTTATCATTTATAAATATTTATTTGCTGAGTTTCAGAATGAGTATTATTGAACTCATATGGACCTTAATAGCTCCAAGTGGTCTATAAATTGATAGAATATGACATTTTAAAAATCCTATCTCTTATTTGATGTAGTGAAAGCCTAATTAAGTGGTATTAAAATCCAGAAGAAGGATAAACTTTGGTTATGATGAAGCAGGTGTACTTGCAACCTGCCTTTTTTTCACAGTCTCAAATTTACCTGCTTAATGATATTTCCAGGTATTACCAGTATCAACACATTCACTGATACTTCCCTAGTTTGCACACATCTCCCAATACTTTTTCACTGTGACCTTTCTGGACTGTTTATGTGACAGTAGGTATCTGAAGTATCAAAGCATCATTTTACTGTAAGTAAAAAGGTGGCTAAAATAGCATGAGAATGACTTAAAATTTGAGGGTGAATATTTTGACATGCAGTCTGTATATTGCACCAAGTCAGGAGTTTCTCTATTCTGTTGAATTTTTAAATTGTTTGTTTGTTTATGTTTTTGGGGGTTTTTTTTGGGTTTTTTTTGTAACTTAGCTTAGGCTCTCTCTCTACCCTACAGAGTACTGAATTAAATTACTTTTTAAAAGGCTGCTAACTGTTTCTCTGCTAGAAACTCATCTCCTTTCCAGCTTGTCCCAAAGCAACCTAAGTAGATTTTTTTCTTAGTATGAAGTAATGTCAATAAACTAGAACTTCTAAATAAACTTCTGAAATGTAGAATTTATTATGCTTATTATTTTAACTCATCATATTTCTTTCTACAGGAAGCAAGACTCATACTTTGTATGGTTATAATGCAAAATAAATAACAGGCACACTATCTGCTAAAGCCAAGTAAGTGAAAAGAGGGTCTGGGGTGTGTGACATTTATGTGGTAACAAATAGAAAAGTCTCCTTGATTTATTTAGGACATCAAACATTTTTAGGTGTTTTGAAGCTGGGCACCATTTCCTTAATACAAAGACAACAGGGTATTTATAGCAACAATAAAAGATGTCTCTTGCAGACTGAAAATGTGTTTTTATTCTTTTTCAGATTCAGGGTAAAATCATAGAATCCAAGAAAATTTACTAAGTATCACACATGCCATGCAGGGTATTTGAATTATAAAATAGTTCTGCTCAGATGGATTTTCAGTAATATTAATAATAGTTTATAAACCAGAAGAATTTCTATTGAGAAAAAAATGAAATTGGATAATTGGCACATACAAGATATAAATCTCAGGTTAAAAGAGCTGGAGTAATGAGTAAGGTAGGTTGAGGTAAGGTAAGGTTGGTTAGTGGTAGCATGCAGCAGTAATATGTAATTTCAGTTCTTTTTGATTTTCTTTGGATTTCTTAGTCAGTAGCACTATACAATATGACTAGATGTGGTATAATTAGCACTCAACATCATCTTCTTCAAGAAAAACATTCAGATTAGAGATTATAATTCTTATCCTGTGCCATTATTTTCTATTTTGTGTAATTGTGCATACATGATCTAAAGAAGACCAGATGCTTCATATTCTTTATTATTCCAGAATACAAAGTAGGGATTACTGGCAATATAAAGCAAAAACCAGTTGTAGCTTTCCCATTATTGGTATTCTGATTTGTGACAAACTCAGGAATAAAAATTTCTGAGTGTGTGTTTATGGAGTGTGTTAGAGCAATGAACCTATTCCCACCCCCTCTTCCATGGAAAATACCTTTTCTTCTGAAGGAGTAAAAAAAAGGGTCCTGGAAGGCTCTTTTCAAGCAGTTAAAAGCATGAGACATGTGAAATTAAATTCTTTCAGCATCTAATATGGAAAGGATTCTTGAAGAACCCTGTTTGAAGTAAGGGCTTCATTTCTGAGTCATCAGGGTATTGGGTATGAACACAGAAGCTTTCATCTGATTTGATTGGAAATGTAGCTACTGGCATAGTTTGCCCATTTCTGTGACTTTGCACTTTAGCACATTAGTTATACAGGGAAAAAGCAATTATGAGATTTTAAAACAGGTCCAGGGGAACAAACAGGAGAAAATATGTTTGAGATTTGTTTGTTTGCTTGTTTGAATAGGACTGCAGAGGGCATCATGTGTATTAGAGGAGCAAATAGTAAAAATAAGAAATAAAATTAATAATAAATTACTCAAAGCCACTGGCAGAAAAACAATCAAGAATATAATTTTGAGGGTGAAGCAGAGAATCCTGAGTTCATGTCCTTGGTTTTAATTTCATAGAAAATAATAAAATGCACAAGTGCCATAAAAATAAATAGCTTGTCTGTGGCAAAAAAGTAGAAGAGGCACTACTAACAGAAACTTAATTGCAAAAGAAAGGAGAAGTTAAAAAAACTGAGACTACTACTTCTTGCATTCATTGTCAATAGGCTTTGAGATCAAATTAAAAAAAAAAAAAAACCAAAAGCAGAGGAACACAACTTAATGGGAAAGAAGTTTGAATATTTTTAGCTTTCAAACATACATAATAATAAGGATCTTTTCTTGCCAAGGTTTTGCATTCTCTAAGGTAGGATCTTCATTGTCTAGGTTCCTAGGAGTATGTTCCTGTAGATATGGGCAGAAAGTGTAAGTAAACAGACTGTTTTTACAGTTCAGTGGTGATGCAGAAAACTGGTATATTTTGCTGGTTTGCATTAGTTTCACACTATAAATATCTGTATTCTCTGGATGTTTAAAGGATCCCTTAAACTGAGCTTACAGCTGCATTGAAGAAGTAATGCATATCAGCCAAAAATTGGCTGGGGAGTAAGGCTTAATAAATTTCAGGCAGGTAGTTAACATCTCTGCCTAAAAGGAATTAACCATGTAAAATCAGAAGCAAAAATTCTTTCTTCAATGTATTGTCTACTTCCCAGAATTTCTGTTTTGGAAAGCAAGCAAGTAAGTAGATAAATGAGTGTGCAAAATCCCCTAATTCTATCATAGCTGTGTGTAGTTGGGAACTACTTTAAACAGTTTTAATCTGTTTGTCTCTATTGGCTGAGGAAGTAATGGCAGATGTTCAGTAAATCAATTAGCTGTAAAACATCATCTAACCAATAAAAAAAATCACAGTATTCTGGTTCTGATCAAGTCTTTCATAGGTGATCAAAGAAGCAAACACAGCTTTCATGCTGAACTTGATTTATTTGTTTCAGTGTTTTTAGGAGAAAACTAGATCTTGGAATACATACAAACAGATATGAAGCTCAATACCTTTTTGAAATGTAATGATTTTTTACTTCTGTTATTTTAAAATTTTCAGAGCTTAATGATGGGAGTTATTTATTTAAATGTTATCCACCAAGTTTTAACTGTCTTCTTTCCTATTTTTTTAAATTACTGGTACACAATATATACACATTCTACAGGGAAGAGAATTCATTGCAAATTGGAAGCTTGTAAGAATTTTTTGTCATTTATGGGCAAACTTTTTCATTTCTTTGAAAGTTTTTTTCTACATATAGATAGACAGAATAAACTGGGTTTCTTAGACTGACAGTTTCCATATTTATTTATTTCAGCTGGAATTTTATAATGTTTCTGAAGAACCCTCATCACCATAATCTACTTTTCTGAAGTTTGCTTACACCTGCTTCCTTCAAGTCGTTATAAGGTCTATTTATTTATTTAAGTTTTTGTCTGTTGGGTGGGCCAATGGTTTAGTTTTGTTAATTCAAAACAGTCTGTGCAGAAAGACTATGCCAAAAAAAATGAAATCAAGGAACTCTTAAAGGTCCCTAGATCCTAAATAGATTGAGAACAGAGGAACTAAAGATAATATTAGTAAAACTGTACTAACAAACAAAAAATCTAGTAAAATTTTTATCCTGTGTTTCCCTTTTTTCAGGCAGAAGTCTGCATGATCTATATGTTCTCTAATATTCTGGGTTTCTTTGGGAAGGCTAATTTCAGCTCAGAAAAACCAATACTTTTACAAACTTGATGTTAACAGCCTGCTGAGGGTGAGAACAGAGTGAAACCTGGACTAGGCTATGTGGGGCAGCAAAGGTTTTGTGTGGTACCACATCCCACCAGACAGAAAGAAAGGCTGCTTGTCTCCTGAGGCTTTTTTAAATACTAGCATGACCAATATCCAACACAGAGAAAACAGTAAGACAAGCTTAACATCATTGTGGTTTTCTTTTGTTCCCCAAGGCTGTGACGTGGGTTGTTTTTTTTTTTAGCAGCATGCAGTATAGAATCTCAGCTATTGTGTTTAGGAAATAAGAATCCATAATCCATAAGAGGATTTTAGGATGTAGCCTTCCAGAATCATATTTTATTTATTTCCATATTGTCCATCTTAATAGAATTTCTTCAGAAGTCAAAAGACAATAACAAACACACAGCTGAACTAGTCCAAATAGCATTCAAGTCATTGAATGCAGAGACAACAAAATATCTGGAAGAATTAGGAACAGAAAGAAATAGGAAAAAGAAAAGACAACTAGTGAAGGAGAAATCTTTACACTGAAATTAATTTTCTGGTAAGGTTTTCAGTGCTCTATTTAATAGCCATTGCTAGGCAGATGTCATTTCTGAATGGCATATGGAAGTCAGTGCACTCAAACTTGGCCTAAACTGATCTGAGGTCAGATCAGATTATTTTGAACTGACTGAAACATCACTGATTCCAGACACAAAGAATATGTTTTATTTAGACAGTAGGCAGAAATTCTCTGTGCTTTTCTTGACAGTTGAAGAAATTTTCATACCAGAATATGATTTGAACAAAAAAGAGAGTTAAATATCCAAGCAGTAAAGACATTTTCCTTAACCACACTAACTCTTCCAATAAGAAATGCCCATCATTTTTGGAAGCTACACCTTAGTTAAAAGATAGGGATATTTCAGAAGCTGTTTCCTGATATTCTATCTATAGAAAATCTAGAATAGTTCAAAACACTAGCACTAGAGAAAAAAAACCCACTTATTGTATAGAGTCCAGTTTGTTTTTGTATCTCACTGGCTGTCATGATGCTAAGAAAACACTGTCATTAATCATAATTATAAAGCATAGCACTGTGTGTATCTTATTTATCAAGAAATCCAGGAGCTTTGCAAAATCTCCTAAAACAGCCCTCAGTAATTGGAACATGCAGCATCTGCTTGTCTTTGTTAGATAGTTTCTTAATACCAGTACACCACACAGAGATATTTTCCCAGAAATCTCTAACCTTCACGGGCACTGTCTGATTTGAAACCTTAAAGCAGTCTGGGGATTTTCATACACAGTTACAGAGAATTCAAGGAATAGTTCTGATAAGTTTTTGCTGTTGCTGTGGTTATCTCCAATTCTATCTCTGTATCAATCAGCAGAAGAAAATTGAGTCTATTTTGTTACTCTTTCATTTCTCCTCATCTGCCCCTTATGTTTCATTTCCTTTAATAAGCTTGAATCAAACTCTAACTTTATATCAAGCATCAAAATATTTAGTTAGTATTAGGCAAAAAAATCCTTTTTGGCAATTTCTAAGATCTGGATGAGGAAAACAGTTTGTATTTTTCACTAACTAAAGGTAGTCTCCACAAGAAAACTCTGGAGAAATTCTGTCCATGTGAATTACAATGACATTTTCCTGATATAAAAAACCTTTACAGTATAAAATTTAAAAAAAAAAAATCATTCTGTGTACTTTAAGTGATCATATGTGTCTAATAGAAAATACAAAACTCTTTCATGGAACCTGTTTTATTTAGTTTAAAAGAAAAAGTTCCAGTGTTTTAAATACAGTTGTGCTATTTTAAAATGGTCATTCATCTTCTTAGACTTCTGAGCATAGTTAATAAATCTGAACTATAAGCTTGAGTTTTGATTCTTCAGTTCATTGAGTCACTTCTAAGGAGGGAGAGAACTTCAGAGTCAAGTTACTTACACTGGTCTAAAATTGCCATATATTAATTAAATACTCCTGGTTTGACCACTCAGATTAGCACTTGGTAAAAACAATAGTGTAAGCTGCTCTCTCTTTTACATGTATTTTAAATAAATTGAGTCTATGTCTATTGTTACTTACTTAAGAATAAACCAGGAGCCACTCCATTAAGGTCAGCATAGTTATAGCATCTTAAAACGATCATGACAGCAGAATCCTTTATGGAAATCATAAAGGCAGCAGAATGCCACCTAGCATCAGACAGAAGATGTGATTTTTAGAGGAGGGTGGGTTGTTACCTAAAAAGATTCATTGTTGTTTAAAAAGGGGATCTGATAGACTTTGTGAGTTAGAAGAGGTGAGAAACCACCAGTAATCGGAGAGGAGAGGAGAGGAGAGGAGAGGAGAGGAGAGGAGAGGAGAGGAGAGGAGAGGAGAGGAGAGGAGAGGAGAGGAGAGGAGAGGAGAGGAGAGGAGAGGAGAGGAGAGGAGAGGAGAGGAGAGGAGAGGAGAGGAGAGGAGAGGAGAGGAGAGGAGAGGAGAGGAGAGGAGAGGAGAGGAGAGGAGAGGAGAGGAGAGGATAAATTCATACTTCATACAAGGAGGGATGGACATGTAGAGGTTGAGAGCAAAGAGTGTTTATGGCCACTACATACATCTAGGAAATTTTTAGCAAATATGTGTCTAAGTATCTTGGTGCTCAAAATAAGCTGCATTCAAAAAGCACGAGTGTAATTTCAAAAGATAGCACTAAGGCTGATATCATCATAAAGACACCAGGTGCCTTTTTTTTATTTTTATTTTTTTTTGTTTGTTTTTTTTGTTTCTTTTTTTAAGTGATTAAACACACACACACACACACACACACACACACACACACACAGACAGAGAGAAAAATTATAACCTCTTGGGACCCATGCAAAAGCCTGAAAAGGAAGTATTTTCTATGGAGCAGTGGCTTGTACTGGATATGTTTATGAAGCATCAAACAGTATTTCATTGTGCAGCTGATAAACAATTCAAGTACTTGAATGTGGCAGGTTTAAAAACTGTGTTCTTTAGATTAAATGAGCACCATTCCTCAAACAAAACCATCTTTTAAGAAGGCATATGACTCCTACACTGTGGTTAATACATGCTAATCATCTACAGCTTTGTTCTTCACTGAGACTGAGAAAGGATGAACAAGTGGCAGACTTTTGGGCAGAGGTACACAGAAGGCCCTGTTCTCTGAGATACAACCCCCTTCTTTGGCAGTCCCTCACCTCTGTGCAGCAAGTGCCCAATTCTCTAAACAACCTACATTAGGTACAGATTTTACTGTCCCTTAGATTTGCTGTTTTCCAGGTACTCACAACATTTTTTATATCCTTCTTGTTCCTTCAAATCTCTCATGAAGGAAGAAGCATGCTTTGAAAATGCCCTAAGCTGAATCTCTGAGTCTTCCTTGGATGTGCTTTTCTAGGTGAAACTATGTTTGTGTTTATTGCTAAAAACCAAAATGTAATAGAAGAAAAGAAAATCATATAAATCCATAAAACAATTGTGTCTTATTTCTCTGATTTACTGTGGAACTCCTACTGTGAATCTAAAGATCAACAAATATTTCATAAATATAAATAGATTTGAAATTAGTGTTACAGTAAAATCAAATTTATCTAAATTTTAAATTAAATAATTTATTGAAAAAATAATTTTGAGACACAGACCTCAGTACTATTGAAACAAATGGAATTCTTGAGAGAGAAAATGTTATGCAGTTTTTGATAATGGTATGCAAAAGAATGTTGTGTTTCAGATTGTCTTAGCCATGAAAATTATGTCTTATCATCAGCTGTGTAGATAAATCCTCTCAACAGTGAGTGACAGACGTCCTATCTCATATGTCTCTAAAGACAAAGGACACACAAAGATAGGTGAGGCTGCCAACATTTCCTGAATTCAATTCTGCACTCTATTCCTATCCACTGAGTTTGATTACATAAACATTGCTGTCCTGAGCCTGTTCCAATTTCAATGTATATAATAGGATGTGAAATATGATGGGAGTAATTTCAAGCCATGCATGTGTTCATTGTAATCACTGATACTAGAGGTCATTTATTTTCATGCCACTCCAAGCTGAGGCTATTATCTCTGTGTAGCTGGTAGAGGTTCAATACTGCAGAGCATTCCTAATGAAGAAGGGGTTCATTGCAAAAGCAGGGCATGAGGTAATAATAGCATGTAAATGCTGCTGATTCTCTAGAAGAGCCTGAAAGGCACTCCTTCTCTCAGCCAGCAGTGGTGGCAGAATGCTGTAAAAGGGCCTGAAGGCCAAGTCATGCTTTAGTAAAGGCTTCCCCAGTTCACCCTCTTATGTTGAACAAAGTAAATTATTCCTGATTAGGTATTAATATTAATAGGTCTTTCATCTGTTTCTGCTTTTAATTAATTAACTCAAAGACCACCAAAGTCCAAAATCAATCTTAGTTAAATTTTTATATCTTAACCTTTCTCCAGGAGTGATCAAGGTTTTTTGACCTCTGCAGCTGATTTTTATGCTCTTATATGAAATCTTCAATGCAGAGATAATGTGGATAAGCAAGCCATACTCCTATATACTTCAGATTCAGAAAAAGTATTTTCTGAAGCTGAGTTTGATTAGAACTCATTAGTAGTTAGGGAAGGAGGTTCCTGTTCCCAGAGGAATCTCCTTCACCTGGGAGTAGAATGAGTGACAATGTACCATTTTGAGGTAGTCTGCAACATGTTTTATGATAAAGTACTAAATACTTATGAAGAAGATAAACGAATGTTTCTGCTTCTTACTTTTGCACACTATAATCACAGTCACAAATGTACCATGTTTGCAGTTTCTAACACCTTTCTACATAATAACTAATGTAGGGGTTTTTTTCAGAAAAATCCTTCACCATTTCAAACAAAAAAAAAAGCATTTTTCCCCTCTGCTCCCAATCTTAATTCAACATAATATTTGTGTGTGTAATGTTCTGTCATTTCTGCAGGCAAAGAAATAACAAGACAAAAAAATAGAAATAAAAAATTTAGGATTAGAAAAAGTGTGGGTTTGACTGAAAACTTAATATTTCTTGAAATAATTTGCAAAGTTCTGTGTGGATTCTCTGTAATCTGAGCTTTTAAACTGAAGGTGGAACACTTTCAGAATTTCTTTTCATTTCCTTTCACATGTTATCCACTTTCTTTTCTCTAAGAATATCTCGGAGCAGTTCTACAGCCTCCAATGCTCAAGAGGCAGACTGTAATGGTGTCTTTGGGCCAAAAATCTATAAATTCAACCAGAAGACTTTCAAGAGTATCTAGTTACCTGTGAGTAGTTACTCAACAGCTAACTTGCCTGTTCATGCAAACCCCTTGCTGCCAGATACAACTTAACCACATACACAACAAACACACATGCATAAAAATTCTAAAAATATCATGTTGATATGCCAAGGGATGTACAGCAAGAATTTATGAGGTTCCTTCAATATCAATATGGAGACAAGAGTTGGACTCAAAGACGCTTGAGTACGATTTTATCAGTTTTCCATATGATGCTAAATGGAGCTTCAGGGTGAATCCAAATCTCTTCTTTCTTCTTTGTGCTTAGTCAACTTAGTCCAATTTTTCTATGGAACATGACTCTTAGTAAATTTCTCTGTGCCAAACTGGTTGATTTTAATAACATGGACATTTCTGCAATGACTGTATTTTTATATACAAATAGCAAATACAAAGTAAGGGATTTGATTCAAGTAAGCTTTCAACACATTATGCTTAATATAAATGCCTTGAGGTTTTCCAAAGGAATAATCTGGTACCAGAAAAGGACTAGTGAAGAAGATACTACTTTTTTTCTAAAGACTGTAAATTCAGTTATTGTTAGAGAAGCATTTACTAAATTTGCTGACTGGAAGACAGGCAAAATAAAATTCCTTAAAGAGAATACTACACCTGCTATGATACTGCTACTGGTTTAGAGATCTGTAAAGATGTTAAAAAACCTCTCTTATTTCCCTTTTGTTGTTTAGACGTTCTGAGAGGCAGTTTATATTTTATCTCTATGTTCCATTATGAGCACTGAAATATGTACTAAGCTTATACCAGATCTTTGGAACTCTACACCAAAAGGTACTGCAGATGTTTAAAAAAAAAAAAAAGCTGTGGCTTGGGGAGAAAACTGGACAAATACATGGCAGAGAGTCTGAGTCTATTGAGAATTACCAAATACTGACATATGTGACACAGGAAGATGCTGAAGTTCACATTTCGGGATATTCTGAGAACATGATGGAACGTATTGTATAGGCTTACCCAAACTTTTCTCTGACTTAGATATTTCCTCTCAGGAGCAGAATTACAAAGCAGAGTCTCAGGATCCAGCCGTGCCTTTATCATGGTCTTCTGTACAGAAGCATAACTATCTTTCAAAAACACTAAGCAAGAGCCTGAATAATTATTGATACCTGTTTCTTTCATAACTAACCCTCATTCGGTTACATAACTACAGTAAGTCCCTGAAGCAGCTATTCGGTTTTTATATTTTCTTAGCATTCTTGCCTTTGAAATACATGAAAGGAAGGCACATCACACTTTTGTTTCAGATTCTTTATATCCAGAAAATTTAAGAGACAAAACCATCTCATTCAAGTTATGAAGTCTTCTTGGAAAAGCAAGTGGCCTCTTGGAGAGTATACTATCCATTCTCAAGGGAACTGGGTAAGGCCATTTTTCATTTTGCAGCTAAAGAAGTCCCTACTGACAATCCTCTCTACTCAAAAGGGTTTTTTTTTTGTGGCAAAAAAAATCAGGCACAGAAGACAGCATTCTGACAAAATATGTTAGAAATATAATATCTGGGACCTAACCTAATTAAAAAGAGGCATATTTGTCTTGGAATTATTCCATGTGGCTCTCCAGAGAAAAAACTAGTTTATGAGATCTGACAGCTTCAAACCCACGTTTTTCTCCTCATTGATTTGAATGATAGTGAAGTAAAGATTCAGTTTTGATAAGAACCCTTTGAAATGTGCTGATAAAAATAATGCAGAATAACCTAGACAGATGCAAATTCTTATTATCTCAGTGATGAGAAAAAAACATTCTTACTACACAGAACAACATTTTGCCCTACTGAGTGACTTCTAACTGAATTTGCCAGCTGAAAGGATGGCATAGAGAGAGTCATTCATGAATTTGCACATGTTGCTGCATGTGTCAGAAAGCTTACAAAAAGAAAAGGCTAAGAGGGATGGTTAGACTATCACCACACTGCAGTATATTTAGGCATGAAAAAGCAATTTCTGGAAGCATCAACATTTTACTGCCAACTAGAATCTTATCCTGATTAGACTACTAAGGGCAGTCTAAAGGAGAAAATAAATAAGAGAAAAAAAGTGGCAAAAAATTTGGTGATATAAGCAATGGCCTCTATTATGTTAAAGGAACTATCAAAATATTGTCTTTTTGTAGATCCTTCAGCACTGGTAAGGCTAAAGGAGGTTTACTGATATTGGCAGTGGAGACATCCTAAGTCTCTTTGCTATTTACAGAAGATTCCTAACGCAGACATTTCTTATCAGCCTTGTTTACATGAAGAATACTTACCTACAGCAATTCCCTGTCTCTTTGAACAAATATTTACACTTGCAAGTGGCTTTACATGTGTGAATAGTCTCATGTGTGATTTCAGTAGGACTATTGATGTGCTTGCAAAATTAGAGCAAGATTTTGCAGGCTATGAAAAATCTGTTTCTTTTCTACCTACTTCTGAACTTGCTAAAATTCTTCCTATGCACTCCAGTGTCTGAGAAAACCCTGGAACCATTCAATATTCATTTACATTCATTACAACAACTTAGAAAATATAGATTGAGTGTGTATTGTTTAGAAAATCTGTTTGCATTTCTTTTCTATTGTGTAGCTGATTGCTTATTATTACAAACGTCAGCAGTAAACCAATATTCAAATATGCTATTTCATGGTAATCATCATATGAAAGAAATCTTTTATTTTTTCACATTGTCACATACTTAGAACAAGAATACAATTTGTGGTATCTGCACTGCTATTCTGTGGAATAATGCTCTCTCTCTCTGTGCATTCCTGAAGATTCCAGCAATCAGATGAATTTTTTTAACTAAAGATTAAATAGTCACTTCCATTCCACAGCAAATTCAAACAATATTTTAGCATTGCTGAAATATTTGAAAAGAATCTGTGAAATATACTGTTAAAAATGTAAAGAGTCAAATATGGTCAACAAATTATTTCAGCTTCATAGAGAAACTTCAGGTCTGGCTGCCACAGGTACTTGATGCAGAAAAAAGAAATCTTTAAAAACAAAACAACAGAAGAAAAGCTACATCCACATGTATATAAAATTTAAGAGTGTTAAATAAGTGAAATAATTTAGTGTAATTTTAGTTTATTTTTTTAAGTCATATTAGGAAATACTATATCTAATTTTCTCACATGTATAGAAAAAAAATCTCTTAACCTTTTAATATCAGACTACACACCATACTGCTTTGGGAGTTTCACCAGTTCCTTGAAAGATGAAAAGAAGGAATTCAAATCTCCCTCTGCTGGATCTGCAGAAAACAGCTACCTGGTTACTTTATCTGAATCTTCAGATTTGACTAGATATTAAACTAGATACATTAAGGTCTTGCTTATTAATGGAAATTATTCATTCATTGCTGAGACACTGGGTAAGCCTGACAAGGTTTTGCTTTTGTTGTTGATGGCCAATATTTACTAAGTAATTTCTCTGTGTGCAACTGAAATGAAAGAACTCGAATTAAGTACTTATAAGGTCTGTATTAGCTACATTCATTACATAGGGAATCATATAATAATAGGTCTGAATAGAACCTCCATATGTCATCAGCTTGTTCCTTTGTCTTGAAGTAGAATCAACTATGTGCATGCCATTTCTGTCATCAGTTATCTCTGAATCTCAGATATTCTTAAAGGTCTGTAGTTTTCACACACCTCACAATCACTAAAAATATTCACAGAATTTTTTCTTCATTTGAATGGCTTTTAATAGTGTCCTACTTTGTCCTCATACACTTTGTTGGGCTTTTTTTCCCAAAATCACACAGTACAAAAATGCCAGTTATTATTTAAGACAAATTCCCACTAGTTTCTGTGACTACCTGCTATGATAGCAGCATTCTGTGAACATTAACTTTGCACTCTTCTCATATACTGCCTGCATGATTTTGTGCACTTTCATCACATTCACACTCTCCAAACTGATGCTTACCAACATTTTTTGCCCTTCAGGGGCTTGTGCTTCATCCCTTGATGGTCAATTTTATCTCATTTTCTCTATGCAGTCACAAACTCTGTTATAGCCTTCATTAAATATAGGCACAAGGACAGCAATCACTACTCGAGATGCAGAAGATGCTTCTTCTAATGCCCAACATTTGGTTGGTTATTTTGGCTACCATTGAATACTGAGATGATGGTTTTAGAGAACTGCCAATGACAACTCTCTGTTGTCCTTCCTAAGGTGCTACTGCCCGTTGATATGAACAGCTTGATCATGTAAACCATGTCTTCTCAGGGATGTCTCATGCTTCTAGCTTCTCAGACAAGGTTGGAGTGGTACTAACATAAAGTAGCTAGTGTCCAATAATTCAATTTTCTGCATATTCCAAAATGGTTTTGCAAACAGAAGAGTTCTAGACCTCCAAAGTGACTGAAAACTGGGTTCATTTTTAAACAGCCAAAGGAATGAATATGCTATTAAAAAAAAAAAAAAAAAAAAAAAGCTTCTGAAGCTAAAGTTTTGTACTCCTACTAAAGAAATGAATATCATAAAGGAGTGTACTGAAACTCAAGAAGGAAATTAAAATGTCATGTTTTGTTCAGTCAGCTTCTTTGAGATTCTATTTCTCATATAAATGAGATTCAACACTCCTGCTAATGCCCACGATGAGCCTGTATTTTACTTCTTAGGAACTTTATGGCTTATTTTTAAAGAAAATTAAGGGTCTCAAGTGTGTCTTGTCTTAGAATGGGAAGAAGGCCAAGAAATCTAGCAGCATTTGGCATATTTGCAGGAGTACTTTGTATGATGTAGGTGTGGATAGTGCATCTGTTAGCCAGTGAATCAGGCAATGGCATATTCCTTGGTTTTGATTTTGAAGATGATTATTGTGCCAAGACATATCCAAAAAAATGAACATATCTACAAGAAAAATTGTTCTCAGTGTAATGAAATTTACTCGGTGACTGAGTAGCAATTGAAAGGAAAGAGCATGAGATGGGATGCCATATGTCATGGGAGGTGATATGCAGTTTTTCAGGATGCATAAAAGCAGGAGTTGAAATAAACAATATTCAGAGGTATGAGTATTCTCAAAGGAGAGTTCTTAAGATTTACTACCTCTACTGGTCTGATATAATGTTTCTAATAGTTGCTGAAAGTTGTCCATCCCTCTCAGTGCCATTGATTAAGCTATTTTCATTCTTATTTACAGGTAAATTTGAGGTAGTGAAAAAGATCCACAGCATATTTGCCCCATTTATGGAAATTATCACAGTTCTTAATCTAAAACTACTAGTCTATCATTGGTATTTTACTATAATTCTCCAGAGGTTATGCCACAGGCTTCCTTTTAAAAGAAGTTGCAGGATACCTTGCATCTGCCACTAGTTCTTCAAGACACAGTCAAAGAATAGAGTATGCAAGAGTTTTATGATTGTATTAGTTTTATTGAACTAATTTAATAAAATGCAACATGCCAGGACAACTAATAAAAGAAACATGTTTTTCAGATTTGCTGCCTTAAATAACCTTTCCCACAAAACCCAAAATGCACACTGCATTAATGTGACCCAATTACTGCATCTGAATAAGTACATAATACATCATGGTACATTTTTGATGACATAAGTCGGTGCCATGTTGCCCAAGACAACAGCTAACGTTGACTCATAGTAAATTGCAATTAGAAGGCTTTAATATATGATGATTTTGCAGTATGTCTGATCCATGGATGCAAGAAATGAGCACTGACCCATGTACTCTACAGACCTCCATTCCTTTTCATACAGAGTCAGACAAGCCACTTAGTTTGCCTAGGGGAATTTTGCATGTGAAAAGAAAATTGTGCTGTATTTTACCTACTTTTACATCTGTGTTGAGCTATCAGTCACCAAAACTGGAAGAGAGTTTTGTAAAGAGCAAGTATTACACATGGTAAAATCACATTTGGTGTAAAAAAGAACATATAAAATATTAAAAAGTTCAGGAATTATTCCCAAAAAAGGTTTGCATGCTTTCAAATCCAAGAATGCAGTGTGGTTAGTGAGGTTCAGGCTAGGAATAAAATTTAAATAAAATTGAAATAAATAATTTGAACAACTTACTAAATTTTGATGTATCCTTCTTCAGCAGCAGATTTTTATGAAATCCAGATAGCTTTTAAAAAACAAGAGTCACAAGGCTCAACAAAAAGTGATAAAGAACTAGTATTCTACTACTGAATGTATAATAGATATCCCACTTGCATATGTATTATCTGCATTTTTGGGATGAGGGATAAAGGAAAAAAAAGGTTGATCTACATTTAAATAGATATTTTTATGGGTTAAGTCACTAAAAGTTGTAAAAATCACAGACTATCTAAAATCAACCATTTTAAAGATTTTAAGAGAGGAAGCAAGTAGGGAAACATTAAATATCTGTAAACAAATTTTTCAAGAAAAATATTGTCTGCATTTTGCCAACTGTTTTTCAATAGAAGACCTTAAAATTGCTCTGGCATACAGTTACAGTCAGAAGAGTCTCATTCCACAATTCAGTCCTATGCCAGAATAATTCCTTCACTTCCAATAGATGCTCTCAAAATACAATAGTAGAAATGAGCACACTAGTGAATTGCTAGAATAATGCTAACAATTTTTTTTTTACTATCTTCTCAATTTATTATTTTATTTTAAAATTACTTCAAAAAAGGGAAGACCAGCCAGTCATAACTCAGGAAATAGAAAAAACCCAAACCACACAACAGTTTATATCAATACCTTTCAAATGAGTCCATTAAAAAAATGAAGATGTCTTCTTTAAATTTTAAATACTCATTGCTCACTTAGGACACAGCAGCCTTTGAGATTGAAACGTTGTTTGTGTTCTAACCAGAGTAGATTCAAAAGACCAAATCTACTTTTAATGTCAAGCTCCTATCTGAAGATTGATACATTTAAAAGAAAAGATACTTTAAAAGAAAGATACTTTTATTGAGGAAGAGCTTTGATGCAGAAAAGCTGTGCTTTATTTTTTTATGCTTTACAAATAATTTATGCTTTCACAATTTCTGTTGCATCTTAGAGCTAAATTTTTCTCGGGTGTCTAATACTGCTGCTTTTAGGAAGCTTCAAGCAGGTGGAGCCAAGCCAGCATGACTGCTCAACAGGTATTGGCTTCTCAGAAACAGGAGGGAAAAAATCTAAAAAAAAATATAGACAACAGCTGATTTCATCCTAAGACCTTTTAGCAGCAACTTTCTAGCCAAATCCAGAGGTCAAAATCATGAGTGCCTCTTATTGTCTTCCACGATTAACAGTGCAAAGGTGGTTAAGGGCAGAACTTGACCTGTCCTTCAGCTGTGAATATTTTTTTCTTCTCTGAGAGCTCCAGAGTGATTGCCATGGCCAATGTGTTTTTCTGTGACTGAAGTGAGCCTTGTTGCCTTGTTAAACCTGAACTAGCTGTGTAGAAGTTATCTAGTATAGGATGGAGGATTGAGAGCTGAAAGAGGCAGACAGCAAAGCTTCTATCTCTGATAGGGAAGTAGATCTTATTTTGCACAATTCCTCTTTTAATCCTCTGAAGACTGTGAATACCATTTCAGTTAAGGCAACTCTGAGTCCCCCTAAGGCAGAAACCACCTGTCTCCCTTGGCTTTCTGTAGAATTCAGTCTTATCTTTTTAGATACTCTGGCTTGCATCTGAGCTACCTCACAAAGGCAAAAGGAAGATACAGTCACTCAGCATGTCTGAGAGGCACACAGCCCAGTGCAGGACTGGGACTGATGGTTAGCTTTGCAGGCTCTCAGCTTGACATTGCAGAAATCACAACCACTGTGCTTTGAAAATTCCACTTCTCACCCCTCTACCCACCTACACAGCCAAAAAAGTGTGAGAGTTGAAATTTTGCATCAAACACATCTTGTCTGCAAATTATTAGAGATTATTGAAGAAGAATTATAGATCTATAGGGACTTTGAATGAGAGAAGTTTATTTAGGGTTTTGTTCCAAGAAATGTTTCTCAAACTTGAGAAAACTGTGTATGCCTCTAATCAGAATCTCTGCAGAGAGGATAAGGGGTTAAGAGATTTACCGGGCATTTTATTAAGGACAAAGAATAGTACTGATACTTTGCATAAGACTTTAATGCTGGTAAGGGAAACTACTGACAGCATGTACACTGTGTTTCTTATAGACACACAGCAGGAAGTGAGGCTTTTTAAAATATTGTTGTTCAACATAGTGTGGAACTTAAGAGAAAAACCTTTACACAAGTAAATACACCATCATTTGCACTTGCTTTTAAAAACCAAGCTTTATTTTGCATGAGGTTTGCACTTCGAATTTATCAAAATAGGAGACATTCACTGCCAAACTTTGGGCTTTATCTGGCAGGTTGTTGACTTGCAACCCCTAATGTTTCAACAGATTTGTTATTTAGACTGAAATGTTTCTTGTTTAAGATTAAAGGTTTGTCTTAGGGAGAAGTAGAAGAAGCTTAAATTACTCTCATATTAGTGATTTTAGTTGGTTGGTTTTGGGGTTTTGGGGGCAGGATGGGGTTTGTTTCTTGGTGTTTTTTGTTGCTTTTCCTTGAGTGAGTTTGCTTTTTTTGGCTTCTTTTGTTGTTGTGATGATCAATTTATTTTTGTTCTGAATTTGTTTGGTTTTTATTTTTTAATTTTTTAATTTTTTTTTTTTTATTTATTACCTTTTTCTTATTTGTTTTGATTTGTTTAGATTTTTTTTTTCATTAGAGCTTAATTCTTGATGTTGAGGATTCCTGAACAACTAGTGATGGTAAACATCAAAACATTTAGTTATATAGTTATATATATTTGTACATAACCTTTGTTATCTGCTTGTTTGATGGGGAATAGTATGTGCTGATTGAGGTGCTAAATTATTTCTAGAGAAATTCAGTCACTGTTTCCTTTTTGTCATACCAGTATGTCATTCTGGATCCATTTTGCCATCTATAGTGGTTTTAGTATAAGGAAGCTCAGATAAACACTCTCTTATTTATTTTGCCATCTCAATTTACCTGTTCTAGAACAGATCATCACAACTGGTAATCTCCTTTATCAGAAATCTTAGCCCACACAGCAACATCCAAGGAGAATCTCTGCCTCAAGAGTTGAATCTAATCAGAGACCAAGCCAAGGAACAAATTCTCCTGCTGTTCACACAGCTATTTCAAAATGCAAAAGTTTATATGAAAAAACAGCTACAAAACAACAACAGTTTTCCAAAGTCTATCACATGCTAAGAAAAATATCTTGGAGGAATATGTAGAAAATCCTCGTTATTGTACTGTAAGCACTGAATCTTGAGGAAGGATTTTGTACTGTAAGAGTCAAACTGTGAAGAAGACTAGGAACCTAATGAGAGAATGTGCAGTATAAGGGACATTACAATAGCAAAAATAATACAGTCTCTACTTTCCAGGCTGATGAAACTGTATTTATATTTCATGGGGGTTTTTTTGTTTGTTTGTTTGTTTCTTCTTTTTTCTGTTTTCTTGGTCTCTCATAGAGTTTTTGCAGCAGCATTTTGCACATGGTATGGTTGTTTCAAGGATTTAAATCTTTGGTCAACCTATGTCACTGTGACATATTTATAGCACTTTAGCACTGGTGGGAATCAGCAGCCTGGAGTACAAACCATACCTGTAATGAACCTCCTTTTTTCTCTATAATCACTCCATGTGAGTTTGTGCCATCCTCATCTTTCTACTGAAGATAAAGAGATTGCTCAAGAAATGGCATCATCTGTTTAGTAAAGACCTGCTGCATTCACATTTAAAATTTAAAACCCAAAATAATCTCTAGTATCCTGCTATCAGTGTCCAAGTTTCTTTTTCTGGAAATCTTCTGATACTCAAGGATATGCCAACTGTCTGGTCATTATATTTTTAAGAGCAGAAAAGTATGAAGAAACCTCAGCTACACAGATATACATATAGTTACACATCCTTATTTTATATATACACATACATATACATATGTGAGAACAGGTATGTGATGATTCTTACATATAATGTCGATTTCCTAATATAAACTCTCATCTGTTTGCTCAACATGTCATTGATAATGTAACATTAATTTTAACTTTCTGGGCTATATAGATAATGATTTAACTTTTATATCAAAACCCTTGGAACAGAAGGTATTTTCAGACTTCTTAAATGATTTTACCTTAGCCAAAATAATTCTATTAAAAGTTATTTAGCTAAAAACCCAGAACATGAGTTTTATAAATCAGGGACTTATTTAAAATTTAGATAACAATTCAAAGGAGAAGAGAAACCACCAGTTCTGAAATTCTTTTCGTTCAAGAGAGGATTTTCTGTCCTGGAGGGTAAATTTTATAGGATACTTTGAAACCTGTAAGAATAGGGCATTATGTCATTTCCTACATCTTGTAGCATTCTTAGAAATGGAAAAGGAAAAAAAGCATCGCAGGATTTCAAGTAATCCAAAAAAAAGTTTTTCTTCCTGATATCTTAATTCTTTTGTTCAACATGCCCTGTTTTTTTGGGCTTTTTTAAATTTGTGGCAATCTTCAACTTAATGTATCTGAAGAATTAAAAGATTCTGAAGTGAACAAAATCCAAAATACACAGGTTCAAATTTTATATCAAATTTAATTAATTTTCTCTGTATTTTATTAACATATCAGGATAGATAAGCGGAGGAGTTATAGCATTTATGAAATTAAAACTTTTATGTAAGACATAGTTTACACAGTTATTAATCAAAGAGAAACATATGTTAACCAAATTTAAAAAAATATTCTTGATGAAGTATGCTATTTCAAAGCCTAACAACTATCCTGATGTAGTATAAATACTGTAAACAAGAATGTGATCAGAAAATGCAGATTAATATTGGTAGGAGCAGTAATAGTAGCAGCACTGATAGCAGCACTGGCAGGAGGTGTAGGAGTAGTTTTAAATGATAATTTGATTAGTCAACACTTATACCTTTAAAAAAAAAAAAATGTCTCTTGGTTGCATTGGGCAAAGAGCTGTGTGCCAGCTCTTGGACTCTGTATCAGTTCACCAGCTCCACTCTCACTTTGCCCATCTGCTGTGCTCTCATCTCACTTTTTCACTGTGCTAAACTGAGATATTGCTTACTTGGCCATTCTGCATGCCAGGCATCCTTTGACTGGGTCCAACTGAACCCAGGTCATTTAATGGATGAGAAATGTGGGGTTGCAGCTGAGGGTCTGCTCCTTAATGGGAAGGTTTAGCACAGAAATCACTGGAGAGGGTCAAGACAGCAGGATTCCAGGTCTACCATGTCACCTGCTTGAGTTTCACCACTTGTCACATGGTCCAGTGCTGAGATCTCTCAGGTTGAGAGAAGAGAAATTAGAATATCTTTAGAGTTTGCACTGTAGGTGATTTCTCTGAGAATATTGAAGTGAGAGAAAAGTCAGCATACTCCTGTAAGTCTAGAAGCAGTTTGTTTAAATATTTCCATGAAGCAACTTGTAGATTACCAGTTTAACAATTTCTAATGCAACTTTTTAAATTGATTATGTTCCTTATTTTGTGATATTAGTCCTACTTTTTTTTCTGTACAATGTTACAATGTGATTTGTTTGCTTTTTCTTATTTATATTGTGCCTGAACCTCTATAAAGTACATTATTGAATCCCAACATGTGTTTTCACAATGATCACAAGATATAAAACTGTGCCTTTGCAAACACTTTTGGAGGCAGGTCTTGAGTTCTAATCCAATCTCATCAGTGAATGTCTGTGAAATTTATTCATGGGTATTCACATATATGAGGTACTGTTATTCTTGTCAGTATTGTCTGTTTGCTGCAGAAACTCTCTAGAAGAATGATTATATCTCTGACTCAAATCTCCTTGAGTCAAATGGATTCCATCTGGAGAGCCTACATGCTTGTAAAATGTCTAGTACAATTGGGAGCACCCTTTGTGTGGTATTCTAATGTAGCCTTCCGAAATCTCTAAGTGCTTCCAAGACAGGTCTCTATTCCATTCACTTTCAAATGAGTTATTCATTTCAGTGAGATTACTTCAAGCCTTGCAGAATCTTTTGCATGACAAAAACTGAGCTAGAAATCCAGATAGTATCCACATCACAAAACAGCATAATGTTTGGTCTAATGATCAGGCTAAGAGCCAGAAGGAGCTGGTTGTGCAAGCTCTGAGACAATGAGCTCTCACTATTCAGCATCTCATTTCTTCTGCTGATTTATAGCAATAATTCTGTGATTTTGTAGCCCTTGGTTTTGAACATTGCCATTTATTTTGTCATTAAAGTGGGACAACAGTTCCTTTGAGTTTATGCAGATGGGGTTATTGCATGTGTAGATCCTGAATAAAGTATTGACTTCATAACCTTACTGTTCTCCTGTACACTGTGTCTCTCCAATAGTGAGCTGCTTAGGACACCAAACAACTTTACAGATACTTAGTCCTCCTCAGTTCCTTGAGGGTTTGATTACTTTGTGCATCACAGAAATGACAAAAAGCATGGAAATCCTATAAATACAGCATTGTAACAATATAAAGATACAAAAACTAATTTTTACTCTCTGCAGTAAACTCTGAGCACTTTCCTGGGATACATGAATAAATTAAATAGATGGCTGTAATCTAAAATACCAGAAGACCCTTACTCAGACACGTATTTGTTTAACTTACAAAACATTAACTTAATATTTGACAATTATTTTTAAAGAGCTCTTTATTGAATTATTGTTGTGGTCCTCAAAAGAAGTTTTACTCAAAACTTCAGGTACTTCCCACCTGATGGTATTTTTCTCAGATAGCTAGGAGACTATATTTTATCTGTGGCTCAAGTGAGTTCTTCAGATTTAGCAATGTCAGAATTTTAATGAAATCATTCATTTCTGTTCCCTTCTCTCCAACATCACAAATGGATACCCATTGTCAATGTATGTGGATAAAAAGATCTTCACAGGTAGTAGTGACCCTGGCTGTGCTGGAAGAGTCTAGAGTCACAGACAAAATGATGTCTGCTCAGAACACCTAGTGTCTGCAAAGCACAGCCAGTCACTACATACCTCTGGAATTCTGATCTTCCAGGCCAGGAAACTTCTTGCAGCATACTGTGACTTTAGTCCAACTGTTTTCTGCAAAGAGAAGTCGGGGTGTATGTGTGTATGAATTGAGTCATGGGGTAACCAGGGCCACCACCACAGAGTCACTGCTGAAGTGCAAAGTGTAGATTTATTTCATTGCCTTGCTAACAATGGGCAGCAGAGACAAGGGGCAGCACAGGCTTGGCTAGGATCAGCTCATCCCTATGGACAGAGACACAAGGGCATGTGGGCTCAGGTAGGCTTAGTCCATCCCAATAAAAAGAGACATGAGAGAACACAGGCTCCATTTGGATCATCCCTGTGGAGAGAGGCACATGGGGACACAGGCTCTGCTGGGCTCAGCTCACCCTAGAGCACAGCAGGGTAGGAGGATGCTGCCTGCCCCAGTACAACAAAAGGCTTCAAGCACAGAGTTCATCCCAAGGCTGGGCTTTTACACCGTCACTCTCTCCCAGCAGGAGGCTCAAGCATATCTGTGAAAGTGGCGTATCTCACACAGGAATTCTACTTCCCACAACAGGCAGGGGATGAACAACACTAGGTATAGCAAATGGAGTTTTCCCACACCAATATTTTAGCACTCCCAGCTGCAAAGTCACTTTGAGTGAAATTGTTCCCTCCTCCTTGACTCATCTTCTGGTTTTAACCCCTTCTTTCCAGCAGTGTGTGAGCAGAAGGCCTGTCAAGCACTCTGCTATTAAACAGATATGCATCTGTGTCTTGTCTAGAGGGTATACCCAGATCATGTTCTCAGCCTCTTAGAGACTGACAAAGCCTAGTGATGAAATCACCAGTCCCTGAATACCTGTGCTGCATGTTCATGACAAGCTTGGATGGTCCCAAGCATCTACTAAGGACTGCTTCTGGCATGGCATCCCCCTTCAAGAGAAGGGGTTTGTCAGAACACAAGTCTGAATGCAAGATCACTAACACTGGAGATTACAGCCCAGTGTAGTAGAAATTGTCATGAAATGCTCAGTCCCTCTTTAGATGGTTTTATCTGTCAAGTTTGATCTATGAGATTGTGATTATTAGATTAAAAATGTGTATTCATGTATGGTATGAAGTATGCGCTTTAATCTTCAATTGACAATGCTGAAAAACAATGATTGCCCTTGATACTGTCACCTCATTTACTCTATGTCAGTGCTAACTTATGTCTGTTACAATAATTCTGACTACTAGTAAAATCTATTTCCACTCTTGTCCTCTAGTAACTGCATTTCATAAACCCATTTTATATAGCATTAAAACAATTTTCAAAACTATTGCTTTGACTTTTTTTCCTGACAACTGTATATTTCTAACTTATGAACAAGTCACTAAAAGTGCTACCAGTAAATGATTTCTAAACTAATGAGAATTTAAGGAATTACCCTTGATAGAAGTTTTTTGTATGACTACAGGAATAAATGTGGTCATCACTGCATCAAGGGACGGTGTTGGTGCAACTGTGTGGGGAAAGTGTTCGAGTAACATTTATGCATACAGATAGATATGCACATAAATACACATATATAAATCCTTATTTCTACCATGGACATATATATATGTGCAATGTGTATACACACAAGCACGCAATCTGGCTTTGCAGAAAACATCTGTTAGTGATTGTGGTTTGACTTGCTTCCATGAGGCATTAAGTTCCTTTATCATAACCATCTGTCATTTTTGCCGTGTTTACCGAATTAATTACAGAATTTTAAACAGCTCATTTAAAACAAACCACAAAAAAAATTACTATCTGGTGAAAGCAGTTTATGAATATTATGTGCATTCTTACTGTGAGGACAGTAGCCACTATTAAGATTAAGTCATTCATCTCTGAAGTCTCTGAAGTTTTAGGGATATAATATTAAGTTCTGTAATGTAAAAAAGCTCATGCTGTTATGAACAAACCCCAAATCCTTCAGAATTACTGAGCTACAAAAAATCAGTGTAAAGGGAAAATAAATGTAATCCTTAAACTCCATTTCTTCATTCAACAGTGGGAGATCAAACCTTTGAATTGCACTTTGAAGACAAATTAACTTTTGGCATAAGTAGGAGCAGTTCTCCGAGTCAATAAAAGTACAGCATTTACATTTGCTGATGCAGAGCCCTGGATTTACTTTAAACCTCATTTTTTCTGCAGAGGTGTGGAAAGCTTACTTTTAGAAATTCTTCCTATCTTAAACCTCTGTACATTTTAGGATGGATTTACGTCTTTTATTATCACCACCATCGCTCCAATGCTGTGGGGGAGAGGCAATTACTGGCCCTTGTATCACATTTTCTTGTTCCAGTTTCACGTGGGACAAACTGGGAGCAAATGCAAAAACTATGACCTCCTCTTGTATGCATGGACTTCCTTAATTAAGCTGGGAAATAAACACTAGAAATGGTCAAACTGTGTCATTAAAAAAGAAATCCTTCTATTATGCATTAATTATTTCTGAGGGAGTACACAGTGGAAATATTTGGGTAAGTTCTTGCCAAGGGTCAGGGTTGAATAACTCATTATACAAACTATGCTCTTTATGCCTTTGTTTGTAAAGTCTGTACTAATTATGGAGACATTAGAGATTAGATGTCCCCAGTATACAACTGTACATCCTTAGTTTTGATGAGTATAGTTTCAGCTGAAGCATATACCTAGTGGCTTTTACCCTTCCACATTTCAAGATACAAACTTTGACAGACTCTAAACATGTGGTTGGGCTTAATGTTACGTCTTCATTTGCTCTCTCACAAAAGTTCTCCACCTTCCCACAAATTGCTGAACAATTACTTTGCTTATCATCTGCAATGTGCAACATAATTTCATCACTTTCAATCTGAATTCTTGCTGAAGATCGTGGGCTCCTTTGATCTTCAAGAGATGAAAGTAAATTTCTCGGTATGTTTTTATTGGCACCTTTCCAGCTTTCCTTTTTTGTTCTCTATAGCCAAACAACTGCATACTAACACTTTAAATTACAGAACTGTCACTATTTTAAACATTCAGTCCCATTTGCTCTTAATTATTGCATATTTAAACTGAAAATTCTCCATTTCTAAAGATTATACAGGCTTATATGTATTCTAATTAGGCAAACTAAATTAATTTTGACTACATAATAAAGTAAACCAACCAAAAAAAAAAAAAAGCTAAAGTGGGAAATAAGTGCACAGAAAAAGCTACTTTATGAGTACATTAGAAACTTTTTAATTTAATAATAGAAAGTTAAGAAATGTCATTACTGAAGTTTACTTTTAAAACAAATGTTTTATGACAGTCTTTGATTGCATGTGAGAGTGACTGTAGAAAATTATTACTGGCTCAAAACAACCAGAGACAGAGAGAGAGACAGAGAGACAGAGAGACAGAGAGACAGAGAGACAGACTCTCTGTGTGTGTGTGTGTGTGTGTGTGTGTGTGTGTGTGTGTGTGTGTGTGAGGGGGGGGGGCAAGGCAAGTTCTGTAAAAGTTGAATGGTGTTCTGGCCATACCCTGCCCCCTTTGGAGCCTCTAGAGCAGCTCCCAGTCACTGGCAAACCTGAAGCAATCCCCCACAGCCAACCTCTGGAGTCTCAAAGTCCCAAAGTGGCCAGATGATGAGAAGCCCCATCTGCAGGGAAGCAGTGGCCACGGGACACCAGAACAGATAAAAACCACAAGTGCACAAAGATACACATGGTGTGTTCCTATTTTCCTTGGATTTTATGGCTGCTGAGACAATCGTGGATCCAGGGGCAGTATCTATCTCTTTTTCTCTCTTTCTCTCTTTGTCTTCTCCTAATTTGCTCTTGAAATCTGAGAACTTTAAGGTTGGATGGGTTGAATTTGCTAAGTTGGTGCTTTGTAAAGTGCTTTATTTTGATTCAATATTTGCTTTATGTTTTGCTAAGTTCCTGATCTTTTAAAGTTTGCCATTACAGGTTGATTCTCTAACCACGTGAGAACTTTTTTTGAGTTCTTCTTTACACCACCTGAAGTAAAAGAGGTACCTTAAGTCCCTTTTTTTTTGCACCCGTGGGGAAAAATGACTTGAATACATTACTCTGATTCATCTGTTAAAAATACCTCTTTATTCAGAGACACAATAATATTTTGGGAAAAAAAATAGTGTGACAAATTAAGCAAAAATTAAATCATATGATTACCAACAAAAGTACAACCCTAATTTATACATGTTTTTTTCAGTGATTTCATAACCTTGAGAGCTGCAATTAACAACTTTATTCTGTCTTTATTTTACTCACCTTTCAAGACTGATTTCACATACTATCATACAAAGTTTTGTATGGATTACATGAAAGAGTATGAGCTTGCAGAACTGATAGCATATAACATATGACATGTAGGACAAGATCAGATTTAAACAGAGGTGCCAGAAATAAGGAAGAATTTCACTGGATTTTTCTTGTAGTAGCTATATCAGCACATCGAAGCTAAGTTTTCTCACTGGCTTAGTGAGTCTAGGTTTGAAGGTTTACCTAGTGGTGTGACAAAAGTGACTTAGCTGCACCGCCTGAACCTCCTGACTGTGCAGCCCCACAGATTTCATGGGTGCATTCAAGCTGGGACTGAGAGTTGTAGGAATTTTCCTGGGCAGTCCACACTTATTGCAAGAAGCAGGTCTGTGAGGTTTACAACAGCTCATCCTCACATTTCAGTTTATTTTAGTACATGACCCTGGTTCATTTATAAACAGGCCAGCTTTTAATGCCATCAAAAGCTCCCCAGTACTAAGTCTGCATGCCCAGAATTTTCCATTTTCTACACTGCTTCTGCTGGCACAACAATTAGAGGTTTCTGTTCTCCCAAACCTTTCTATGAGACCAACTAAAGATGATATATGTATCCTCAGCAGAGGCCATAATATTTGCAAACCCTCTCCCAGAGGTTTGGCTTCTGAGCAGTGCTTTCATCTGGATCCTGTGATCTGACATCACACTTCAGCACTTGTAACCACAAGTACTAAGAAATTCAAATTTGCCAGACAGCTCTAGTCAAAGTCACTCTACTGCCCAGCCAGCTCATAGACATAATCTGTAGTTCATATGCCAGATACCACTGAGACCCATGGCAGCCACCTTACAGTCCCTGTTGATACCTGTCCAAGCCCAGGCTCTCCCTGCTGGGAGATACTGAACAGCCCATATGTGTTAAATTTTAACAAGAAACAGCCCCCACGTGCAATGGAGATCTCCTCTCCTTCATCAGAAACACAAGCAGAAAATGGTCTGGTGAAAGGGAAAACTCCTTCCAGACTGTACAGCCACTGCTGCCCAAGCCCCAGTCCTGGGCTAACAAAGCTGCTGCTGGCAAACCCATGCTCACAGTGCTGCTATACAAGGAGTCAGGCAGTGTCCTGGGGTGCAGCCTTCTACCAAAGGTCAGGGGACAGCTCATAAAGTGTGGAGACAGCACAGTCCTTTGTGTGCCAGTCCTGTAGCTGAGGACACTCCTTATGTGCTGCTGCATGGGCACACTGGGGCACTGCTGTGGAGCCAGGTCACAAAGGACACTGCAGGATCTGCAGGTGAGTGGATGTGGGGAGCCCAGATTATCATGCCTGAATCATCCCTCCATCCCCTTCCTCCTTCCTCCTCCAATCTTCTGCTCCTCATCAAGTAGTGCTGGCACAGCTGTGGCTGGGTGAACACTGAGCACCATAAGATGCTCAGGCAGGTTCAGGAAGGCTGAAAATTCCACAGATTTTAGGACATAAAAGACAACCAAAAATATAGACCAAACATTTTCTGAAATGCAAAACTCTCCTGTCTGACTATTACAGATGAAAGTGACTCTAGCTTGAAAGAGGGGACCTCCAACCAAGTTGAAAAAGCTGACTGACTCCATCCCACTGTGTTGTGCAAGAATGTTCTTTCAGACAAAGACAACTGTGCTACATACAGTCTTGTGCATGTGGTCTCATATATATAGTCAACTGTAAAAGCCAAGGGGAATGGATCCTTTCAACCAAGGTAAAATATCTGTGCACATAATTAATCTACATTAAATGTATATTAGTATAACCACCATGTGAGTGGCTTGTTGTGATAAAATTTTTAATATTAATAGAATTTTTAACTGAGAGATAAGTAGTGGAAGTTTTCACCTCAAACTTATTTTATTTTCCATGTTCTATTTATTTATAATTCTGCTGAGAAATATATTGCATCATTTTGCTCTCAGAGAAATGTATTGTGAGGCTGCACACTGACATTTGTACAATTTTATACCTCATGGCACATACAGAATGGACTAGGGAAATTAGTCTCAGATTTACAAACAAAACTTCTTACACAAGTGACTCATTTTAGTTGAATGTGGATGGCCCTTAATGGGAGCACATATGTTTATACTAAATAACCTGTAATACCAACTAAGGTGGCACAATTCTCTCTGCCATTAGGAAGATTGATTTTGCCTTGGAGTGCCTCTACTCAGCAGAAGCACCCTTCAGGTAAGTTGAAAAGTTATCAGGCATGTAGTGTAAATGAGCAGTGGAGATTCTGGAGATGAAGGAAAACTCTACTATGTCATTAAAAAACATTCTCTCTTCCCTAAGATGCTAAACATTCACACATTAAAAAATGTAAAAAAAAATTCCTTAGTATATAACTGTAATAACTAAATGTTTCTTACAAATAGCTGAAAAATTAAGATATTAACAGAAAAAGAATTCTAAAGTTGAATTAAAAGGTAACAAACAAACCAAAACTAAACTCTAGAAATGCTGAAATTTGACTGTTGAAATTTTGAAGAATATAAAGGATTTAATGACAAGTAGAAGACAAGATTAGGACAAGATTAATTCTGATGAATTGCTAGCAATACTCCACTCTAATCTACTCAGAGATCAGATTATGTTTAGATTAAGTATAGGGTGGCTACCAATATGGACAAGCTTAGAAGGTGATTTTGGGTTGATAAAATGCCTAAATGAATATAACAAAGTTGGCTTCATCATTATTTTGGAGTGATTTTAAAAACCTGCAAGGCATTTATGCAAGACAAAAAATGTTAATGGAAACCACAGGATTGAAGGTTAGAAAGAAAATAAAAGAATATTTTAGCATTTAATTTGATATTTATATATCTAAAATAAGTTATTGGATTTTAGCTCTTGTAACCAGTTCCTCAGAATTATAGCTTCTATGTTAAATCTTTTCTCTTTGTGGCCTTCCTCGATTTCAGAGAGGGATGAAATCTAGATATATGTTTATACATACATATAAACCTCATCTTTGCTGTAAAAATATATTTCACAGAGCTGATTTTTGCACTTCAGTATGCTATTATCAGCACTTTGATTCAGTAAGCTCTAAGGAAATCTATGTTAAGAGAATGTCCAAAGATTTATTTATTTATTTATTTATTTATTTATTTATTTATTTATTTATTTCCTTTTACTCTCTAATGCATGCATAAATAGAAATTCAGATGTTATATCCATACACTGTTTAATTTGGGTTGATGAGATACTGGGAAAGGAAAAATGAGGAGCATGTTAAAGGGAAACAACCATGCTCCAGTATTAGGTTGTTATGACCCAAGCTGTCAGAACACAGTTAATCCTTTTAAGAGATAAAACTAGATTTATTTGATTTTTACTCTTGCATAATTTTTTGAAGTTGTTTTACTGATGCTTAAACTAGGTGGTAGGATAATAAAATATTCCAAAATTTTATTATATTCCAAGAAAGACATTCACTTCCATTAGGTAATTTTGTAGTTTTCTTGAGACACACAAACCATATATTTATCTTTTTTGTGAGAAAAAAGAAAAAAGGAAAAAAAAAAAACACCAAAAAAATCAGCAAAACAATAGAAACGAAAAACCCCAACAAAAATCCATTTCCTTTGCTGCTTGTTTGTCCAATTATCCCCATGGAATACAAAGAAATTGGAGTAGGGATGGGGGTATACAACATGAAACTTGTTGTAATGATACAACCTGTCACCACAAAAGAGACATGTACTGTCCCAGAGCAGTTAATTCCCAACCCTACTAATTTTTGAAGATGGACTGCAACATGTACTGGATATCAGACAGATCTCAAAACTGAATCTAAGACCTGACAATCTCCATAAACCATTTATCAAAAGTCAAATAGGATGATTATTAGTTCAAACACAGATACTGAATTACTTATTGTTTTGTATTGTGAAGAGTAGCAGGAAAAAAGGTCCTCTAAGCAAACAGAAAGAAAACATATCAGATGTTGAAGCTCAGTCATCAAACTTTGGAGCAATAATAATCACAATGATAATAACAATTATAATTACCATTATGATAATAAAAATTATAAACTTCATTTTGTGTCAGTGTAGTCTTTGAATAGTGTTATCATTAATTCCTTATCCTGTAATGGTGACTGCTAATAATCAGAATGTCATTGGGACCCATTTAGGACACAGACATTCCAGACAAGGGCAACAGCTTTCAGGTCACAAATGAGGACTCCCTATATAGGGTGAAAAATAAACATAAGATAATTACAGATTTTTTTATTTTTAGTCTTGTGTATTTGTATTAAAGGGGAACAATCTTTTTTCAGAAATGGAGGACTTCAAGCAATACTACTGATAATTAAAAGGTTTATTTATTTATTTAAATCAAAGTCTGCCTTTTAGGAACTACTCAAGGACTTTTCAAATAATTGAATCTACAGGTTAACCATAGCTATTCCTATAAGTACCTGCTTGAATCTTCAGTGAGTGAATAACATAAAATACATCTCTCATTTCTCAGGCAGACATTGTCTCTCATTTCCTGAGGTGGTTATTCCCATTTTTACACAGAACACGATAGGATCTCCTGGTAGGAATACGATCCTTTCAACAAACGAAGCTTCATCTTGCACATTTCTTTAGAGTATTCCAGTAACAAATAAGTCTTCAGATCCTGGTGAAGCATTGTATTAGAGATCTTTGATCAACTTGGTACAACTGCACAGTGATCTGGGGTGTTGAACATATAATTTTCCAAAGCAGCAGGCAGGATCAGCACAGTGCTGTGTCACAACTACATAGATCTGCCTTTTAGCAGGGCTTGTTAGCTCAGAGAAACCACAGTTATCTGTGCATTTATACTTCTTCCAGCTCTGGAGTTTAAATCTCTTTTGTTAGCTTGGGGACCTCTTCACTGCAACCTGCTGTGCTGAGGAAATTCACCAGTCCCTGTGGTACAGCTACAGCAGAGCTCAAGAGGCAGAAACACCTCAATCCTCCCAAGCTTATTTCCCCTGCCAATAAAGAGTAATTTAAAGAGCTCCATGATTAGAAAACTCCAAATACTCAGGCTAACAAGTTACTGGTCCTCAAGTTGTCTGCAAAGCAGCCAGTGTTTTGAGGGTATGCTAGAAGTCCTACCAACATTAGGATATATTACAATCTAGACCTAAGATAGTAATCAGCTAGACTGTTAACATTCTCTCTCTATTAGACATCATTTCTCTGTACACTGAGAAAATATTAGATAAATTTGCATTGCTATCTACAGTAAAGAGCTCTTCAATGTTTGTGTCAAGACAAAATTCTACTTTTAATAATTATCCTGTATATAAGCTTAGCATCAGAGAGGACCTTGGGTTCTCCCATAATTTTTCTTCTACATCTACAGAATAGAGAACTAATATAAAATGCATTAGAAAAGTCATATATCCTGACCCAGTATATTTGGATTTTACAAATAAGTTAAAACTTTTCTACTCTTAGATCTTCTGGCTCAGCTTTTGGAAGGTAGCAGGGTGTACTTACTGTTATCATTACTTGGTGTGAAAATCTTACTCTGCAATTTTTGAGGTAGCTATTGAAATATCAATTAATGAGCAGTTTTTATGTCTGTATATTTCTGGGTCCTTCTAGTTGATTTATTCAGACTGCACTGTGCATATCTGCAGGGAAAATTTATTTTCAGCAAAGTCATGCACCCTGATTCTTAAAAAAACTGCAGTGCAAAGGATTTAGGTTAACAAACAAGGAGTTTTGATACACCATTGCCAGATGTGCAAGCATTTTCAAACACAACTGCTGCACCTTCACTTCTTATTAGAAGGTTATCTGAGAAATCTGAAACACTATGTATGAAAGAAATGCAGCACATTTCATTCAGCAATTTGGCTTTTTTTCCCCTGTATCCATGGAGTAGAACTAGACAGATACTGAAATATTCAACTTCTCTTTCTGCCTGACTAGTTTTACAAATACATAACCCAGACACAAGGACAGTATACTGTTTTTCTTCCAGAGAGCACTGCCTGTAAAAGATATCATTTACAGGAATAATGTAGAGAGAATGGAAATGTGTTCTGCTTCAACTACCAGCTCTAATTCAGCTTTCTAGAGCTACTGCTTTGATACTGCATTAGGAAGACTGAAGTCCTGAGCCCAGTTCCCTTACTGCTTGCAGTAGGCATTACTGTGACAGGCTGGTGTTCAGTTTTGCTCAGAAACAGCACAATGAAATGGAACAATATGGACAATGAACAGTAAAGGCTACAAGCTGGTTATTTCTCAGCAAAAGATTAATCTACAGGACTGCATTTACACTCCTTCCTAAACTAGAAAGGAACAAATAAATAGATTTCCTAAAAGTTTATTCCAGAAACATAATTCGAGCATTCAAACATGTTATTCAGCTGTTTTGACAGATGGTATTATGGAAAGATCAACCAGTAAAATTATCATCTTTAATTTCAACAGAATATATTCTAAAGAGAAGCAAGTATGGGAAAGTATTTTTAGTGGTTGCAAATAAAAAAGATGCTGAAGCTATGCCAGTATTTTTTCTTCTCTATCTCTGTCTTGCTTAAAGCTCTTCTCATCTTCATTTACTGTCATGGCCCTTTGGGCCTTTGTGAAACTACTGATTTAAGTGACAGGCACAGAAGCCCAAGCTAGTAGATCCAGAGGCAAGATCAGGGCACAAGGTGGTTCATAAATAAATGCAAGAAAAGCAGGTACCTCTTGGGTCTGTGAGATTTGCAGCTACCAGATTCTCATTTAGGAGAAAAAGATAAGTCTTAAGCTTTCAGTAAGCACAGCTAACAAAATGGGTCCTGTCTGCAGGACAAGATGCAGACCTCCTATCCTCCTGCAAAATGGCTGTATAGAGCATAATTATGAAAACTGGTCTTCATCAGAAGGAGCTAACTATTTATCCCAGATAAATGCAGTTGAATGCAAGTGCTGGACATAGTGGCTGTGATCCTTCAGCTCTAAGGATCCTGTGCTCTAAGCTTCACAAGCCCACCCTCATTCCCCAGGTTTTCGAGCTGCAGCAGCCCCTGCTCAGTGCTGAGTTTGTACAGCCACAGAATGGATTGGATTGATGAACTAATTTATCCTAAATTATCCCTGAATAAAATGTTTGAGCTCTTTTACAGCTGGATCAATTCCCCAGTTCACCATATAAACAGCTGGATGCAACTGTGGGTAGCAGCAAACACAGAAGGCAGATTGATGTTGGGAAAAATTGCCTGGCATTAGGGTGGATATATGCTGATGCAGCCATCACCAAATGTGAATCTCAACCTAGAAAACAGAAATGCAGCCTAGGAAATACAACACAGATAAAGGCAATGCTGTGATAAAAAATCTGATATATCAAGCATTTTATAAATTTGGTTATCTTGACTAACTCCTAAGGTTGCAACCTTTTCTGCAAAATTTAAAGCAATTAAGGATTAAGTTTGATTCAGTCATCAACCATGACTACTACTGTGCTGTTTATCAGAAAAAAATGGCTGCTCAACATCATGCAGTAAATGCAAATTTAAACATATAAAAGAAACTGTCATTTAAATTAAGGAACATTACGACATAAATATTTATCTTATTATTTTTATTTGATGAATAATGCTACATACAGACACAGTGCATTTGAAAAGGGGAAAAAAAAGGACAAAAAATCTTCAATGAGGGAGTTTATGGTACTTAAGTAGTAATGTGATAATTACCCATGCATAACCACTCAATTATAAATATGGAAATGCTTAATTAATTAATAGATTAAATTAATCATGACACAGAAAGATATCAAAGGCTACATTGCAGCAGTTAGCTAGAACTTTGTGGTTTGTGTACAGCTGCTGTGATCCTAGAAAAGTTTAAGGTCAGATTATAACTAATAGCACTAGAACTTCTTATCAAAGCCCTCTGATTTATAAGCATAGTACTGTGGGATTTCTCCTCACACACAGTGGTGAGATGCTTTATGCTGGTTTTGAAGGGAGATGAGACCTTGGCTTTTTCAGATTAGTTAAGCCCATATGAAACATTTTTGTCTTTTTCCATGCTCCTAACTGTGGGAATAATGTATTCCTCAAGGTCCTCGAGGAGAAAGAAGTTTGAATAAAAAACAATGTGTATCATCTATACCTCATGATGTTTCTGCAGGCAAATGAGGAATATGCTAGGTATATGATATATAAATATTATTTAAATTTTTATTGCAATTAAATTTAAACTGAATTCTGCTCTCAAAAAATCTACAAGTACACATTTACATCTTGAGGTCAATTACTGCGGGTCCCCATTACCTTCATTTATATCTCAGCCACTGTTCCAACTCATGATTTTCTTGGAATGAATATTTGTGGAAACTAGGAGTCTTTATCAAATATTAGGGAAACTGATAAAATTTAACCTTGTATCTGTGCTTCTGTGCTTATCCTGACCATCTGATTCTGGGCACATTATTGATCCATACTATATGACGTGTCTGAACTGACTGAGAGTTTCACTATCAAGAACTAGCTGAGAAAACCGAAACAGAAGCTGAAGTAACAGATGTCACTGCAGCCTTTTCTGGAGAAAAGCACTAGATGAGGGTTGTGTTTTGTGTTTGGTTTGGGCAGTGGTGCTCAAGCAGAAGTTATGTAAGATAGGCTCTCTAAGGTTTCCTGAAGCTCAGTATAGGCAAGACTGAGGCCAGAAAGCTGAGGCTGGAGAAACAGACTGGGAGGGAGCAGTACTGCTTTCATTGATTTAATAGTCAACTACCATGCTGTAGTTACCATCAGGATCTACTGGCACTTACAACAGAGGCATGACTTTAGACTTCCAGCTGGCATTTGAATTGCTACACAAGTGCTCCAGTCAGCTTTTTATCTTCTGCAGTTAGTTTGTGATACAGATCCATTGTTTCACACTGGAGCTCTTCCCCCATGAATTGGATAACTGCATTGTTATCCAAATTATACCTTGCATTTAACATGATCTGTCATATAGTTTGCCATATTATGTTATTGCATATAACACAAATCAATAGTAGAATACCAGAGTATTTGACATATGTCAATAGTTTTCACTGAAACTCTCACATAACTGTAACATATTTTAGTACTATTCCAAAGTAAAAATGTCAAAATGAGAAACAGATATTCAGAGTCTGAAAGTGGCCAGTTATATTTTCATGGAATTCATAGATTTGCCTATGAAGTACAGAAAGTTGAAATGGCCTATGAGAAAAAGTCACTTTATTCTTTGTATTCTGTATTACCCATTGGATCAGTAGGAATGCTTTAAATTATATTCTTTCTTAATAAAATAGAAGAAGGTCAGTAGCTGGAGCTTTATGATGCACACTGTGGAATTTTGAAACTGCCATCCTTTTCTAACTATATTCTAATGCTGTGATTGTTCAGGAAAAAGTATGTAAAAAAAAATAGAAAATGTCTGTTTATAAAAAGAGTGTCTGTTTATAAATAATGAATTAAGGAAAATAAAGTTCATATAGATCAGGTCATATTTGTATTACTGAGATTTATACTAATTACATTTATTCCATATTGTCTAACTAGTTTTTGCTATTACAGCAAGTAAACAACTCAAAGACATAAATATTTAAAGTTAATTTTAAAAAGGCTTGAGATTTGATGTGTTTTTTTAAGCTGTCAAAAAATTCAGAAGCCTAAATCTTGGGTTTTGAGACTTCTTTTCCACCATCTACAGCAAGATTTATGCCAGTAATTGAGTAATTAATATGTCAAAATAAGTCACATAATTTCATTTCTTATCATAACAATATATGAATTTCAGAAAAAGTGACACTGCTCGTGAAAGTCAGAAATTGTTTGTAGTAGGAGTCGTTGCATTGTTATGACAGCAATATTTCCAACTAGCTAATTTAATATCACTTAAAAGACTTGCTAACACTGAAACTTTTCAATTAGTTTCATGCTAATAGTCTGCTCCTCTCACTTCAAACCCTTCTGGGCCACTAAGATAGTGTGTGTAGTTGTGAATCTGCCAGAAGAGTCCTCGTTTCAAAGAAGGGTAAAGGTGTTTGAGTAAATGTACATGGGAGAAGAAAGGGAAAAGGGAAAAAAAGGGAAAAGGGAATTTTCAGGGAATTTTCAGGGAAGGAAAGGAAAGGAAAGGAAAGGAAAGGAAAGGAAAGGAAAGGAAAGGAAAGGAAAGGAAAGGAAAGGAAAGGAAAGGAAAGGAAAGGAAAGGAAAGGAAAGGAAAGGAAAGGAAAGGAAAGGAAAGGAAAGGAAAGGAAAGGAAAGGAAAGGAAAGGAAAGGAAAGGAAAGGAAAGGAAAGGAAAGGAAAGGAAAGGAAAGGAAAGGAAAGGAAAGGAAAGGAAAGGAAAGGAAAGGAGTAACAATCATGATATCATTGTAGGGGTTTTTTTGTCTATATGCAACTTCAGTGTAAGTTCCCAGGGATTAATAATTCAGTACTTGCCAAATAGGATTGAAACATTCAGTGGCCTTTTATGGGATAACTGCAGGTACAAGCTCCGTTTTAATTACCTCCAAAAAGAAAAAGTCAGAAAAACATTCACACTTTCATGCTTTGCTGTAAGTGGATGTCAGTTATTAATAAAATAACTTCCAGTCTTTACCTTCAAATAATTTATCTAAGTAAGTTCTAACAGTAAAAAAATCACACTACTTTTGCAGCATTTCCTTGTATATGTAGCTTGAAATTAACATGTATCCATGTCCAAAAGCTATGTTCAGAGCAGCATTCAGAAAAATTAGAATATTACATGAGAAGATGTAAACTATGCATACAGTGGAAAAAACACAACCAGACTGTGGATATTGACTTGAAATTTTCTATTGCTTATTGTGCAAGCTAGAAATTATAGCAAAAATGAGGACAAAAATCTGATATTTAAAGAAATCAGCAATATGAAAAAACAATACAAAACAAAAGAAAGTGTAATTTTAAAATTTATTTTCAAATATTTTAATTATTGGAAATTATATAAATTATTTGATTACAAACTTGTATGCAAAAGAGAACTACATTTATTCATCTTCATGAGAGATAACCAAAGAAATGAAAGTTAATACTCATTCTTGAATTGAGTTTCCATGTCATCTCAGAGCCATAAAGAAATCATCATTTTTATCATCAGGAAGGATAAAAATATCAAACAATTGAATTTTCTTTGGTTCTGTTATCTGCATTGTACTGGATACTTTTAATGACATAATTGGATATGACTGATATGCACTGCTTGCCATTCTACAGTTATTTAAGTGTGCCATCATAACTCTGAAATTAGCTGAAGCAATCATATAAATCATACAGAATATAACATTGTCATATGCATGTTATGCTATATGGTGATTAGCTTGGAAGCAGGGCCAATGACCATTTGCATGGTAATGAAGCATTCTTTCATAAAGGTGTCAAAAACAATCTAAGAGGCTAATGAAATTTTATGCAAACCACCTGCTGGTCACCTTCACTTCAATTAAATGCCTTTTGGGGAAATGGAAGTGTCTTTCTTATTAAACACAAATTAAAATGCAGATAAACACAGGGTAAGTAATAAGTAATGTACAGAATGCAGTGTGAAGGAATAAGACCACGTGTGCTGTATAGAAGATTAACCCTGATTGCTCTATAACAAAGACTAAGTTTTGTTATTTTTGAATATTCAAGGGAAATTAGAGGCAATCCTGTGTGACTTCTGCCAGTAGTATTGCTATGAAAATGCCTAAGTTCAGACAAATAATTCCTTCAACCTTCTGGATTCTGCACTTGAAACAGGAATTTTGGTTTCTGTAAATGGGTCAGTACCAGATCACAGAAAATTAAGAGACAGAAAAAGAAAGAACAACCAAACATATGAACAAACAACAAAAATATTGAGAATTCGACTTTTACCCTATAAAAGAATAGGGTGTGTCCTTCTGGCTAGAGCATTCTCAAGGAGACAGACACTCAGGACTGCAGCATTTCATCAAACACCATAGGCAAAGAAAAAACGCTGTGTTTTTTTAGACATATTTATACTTTAGGTAGTCAGAAGCATTAACAATTCCACAGTGCCATATAGTATCATCATGAGTCAATTTTCACACAAAATTTTGTACAGGTATCTAAACTACTTCATCTGTTAATGGTGGAAAACTGGGCAATATCACTCAGTAAGGGTTCTTAAGAAGTTGTGGGTTAAAAGATAAAGCACTTGGGAAGAAAGGAGTAAATAAATGATCACTTTTCAGACACATCTCACAGGGATTTTTGCCTGGATTTTTGCTGTTCACCATATTGAAAATTAATACATAGAAGGGGATAATTAGCAAGACGACTAATTTTCCTGGTGATTCAAAATTCCTGAGGACAATGAAAACTGCTGGCTCTAAAGAGCTACAGAGACTATCATGGTATTCAGAGATAAAGTGATAAAGTGTTAGATGATATTCAGGAATGATAACTTCAAAGTCACACACATGATGAAAAACAGTCCTAAACATATGCACTGGGTGATATGCTTTAGGCTACCTGATTTAAATAGGAATGAGGTGTGAGAGTCATTGGGAGCAGCATTAACCCCAAAAATAGACAAATGAAGGAATTATTCAAAAAGAGTAGAGAATTAAACACTATGCATCATTACAAAACTGCATAAATCTATGTTGTGTCTTGACTGCTGAGTGAGAATTTGGACCCTGCCACTCAAAAAAAGTTACAGAGGAAACAGCTGCATTTTTCACTAATAAAGAAAAATAGATCTCAACTTTTAAAAGAACAGTGAAAGGAACACAACTACACGTGAGGTGTGCAGAAACTGATTATGTAATATTTGTGATAAGGAAAGCACCAAAATTAAAGCAAAGAAATCACTATGTAGAACTTTAGGACAAAAACAAATGCTTGTTCCACACTGCAGTGGGGCTGTGGAAGACACTCTCAGCTAAAGGAAGTAGTTAATGTCTAATTATAAATAGATACAAAAAGCAATTAAACATGGTAATGAAGCAGAAACTGTTTAAAGTTTTAAAGAAAAAGATTATATTCATATCTTGAGAAGCTTCTAAGCCACAGTGCTGGAAGATGGGCGAGCATTACTGTATGTTTTATATTTCTTGCTGGAGGAATGCTATCAGCTACTGTCATAAAGTAGATAATAGTCTTTCCTGACCTAAAATTACTTACTTAGGATTCTTTAAACTAGCAAGTCATATACCATTGAGAAGGGAATTTATATATTCTCACTGGGAATCAGTTGTGAAAGAAAGAAAGAAAGACAAACAAAAGGCCCCAGTGTTATAGGATCATGGAGAAAACTTCTTCTTCTTCTAAGTGTTTGCCTTAATGTGTTAGTCATTTCAAAGTTTTATCCTCTAACATCTTTTTAAGTACTTTTGAAGGTTAGGATCTATTACTACTATGTGATTGTCTATTTATATTTAGGGGGAAAAATCAGATATTTTAAGTCTTAAATAGCAACATACTATAACTTTAGAGAAGCACTTGAATAAGAACATCTTCCATGTTCTGGCTACACATTTATGAGTGCAAAATAGGTTATTCAGTTGGTTTACTTGTGTGCTTAAATTCCTATCTTTACTTATAAAAAGTTACTTTTAGTGAACAGATGTATATCTGGAACTTGTGTGTGCGATTTGGCAATCTAGAACATTTTCATATTTGTTCTTTACATCTTTTTAAGTTGTTTGAAAACTTCTTGCTATGAATTTGGAAGACTTTGAAAAATAAACTTTTCAAGTTATTTTATTTTTTCTGTTCTGTTTGAATACATGAGAAGATATAAAACATCCCTTAGAATCTGAGGGACAGTTTAAAAAATGTGTACTTTTACCTAAAGATTTAGCAGTGATATCAGGCATTAAAAAAAGAGATTCAATAGATAACAATTTATAAATATAACATATATAAGGACAAAATCAATCTTCTAATGCTTTTAAGATATATTTAGAACTAACACAGAATCAAAAAGTGTAAGCTTGTAAACAAAATTATTTTTACCTGGAAGCTCATTCAGTGCTCCTTGAAGGGGAGGAGAAAGGAGAAGAGGATCCCTTCTTATAAGAGCTTTAAAGTTTGGGACCTACATGAAAAAAATATTTGATTTTGCAAGCTGTGAGTAGAAGTTTAAGTCTACTGGATTTAGGAAATTAACATAACTTGAGATTTTGCCAAGAGTTCAAAGTAAAGTTATCCTTGACTGAAAAAGTGTGTTATAGTTTATGGTAGAAGAAAATAAAAAAGAAACATTTTCACTCAAACCTTCCTACAGCTAGAAGGGATGTAAAGTGCTTAAGTTCCATTTTTCCTGTTTCCTAAAGAAGTGGTGTTGCAATAATGTAGAGAAGAGAGAAAAAAAAAAAAAAAAAAAAAAGAAGAAGAAGGAGGCATATTTTTTTACCAAGATAAAAATTTATCTAATTCGTTCAAATATGATTTCTACCTTTTATTTACTTCCAGCTAAGCATTTAATATGATCAAATGTGATATCCAAAAATCAGGTTTTGGATCATTCCCTAAATACAGGTCTTATCCTGGGACTGAAATATTGACAGTAAATAGAAAGGATTTTCTCCAGAATTTTCCTTTCCCTGTTGAACTGCTCAGCAGCTGCTCACTGGTGTTGCTGGTGCCTCCTTCCATGAATAACTGATGTGCACATAGACCAGCTAAGGCACCAGAATCTAGATTCCTTTTTAACAAATATTTTTTCACAGGCTTGTAAAAGTTTCATGTCTTTGTGACTTTACATCCACCATCTTAATTCTCTCTGTTTTCCCACTATGAAAATGTCACCACAATCATATCGTGATGGTAAAAATATTTTCAGAATATCTATCTAAGCTACAGCCTAAAGCAGAATGGAAAGTTTCCTCTCAAGTGTGAATAACATCAACCAGAAATTAGAGAAATCTGTGTTCTCCTGGCATTATAAGTAGTATACTTGCTCTATAGAATAAATGAGGCTATTCCTGTCTATATTTATCCAGGCGTTATAAGTACTGTTTAAAGCAAAGCAAAAAACATAGAATAACTTACTGGACTTTCTGTTAAAAACCCCAAACTTCTGCATTTATATTCACCTGGTGCACAGCAGCACATGTCTCCATTTCATCTGCAAAAATATGTAAATTCCAGGCAATAGAAAGTGATTAGAAGATGTTGGGATTGCCAACATTATCTACCTACTGAAAATTACATTAACATAGAAAGATAGGTGGTGAGGAATATTAATGGATTTACAAAAGAATAATGCCCCCAGTAGTTTTTCCTTAGTTTGCCATCTCTGAAAAGAGTGAGAGCAAACACAGCCAAAACCCATTAAAAACTGATCACAAATATAAAAGAACATTCATCTATAAGCTTCTATATATCACAAAAGTTTATTGAAAACAAGCCTAATTACCACTGGAAAAGTTTTATTCCCTAGAGGTTACTTTCATTAATAGAAAAAGAAACAGAGGTGTGTGTTTATTGAACACGGGCATGCTCCAGAAATCCTGCTCTTATCAAAAGAGAAACAAAATCAAATTATGTTGAGGTTCAGTGAGTGCAGAAACTTGAGTAATCTTTAACATCTGTTTACCACTTGTCTTTTCCAAGACAAGTTTCAGAGCTTGTTGGGCTTGTTCTGAAAAATCCTCTGAAAACGGCCTGAAAGACTCAATCTTGAACTTATAAACTGGATTTTTTTTTTTTTTTTCATCATTTTGTAACTCTTGTGATTAGAAGGTGGTTGGATAGGAATAGAAAAACTTGCAGACCAAACCTACTCTGCACAATTTACAATTTTCCATTTTTGTTCCCTTTCTTCTTCAGATTTATTGCATTATCCCAGGTGAGATGGGAGATTCCCTTCTCTATAATAAAGATGGGGAAGAAACAGTGTTCTAAAGATTTAACTGTCTGAGCATCAAAAAAATCAACTCCTGGAAAATAAATTACCAATACTTAACAGTTTTCTATCCAATGTAGAGATAAGAAGCTAAGTAATTTTCAGTGGCTATTTAGATACTTACTTCCCACTGGCATTTCAATATTGGTATAATTTTAAATTTGAAATTAGAAGGAAACTCAGATTACCTAAGGTCCCTTCTCTCAATATTTTTGTTACCAGAAGTTTCATTAACTAGAAAGATAAGTGCAGAAAATATCTTTAATGGTGGAAATAATTAAGGAAGGAAATAGAAATATTTCAGCTTCTTCATAAACATAAATTTTGAAAAATTAGGGCTAGGCTGCTAAAATACCTTTTAGAACATAGAGATAATAGAAATATGTAGAAAATAGCTTAAAGCTGGTTTTAATTTTTTTTTGTCCGCTCGATTCACCTCATAAATATTATCTCTATATCTTATATGTTTTAGAAATGCAATAAATCTCAGGCTTAGTTGAGTCAGACTTGCTTCCTGTGATCCTACATACGTAACGTTGTTCCTCTCAGTACCAAGCACTAGCTTTAAGCCTATAACATTGCTGCTGCTGCTATCCCCATTAATCAGGAATGATTCACTAGCCCTGGCTCCTGCACCCACCCACCCACCACCATCTCTCACAGCGAGGTTAGACAGGCAGCAGATGAGAAGGAGCATTGCTCCAGCTGCACTAGACAGACACATCATCTGCAGCAGCAACAGGCAGCAGCACTGACACCTTCCCCAGGTAGCACCCTGTGCTCTCACAAAAGCCTGGGAGTTTAATGTTGCTGGCAGTCATTGTTTCCAAGGAAAATAATTGCCATTACTACGAGCTGGTGTGACCCCAGCGCGTGAAACCGCACGCTGCTCGTTGTCTGGGAGGATGATGCATGTCACTACTAAGCACTCAATTTCTGGTTCACAAAGGAAGGATCTTAGAGTGTATTCACACACCAGAAAATTACATGTTAAAAGCTTGGCTGGCAGCGCTGCCCTTTTTGATCATTAATTAATTACAGTGGCTTTCTTTAATGAATGCTTCCCACCTGCTTTTTTTGTTTGTTTCTTTTTCCTTTTTTTTTTTTTTTTTTTCACTGTAAAGCAAGAAAATCAGCTTTTTTCTTTCACTTTCAAGAAGGAAAACCTAATCTGCAAGTTAATGCTAAACTAGGGCTCTATATTTGTACTTACAGGGAATGAGAAGGGAACAACTTTTATCTGCCCGACAGTTTAAGCAGTTCATGTAGTTTAATGCTTGATTATACCACATTGAAAATCTTAGATTGTGTGTAAGTATTGACTTACAGGTGGGCTGCTACCTTTGTATGGAATCAATGGGGCTGTGTAGAAGAATAATTTCTTACCATGTAGATAAAAAACAGATACTCTGTATTACTGTTTCTCAAAAGGCAGCATTTTATTCAATGGAACAGACCCAATCCTGCAATTACTATGACAAAAAAAAAAAAAAAAGTATTTGGGAAACAATGAAAGAGGTCCTCAAGGAGCAGGAGGAGCCTATTCCACCTCAACCCTTATAATTTCTTCCAGTTCATGTAGGTATAACATGCCATGCTGTACTCAAACCATCCTAGATAGTGAAAGAGGTATTAGGATACTTTTAAAATGCTGTTTAACTTGGAGGTCAAGGCAGCTGATCTCATTTCCACTGATGATCAAATCCTGAAAATTTATATTAAAAAAAACCATTAAATTCTTAGCTATTTGTAATAATATTTTAAAGATAAGAAAATATATGCACACTACAAAATAGTTGTCTGCCATGAGATCAAAATTGGCCTGTTCATAAAAAATAATTAGTTCTTTGTTTCTGTGAGGACATCAGAAAAAAAAAAAAAAAAAGAAAAAAAAAAAAGGTATAAGGTATAACAACTTACAAGGGAATCTGTTATGTTGCCACAGAGGCACTCCCCAGACTCTCTGGCACCTTCATAAAATGTGGCAAAAACATCTGAATGGCACCTTTAACATGAAAGGACCATAGCCTGTGAACTGGAGTGCAGGAGAGAGAGACACACACACAGACCTGTGTTCAGAGAAAATGTTATCTGGAAAATTCCTTGAGCCACAGGAAAATCAGACCGTCCAATGATTCAGTCACTCACTGTGCCAAATTACTGGAACTACTTTTCTGCTGTTCCTTTTGAAGTCTTTGTTCCACTGCCCAAATATCTATAGATTAAGGAGACCACAAAAATGAGTAATTTCTCTACAACTAATTGATGACTTTTTGACATTTAGGTCTTTGATACACACTAGTATTCTTTTATTTTTCAACAATACTAGTAAATGAAAATACAATATTTATTTAAAATTTCATTGTCATATTTCTGGCATGTACTCATTTTAAAAAAATTATTACTTTGAGTTTTTAAACATTAGTCTTATTTTCTATGGCTATATTAAATTATTAGAAAAATTCTGTAATTAAGTAGGCTCTTAAAATGGTTTCAAGATATCCTGCATCAAATTTTGATGCCACTAGGGACACAGCAGTCTGATATTTCCCAAGAAAGGAGAAAAAAAATTCTTTCTTATTAAGTCAGTTTGCATTTGGAGATTATTTTTTGGAGTAGTTGCTTATATTTCCATGATGTGGAGAAAAGGAGAAGATAGAGCTGTGTGGAGAAATGTCTACATCTTTTAGAGTCCCATATTGTCTTCTATATTACTGTAGATGACAAATCTACAGTAGATTTGTAAATATTGTGAAGAACTTTTTTTGGGGTTTTTTATCTCTATGGGGTAGCTGTAATCTTTATCATGTAGAAATTTTGTGCATTTTCCCACAAGGGTAGAAGCATTAAACTTGGAGTGCTCACAACAAAAGAATTCAAAACTCGTGACACAGGGGAAGAACAATCATTATGTTAATGGAATAGAAAGTTTATCACATGTCTTTGTGTGGTGGAATTTTAGGACTGGCAAACACCAAGTATCTCTGTGAGAAAAGTCTTTAAACCAAATAAATTCCTTTTATGACTTTACTAGTATTTCTGGAGTCATATCAACAATAAATGTGATCTTCTTTATGGAGGTGTCAAGAGAAGTGTCCTTGTCATGCAAGAGACAAACATACCATACTACCCTTACATTTAAAATTTTCTGTTCATTTTTTGTCCGTGTTTTAATTCCCTTGCAAGCTTCTCATATCTGCAATCTATCTTTCACAGGAACTATAGTAAATTTTCTCAAGTTGCATCACATGGATTCAGGAAGTTCAGCAGAAATTCAGTACAACATGCCAGGATAAGTCCAATAAATATATTTTTCTAATATCTAGCAAAAGATCACAGGCTTTCACTACTTTAGCAGGGAGTTGTCAGGACTTATTTGGTTTATCTGGAGCTGAGACCTTTCTATCTTTTTTTTGACAACAGCTGTGCAATGGTAAGATACTATGGCCTGAACTTTTTTTAACTTTGTAGTTGTGTGTTGTAATATCGTGTTAGTTACTGCATAGTAATAACAAATATTTAGTCAGTGGGAAACAAGTTATTAAAGAACCTAGAACAAAACACACAGGGAATGGAAAGATGCTAGAGGACCCCAAACTCTAAGCCCAAAGCACAGTGCCCAGGTACTGACTAATAAAGAAGTACAGTCTTGTAAGGCAGTGACCAAACATGGACCCTACCATGAAGGAGAAGTCCCTGTCATATTTGTCCCAACAAACCACTTGGGATATTGATAATTTATTTTAGCTCAAATCCTACCCCTCCTCAAAGCTGCTGACTTTGAGATCTAGAGAGACATTTAGAAGGTGAATTTACACTGGAGGAAAAGATTAGATGATAGATGCTTGTGCATAGAAATCTTGAGTGTATAATTACCTATAAGACTTATTATCTTTGTAAGCATACTTATAATAAACTGTAGGCAGTTTGGTTAGACTGCTCAGACATTATTAGACTGACAATAATGTCTTAGATATGTTTCCTTTCCCACACACAAGATTAATAGCAGCTTCTAAACTCTGATATGCAATACCCATCACAAAAGAAGAACTCTGGGTCAGTTGAAGACAGAGATAATACAGTGCACCACTGGTTGTTATTTTGTATAGCAATGGTGACAGCAAAAGTGGCAATTTATTGTCCCTCTCTGTTTCCATCTAGTTCTCCTCCTCCTTTCTCAATTACTTCAGTGCTTATCTCTTTAAATTTAGTTACCCATGTCCCTAGTTTTAGTAAGTTTTATTTAAAATTTTGTCAGCTGTTCTCTGAATTATTCTAGATAATGTCAGAAAACAAAGTGCTTGAAGATTATTATATTCTGTTCTTTCTGAGTTAAAACTGAAGGCTTTATTATTTTTCTGGTGCAACTATCTTTATCAATTTTGGCTTGAGAAAAAACAAGAAAACTCAAAAATCTATAGAGATGGCCAAACAGGTTTATATTTATACTCCCCCTGAGACAAAGGAGGATTGAAAGAATCAGAGATATATGAACTCTGGTTGTACCTCCACAAGGGATCCGTATCAAATTTGGAACTCCTTAAGTTGCACTCCCAGTGGCCTTAACCAAGACAGCAAGGAAAGTGGAGATATCAAAGTGGCACGAGGGCAAAGAGAGTTTTTTTTTAAAAAAAGGATTTTATTTTAAGAAACAATGCTGACAGCAAAAATATCTGCCAGTTTGCAGTAGTGATGGTTATTGCTGCTGCCTGTTATAGCTACATGTTGGCTGCTTTTCTGTCAGATCTCACGCAGTGAAAATAGCATCACTTATTTTTATGCAGTATGCAGTGCAAATACAATAAGGACATAAAACAGACACTTAAAACTCTTTGTGTCTACAGTACTCAGAAAAAGAACTAGGAGAGTCAAGTTTTTTTGAAGAGCACTTTATTTTGAATCTCAAGAATTCTTGGAAAGGAAGTGACTGCTCCCTTAAAATGCTCCCTTAAAATCTTGTCAAGCTCTATACATGCAATCATTTTGTCAATCAGAATTCTCCTGTTTTCAGTATCCATGCTTTAATTGTGGATGAGACACTGCTCCCAATGATAGTTTATTTTGCAATAGCCATGTTACCCCACCTCTATTATTGTATTATAGTGTCAAATAAGTCCATCATGTCAAAAAATCCATTTTCAAATTGCAGACAAATTGCTGTCTTTTGGACAGCATCACAAACTCTGTGGACTGCAGAGACTACAATTGTGGAAACAAGAGAACACATGGCTGCATTACAGACTGCTCTGCTCCTGTTTTTGATTCTGTGAGCACTGCTGACATGGTGGCTGGAGTCAAGCAAGCTGGGAATGCCAGCATTGAAGTTCAACCAGTGCTTTGATTCCATGCCTGTTCCACATGGCCTATAAAATAAACATACTATACTAGCTCTTTCAAGCATTTCAAAGGATTGTAAAAAGCCAAGAAATGATTGCTAAACAGATTCCAAATATACACCACCAAAGTAAATGGAAGAGCTGGCATGAGAATTACTTCAATTTATTCCATTGAGAAAAATTATGTTGAAAAACTATTAAGACCTATTAGAAGAAAAAGAAACATAGGTAGTATAAAGTATGGTATGCCCATCTGAACTCTTACAAGGTTAGAAATCATAAAAAGAATGCATCGTAGTCCAGTGCTCTGTGATTCTTCATATTCCTGGTTAAGAATTAGGTGGTTATGAAAGTTTCCAGACTGCAGAAACTTTCTTTTCAAAAGGTAGTTCACACCATCTTGTAGTTGACCTTCCTTTTCTAAATACATTCAGGTCTGTTAACAACTCTTGCTTTGTACACCTACACTACTCTCTTGGTTGTAGTATAGAAACTCTGGCCAAGTTTCCTCTAAATACTTTGGTTACAATATGCAAACTGGAATTACAGCAAAGATGTGAGTTCATTATATTTTAACATAAATATTTTAACATAAATATTTTGAAATTTGAGTCAAGATTCTTTCACTCTTGTAGGCAGTATCAGTGCTAAGAGAAGTCATTGGTTACAGCAGTAGTTCTTCCTCTTGTGTGGGCACTAATAACTTTATTTTGTCTCTTCTAACATGCCTTCTATGTTGCTGAAACTTACAGAAAACCTAAAACTCCAAAACTATAAATCTGTTGTGAAATTTATTTAAAATTATGAATTCAGTTTTAAAATTTAAAATTAGTTAAATACAATTGACAGAATATAAAAAAAAAAACCCCAAAACTCGGAAGACAAAGAGCACATCTCAGACTTGGCTAGTGCTCCGCAGAATCTGAGGAAGACAGCTAGTTAAAACTAGGAAAGGGAGAAATATGCTGTGACAACAGATCCTTCAAATAAAAGCCCTTGATCTGTTGAGCTGAACACATTAATTAGTAAGATGTCAGACAAAGAGCATTAGCAGGAACAGGGCATGTAGTTTAATCTACCCCCATGTGTTCTGTGATTTTCAAAAATGTGTGTTTCTAGTGTATGTGCAATGAAATATGCTTGTATTTGCATTATAGAAGAAGAGAACAAGGGTTTGCTAAAAATCTGGACTTAAGAATGGCAAGCACTCATGTAAAAAGGGGTCTCAAAGGCACTGTATTCGAAATACTTAATTATTTAGATTTATAAACTTTAATATCCACAAAGGGTTTTGAAGATAAATGCTGCTTGGCAAGTGAAACTTTCTGCTACAGAGCTGAGACAAAAATAGTAATTCACTTTAATAGAAGACTTCAGCATTCCAGAAATAAAGCTTCACACCAAATCTGAACAAAACTTTTCTGAGATCTGAAATGAATGTCCATTCAGATTCCTTATCTTAGGAAAATTAAACCAAATGAAAAAACACACCTCTAGACACATATGTACCCCTCCAGCCCCTCACACTTGCCCCAATTTTGATTGCAATTTCATAATTTTAGCAGAATGGGGAAGAGAGAGGGGGAAGTTTCAGAAAATTTTCCATAAGAAGCCTGTAAATGATGCCATTCTTAATACATCATAAAAGGACACTTAGCTATATTTTTTTGGCAAGTTTGGCATACTTTTATAGAACTTTTTACCCTTGATGAAAGGTTCTATCAACACCTTCACAAGCACTTCTAGCATGGACCTTTCATAAGAAACTATAAGAGAATTTAGTCTTACAAATTAAGAGAGAGAACCAAACTTAACTGTTTCAATTCAAAACTTTCTCTGTAGGTTTAGGACATTTTCCAGCTAAGTTAATATTCGGTTTTGCCAGTCCCTGTCAGTGGGGTCAGTTGAAGAGACTATTGTGTTCAGCTCAGTAGGTGAGTGCTGAAATAAATGATACATTTCTGGTAGACAAAATTGACCTAAAAGAAATAGAACTAAGCTCACCTCTCTTAAACATGACAGCAAGACTAGAGTTAAAAAGGAAGGAAGACTGAAGGTCTTTACTTGTTAAGGCAAATGGAAGTTTCTTGGAATGCAAGTAGGAGAAAAGGCATGATTCAAAAGATGAATTTTTTTTGTTGCCATTTCAGAACAAAATGCTACTTGAAAATGGAAATACAAGTCTATCTGCAAAGGAGCTTATCATGTATATCATCATTTTACAGGCTGGTGTGGTCCCTCTAGGCTTGCAGTGAGATCCTTGGAGTGCCATCATATCACTTTGGAACCAGTAATGGAACCATCCCACTCTCTCTGTGGATTTCTCGTGAAAGTATTTTGCCTTTGCAGTTTCATATTGTAATGGCTTCATAATGGGATCCCTTTAGAGTGATATTGAAATTATCTTGCCATCATCAGTGCACACTGTAAATGGAAACATAATAGGGTCTCCATTAAAGACTTGTGTTAAAATCTTATTGTAATTGTTACTGTGTTATTGTCCTACCAAACTGACTTGGGGATGTAGCTTGGAAAATGGCTGGTAATGTTCTCTAGTTACTTTTCAAATTGACCTTTAATATTTTTAATACAAAATCCTTTGTTTGTATTTTTTAATGGTCCTGTTATCACTAACATTTTATTGTTCTCTGGTCTACTATAAACACTTTGTCTTCTTGTTAAAATATCAGTAGCTGTTGTTTTTTTTTTTTAATGTGTGTATTTTTTTAAGATTTCTAACTGGAGGATGTTTCTTTTAAGAAGGATTGATAACAGTATTTAAGAAGTATAAAGGAGGTTTTAGGAGTACTGTCAGAAGAGCAAAGCTCTGTGTAATTCTTTCTTCTCATTCATGTGACTGAAAAATGTGACAGCTCAAATACATTTCATCTGAAAGAGAAGAAAAAATGGAAACACTTCAACAAAGACAGTCTCCTGAATCCCAAAATACTGAGTTATTTGGGTTTGTAATATGGTACTTTCAATCCTCCTGTTATGTTCAAGGAACAATAAAATCTCTCTGAACTTTGGAATATTTGAAACACCCTCTGAGGAGAATGTAGCAGCCCTGTAAGGTTTGATGGTGTGATCAGCTGGGTAGTAAAGTGAGACAGAAACATCATCGTGGGTTGACCTGGCTCAGACACACCTCTGCAGAGAGACAGCTCCAGTCACACTAGCACCACATAAGTACAGATTTAGACACAGATGGGTTAAAACAAGGCATTTATCCAAGTGCCTGACACACAAAGTGTGGGTAGGTAGGCTAGCTGGTTTCAGGGCTGGGACCAAGGAGTGCCAGATGGAGATCTCCATGTGCAGCCCACGTTCAAACCTTCCAGAGCTGTTCTGCTCCCCAGGCACTGGGGAACAGCCATGCTGGGCCCCAGCACTGAAGAGGAAGAATAACACCACCCCACTGGTCATATGAATCAGGAATGAGGAATATCCCAGAGCATCCAGCATTAGACTGCTTGTGAGGATTAGCTGTGGCAAATTACTCAAGGGATAAATAATGCACTCAAATTACTTTGGGTCTGAGTGGTAGTAGGGAGATCTTAGCTCTGTGTCTTGATGTCTAAAAATACATAGAATAAACTTCTGACTGCTAGAGGTAAAAGGAGAAAAACACTGGAAAAAATCAGAGATGTTAGCAAGAAAGGCAGTAAGCACTACATTATTCAAGATTAAGGAATGCTTTGTTGTAGGTAGAAATTAATTAATGCTAAATTACAACAGAATTCCTAAGGGATTGCATATTGCAACCCCATGAATACTGAGAGAATTCATCATAATTAATAGTATATTTCCAGAGGAATGTTGCCCATTACATAGCTTTGTAATATTTCTTTTATTACTTTAGGGGTTTTATTCACAAAACATGCACAAGCAAAAGAAGTGTATATATATGTATATATTTATACATGTGCACATAAATATATACATTATGAATATAAAGGAGGATTCTTATTTTTATTTATATTTAGTTTTCCCATTTTTCTAAATGACAACTGTATCTCTGAAAAGAATGCATCTCCTCATACACACATTTCCTGGTCCTATCACGCAGTCCTAAAGGGATTCTAACAAAAGCAAGTGTTACTAACACTTTTAGTTCTGTGTTAAGAAAGGGCCTGCTGGCAGTGTGAAATGGCTGATCTTGAATATGACAGGGTGAGAGAGCATCTGAAACTTTTTGTCACACAGCCAGTCTGGAGATTTTGGAATATAGAGAAGAAGAATCTTGCAGCTTGGAAAGAAATGCCTGGAATCTGCATCTCAAAAACCTGGAGATTTGAAGGAAGAAAACAGAATTCATATTTGGATCTGTAGAGCTTAAAGATATTTGCAAACCCCTTCTGTCAAAAACATGAGTCTTAGTTCTGCTTTTATGAGTCTCTTAAGAACTGTTCTTAAAAACAAAAAAAAAAAAAGAACTGAAAACCTCTTTACCTAAATGACTGAAACTACATATGTAATCTGATATTTCCTTAGAGCTACTTTCTGAAATTTCTTTTTATGGTCAGAATTTTTCATTAGTTTTTAAAAAATATTTAGAAAATTCCAAATTTTATTTCCCAAAACCAACCCCTCTTTAATTTTTATACCCTTGTTCCTACTTTGTCAAAGTAATTGATAGCCTAAACTTCAAGGAACCCCCACCAACCCAGTTCACATTTCCTATCTTTTTTTGGGGTTGTTTTCTGTGGGATTTTTGTTTGCTTGTGTGTTTGGTTGGTTAGCTTTTGCTGCTTCATGATAGCAAGTCTGGTGTGAAGCAAATTGTGTGATTTAAATAATGCTTATTACAATTATTTCAAGAGTGAAAAATGAGTTGCAAGAACTTATCAGATTGGTAACATTAAATGAATAATTTCACCTGAGCCATAAACTGAATTAAAACACAAATCATATCATTTTGACATACTATTCAGGCAGAATATCAATTCTAGTTTTAGCTTCTGCAATAATTTTTCATTTCTGTTCTTCACAGAGCACTGGGTTCAATAGATACTTTTCAACAAAGAGACCCAATTGTCTGATACTTGGGCAAAATACAAGGAGTCAAAATGAGGAGGCAGAAGTTGAGGCTCTCTTGAGGTTCTTAGCTCATAGGCTAATAAAGAGGTAAAGGAGATTTAAAAGCTCACTTGTTACTTTTGTAGGCTAATTAACATTTAGAAAAATTTTATTCCCAAAGGCAGATACAGCAATGATTAATTATCATATTTTGATTAAGTCAATGATATGATGTATTTTCTCATTATATATGCTAATATCCAGTCAGGCTTTACAGCTAGCCCCAGGATAAGGTCAGAGACCAGTAATCTCAGCGTGGATAATACTTGTAACCTTTATTCAGTCTTACACACTCAGATCACCATCGTCAAGGATTCATTTAAGGTGGAAAGTTTTTTTTTTTTTTAAATGGTTAATTTTTGTATTCTAATTTTGATTTTAACTCAGATAAGTTTCCTTTGCAGTGTACATAGGTTCTTAATTGAGCAGTGACAAGATTATAAATTGATTTTTTGTTTGGTTTTAGTGAAATAAGACATGGCTCTGCAATTTCTGCAATGTCTGTGGTCATTTGAAAACCCCCTTTCTTAACTATCAGAGTTGAAAAGTGCACAGTTACAAAAGATCCCTGGCCTTTTGAATCTTCTTGCTTTAGAGCCCCAGGCTGGTCACAACTGCTACTGTCTCATCAACCATGAGATTATTTTCAATATTTTAGCTGGTAGGACCAGCAGTGGATTTTCTCAAAAAGACTTTAATTTGGCTGAACATGGTGGCAACTGCTATCTCTAGCCATGGTTGCTTTAGCCTTAAGGAAGTCTTTTTTGCAATTTAAGTGCCAATTGACTTTTTTTTACCCTGTTTACTGCAGTGCAATATATTGCTTCCTACAAAGCAACTTAAATAAAGTAGAGCTATGAATGGTGTCTAGACAAATTCAGGAACTTTCATCATGAGAACACCTAATTAAGAGCCAATGGTCAAAATTTTGCATAATGATGGAGCCAGATGAAATGTGTTTCAGGTTCCCACAGGAATCTAGATAGTTTTTCTTGCATTAATGTTGATTATACTAAAGCATTTTATATGAAGATATTTCTTTATAACACTAGATCTAAGAAGGCTTTTTTGTTTGGTTTTTTTAAATTTTATTTTACTAAGTAAAAATTTTAAAAGTTAGTTGAGTTCTCTCCCTGAGTTCTACAGCAATCTTGAAGTTAATGAAAGGTCAACATCATAATGCAAAGCAGTGACTAAATGGATTAATCAAAGCTGTTTATGCATTATGTAACATTTTAAAAATGTGTAATTTGGGAACTGGAAAGGCGTATTTTTATGCCTTTTTAAATTATATGTTATTCCTCAGAGTGAAATATTTTGGATATTGCATCCAACAAAGGTTATCAAAACAAACTCTAAAAAAGGCGGCTCAAAAATAATATGTTGAAATTGAAAGATTTGTGCCAGTGAGATAGCATAGTTATTTAGTGAACAGAACAAATGACTATGACCATATCCAATATGAAATCTTTTCCAGATCTACCACCCCTCATTAATTCTAATGAACTGAATCATTTGAAGCTGTGATGTAGACCATTAAGTGATTTTATGGAGCTCCTCCAGGTCAGTGTCACAGTGAGCATTTTTTATTATCTCACACTTAAAAGCATGTGCCTGAAATCATACACATAAAAATAATTTTGACTACCTATTAGAGCTCTATATTGCCATGGTTCATTCATATAAACATAAATTGTATAGAACACCACCCACCTACTCATTCAGCCGCCCCCAAAAATCATAGAACCATAGGACACTTTTGTTTGGAAAGGACCTTTAAAGATCACTTAGTTCCAACCCCCTGTCATGAGCAGGGACACTTCCCAACTAGTCCAAGTTGCTCAAAGCCCCATTCAGGCTGGCCTTGAACTCTTTCAGGGATGGGGCACCCACAAGTTCTCTTGGCAGCCTGTTCCAGTGTCTCACCACCCTCACAAGTAAAGAATTTCTCCTTTATATCTACTCTAAACATACCCTTTTTAGTTTAAATCCATTGTCCTTTGTCCTGTCACTATAAACATTGACAAAAAACCTCTTTGCATGTTTCTTACAATACTCTGTTATATGTTGAAAGGCTCCAATATATTCTCCCCAGAGATTTCTGTTCTCCAGGCCAAACTATCTCATCTTTCTCAGCCTTTCTTCAAAGCAGAAGTGCTCCAGACCTCTCAATATTTTTGGGGGAGGTCTCCTCTGGACGTGTTCCAAAACTTTCTGGGCTGCCAGTGCACATTGCCAGCTCATGAAAAACTTTTTGCTCACCAGTATCTCCAAGTCTTTCTCCAGAGAAAGTTACTCTCAATCCATCCATCCTGCAACCTGTATTGACACTGTTGGGTGTCCTGACTCAGGACACCTGCAGGACCTTGCAAGTGACTTTGTGGAGCTTCATGAAGTTTGTATAAGTATTACAGGTTTTCTTTTTTGGCATGTCTTCTGTGGGTGTTTGCATGAAGGATCACTGAACTCCATTAATGTGGCCTTCTCAATCTTTTGGGATAAATTTTGGAAATACTAGAAATAAATTAAAGTGTTTTACAGAGATGTCTCCATCACAGCATAGAATACAGGTCTTGTTTCCAAAGCCTGTGACCAAAGTCCAAGCTAGCTACATATATAATGCCACATGATGCAATAAAGTTTTGTCTTCAAATAATTTATCCTCTATTCTAAATCTTGATAAAGAAAATATTTGTTTATAAATAGAAATCACATTATTTTAAATCATAGTACTTTTATAATTAGAGAAGAAAATGGAACTTTCCCTCTCTAAAGTGTATATCAATTTATCACTCTATATTACTGGTATTGCTATTGATGTTTGTCAACAGCCAGCCACATGCCAGGGCTTCTCTAAGCCAAAAAACATAAAACAAATCAGAAACAAACAAAACAAATAGTAGGTATTTGGTGAGCTGATACACTATGTGGATAAAGTAGCCCATGCTAATCCCCATTTACTCACAGCCAGGTTTCTCCATGTACTTAAGATGGTTGTGCTTTCAGGCAGGTTTGAAACATGAGCAAGAGGCAATGAGCAAACAAGAGCAAGAAACATGAGCAAGAGAAGAACATGAGATGCTCAGAAGACCAGGATAAGCAGCAGTCACTCCCCCCAATATCACAATGTATGCTGAGTTTTTTTGGGTCATCTCTGCAAAAGTGTCCTATAGGAGAATTGATTGAGAACAATGAAGTAGTTTTCATGATGTTTAAGAATATTGAACATGATATGTTCTGGGAAAATATTATAGATACTTATTTGACAACTCTGCTGGACTGAAGCTGGGAGAATGGCCATTCTTGCCCATTGGTCTCCCAGCATGTGTATGTGCAAATAAGGAAGTACCAAGCCATAAAAGACTTTGAAAATTAAACCAAAAAATTATATTCACACAGAAAATATTTCCATCTCTTCCCTGACACTAACAGCTTCTGGAGAGGAAAAAATAATTTGGCCATTCAGAACATTAGGCATGGAAAATTCAGACATCAGAAAGTAACAAATGTGAGACAGTGAAATGCTTACAGTGCAACCTTAGAGGGACTATTTAGTGCTCTGGATTTCTCTTTCCCTCCTAATCATGTGGTTATATACAAGGAAAAGAAATATGGATGATAAAAGCAGAAGGCTTTTTCTATATGCCATGAAGTCAGAAGAATATTAAGTCTGTTAACAAATAGAGCAAAACAAAACCCACAGATATATGTATAGTTAGGAAGATACACTTCTACTTACATGGATAACAAAAATGGTAAAGTCTCTTATTTTTCCCCAACTTCACTTTTGATTTAGAATGCATTTTTATGAGGTATTTCAATAACTGACTTGTAAAGTTTATGTCCAAATAGGCTGCACTTGAAACTGGATATTTTTAGCATAGAAAGGCAAGGGAAATAAATACATCTCTATATATTTATGCTGAAACTGCAGATCTCTAACAATATACATCTTAATTTTACCCCTGTTCTTGCCAAGGCTTTCTCTGTCATTGGCTGCATCACTAATACAGTGTTTACTGAGAGCTCTATAGAGGAACAGTATTTCCATAGTAACAAATGAACAATACTGGAGATATTAATAATTTCTACATCATCTGTGTACAGTTTGCTTTAAAGCAACATTTTGTAGTCTGATAATTGCTAGACTGAAGTGATTGTACATTATAAGATTATTAGCATAAACAACTTAAGAAGATGAAGAATGCCTGTTGAAAAGAAGAAAAAATTGAAGAAAGTGATATGGTACTGCAAATATTATCATAAGAAGCAGCAGGAAGAACTAACTTTAATATTAGTCACCATCCCTGATATAAGTCGTCTGCTATGGATTAATCCCTGAAAGATCTCTCCAAACTTTAGCAACATGGAGAAATGCATGGCATTCAGCTATCCAATTTCTCACTGAAAATACCTTTTTCAGCAGGGAAAAAAGTCTGATTGCTGGCCCCTTTGGAGACATCTCTATGGTATTAGGGCACTTGATGGCACAGGGTCATCAATTAGATATTATATAAAAATATATATTATATAGAGAATATATGAAAATGTATATGAAAAATATGTATTTCATATATGTATTTCATATATGGAAATATAAAGGAAAATATATTTGAAAATATATATTAAAAAGCCAGAGGAGGGAAGGAAGGCAGGAAGGCAGGAAGGCAGGAAGGCAGGAAGGAAGGAAGGAAGGAAGGAAGGAAGGAAGGAAGGAAGGAAGGAAGCCTGGATTACAAATCTGGCAAAATGACAGTGACCAGTATTAAGAAAGGCTTTGTGGGCACAGAATCTTGGAAAGAGATGCTGAAGATTTATAAGGCAGGTCTTATTTAATTTATCATTATGTAAGACTATAGCTACTCTTCTTTGATCAAGACTCTGTCCTTATTCACAACAGAATTTGGAAAATGTATTTTATTTTTATTCTGATCAGCAGTGCTTATTATAAATAGAGTATCAGGTTAAAATACAGAAGAATAGAATATTGTTCAAATGTAGCTGCTAAGTAATCAGAGCCTCATTGTCTGAACTATGTTTGACGATTTCATATGGCCATAGAAAAGAAGTGTGACATGTTTAGCATTTAATAGTTTTGCAATAAATATTCTGCCTGCTTTCTAAGTTCATTAAAATCCAGACCAGGATTGATTCAATGATGAGAATTTAATAACAAGAATGGTTTAAGTCAATAGAAACTTCCATAATTGTATTGAACCATGCCAGTAACCAGAATAAATCTCATACAGCAGAATTAGAGCAGCTTTCCAGGTGCAAGATAACCCCACTAAACCTTGCTGCTCAGCAAATTGCCTTTTTCTTTATCATTATTAACTAATGTTATTGAACATAGCTTTTTAAAAGTAAAATAAATAAAATGGACGGTGTTATTTAAAATTAATTTGCATATTCTCTATTTACTGCCTTCAGGTTGTTTTTCTAGGTTTCTTCTGTTCTCCCTTCTCCTGCTCTCACTGTGGTTTGGATAAAAGGTCTGCATTTTTAGTTGTGTTCTTCTGTATTTCACAGAACTTCTAAGCTTGGAGTTTTCTTGAGCCACTTTCACGTGTGTCTTTAGTTTCCATTACAATATCTGGACACCATTTTAAGGGTTACTGTAGATGTTATTGATTGGAATCTTTCCAGTGTTCAAGGACTAAAAACTCCTTTCAGTTACTTAAAAGAAGCTTGCAATTTGCTGTGATAGTATGCTGTGGTATATACACTGAGTCAAAGCTGATGTATCAGGATACCATACATTCATTATCTTCTTATCAGAAGGTTCATATCTCATCTTTGGTATGTGTTTTAGATGTCATTTCTTCAATTCTTAATGGTGCAATGTTGCCAACACCAAACCAGAAGCAAATTGTTTTGCACTATTTTCTTGTTAATTGATTTCAGTTTCTTCTTTCACTTATAAACATTTCCAAAAAATCCCAGAATTTTAATCAATTCTCAAAGTTATATTACATAATGTTTCCCGTACCATCATACTTGACTTAATTACGAGATGTTATTAACTTTTAGCCCCACATTAAATTGGTTCTTTTCAGTTTGTTTTTTTTTCTTGTTCAACACACTTGTCTTTTAAGGATTCAAGGTTTCTAGTAATACATAATACAAAGATTTCATTAAGAAATTGACAGCATTTCACACAAAAGGGTACATTGATTTGCTTTTCCCACTGCTTACACTAGATACAAGGATAACTATCTGTAACAGTGGTATTTTTTAACCATTGTAAGTAGCAGCTGGAATTGTTCCTACATATTTGAAACCTAACCCCTTTTCCATGGAATTTGGGACTCCCCAGAGGAACCTCATCAATGGCTTTTTCTTCCATCTTTGTAAATTATCTTTAAAGGTACTTATCTGCACTAAAGCAGTTTTAAACTAAATCTCCTAATATTTAATATCAAATCCTTATACCATTAAGAGAAAACTGTTACACTTTTGGGATGTAATACACATTTGTAAATGTTTAACTTTTCAAGAAAATAAAATTATGTCATATAATATAATAATTTAATAAAATCTTTTGCTTGCTCATATCAAGTAGAATATTTTTACTCATACTCTTTATTTATCCCTCTTTCATCTTCTTACTGTGCACCCACATCAATTTTTCACCAAATAAATCTTCATCCTAGTTTGAACCTCCCATCTCCCTATGCATAGACTCAAGTCCTAAACTCTCACCCAGACTTTTTAGTCCTGTGCTAAATTTAAAAAAGTTTTCCTGAGAACTACATCTTAAGACTTTTCCCAAAAGGCACTGATAACAAACATGCAATCTGGAAGACAGCTGATCCATACACTTGCAGTGTATGTATATTCAGAACTACATGATCATAACTGCTGTGAACAAATTCTGTATTGCTGCAATGCTAACCCAATTCACCAAAATCAGGAGGTTTCCATGAAAGAAGGTAGGATAGATTTCATAAAATTCTTATTTTAAAAAATAGACTGGAATACAGCTTTCAAATTCACAGACATATTCTGATATTAAACATTCATGTAAACTAGTTACACCTCAGAAAGGTGCATCACTTCAAAATATATCTAATTGTTTTGTGATTTGGAACTGAAAAGCTTACCAAACCATCCATAGCTGTGCTTATATTTTTTTCTGAGGAGTTCCAGTCTATCTCAGAAAAAATGTCTTTTTCCATTTTAGAAAAACAATATTTCAGTGAATGTGAGCAGACATAAAACAGCTGTAGACATACCTGAAGTCTGTATTTCATATTCGTTTCCATGGCTTTCCAAAAAAAATGTTTATTTTACTTTACTGGTTGGTAGGCTGATAGACCTGCACTGGAGAGGCTCAAAATCAGTGGAAACATTTTGAAGGAATTTGGAAAAGGAGACTCATTACCGCTGAAGTTAATTAACAGGAAAGGCTTAAATTGATAAATCTTCTTCTAGAGTTGAATCACCAAGCAATTATTTACTGTCTGTTAGCAGAAATGCATGTTATTACAAACCTAGAGGAGTTTCATTTCTGCATACATACATTGCACTAAATTTTATACCATAATGTTCTGGCTGATGCAAGACAAATTAAAAAAAAAAAAAAAAAAAAAAAAAAGAGCTCTATTTCCAGTCAATTTCTTTTCTCCAGGTTATGTATTTTCTACCTGCAGCTCCTTGTTTCCATTGTTGTCGCTGGAAAAATGTACTTGGAGGTCCATCAGCAGCTTTCAAGAATATGTTTTCAACTTGCAGTTTATCAACACCATGAAGTCCCTTTTTTCTAAACCATTATAAAGATTCATACTGTTTGTTATAAACATTCATATAAGAGGAAGTGCTGTTGCTGACTCAGTCTAGCTAGCATTTTACTTGTGCCTCTTTGTGAAAACACAAATAAGTTCCATAATCATTTGCTGCTTCATTAGTGCATAGAATAATCCTAAATTCCCTCTATTCATTTTTTACAAGTCCTGTTGAGTACTTCCTGATGTGCTTTATACCCTTCTGAATCCAAATATTTTTTATTTTTATTATTACTCTTTCGAGAAATTGCTGCTGGGCTTTGTTGTTGTGTCTTTTCAATAGTGACACTGAATTTAAGATGAGAATAGATTTAATTATTTATTCATAGGACTTGATTCACCCTCATTGTGACATTAGTGTTGATGTTGACAGTTGTTGGCGAATAGTGTGGAAAGCTAGAGGGCATTTATTTAACCATAAAATGCCATAAACAAAAAACTGATATTGTCTTGCTTTCATTTGGGGCTTTTTCATCTTCAAAACAAGAAATTAAAGTAAAAAAAAATAAAATTAAATGAATCTGTGTGTTTTATGCCATTCACATGAACTTCATATCTTGTTATGTCAGCTGCAGTGTGCAAATGTTAAATCTTACTACGAGAGTTTTGATAATCCCTGTCAAGATACCAAAAGAGCAAAAAGAAGCTTGATTTCAAGACCTACCTTTATTTAAAAAAATAAAACTTGATTAGATTAAAAAATTCCTTTCTTTTTAACTTTTTTTGTCATTTTTTAAATTTTATTTTAATGTTTAATGGACAGAAATGTTGGACAGTGAATGAAGAATAAATTTACAGAATAAAACCAATGAATTATTGGGTCAGGAAAAATCAGAGTATTTTAAAATTTACTGGAAGGTTTGGTTTCTCTCAAAATCTTTTATAAATAAAATGGTATTTGAAATCACAATTTTAAGAGTTTAATTGGTATGGAAAAAATACATATAAGCTGCAGAACATAACTCTTGAACTTTAGCCAAGGAATAAGCTGTTCAACAATACAACCACATAGTAATATAGTTAAATTGAAGAGTTGTATCAATCACTGGTGGTTTTGAGGATAAATGAAAGTACAGGAAATTTTAAACTGTGTCTCAAAGCTGCTGCCTAGATTCGAATGATCCAATTTATATCTGTCACGGGCAAAAACTGCTCATGTAATTTAAACCAAAGCAGTTTTTTGAATTATTAATGACACATACTTAACAAGCAATCAGTACACTGCACATTCAGGATCAATGTAATTCAGCAGATAAACCACAATGCTAGACATGCACACCATTAATAAACACTTATGAATTTCCAAAGCTCATCCTCAGCTAGTCCCAGGTGGCACTGGTCGCAGACACACACACCCATCCACAGACACACACCCTCTCTGGAGGGCAGCCTGTGCCCCCAGCAGCCCCCCAGCATCTTCCTGCCCAGGCAGGGTGTGTTCCCTGCCTGCAGAACCACCATGGGCCACACTCAGGACCACAGCATCCTGCCCTGCACAGCACCTTGGCCAATCCCTGGCGCCACAGGGGGATGGATGGTGGTGCCAGACCACGTCTGGGCTACAGCTTCTCCTGCTGCTAGAGCTGGTCATTAATATGGGCACTGCTTTCTTTATTTGATCCACATACACTCTGGATGTTTACTCTACAAATGTGATTTTTGTCTGAATTAGGACCTAAAGTCATTCCTGCAATGTCCTTCATTTCTTGGAGGGTTTGTATTCAGAAAATGGTATCCTTTTGTGTTGCAATGCAAACTAAATTCCACAATAAGAACCACCACCAATTATCATCCATATTATGAAATTAAATTGATAATAAATCACAAAACATAATTCTTTCACGTTTGGTTTTACCAGATAAGTGCTCTAATAAAGCTGTTAGGAAACGCCACAACTCCCAAATTCTCCATTTCGATTATATGCTCGGGCACATTTGATCCCCAAATACCTCCTGGAGTAAAAATTCCTAATACTGCTATCATTCTAGGTGGAGGGATGTTTGTGCTAGTTCTGTGTGGGAGTCTCGTTAGTGGAGGACACATATCAAAATATTTCATGCTGTGGTCTGACCCTGTCTTGTCATAGTGTGACTCTGGCTTCAGATGAAGTTGCATAATTCATGAACAGTTTCCAAAGTGAATGGTGGATTTAACATGCCTGGTAGCCTTCATCTCTCTGAAAGGTAAATTTACAAACACACACACAACCACACACTGTCTCCACCTACAGCTGCTCAAAAATGTTTCAGCAGAACACCGTACAACTCCAAAAATTCAGTTTTGTTGAAATCGAGCTGTTCTACATGAACATTTCAATTTTGAAGAAATTTTCCACAGGAAAGTGTCAAAATGAATCATTTCATCCTTCTTGTTTCAGTATGATAATGCCAAAACATTTCATTTCAAATGTATCACCCTATTTAATTTCACTTGACATCTAGGTGAAATGTTTATATTAGGACACTGTTTATACACTAATATATGTATACACACATTGCATATTTTTTAATCTGATTTTATCTGAATTTGATACTATAGGACTTTTGTATTATCAAAACAAATATTTGGGATGTTGTCTACTGGAATTTATATGCTGGAGATGAAAAGACTTTAAAAAAAGAGAAGAAAAAAAATATTGTTAGCTCCTTCTTGTAATAGTAAAATTTCCTTGAAATTGTAAAATGTGAAACTGACATGGGGAGCCAGAGAAGTCCATTTTTTAATGCAGTGGATGCTGGCAAAATCCTTGCAGCAAAGTAAACAGCAAGGCAGCTATATCTGCAAAATATAGCACAAAGATTCAATGCTTTGAGTCAGTATGCCTCACTTTAAAAAATCTGCCTAGTTACCAGTCACTTTTAAATAAAAAAATCTCAATGTTTTATCAGATCTCGGAGCTTTGTAGATCCAGAGAAGGAATGAATTCTTGGAAATCTTGTTTACCTTCCTCATTAGCTTAGCTAATTGGGTTCAAGTGTTAATATACATTAAATCATCTTTTTCCTTTTAAATGCCTGTGAAGAACGCTCAAGAGACAGGATTAGAGTATGAAAGCCTTTATGCACAAAATGTCTGTGGTCATGACCACAGCCATTCAAGCTCACACATAGCAGCCATCCAGGGAATCTCACAGCTGCCTGACAGGGATCAGGCAGGAGGAAATATTAGGTAATAAAACCTCAGAGGTGTACTCAGTCTTTGGCTCCTCTCCATCTGCCAACAAGAGTGAAAAATGAATACTGGTTCTACTGTGATATACATCTGCCCACCAGCCTAATGAAAAAAAAAAAAAGGCCAGTGAATAGACATTACTACATTTGGAAGATTTTACCCACTATCCACTCTGAGCCCATTTGTTCCCTGATACATGTCATGGCAATCAAAATCATAATTAGGATTTTTTTAAGGTAAATATTTACTGTTAAATAATCAACTGCCTGGTTGATTGTTTAAGGTGGTTGCTGGAGTGCTCTGGTGTCACACAGAAGATGTGAGACTTTTCATCTCGAACCAATGAAAGTGCTGAGGAAAGTTCACACCACCCTGGGTCTTACTTTGGCAAGTGTGACTGTTTTGAAGTGACTTGCTCACAGATGTAAGATGCCACCAATCCCCATCTCCTCCTGATAAGTTCAACTCTAAGCTAGTATTTCCAGAGGCTGTAACAAAACACCTACCCTTTATTTCCATCACTCTTAAACCACTGACTAATTCTTCAGGTACTGTGACATCATTCAGCCACTCACTTTTCTTGGGGATGCAAAAAAAACATATTAATTTCAAAGTTTTGCCAGTCACCTTTGCTCATGTAGTAGCTAAAACGTTTCTTCAAATAGCCACAAGGCCAACTCATGGAGCAGGTTAGCCTCGGCAGCAAATCATGTTTAATTTCTTCCACTACCACTCCTAACATTGTTATGGAAGCTATTAAATTAACAGATTCCCATGACAGTGTTTCATTTCTCATTACAACGAAAAGGCAAGCAGCTAACACTGCAGAATTTTCATGAGCTAATGCCTTGTAATAAATCCATTAGAAAGCCATTGGTATCTAATTGTCTAATCACAATGAAGGCCTAGGAGTGACATGGCTGTAATGGGATTAAAGTAGATTGTAGTGCAATGCCTACATTCTCTGATCCAGTCTGGAGATAGCAACAACCTTGCAGGTCATTTCAGTTAATTTATCCAGACTCGGAAGAAAAGAAGGAAAAACTGCTTTTATTAAATAGACAAAAGAACAGACACTGTTTTGTTTACACCTGAAAGAAATAAAGTGGATGTTATGGCTGGAAAAAGCACAGCATTAACTTGAAAGTAATCTAAGGTATCAGTGAAGAGCTGTTCCCAGGACTGAGTTTGGTTGTATATGAGGAATGGTTGCATGTGGTGTGATGAAGCAGGCAAAGTCCTAAGTGTGCTGGAGGCATTGAGTTATCAAGCTTATGCCTCTTCTTCCTGCAGTAATTTGGCCTCAAAATGTGCAGCTCCAAGTCCAGAAGCAGGCTTCTGCCTGATAAAAGCCTTTCTCTAAAGCTATGCAAACAGAACTTAAGGAAATGGACTTGCAAACATTGATTCAGTGACTCTGGGAGCTATTAGGCGTCCACTCCTTGCTATGGATGATGTGGAAAAACAGAAGCCTTTGTTTTCCTGAAACCATTTCAGGCACCTTGGGGCACTGCTTTGAAAATGTTGACATGATAAATGATTTCTACAAAATTGCTGAAGATTTTCAGGAAATCAATTAATCCCTTTCCATCAGAAATCTCTTCGGAATTTCTCTTTAGCTTCTGATGTAAGGTAATTGCACCATAGTAACCAAAACAGAGAGAGTATGTGTGAGCAAGGGATAAGAATTGGGCTGAAAAATCACCACAAATGTTTATACATTTAATCATAGTAACTGCAGATTCTTGGTTCAGCTTCCCAGTGTGGATGTATCCAAAGTAATCTGTCAATGAGGCATTGTTATTCTAGGAACTGGGAACAGGACCAGTCTTAAAATAAAGTACTCTGGTATCACATGGTTATTATTCAAAATATTTCAATTTATCTAAGTGGCACTACAGTGTTTAAAACAATTACTGAAATAATTACTCTTTCAGAAGAGGAACACACTATAAATCTAACATGAAATCTTATGAACTTTATTTAGACTTCACTACTTATTCTGTTGGCACAATAAAGGCTTCTGTGTCTTGAATACTGCTACTTTGAGAGCCTTCTAAATATTTGTAAAAATATTTTGCAGAATAAAGAAAAAAATAAACACAGGCCTTCACCTACTGTGGTAGTCAGACCTCAGCCAGAAACTAAGGAGCACACATCATGCTGCTCATATTACCTCCGAATTTTTTCTTTTGAAAGAAAACATTTACACCTTGAGGGTTTAGATAAGAATAATTTCAGAATTGAAACCAAACAAAACAAAACAAAACTAAAACCATCAATGACTATAATAATTATTAGTATAGTAGGGACAAAAATATTAGTAGTTCTAAAGAAAAGAAGAGAGAGAGGAACAAAACCCAAGAAACATAAGAAATACACAATTGCTTGCCACCTGCTGACCAGTGTCCAGTCCATCCCCAGCTGTATGCTGAGCATGGTGCTCTGTGGTATGGAACATCCCTTTGGCCAGTTTGGGTCAGCAGCACCAGGATGTGCTCCATCCTGGTTTCTTGTACACCTGCCTGCTGGCAGAGCATGGGTAATATAAAAGTCCTTGGCTTAGAGTCAGCACTGTTGAACATCAGCTAAAACATCAGTGTGTCATCAGTATTATTCTCATACTAAATTAAGTAACTGTACCAGCTACTAAGGAGAAAATTTATTTTATCCCAACTGAAACCAGGTCAGGGACATAGGCTGTGTTCAGACCTTTGAGACAAATGTCACTGTTGTTTCCAGTGCATATTATACAAACATCCAAACTGAATGTTTCACTGAGTATATTTTTCCTTTTCATACTGTTCTAATCGTGTAAATTCAGAAAATCACAAAATCAGTTCAACCATATCATTTCGACTTGATGGAATGTGACTCAAAATTTAAAAATATTTTTCAAGGGAAAAAATAAGTGCTTTCTGAATTTTTGGCATTTTTCTTGAGATAGTATCTTTAACTGTAAGCTAAAGGTTCAGTGCAAGACTTGTGATTCTCCACTAAGGGACTTCTTTAACTATTAAACACTTTTATCAACTATATTAGTCATTGATGAGAAGAGTAGATATGTATAATGTTTTAAAAACAAAAAAAATTAAGCATACAGTGGAACAGACAGTGCAGTGAGTCACATACAAAATGTTGGCTTTGACAAGCTCTGTGCTGAGTATGTCACTCCTGAAGTTCCTGGGACCTCATGAGAGTGTGTCTTCAGTGATAACTTCCTTTTCTAAAGGCTGTTGACCTATTGGATCTACCCTGATTTCATTTTAGTGTGACTCTAAGGATTTACTCCTCATGCAAGCAACCTAAAATTGCACCTAAATGAATAAACCTTGGCCAAGTTGCACCTGTTGAAAATCTGCTTCTACAGTTTTAAATTACTTGTTTGTTTACTTCAGCAACTGATAGCCCAAAACAGGCACTCTGGTAAGGAGCATGAAAGGTTTAACTGTACATTTATGTGTTCATCTCCAGTCTTCAAAAGCTTGAAACTGAAAATCTGTGTGCAAGACTCAGTGCACTTCTTCTGAGTAATTGGTTGTACTAGTCTAAAGAGTCCAGGTGTCACATAGTGTAATTTGTGTCTGTGGGTAATATTATTGACTAAGCTTATGCTCTACATAAAAACTGAAGTGCTGCCTAATGCATTTAGTGTGACATTTATCTTCTTAAATGACCTCATTATTTCTTTTCTGTGTTTAAATATACAGAAGCAGCTTCCTTAATGTTCTTGGCCAGTAATAGAGGTGTTTCTCCTTGCTATGGAAAGAGTAGACTGTTTTCCACTATTTACATAATTTCATTTAATAATCATTAATTTAAAACAAAATTACATCATAGCATATATTAAGATGCTAGACAACAGTGATAAAGCCATCTCTATAGCTTTTCTACTCTTCAGAATAAAGCATTTTAAACACCTTTAAACTTAATTTGATAGTCTGGCAGTGCCTCTGTGTTGTTAGAGATATAGCTCTGTGCATTGTCAAAATGTACACCAAAATTAATCTGAATGGGCATCAAATGATGTTATGAGTTCCCTGTGCCTGAGATGTATCCAGAAGCTAAGAATAATCTCACAGCTCTACAGCTCCCTAGCAAAGACCTCCTCACCAAGAACAGAGTTGTGCTATCCAATGTAGGAAAGGATAGAACAGGACAGCTGGGCTTGGCTTTTTTCCCAAAAAAAGGACATAGAAAAAGCATTAACAATTTTTGTCTCTAAGTCATTTGGGTTGCAAAAGAATAATAATAATAATTTTTAAAAATGTTATTGGCAAGCAAATAATTGGACTGATTTCAGACTTCAGACAGAGTTTTGAAGATGCCATTTCAGAAAGCTGGGTTTAGCAGAGGGAGATATGGTCTGATAGCACAACTATATGTAAATAAACTAAAAAAATAAATATATGAATATATGAATTTAATTCAAAATTGAGACAGGAGAGGGAAGGGGAGGGATGAGAAGGGAAGGAAGGGAAAGAAAGGGGAGAGGATCTAGCCATTACTTGTGTCTAGGCTTTTCCAAATAATTTGACTTTCAAACTGTAACTGAAAGATGAACTCACTGAATAACTTATCCTTCTCTTTGCTAGCCTTTTAACACAGTGAAGTAATTACTTAGCAAGTACTGCATGATGCAGATAGATATCTTGTGTAAATTATGTTTCTCTAGTAAAGATGTGCAGTTCTGAACACATGAGGAACTTCACAAAACTGTCCCCCTACAATGAAATTTACAGCTGTTTCTTCCTGAAAGATGAGGTTCTTCATCTCAAACTCAGCACAGCAACCTCTGATTGACTGTATAACACCTGTCAACAACTGCTTTCACAGTTTCTATAGCTTTTTTTCTTACTCTCAGCTTTGAAATCTGCACTGGGCTAAGTCACTTCAGGTAGGCTCAAATTACAGCATGGGTTCAAAAATTCCCTTTGTTTTGGCTGGTGGCATATGCCTGCAGTTTGCACCTGCATTTAACATCAACAGTGACTGTGACAACATCCACCAATGTGATTTAACCTCCACAAAAGTAACTTCTTTCCTTTATACATTTTTTCTAAAATTCTGACTGAAAAGACATGCTTTGCAGCATGCTGGGGAGGTCACTAGCTTCAGTCACAATTACCCTGGAGAGGAGGTAAAAATTAAGAGACTCTGATGCCTTGCTGAGAGTGCTTATTGTTAGCACTGCCATTAGAGCAGGGAGTTGAAGGGGATATCATATCCTTCTGAGTAAAGTAATACAGCTGACAAAGGGCCCTCAGCCTCCTCGAACTGTCTTCACTACATCACTGTGCTGTTCATTCAGCACTTCACAGCTGGCCTCTGCCTAATATCAGTTAGAAACTAACCAAAGAAGGCAAGAAGAAATCCACACACTGCATCCCAGAGTTTTAAAGGTTAAGCACCACTGTGTGACAAACACGGTGCTGCTGTGAAGGAGTACTGGAGGTGTGAACTACTGCATTTTTCACTAGCTGGACTTTTAAAAGGTCATTCAGGTAGAATCTCTGCTAGAAATACAACAAAGTGTGAAAGTGAAGAAGTTACAGAGAACAACTATGAGAACAGATATTGCAAAGACACAGATTAAATGTGCACTATTTATTTAGAATAATACTACCCCAGCTAGCCTTTGGGAGGTTCTTCTATGTCAAGTCTGTATTGGAGTTTTTAGTGTTGATGACTTAAATATGGCAAGAGATAGATTTAAAAATATTGGGAGAATTATCTTTTAAAGAAGAGGGAAAAAGAATTTCGCTTCTATTGGGTACCATGGGAAAAAAAAAAAAAAAAAAAAAGAAGAGGTTGCACAAGCATTTCCCCCACTGGAATTGCTTTCTGCTTTTTTTTTTTTTTTTTTTTTTTTTTTTTTTTTTTTTTTTTTTTTTTCATTTTTTTCCTTTGCTTTTTTTTTTTTTTTCTTTTTTGGGGGATGATGGGGCAAAAGAATAGGAGGAGATACTTTATGCATTCTGATATATTTGGAGCAAGATGAGCAAAATAAGGTGCACTATGACCACCTAAGGAACCATCCTAGCATCACTGACAATGGGATTTCTGAGTCTTGAGTGGAAAGGCATTTATGTGGCACAAGAAAAGAATCAAGAGAAGTTTACCTGACACGTAGTTTGCAGGGAGCCAGTATTAGTCCAAAAGCCAAACAGGTGCCAGTTTGTTAGTTTGTTCAGTGCCTGAAGATAACCTAGATATCTCAGTGCTTGGTTTAAGAACTAGTTTCTCAGAAGTAAAACTCCTATGAAATGCAGAGATAAAAGATTTACATACAAAGGAAGTCATCAGCATATATGAGGCTTAAATTGACTATAAGCCTAGGAGAAACACTAAAAAGTAGGAAGTGGATTCACAAAGATATAATTTGTTCTTTCTTATTTTGCAATAAATAGCTAGACAGGAGCTAGACAGTTAAAATATTCCACAGAACAGAATTGAAATTTTCACTTGTGGTCATGCTTCATATTAAGGCGTTGTAAAAATAGAGATTATAACTGCAGAAGAGTAACAGAAAATTCAGTTAATAGTTTATCAAATAACAGATTCTCTAGATTGCTTATAATTACTATGACTCTGAAACTAACTATTCATGTCTGGAAGATAACACTGGTTTATTACCTCTGGAACCTTAGCAGGACTGGTAATTTCCTTGCTAAACATAAAAAGCATTATTTCTAAAGGATTTTAGAGTTACTATAGTTGCTACCAAGTAAACCACAATTAAACATCTCCAAGACAAGCTTGTCAATGGTCTTTGTTTTGAAATGAGGAGAAAATTGTAAATATACTCTTAAAAGCTTCATCTTTCAGCAATTTTCCCCATCAGAAGACTCAGAAGCACAAAACTCCTCCCATTCACTCCCATACCACCCCTTGCTTTTCAAAGAAAAAACAAAAGAAACCACTCTGAAAAAAACCACTCTTTTCGTACCTCATAAAAGAGGAAAAAGTTCTAAGAAAATTTAATAGCTGAGAAAATAGTTGTAATTTTTTTTTTTTTTTAATCTACGGTGGAGGGAAAAAAAACCTCAACACACAAAAAAACCCATTACATTTTTATTACCAATGCCAGGAATATTTCACAGTTTGCTTTTGGGTCTTGAGAATTGCTCCATCTTTTAATACACTTGTTTCACATGCTTCTATGAAGCCACCTCCCCATTCTAGCCTCATTTCAACTGAGTTAATATACCACACTGAAACAGTGCAGTTTATCATGCTGAGAATAGGGTGGGAATGAATTTCTATATCTTAAATGTGTTTTCAAATAAAATCCAGTAAGGCCAGTTTTTCCTAAACATAATTTTATCTAAATTATACATTCAGAGGTCTGGTGGAATATAAAATTAGTGGAGAAGACTCAATGAAAATATATTTATTATAAAATTAAAAAAAAAAAAAAAAGAAAAAAGAAAAACAACAAAACCAAGCCACCTGAATTTTTCACATATTCTTTTGAAAAGAATACATTCATCTGAATAACAGATTATGAATTAAGGGCTGTGAGAAATAGGAGATGTGCTATGTAAAAATGTTTCAGAAATGTCTGTGTCAGTGAAATTAGGAATATTACTGAAATGAGAATATTGAATCTGCAGCTGCAGTGATTGGGACATTGCTACCTCTGGTTTTCTATCTCAGAAATTATGAAAAAAAAGTGCTAAAAAAGAAAAAAAAACATCTTAGTTCTGAGGAAGACTTTCTCTGGCTTTGGAAAGAAATGAATATGGGGGGTACATCTCAAAAAGGGCAAATGCTGAGGCTGAATGAAAATTTCCTCCACCCTATTATATCTTCATGAATTTCTGGTTCACTTCATACTTATATTTAAAATAACCGGAATATACATTTTCCTAAATCAATCTCTGGATTTAGTTCAGAAATAAATTTATAAGTATGGATATATTTTTCTGGAACATGGTTCAACAGTTATGATAATGTGGAAGTTTCCTTGTCTTTCTCTAAACTTGAAAATATTCCTAAATCAGTTCTAAACAAATAAGGATCTACCAATAGATACTCCAAAGGTTGCATTGTGTCGTAATCCTGTCTGGAGGAACCATTTGATTAATTTTTTTGTTGCACATTTTTGGTGAGTAGCAATCAACAACTACTAGGGAAAAGCAGGCTGAGCCTTTTTCCCCTAATAAAGCCCTTCCAGTTCCCTCAGGGAAACAAATAGCAAAGGAAGAGAATCAGAAAAGTGCCAAATGTTGGAGCAATTTTGTTTCATTTCTGAACTCTGAAAGCAAATTACAGCTCTTCTTTTCTCCTCTTCTTCCTGTTTGTGTGCCAGGGAGGGTGAAGATGAAACACCTGCCGTGTTTGCTCCAAAGGTCTGGTGGAAGATCTGAGGAAGCTTTGAGGAAGCAGAATAGAGGATGATTGGAGCAGGTTGGTGGAGTTTGATGTCCTTGCTGGGATACAGAGCTGGAATACATAATGCCCAGGCAGGAACTGCAACAATTATTTTCAGCTTTTAACCCAATTGAGTCTTGTTCTTGATAAAGACTGATCCTACAAAAGTCTATAATTTCCAAGATTGATGAAGTACTGGACCCTGGACTTCTCCTATTGAGGATGTTCTTATACTGCTTGAGAGCCATAATCCAGACATTTCTAAAAATATTAACACTTTCATGTTTATTTTAAATGTATTGTTTTTTCTGCTTTCTTGCTTATTCATGCCTCCTGTCTCCAGGAGCACTCCTTGCTGCATTTTTCACCATTTATCCTTAGTTTAGTTTATATCTTGAAATTGCACAAACATTGTAGGAATTCTCACTGTTTTTCTGACTACTTTGAGTTCAGAATGTATTCACATTTTACTTCAGGACTAAAACATTCTTGCATTAGACCTCAGGAGAGTATCATATGAGGAGGAGCTCTGTAACATAATGTTTGACTATCCACTACATATGAGAAATATCATAATGATTTCTTTTATCTTTTGTACTTATTCAATGAGAAAACTTGCCAAAGGAAGAGTGTCTCAGAGGTCATGATGCCTACAACTGAATATGAGCTGTTTCCTGGATTTCTCTCTACAATAATACACTTTTAAACTGAAAATTATAGGTGAAGGGATACCAAGTATGAATATGGTCCAGAGAAATTGTATATACACTCTGCTAGAGATGTTGTTTTTCAGTAGCACCACACCTTTATGAAATTTGAAAATTTTCTGCTCTGATAACTTCTCATCAGTGGCAATCATAAATATTATTTTCTCTGTCCACAGAAGGCAATTGTCATAGATTTATATCACTCAGGTGAAACATACAATTGGTCAGAAGCAGATATTAAAGAATAAAGTTGTTTACTAAAAAATATTGAAATCTACCAATTAAATTGCTCTTTTAAACAATTAGAAAAGTAAGGACTTTAACAGGATCAAACTGAAAAATCTGAAAAAGCCTTTCTTTAAATAGGGGATTTATGCTCTAATATAAGGAAGGAAATTGCCAAAGCATAAATATAACCCCTGGACTGTGTGATGAATGCATTCTTTAAGGTCACTTAAAGAATCACCAGCAAAGATATCAGCAAAAGCAAGTTTAATATAAAAGTGAAAGCAAAACAAAGTTTGTTATCCAGATTCACTCTACTACTTGTTAGATGGTAACGCACATAGAGAAAAAACAAATAAAAATCCAACATTTAAAAAAAAATGAAATAAACCCAAAACTAATTAAAAAAAAAAATGAAATAAACCCAAAACTATCTACTTGGGTGTTGGGGTAGAGGTGAGAAAATTCCCTTGAGTTCTGTGAAGTACTCACTTTGGATACCTTCACTTAATGGGTGAAAGGCTGGGCCTGGAGGAGTGGGGGTATCAGCCCAGGATCCATCACCAACGTTCAATGATTGTCCAAGTGTAGCAAAATTGAGCCCTCACTAGCCCTCAGAGGCATCCCACTCAGAGGAAGGTTGCTGCTGCATCATATTGTGGTCCAGGAGAGATCAAAGGATCTCACTGAAGACTGCTGCTTACAAGGTCCAAGAGATTTGTTTTCAATCAAAGTTATTTTCCATCCTGGCCACAAAGCGGGTCACTAACTTTCTTTGAAAGTTTGATAATGAAAATGTTATTCAATTTGAGTTGTTATTCAGGCAGGAAAAGTAAGTTTCCAAGGCTGTTAAAAACCAGGAGCTGGTTAGACAGCAGCAGTCCCTGGGAACAGACTGTGTTTCTGATAAGCTCTAGAGGAACTCAGCAGATGCAGCTCCTAAAGGCTGAGGAATAAGGAGCATTTCTCAGATGGTAGAGCAGCTTGAGGCAGGGGAGGGAAGCACCACCACATTCCAGTAGCCACTGTCCACATCCAGCATCTACTGGGTCCACAGACTTTATTTACCCTACCCACACTTTTTGGCTCAGTCTTTTTTTTTTTTTTTTTTTTTTCTTTTGAGTTCATTTTACCTGTTTTATTATTTTTCTTAAGCTTTTGTCTTCAAGTCTAGTGTCACTACAGGAAGCCAGAGAGCAGCAATCTTCAAAAGCAACAATAATCCTTTCTCTCTTGAGGATTCAAAATTTCTACTAATGGAAGTAGAATAATTTCTGAGGGAATATTTTGAAGTGTTTAACAAGAGTAAAGGATGAGCTGATATTCATTAACTTCCAGATTTTTCATTTGAAAGTAAAGAATATAGATCACTTAAAGAAGATAGATGTGAGAAAAATACTATACAGAAAGGTACTTAAGCTCAGAAAATTATTTCTAAATTACTATGTAAATTATTTTAAAAAGATCCACCTTTATTGCAGTATGCCCAAAGGGAATATAATATACATTTTTTAAAAGATTGCCTTTACTTAGGTTAGATGACTCAAGTACAGATGTTATAAAGTGTATGTAATGTAATATTCAGCAAAATAAATATCCCAATGCTCTTTGAGCATCAAGGATTGTAAATGCCCAGATAACTGTATAAAAGATTAAAGGCCTTTTGTCTTTTGTATTCCCACAAACTAAAGAATTTTATGAAGGTGCAAGAAGTGTATGATTATTTGTTTGGATTCAGGGAAAGCTGGAGAAAGAAAAAACAGGAATTCACATGCAATGTTTTTTATAAATTACAGATCTCTAAATAAAAGTTTGGAAGACAAGTAAGTTTGCAATGGTTTGTTTTAGCAATTACAGTCAACACATTTAAGACAGCTAGATGCATTTTTGATGATGTTTATGATAATTCTTGTTTGTTTAAGTAGTATTTGTTCATGAGATTTGTTTATTTGTTCATGAAAAAAGGCCATTTTTCTAGGATCTGCTGATACAAAAGAATCAGCAGCCTGTACTCACTATCTGCAGAATGATGGAAGTCCTCTGCCTCTATATATATGCTTTTGCTCCATCACACAGCAAAATTGCCTATTTCCTCTGATTGATTTTTGGCTTCAAGATATGATGAGTTTTTGTAAAGGGACCTCATGGACTCACACATGTCAAAGAGATTGTTTTGAAAAGGCCGAGTATGAGCTACATTAAAAATGAAAGAGATGCAGAGGGCTAAGTGGATAAGAAAAAAAGATAATGATGTTTGGTTCCTTTTCTATCTAGCAGATCTGAATTCAGCATAGTTCAATGAGGAACCAAAAACAAATGGTTGTTTGACATACTACATGACTCTGGTCTGTGTGTCTCATCCATGTTGTGCAATATTTCCACTACTTAATGGGCAGATTTGGCACTGGTTGTCTCAATATGTCCATTTCATACTAGGAGATTTGTTTGGAGCTGTTTAACAGTTCTCAGCTATTGTCTTCTCAGAGCAGAAATGTTCCTTCAATTCTCTTTGAGAGAATTTCACTCTAAAATATCAAGTTAAGTAACAGGAGTCCTGTTTCTTGTCCTTTCCACCTTCTACCTTCTCCCCTAGTGCTTATTTGAGTTTGTGTGTTATTTCATGGATATAATTCATATTGAGTCCTTTTGATAGCAACTTTAATTTCCAGTTGAAATGGGGATGCTTGAAAATTCAGCTGCAAATCTCAAGTCGATGAAAAAGATTATCATCCATTCATCAATTTGCAGTCTATATTGAGGCAATTTTTACCAGAAACACATAGAAGGCAACATGGTTATTCTTTTTTCATTTTTCTTGAATACCAATTACATTATTTAGAAAAATGAAACAAAAATTCTTTAGATAATTTTGACATCAAGAGCTGCAGTGCAAGATAGGGTGCTTATGAGATTATTTGTTTGCTCAGCAGGAAAAATATTGAATATGCATTCTAAATTATTTCAGTAGCAAAATTATCAGTGATGTCTTTCTTGAGACACTATTTCATGAACACTACACAAAATTGACTTGAAAACAGATTGATATTTGGTTTTATTACACTTCTGCTGTGGGACCAGTATGTGTGTTTTCATACTCCATCTTAGCTACATGCTCAGATCTCAAAAGACTCAAAGACTGATTATTTCTTTAAGGTCATACAAATATGGTTGCTTCTGACATTCCACATTTTTGAGAGTATCACTTTATCTTGTTGCTTCTCTTCCTGTGACAATTAAGCTGCCAAGCTCAACAAGACTGACAAATGTTCCAAGGTGATGTTGCTTCATTTATACTTCTGAAGTTCATTCCCAATTGACTGAGACAGTGTAGAAAAATTTAGTTGTTTGTTTTTCTTGTTTTATTTTTTCTAGTGCTGAGTTGTTTTAGGGACACTGAAAATTTAGAGATGCACAGACACAAGAAGCACGAACCGACCTAAATGTCAGCCAGAATACACATTCAGAGACTTAAAGTCCCCTGAAAACACAATCCCAACTTTTGGGATGCATTTAGAATAGTAAGTATAAAATAAATAAACCAATATGTTGAAAGCTTCTCTGCCCTCAACTGAGAACTCGTAAAACAATGGTCAACTAATAAGGTCAAGAATTTCCTTACAATTCTAAAACAAAAGGTACTTGAACACAAAATCATACAATCCCATCTATTCAATAGTGCAGGAGAAAAAAGTTGGTCAGATCTTTCTTTTTCGTTTGCGTTTTATGTGCCAACAACTTTTTTTTTTTTCTTCCTCCTGTGAAATCTGTTCTCATACTAATAAAAGAAAAACAGTGTTTTTCAGTAAACAGATTTGGATCAGCTTAGGGAAGCTAAAACCCTGATAGAATTAAATCTGGCCAGGGAAGCTAAGGGCAAAAAGAGAAGCTTCCATATGTATGTTGGTGGTAAGAGGAAGCCTGGAGAAAATGGGCCTTCTCCAGAAAAAAAAGGGAGACCTGATTACCTGGAACATGGAAAAAGCTGAAGTACTCAACGGGTTTTTTACCTCAATCTTTGCAGGCAAATGCTGCAGCCAGCCACAAAAGTCACAGCAGGGAGAGGGCAGGGACTGGGAAAATGAAGAACTGCCAGCTGCAGGTGGAGATCAGGTTCAAACCATCTAAGAAGCCTGAGGGTGCACAAGCCCATGACCTGATAAAATACATCTGCAGGTCCTGAGGAAACTGCTGAGTGAGGTGGGTAAGCCACTCTCTGTCATTTCTGAGAAATCATGACACTCCAGTGAAATTGCTATTAACTGGGAAAGGGGAGACATAGAGCCATTTTCACCAGGGAAAAGGAAGACTTGGGTAACTACAGACAGGTCAGTCTCACGCTGGTGCTTGACAAGATCAGGGAGCAAATCCCCCCAGAAACTATGCTAAGGCAAATGGAAAATAGTGAAGTGACAACTAACAGGGTTTCATTAAGTGCAAATGGTGTCTGACAATTCTGGTGGCCTTCTATGATGGGATTGCATCTTTGATGGGTAAGGAAAGAGGAACTCATGTCACCTACCTGGACTCATGCAAAGCATTCAACACTGTCCCACGTGGTATCCTTGTCTCTAAATTGGAGAGGCACAGATTTCATGGCTGGACCACTCAGTGGATAGGGAATTGGTCAGAGTTGTGGTCAACAGCTCAGTGTCCAGGTGGGGAGCAGTGGCTTGTGGCATCCTCAGAGGGAGTATTGGCACTGGGGCTGCTCAGCACTGATAGCTCCCTGGACAGCAGGATCAAGTGCAAGTTTGGTGTGGTTAACATGCTGTAGAGGGGATATCATCCAGAGAGACCTTCAGATGCTTGCGGTGTGGGCCAGTGAAACTTCATGAAATTCAGCTTCCAAACCAAGCCATTCTATGAGACTGTGAAACCTGAATACTGCCTCTTAAATATTGCAAACCAATGACTTATAGGTAGGTGAGCTCATCCTGTTAGTCTGTAGCCTAATATGAACTTTTATACACTGTTCTGAATATAAAAACTGAGTATTCTTCTGCACAATTTTTACTTTTCGAGGAAAAGAATTTTAATGTATTTACTTGCTGCAATTCATTACTTAAACTGGGTTAATACAGTAAGACTTCTTCTGACTATATATTTAGTGAGAACATATTGCCACACACAGCATGAGCCCTGAGAGAAATCTATTTATAGAATAAATGCCTCCTCTACCCCATTTGCTATACAAAATACATCCACACACATATAAAAAAACTTGAGATGCAGAGATGTGTGAACACTGTATATTTTAAAAGGTTTTTCCATTCCAGCAGCTCTAATTGCCTATGAACTTAACCTTTATGGTTCAAATATTATTCCCATGTTATGATCCGGACAGTCCTAAAAGCTTCCAGAGGTTTGATGCTAGATTTATTTATCCTTTGCGTAACTTCTGATAAACAATATAAAATCTGCATTATAAATAAATTAGATCTTACACAGTTAATTGGGAAATTCAGAAATTCAGAATAATGTGTTCCTCTCAGTCTACCAAGTGAAATCATCAGCAGCCATGCTCTGGTTTACAGAAGAAAAAAGTGCTTTAGCTGTTGCTAAGTTACACTGAACACCCATTGAATTACACATGAAACCTATGTTAATTCCAAATACAGTCATTATGAGTGGCAGTATTACAAAGAATACTGAATAGATTTGAATTAATGGAAAACCAAATTAAAGAACTGCCATCACCTTTTCCTACGTTTTCTTCAGCATTTCTGAACTTTTTTTAAAAAATAGCTTAGCTGTCAGGTGAAAAAAAAAATGAAGTAGCCTCATTGGTTCTTTCAAAGTAAAAACCTCTGTGATATAAGGGCCAACTAAAATTTCAAAGTATGAACCAGAAAATGAAAACAAGGAAGAACAGCTGGGCTATACTGATATATACACTAAATTCAAAACAAATTCAAGCCAGTTATATTTTGCTGTGCTTTTAAAGCATGTTTTAACTTGCCACTTTTCCTTCTGCCACTGCTGGAATTGCATCTTGGACAGGGCCCAAGGAAGATTTTAAGTAGGGCAACTCCCACCAAGCAGGTGATGGTAGTTTCTCTTCACCATCACAGTGTTGAGTCTCTGGTCCATGGTGATGTGATTTGGAGCAGCACTGAAACTTCTGCAGCAGGACAGACCAGTGCTCATAGCCAGTGCCTTCCAGTGTAGGACAAACATTGTTTTTCAAGAGTGCCTGAAAAAGAAATCTAAACTACATTCACAATGAAGCTGTATAAATTTGTTGGGCCGGGTAGGGACTGATGATTAACATGAGATGACTCAATGACCAAGGAGATCACACCAGACCTTTGCCTTGTGCTTTGGTAGCCTGCTTAGATACACCTGCTTGCACTGCCCACAAGGCTAAAACATGAGAAAAGACATCTCTGAATTTGCATACATATATTCTTAGAAACTTACTTAGGACACTCCAACTGGGAGCCAAAAGTGGAAGGACTTCCTGTGCTTCTCATAAAGTAATGATGAAAGTTGCTGTCCAGCTGTGAGGAGGGCATGTTCTCTGTAAGTACAAGAGCTTTGCAGGTGGCATTACTAATGCCCTAATTATTAACTGCATCAGTATATATAATGTTCTGTCTTCTTTGTCAACTAAAATTCCATTGTAGTGAAATGAATATTGCTATTTGCCCTTGCAGGTGAGACATCAGTGCCTGTAATAGTTCTACTTTTGCTACTGGTAGCAATGATGCAATCCTGCTGTCTCTTTGGATAATATTTCAGACCACAGATTGTACACACATGGACTACACATAGCTGCAGTAAGAGTGCACTCCAGAGGGTAACAAGTGCTAGAAAAGTCCACTCTCTTAATAGTTTCCATAAGATCTGTGTACTACCAATATAATTACAGCACAAGTTTGCCACTGATCACAGAATAGAATAGAATAGAATAGAATAGAATAGAATAGAATAGAATAGAATAGAATAGAATAGAATAGAATAGAATAGAATAGAATAGAATAGAATAGAATAGAATAGAATAGAATAGAATAGAATAGAATAGAATAGAATAGAATAGAATTTCTGTTGGAAGGGACTTACAAGGATGATATAGTCCATCTGCCTGACTGACCACTTCAGGGCTGACCAACTCAAGGTATATTGTTAGGGGATTTGCTGAAATGCCTCTTAAACACTGATAATTAACCACCTCTCTAGGAAGCCTGTGATCAAACTCCCACTCAGTAAAGAAATGTTTCTGAATGTCCAGTTTGAAACTCCTCTGGTGAACTGTTTGAATCATTCTACACCTTCTGTCTTTGGATATCTGGAAGAAGAGATCAGAAGCTACCTCTCTGCTTCCCCTCCTCAGGAAGCAATGGGTAGCCTGTCTTCCTCTTTTTCTCAAAACTATACAAACCTGCAGTCCTTAGCTACTCCCCTTAACATTCCTCCCAGCCCTAAATTCCTCTGAAAAATGTGAGTGATCTTTCTTTCTCATTCTATCACCTAGATGCATTCTACTGTGCCATGATTTACATTTCTTGGTTATTAAAAGACTTACAAAAGGAAATCATTGGTCAGAACCTTCTCACTCCCAGCTGTGAAGATAAGTCTCTGGTTGTGCTTAAGTTTAGCAAACTGCAGGAACAGTATTTGAATGTTATATTCAGCCATGCCATCAATAGCACAGCTGATAGCACAGACAGCAGAGGTGTAAATTCAGTCACTCCCATTTTTCTCAAAATGCATGACGTAGTCCATGATCCAAAATGCAAATACCACGTTTGTGGAAACTGTCATGATTTGACTCACTGCCACGCTGACAAACATACTGCTTTGTTCAGGTATTTAGAGGCGTGACTGTAACAAGCTATCAGCAAATAGCAGTTTCCTCTGTGCTCAAGCAAAGCAGCTGCCAGTTCTTATCAGAACTCTCTGGAGTGCAGCACTGACTACCATGGGCTCTTCGCAGCCCTGCCTCAGTTACTTTGTACAAATGCAACTTCTCCACTTGCATGTCCATATTGCATAAATAAAATACGCCTCTTGGCTGCTTTTAGCATCGTACCATACATTCACAAGTAGCTTTCAGACTGATTCCACTGAAATGTTTTTGCAAGTCAGACACGGCCACATTCTTTAAACAAATCTGATTTTTCCATTTCAAAATTCTCATGACCTTATTTCTACCTTTGAAAGGCATAACTTCACTGCTTTGTCACTCCTTTATTCTCTTATCCTGTGTCCTGAGCTATTAGCAAACACTGATAAACACTATAGTATTTTATACATATTGCTCCACCTCTTTTTTGTCACCTTCTCTAAAAGTGTGCAAATGAAGATCTGCAACCTGGATTAACCTTTCACTCCTGTCATTCACTTTGGATGTTTTAAAATGAAAATATGAGAGCTTTGTGTTCCAAATACAAGTATTTTGATACAAGTCTGTACATTTTCTGTCATTTGCTTGAAGCTGGACCTCTATAAAATGCCCGTTACTAGTAGCTTACAGTGTTTACTAGTAGACACAAAATACAAAATTTCTCTGCTTCTGCATTGATATCTCTTGAACTGTTCCTGCAGTTATCGTTGTCTTATAGATTCAAAGAAGTATCTATCAGTACTTTAGTAATTGTTATTATTATACTCCATTTTCACTGTATCTCATATTGTTTTTTTCTGTCAGAAGCAAAGGTGTCATTCAGACTTGGTGAAAATCATTACACAGAAACTCCTGATTTGTTGCTTTCCCTTTCACTCTTTCAGCACTGACCTGACTTACCATTTCTCAGAGATGTTCTTTGAGCCTTAGTTTGGACTTTAGCTGGTCATAATCTTAAATGAAACTTGTAGTTCTTTTGGGTGGTGGGAGGACTACTAAATGCTTGATGGTTTTCACTATTTTGGGACAGGTCTAATGTTCTTTTTTGTAAGACACGATCAAAGTAATTCATATGCACTACTCTGATTTACATTTTGTTGTGATTCAGTTTTAGGTCACATTTCCTGCACTTGTAAACACTGTGATTAAGTTTTTGTTGTGCACTTTTCTTGTGCTGAAATGTACTATAATGTCATAAAAGTTACTTTGACTTCCATCAGACCTTCTAACGTGTCATTCTTCTGGAATGTCTCTTGTGCAGTGGAGCACTGTATGCTGAATAGTCTTTTGAAGTGCCATCTTTGGAGTGCTGAAAGTGGTTAGCTTGCCACTTTCTTCTTCCTGATTCATCTTTACATCAGGGTCTGATCAACTTGTTAATTTGGGAGTGATGTCGCAATACAGCAAAGGAGAACTGTCAAGTTTTTTATTATTTTTTCAAAGGCCTGCTCAATCTAATATTTGCTTATCTTCTGAGTATATCAAATTTACCTGTAATTCCTCCGTTTTCCTAATAAAAAAAAATATCCAAATACTTTTAATGTCAAAATTGTTTGGTCCTAACTATTTGTGACAATTCATATATTACAGGCATTATATTGGCACCAGAGATATAGACAGCTGAGTTGCCATTGTTCTGGGAGATTTCAAATACAACTTAATGCCCTGTCAAAACAATACTTGTTTATTTTCATTTGCTTGTGTTTATGGATGCCCTGTGTAGGATCCATGAGCAGATCCATTTTCATGTGCTGATTTCATTTCAGGATTATTTTTGCTAGGTACTTATTACACAGATATCTAGTTATTGACATCTTTCTTGAACACACTAATAATGTTCTATGAGGACTGAATATTCAATGAATGTACCAAATCATTTGAATACAGATACAAGCAGTGGTGCAGTGTGATATAACTTTTTTTTCTTAATTCAGTTTCAGGAATGCAAGTGCTCTGATGTGTTGGAAAATCTGAGGATTTTCTTCAGATCCATTTTAGCGTGTTAACTTCAACATTTGATGTTTCTTAACCTGCCTTGCAGGCAAGAGCAGAGCATGACCCCTGCTGATTGCTGTATGCTACAACTACATCCCACTGCATACCTGATAGTGCTCTGATGATGTGTGCAAGACATCCATGCCAGGAGGTTTGTGCCATGACATATCATGACCACTTTCCCTAGCTTTGCACTTAGGCAGCAAGATGAAGCTGGTACCCACTGCAAACCTGACATGTCATGGTGTTTGCTCTAATTTTTCTTGGAATAATACATACAGCATACTACACTGAACCTCTCACTCCCTTCTAACTTCTGTGCTGCTCAGCCACTGCATGCATGGCACTACATGTTATTGCCACTAGCAAGAAATTCCACTTTTTCTTCAGATGTCTTATGCACAAACTTGTTTTGAAAATTAATTTTCAACAGTATTTTCTTTAGCATCTAATGTTTGATCTCATTAGTTTATCTCCTTTATTATTTAATGATAATCTATGAACTCAAAAAGTCCCATTTTTAAGTATAAAAATAAGCCTTGGCTCCCTGCACAGAAACCTTTTCTCACTACGGCTTGTATTTCTGCTCTGGTGAACTTAACTTTGAAAATTTATTTGCTGTCTATTTGTCCACAAGGAACTGCATGTCAAATGTTAATTCAAATGCTACTTTCTTCCATTTATATGATTTATATTTAAGGATTTCTTATTTTCAATTTCATAATAGTCATCTGATGATTTTCCACATTCATTTTATGCTATTAATTTTTCCCCTGATTCTTCCATTTTTTTTTTTCCCCCCCATCTTTCTCACAGAAAGACTTCCACTGGACAGTTATTCTAATCAGGTTCCTTGTTCATATCACAGAGACGCTTTATACTAAAAGATTTTGACTTAGGACCAATTCAAGAAGCAACATCACATTTTGCTGTGCTAGTTTAGTTTGTTTTGGGATTAACATATGATCATATCAAACAGTTTATAAAATTAAGACAAAGTTTATGCAAAGAAAAGAAAAAAGAATCAAGGAAATTAGAGCACTGATTGAAGAGATATTACCTATGTGATTCTCAAAATGAGAAAAAGTAAATAAGAAGTTGTTGGGAGAAGTATAAGTGAAGGAAAGCAATGGTCAAAAAGTAAAAGAATAAAGGAAAAAAGGAGGATACTAATATTAAGGAAGAAATATGTTCATATATTCTGGATATTCCTGGTATAACAAAAAAATAAAAGAAGAAAAATGAAAAGGAAAAAAAAAACCATAAAATTGAAACTATATAATTTGGTGTAATTTACAAGCTGAAACAAGCTACTTTAACAGCTCAGATACCACTGGAGCAATTTCCTGCCATTACATTTCCAATCTCCTTTTAAAATGTGTCCTTATTCCTCTTTTAAAGGACCAATTTTGTATTACCATTAGCATTCGATGTTTTGTTACCAAATGATTTTACATACAAAGTGAAGTGGGTTGAGAATATTAAGCCTTGCATTTTTGCTTATCTCCAGAATTGTCCAGACAAATATTTCCATTGCAAAGAAAAATACACAAGACATACCATTTTTTTTCCTTAAGTTAAGCCCCCAACAAATTGTCCATTCTTTGCTCAGCTGTGGGAGCCTTTATCCAGCAGAGGTTATAACTTCCACTAAGACAAATGATTACTTTTGAGGTCCTCACAGAAAATAGCTCATACATTGTAGTGTGGGAAGAATTTTATAGCTACCTTCATAATCACCATTTGCCAATGGAGTCTGAGAACAGGAAGGGGACCCTTCCATTTCAACCATAACTTTCAGAAAAAGACAAACAGGGCTTCAAGCAGATGCAATAACACATGAGAGTTCAACGTACTTCATGTTCAATCTAGGGTTATCAAATTAAAATCTTAGCTTTTATATTATCAGGCCTGCTATGCATTATCATTTCTTTCAGCAGATTAAGTCCTTGAAGGAAAATTTCCTTTCTTATGTGGGCCAATTATTGATCTGTTTTCTGTCTCAAATGCCTTGTCAGACCACGATCTTTGTTTATTCATGATTTTTCATATTTTACTATGGTGATTAATTTTTAATCCATCTTTGTCTGAACAAGACTAAAGACCATTATGTTTTCTACTTCATAAGTGACAGAAATGTCTGAGTGCTTCAGACTATTGCATTTATTGAGTCCATTTACTTTCTACCATTCTGTAAGGATTACCTCTTTTGTTCACACAGCTGGTATTTCAGGAACTACTGTATCAATAAATAAATTGCTCTGCTTCCCACCCCCCACACCATCAGTCCCTCTGGGCTTGAGGAGTTGCATATAACCTCTCTGTAATAACTGAATTTCAAAACACTGCTATTATAAAATCTGTTTGTTTTTTTCTCCTTAGGACACTGACACATGCAATTTCCCTTTCTTGATTGTAGTCATTGTGTTGGGATGAGAGCTAGAGCACAAGCAAGAGGCTGCCCAATAAAATAACATCCTTCCTCTATCATTCTCACTGTCAAGAATATCTGGGATGAGTGTCTTGGCTTTGTCTTGCAGAATAAATAAAAACCTCATTCTTTTTTTTTTTAAGGCCATATTTTCAATTACTTTTCCCTAGTGTTATTAAAGAGAGATTTCTCACTAAGGCAGAGCCAGAAGAAAAAGAAAACCTCCAGAATTATGAATGTGAAACTGTAAGTTATTGAGCAAACAAACATAAGACATTGCAGCTTTATTGCATGAGAGCCAGCCAGAGAATGAAGCTTTGATAGGGATGATTTGTGAAAATGCCAAGTAGTAACACTCTCTACATTCATGACCTTATCCAAATTTTAGCCCTGGCAGCCACTTCTGGGAATGATTCAAACCCCAGCTCAGATTAATCAAGTTTTAAATCAGTGTATCAATGGGAACAAATCAACATCTCTTCTTATATCACCAGTTCTTTCAGAAACCTTGCTTGATTATCCTGATTGTTGCACAGGATTAGAACTATTGTTTTTGTCCAGATCAAGGTTTAATAACTGTGATTTGACCATTGTTTGAATAACATCAAATGAGAAGACTTTTTTTTTTTTTCCCAAGGCCAGCTGACTGACTCTCCTACAGTGTCATGTCCAATTACACAGCAGAAGACTACAAAACTCCAGCTAGGATTAAAACATATTAAACAATGTCTAGCCATTTCTGCTATTGATTTCCCTTTTGCCAGGTGCAACATAAAAATGCAGACATATTGATACTCTCTATGAAGTTCTGGCCCAACTATGATTGCACAATCTTGTTTGATGTTTTTTCAGACCCTTGTGTTAAACATGATCCTGCTTCTGGTTGTCAAAAAAGACTTACAGATGATAGATGTCTTTTTTTTCTGAGGTGCATTTTCATTCTCTTTTGGATTTTTGTGCCCCTGGCATCAGTTTAGTGCATGATGAACAGTAAGCTGAAAAGAAAACCTGAGCAAGAAGAGAAATACACACAAAAAAAAAGAGAAAATTAAAATTTTTATGAACCTACAAGGAAAAAAAATGGGAAGATAAAAATATACTTGAAAGAAAGCAATTCAATGAAATATCAAAAATTAAAATAAGGGAAAGGAAAAATTTGAGAACTGTGATAATCATTTATTGATAAAAAAGCAAATACATTTTCCTAGCCCTAAGTGAATTTCCCAGTGTGGTGGGGTGTCTTCACTGGATTCTGAAAGATTTTACAGCACACAGGTAAGCTATCAGAGACAAAAGCTCTTCTTTACTTAGATTTCAGGTACACGTCCTCCTTCACAGTGAACAATTATTTTTTCTTAATAATATAAATTTTCTAATAAAATTGATTTTTTTCTGTTGCCCCTGGGTTGCAGAGGTTCTTTGCATGTGTATCCACTTCACTCCCTTTACTGAGGGCTCTTTTTAATTTTCAATAAAATAATGAAAAGCCTTCTTGAAAAAAGTTTGAAAATACTATAAAATATACAGTTATATGTTTTCATGTCTGTGTGTGCAGATACCCCTACATGAGGATGGCAAGGTAACTGCTTTCTCATTCACTTTTTTTGTTGTCTATATGCCTCTTCTTGCAATCATTTCTTTCTCTTCCTCATCTTCTTCCACCTTCTGGACATTCAATCTTTTTAAAAGAGCTTTTCCAGGAACATTTACCTCTTTGGATAATACAGAAAACACTTCTGAGTGAGTTTTTTTGTGACCAAATACTGGCTCAAAGTCATAGTGCAGTATCGACATAAGCACACTCCTTACAGACAGCGATTTTGTATTTCAGAACTTCAGAGCTCTGCAATGCCTTATTTAACTTGCTAATTCTTACTTCATAATTAGGTTCCACTCATCAGGAATGATCCTCTTTGGAGATGCAAGTTCTGAGGACTTTATGAGTCAGTAGAATTAGAAAGAAGATTTTTAGTAGGAGAGAGAAAGCCTATGTTGGGAAAAGTTCTCCATGTCTGTGAAAACTGCCCTTCAGGGGAGGAAAAAAAAAAAAAAAAAAAAAAAAAAAAAGAGAGAGAGAAAAAAGGAAAAAGGAACGTGTTACAAGCAAGGAGACTCAGTGGAATTGTGACCAGCTAATGAAGTGGCTGGTCTGCATAAGAATGGGGCTGAAACTACATTTACATTTCCCTGAGGATGTGAGAATACACATATATTAGGGAGGGTGAGCTGCCCATTCTGTTTGCAATGAGCAATTTATACACCTGCCACCAATGGAGAAGTATGAAAAATTCCATAAATTTGTATTAGTAAGGTAAAATTCTGTCATCTCAGTGGAATAACTTTTACTCTTTCAAGGTGGTAAACAATGGAGTTTCTTGGGCCGTTAAGAAGACATGACTTACATCAGAGACTGTTTCTTAATTAAAATCTTACTCAGAGAAAAACCTTTCAGCAGAAGAAACTACAAGAAAAAAAAAAGGAAAAGTCTTAATGCTTATGGCATTTCTTTCTTTTCCATGACATTAGTATCTCAATGAGCAAATACACTTAAATTTTGATTGGTTTGGGCACAACATTGTAGCTGTAAGAAGATGGATTTAATGTAGGTTTTGTTTGAGTTGCATTCAAGTATACTGATAACATGCTGTTATTTTGTAATATGCCAAAACCTTAGCAAAAAATAATTTAATCCACTAATTCAATATTTATCACAATTAGGTAATTATGAACTTGTCACACATCATTTATTCATGGAAGGAGATTTGAACAGAATTTTATTTTATTTTATTTTATGGACACCCTACCCACATATTTATTTTTATTAGTATTCATATTCTTCTCTGGAGGTAAATTGTGCTTTGCATTGTAATTCAATACTGCATCTGTGATAATCATATTCAGAAGATCTACACCTTGGACTGAGATAGATTACAGAATTATTAGAGGAAAAATAATGTGCCACTTTCTGTAACAATTACTTTTTTTGTACAAAAACTATAATTTTTAAAGAAAAATATTGATCTAGCAATTAATTTATCATCATTTGCCTAGTGCTTTTCATTCTTAAGCTGATTTAAAAAGCTAAGTTATATACGAACAACAACAAGCTATCTGTAGCAGAATAACTATAAGGTGCTCAGTGTGACCTTCAATGGAACCATCAAATAAAATTCACAACTCCCAGTATTTCTTCCAGTATTTCTTACCAGTATTACTGCATAAAATGGACTGCTTCTAAATCAGATCCTTAGCATAGCCAAATAAAATTAATATAATTGCTCTCATCATCATGAAAGAAAATATTCTTGGCTAAGGTAATCTTATTGGGAAAATCAGTTTAACTTCTCAACAGAATACCATAAAGGCTTTGAATAAATTTTATCTGTTTTAAGACATAAGGAGAAAAAAACTCATAACCTCTAGTTGAGAGAGCAAACAACCCATAAAAACTTGTGTTTTCTTGTTTATCACTAGTTTTCTGAGATTAAAACCAAGAGTACTTTCTAGCACAATGCATCTTGATGTATTATTGACTATGTGACTCTGCTTCCTGACCACCTGTGAGGGAGGAGCTGTGTGAAATAGCAAACATGCAGTTGCCTTATATTGTCCAGGAAGTCTGAGGTAGATGTGGAGCGTGTTTATTCAGCTAATCACATTATTTATGAAGAACTTATTCTGCAGGGCTTCTTCTGGAAACAAGAAGAACCTTTTCACCTATGGTTTGTCTCCTGTGCATGTTCAGTATTTCAGTCTAACACCCTGAGATAAGGACCAGTGCAAACAGACAATAATAGATTATTTGTGGGACCGGAAGAAATCGTTTGCTCACACTTTGCAGAGGCTGGTGATGTTTCTCTCCTGAAATCAATCTGTGTTCTGTAAATAAATTGTTAATAAACACGCCTGCTTATTGGCATCAGCCAGAGAAACAGATAAAATCCCCAGCCAATTACTCCCCTGTTCAAGGAATCAGGTAGTTGGCTGATTTGCAATCAGATACACAGGCTGGCTGTCCTCTGGGGGTTTTCTGTGGGAAAGCTTTCTGAACTGCATACATATCACCCTATCAGAAGAAAAAGGGAAAAAATAAAAAGACCTCACCAAGCTGCAAGGATCTAACTCAGAGTGTCAAAGGGAATGACTCAAGGTGACAAACTTTCATGCTCACTTTCCTGAGAGACACAGAATTTGCTGCTACTAAACCAGGTCTGTCGAAAAGGACATCTCATGAAAGTGGAATGAGGGAAAATCAAATCTCTGATGGCTCTTCCCAGTGAATTGAAGCAAAGGGTTTGATTTCACTAGGTGTATTGACAACAGTTCATACAACACTTTGTAGATGGGATTTTCTGCTGAACTATTTCTATGCAATGTTAGCAGATTAGTATGAAAAATCTTTTCTTATTCCTGCAATCCACTCGCTCAAGAAGACAGAAACACATTGTGAAATTATATTGCAAAGCTGAAGTCCAGCTTACTGGATGTCTTTATGAGTAGCTTTTTAAGAAAGCCTAACTTCCTACCTGAAGAAATTTTCCCAGGTCTACAACTTCCCATAGAAGTAATGTAAAAAATACATCTTACTTTGCTACCATACTTAGAGAATGATTCACTATGAATCATTTATTAAATTAGTTTAGCCTCTTTTTCTCTCTGCAGAAAGTCTACCAGCTTATCACAGCTTTCTTGCATATATTTGTTATTTTAAATTACCTGACAGGTCTTTTTTTGTGTGTGAATTTGTTTACTCCGTAGGTTGCAATGTGTATTCTGAAATTATAACTTACCTATCAATTTGTTACTAGTTATCTAAGTCAGGCAGCTTTCTTTTGTTTCCCTGCTTGTCAAAGTATTCACTCTATCTAGGACAAGTCTCTTGGTATGGACAGTGCTCAATCTGAAGTTAAGGACACATCTTCATGCATACAGGAGCAGCCCTCAAGGATAGAAGCAGAAATTTGTTGTGAAAGCATATGGTCATAAATTTAAAGTGGTTAGGTTTTTTTCTTTAATGAAATTTTTCCAAAAGCCAATTACATCTTAATATGCTATAGGTAAGAGGATCAGAAACCCTTTTATAAAAAAATGTGAATGCTATTATTTTTTCATTATGAGCTTAGAGTCTTTGTTTTTGCAAAGCTCTGTAAAATTACCTATGCAAATAACCTGGTAGCTAGTGAATTCTAAGTGTCAGATGTACATGCTTGGAGGAAAAAATAAAGGTAAGGAATTTCCACCTAGAATCACAGTTTCTCCTGATCACAGTTTAGGCAAATGCCAAGGGAAGTTGATAGAAATAATCTCAGGTCAACAAAAAGAGATGGAATCCCCAATGTTTGCTGAATCCCATTTCTTTCTAACATCCTTATTTACAATAATAAACTTTTCATTATTCTAAGGAAAATAAAATTATTCATAGTAAATTGGAATTCTAGATACATCATTTAGAATGTGGCTTGCAAATAGAATTTTATATATAATCCTGTATGATCTTTCTGAGTGTGTTTGGAACACTTGGCTTAAATCCCAAATTCCTCTTGCAGCTTCTGTGGAACTGTTCACAGACACTGTTAAGAAACTTATCCAAGAGGCACAGGAACAAAAAAATTTAAGAAATTAATCATAAACTACTCTTACCATTTTTACACTGATGCACCATTATTGATTTTAGTGGATGAAAAGCAAATGACAACTCTGTTTTATCAATGCAAGCTTTATGTTAACGCTTGTGCAAAGAAATGTTCTCATTTGCTCCAGGGGGTAAGAACTTCTACTAAGTGGAAGGAAAAAAAAATTCTCTATCAATGTGAGGAATTTTTCCATTGTCCTCAGAGACACTAAGATAAAATGGCCATCACAAGCTGAGCATTCATATATAAAAGCTAGCAAAAAAGTTCATTCTAAAAGCTAACCTGAAACAAAGGGAAAATGTTTCTGTTGAAGTACAGAGTGGATTAGCTGTGGACAGGAGAGGAATTGGAGCAATGGGTTGATTTCTAGCCAGGGATTTAAAATTCATACGTACAACTAGGCTGTAGTGGTTTCCAGATCTCATTTGCACCTTCACTTCAGGAGAAGGAGGGGTGGCAGGGAAAGCAGCCTAGCAGTATTATCCACAGTGATAATAAGCATAGGTTGCCCCAAGGTGAAAGAAAGGGAAATTAGAAATAATGTACATTAGAGAGGGTCTATTCTGCTGACTGAGAATTAGGCACTGACAGGCAGCAACTGCAGGGGAGCTGTCAGTGGCTCCACTGAGCTTTTCTAGCAGGTGTCATTGTAAGATAGTGGCAGGAAATAAACTGGAGACAGATTGGAAGAAAAACTGAAAAAGCTTCACAATGGAAGGGAGGTATTCACATGTCCACTTTGTGTCCGTGTGCATTTAATATCTTTTTTTGTCTGTACTATTCATTTTAATAAATGATCTTTCTATGTAAAATCTCCTTCCAATCAGGAAATAATGTGAGCCTATTTCTGAGGTATGTTCTTTTTAAAGTTCATGCTGGAAGATGCAGAATTCAGCCACAGCAATTGCCTTTCAAAGATACCTACTAGACAGAGGTGTCCTGCTGACACAGTGGGCTAGGGGAGCACAGTGAGTGGTTTGGTGTAGAAAACCATAGTTGTACATAAGCACAAACATGACTTTCAGCTCCACCCACACATCCTTTCAACCCAGACTCGATATATCATCATTGCTGAGTCTAAACTAAAGGCAAACCAGCATGGTACCATTTCATTAGCAATCCCTACTGTATGTGCCTTCAAGGGGCAGATTCACTCTATTTTTAGGCTCTACTCTGTTTTCTAATTTTCTCTCATTGCAATATAATTTTATTGTGTAGGTTTTATACATCTCATCCCTCCACTATCTTGCCCTTTAGACACTATTTTGATTTGTGTTCTGCATGACTGGATCCACAGCACCAGACACCTTCTTGTCAGACATTCAGTAGAGACTCTAACTTTATTGCCCATAACAAATAAAAGTTATCTTCCCACTTTAAAGCCTGTCTGTGACTTGGAGAGTCTACAAATTCAGCAACACACTGTTGATGGAAGGCCATAATATGAATGAGCAGATGAGACAATTAGACTGTAACCATTTGTTTAAAGGATTTAGGGTCTCTTTATAGCCTCTGTCAGCCATTATTAGTATTTTATTACTTTGCCTTGTGATGGAAGGACACATAAGACAGAAGACATTTCTCCAGAGGTTTTTTTTGGTGAAAGATCTGATAAGAAAATTTACACAAACTTATGAATTATGTAAAGAATATCTATGAAGCAACTATTTGTTTGGAAAATTTTGTCTAAAGAAAACAGTCCTTTCTAGTTTCTCTTGTTTTCTTGACTTTAAAAATGACTTTATAATCCAGGAGTTTGTGTTGAACTGTTCCTTTAGAAATTATAGTCATACATCTTTCAGTTTTGCTGACAAGTATGTATGAATATTTAGAAGTAATTTTACTGTGTTAATTTTGTGTCAAGCACAGAGAAAAAAAAAAGTTTTCAGTCCCAGGAAAATAAGGGCATTCAAGAAGAAAGGAAGAGTGGGGTGAGAACATTTAATACCAAGACCAAAAAGAAATAAACTTTTCAAAGGACACAAAATCAAGCACACCATTTTTTATTACAAGCAGAAAAATCTTGACCATAATGACCAAGTCAAAGGTGGCTGATATGCAGGTCAGGAGAAAAGGTGTTTTGAGTCAGCACTGCACTTTCTTTCCACTGGCATGTTTCTGCATCTATGGACAGAAAATTGTTTGGACAGCCAGCTGTTTATTGAAACATTACAGAGAATTCACTTTTTTTTTTTTCTTTTTTTAATGACTCTTATGAGGATATTTCCAAATAAAACAAAAGCATTCCATGGGATACATTGAGTTCTTTGGCTCACAGGCTGCTCTAAGAAAACTGTACATTTGAGGACTTTGAGATATTCAGAGACTTAAAAAGGCAGCTTCACAAGCTGCAGTACCATTTAATGTTATATTTCCCTTTAATTTATAGGCATCTTAAACTCCAGAGTTCAAAGCTTATTCAAGCCTTTCAGCTTGAAATGTTAAGAGCTTTACAAAGAAAACATGTTTTTATCCTCAAAGAATGACATTTGAAAAAAAGTATCTTAAAAGCTAATAGTACATTTTGATTTTTGCTTATAACTCTAGTCCAAATAGCATAGCATGTTTTTTTATAGCACAGTGACAGAATGTCAGTGCTTTAATTTATTTTTGGCTAAGAAGAAATTAAGATAAGAATTTTACACTAAAATATGCAATTCTAGAATGACTGTAAATGCAACATTGAGAAAATAAATCTGCAATTGTCTATTATCTTAAAATGAAAATTTTTATTTGCATCTACTTCTAATTACTACAAGCAAATGGATTCAGCTATTTCAAATGGCTGTGTTAGAGCATTGCAGCATTATATCTCAGTAATTAACATGATGCAAATTAGGAGACACACAATAAGGATGCCACAAATAATATGATGGACCAAAAAGCTATCATAGCATAGGGCAGAAAAACTTCTCTGGTTTGTATTAGTTGTGTATTTGTTCAGAGTTGCCATCAATAGCAACAGCAAAGGAAAGAAAATATTTTAAAATTACCTCAAAATATTTATTATTAAAAGACACCAAAAAATGAAAGTAAAACTAAATTGAAATTAAAGGGGAAAAATATCCCATTAACATCATTAGTAGATTAAAAAGACCCTTAACATTTAGGATGCTTTGATCAAAATCATGTTTCCAGTACAAAATGAAAGCATCACCTTTTGCAAATCATGACCCATTTGAGAGAGATTCTTGTCAGCTAAAAGAACAAACTGTCTGGAAAAAGGAGTCAGTTCTCTAAGCTCATGAAATATCTGAGCTAAAAAGAAAGAGTGATTTAAGGTACCCCCCACTGCTGCTCATTCTGTACCAGGAAGATGTGAGCTGAGTCAAACTTCACTGCATCTGCAGACACTTTCATCACTTTCCAAGGTGACCTTGCTCAGCAAATTGCATAAGCAAATTTTGTCCTCAATTGGCACTCAGGGTGACCTTTAGAAAGTCTACTGATTTCAGCATAAGAAGTCAAGTGTCACATGAGTGAGTGCAAGAGATGATAACCTCTTAGTCCTGTCAGGAGACAGCAGGAAGATGCTACTTTGCAGATCCACTCATCATATATATTGTTAATCACAAAGTAAGTCCCTAAATAGATTGTCTTAAGTTCACATCAGCTGATGACCTGTTTCTGACACATTTAGAATAAAAGTGAATTAGTGGAAAAGCAAATGAGTGTGAATTTAAAAGATACATTCTCAATAGGTTTGATAACATATGGACTACTTGGAAAAAACAGCATTAATGCTTATTTTTTGTGCATTCATAAAATAATTACAAAAAAAAAAAAAGAAAAAAAAGGAAAAGGAGAAAAAGAATAAAATTAAAAACAATCCAAAACCAGTATTGCTACTAATGGTATCATATGGAGGTTATGTATGTAAGAGTATCATGAATATTATAAACTGTGCATCACAGACTGGAATGGTAAGGTAAACTTGGGATTTGTTTTGTTATGACATTTGTTTAAAGGAGAAACACAACCAATGTTTGATGATAGGTGAATAGTATTTAGATGATTTAATGAAAGAAAGAGCACAAAAAAAGAAACTAGGAAAACCTTTCCCTAGGGAGATCAGGGTTGTCTGATAAGAAAGACAAGAGGTAGAATCTTTTTTTAAAGCACCCTGCCACAGTGAGATTTAAAGTGTGCAAAGAAAGAAAGGAATGATTCTGTATTGACTACTTCTCTAGCTCATGGCAGGGTCAGCTAAAGCTAAGTTTTTCCAGAGTGATATTTGTCAAAACTGTGTAATGGGTACTTTACATTACTCTTAACATTTCTTTTTGAGAAAATGGCTATTTTCATCCTAGTTTTTTTATCCCATCCTTTGTTTTGCTTGAGTTTATTTTTCCTGAACTGCAACTGGAATCTATCTTGTTGCACTATAAGACTGTACCTTATTATTCTACACAAAGTAGACCTTAAATAAGGTATAATTTATTCTTTTCATCTTTACATGTCTGACTACCTTTCTCCTACAACATTCCCAAGTAAAGAATCCAATTTTTTTTCACTTTTTTCTTGTAAGTAATATTCTAGACATCGGATCATTATTTTCTCCCTGAAATTTAGCCTGGAAGCTAAAAGCAACGAAAAAGCTTTTACTGTTCTTGCACAACCCACTAAAAAAATATTGAGAAATGAATTGATAATTTTTACAAATGACAGTCCTGTTTATGCACTCAGGGTTGACACATCGCCACTGCTAATTCCCAGTCTGTCTGTGGTCTCCTCTAGAGTATGAATCCTCCTCTAGACACTGGCTGAATACACCACACCATTCACTGTTCTTTACTCCTGCAACTCAGTATTTTTCTACTCAGTGCTTCATGAAAAAACAATCTTTTTAGTTAATTTTTGTAAATTCTTGTGGTCATGTACAAATCTATTCTTTTCCTCTGGATTGTTTGATAATCACTCACATTGTCACCAATAGTAAATCTTGGAAGCACCATCCTATCCCATGGCATTCCAAGCATCTCTGGGACAGGATGTCCTGTTGATCATCCAAAACCAACAATTCAATGAATTTGAATTTCATGACTGCAGAAAACACATAGTGTTCATAATATTTAAATAGAATTTCACAGTTGTTACTAAATTCTATTAAAATATATTTACATTATAGAATTTCTAGCTAAATCAAAATTCTTTGTTTTATTATACAGTCAGAAGAAGTTTTCAACTTCTGTAAAGTAAAAAAAAAAAGTCACATCAATTCTTTCTTCACTCCAAATGAGTCTCTTAATCTGTGACAAAAATAAATTAGGGTGGCTTGAAGTTTTTTTTTCTTTCTTTACAAATGTGTGCTGTCTTTTGCTCCTCTTCTTGTTATAATCTAGATGTTTACAAATCTTTGCCCAGTCAAGATTTTTAGGGATTGCTTTTGTTTAGGTGTTTGGGGTTGTTTTTTTTTTTTTGGGTTTTTTTTGGGGGTTTTTTTGTTTTTTTTTAAATTTAGTTTTATTTTGGTTTTTGGTTGCTATATTTTTTGAGAGAGAAGTTTTTTTGGTTTTTTTTCATTTGCTGGTTTAAAGAGAAATTAAGGGCAGCCTGACTTTCTGCAAATCCGTGGCTGCTTCAGCTCATTTGAAGAGCAACATGTGCCAAATTCTGACAACTTACATTATACTCCAATTCTTACTATCAATTCTCCATATTAACTGAATGTATCTCAAGGACTAGAGCCTTAAAAGGAAGCATGACATGCAAACCTTTTCATGATTACTCACACAGGTCTGATTATGTTTCCATGTTTTCTTTTTTTTCCACCTTCTGGAATGTTTTTATGTAATGGAAAAGAAATCCAATGAAGTTTTATTCCTTAAGCATGTGGGTTAATTCTAGTGCTTATTAGTATTAGTATTTTTCTTGCTATTGACTAAAAAAGAGGACAGACGTCAGCTTTTAAAAAAGAAAGCTTAATTTTCAATATTGACTTCTAGATTTGATGAATGATAATATATGAAAGGACACATCTTTTTCTAGATGTCTCTTATATCTGGACAACAAGGAAAATAATGGAAACCTCCAACTATGAAGAATTCAAAGAGAAAATGTTTCTTCTATCCTGAATTAGAGTGGAAATAAAAAAATTGGAAATGAAGTGCCTCCATTCCTTTCCTTCCATAAGAAATTTTTTTATCAAATTAGTTTAAATTTTCTTTTATAGGTATTAATAAAAGCATATTAAATGCGCAGATTAAATGCTGTTATAAAAGAAAAAAAGTTCAGAAAATTTTATTATGGAATTTGAAAAAGGAAAATTTTATGTTCCTGGAATGTATTTCTTTCCTTTTTTGAAAAAAAACCCACAAAACTTATTTTGTTTGATTTATTTTCTTCTGTGAAAGAATTTGAAGGTATTGAAACTTCATTTCTCCTGAGAAAAAAATAACTCTTTTTCAAAAAATTATATCTTCTGAATAACCAATATAAAATTCTGTGGCACTAAAAAGACAAGATTATTTTAGAAAATAAAAATGGACTTAATATCAAATCAAAAAGTCTTCATTACAATTTTTATTTATTATCTAAATTGCCAGAAGTATGATTAACCTTTTTTTATATAAGAAGTCAAAGCTCAACTTCCAAACTCTTGTTTTGAAATTACAGCACTATTATCTAGCACATATTGAGTAAATTTGAGAAAGAGGCCATTTAGTGATAATTGTGAAATGAAAAAACATTCCTCTCTAGTCAGAGAGGATGCTAAGAATGAAAAGAAAATTATTCCTCATGAAAATCAACTTCTGTTTACTATAAGCAAATAATTAGAAATAAATATATCTAAATCAGGAAGTAATCTTATTTAGCATTTATTGTTTGGAGCTTTTAAGTAACAGGAGAAGATACGTGAAGAACTCCTTTGAGGAAAACTAAGTCACATAAAGAAAAATGGATTGTGTCAACTCCACCCACCAAATAATCACAATATATTCTCTCCTGAAAATAAAAAAAAGAGGAAGAAAAAAAAGAAAACATTTCTGAGTTATAGTCTAGGTTAAAGTAGACTTGAGGTGCACAAACTGAGAGAGAATTTATCTTCACTGACAGTGTATTTATGTGTTTGGCATTTGGAAAGCAAGTGGTGCTGTATTAATTAAGTGGGATTAACTACCTGTCACAATTTTCAACAACTTGATATTGTTCTGAGAGGCAGGGGGATTAGATGTGACTGTGACTGCAAACTAGAAAATATATCCTCTTATGTTTCATTTCCACATCATCATCAGATTAAATCTCTGAGTAGGCAAAGATTTCAAATAAAAGGCCCACTGTTTCTTTCTACCATTAAACAATAATTGCAAAAAGGCCTTTTAGTTTTTCATTAATAAAAAGCAGTCACCTCACTTCACACTCAGTTGCTGTAGTTACTCTATCCACACTATTAAACTGGCAAGATTTGACCATGATCTAAGAAAAGCTGTTTATTAAGAGCCATTGTTTATTTTTATCATCACTTTTATTTTATCAGTATGTTAGAATTTCAGAAAATAATATACTGCAGCCATAGGGATAGATCTGTAGGACCTATACCTAAATTGGATTCAAAATTCATGACTGGAGCAGGTCAAGTGATGTCTCTGAAGAATGCTGATGCCATGCAGGCTCCTTCTTGTTAATTCCTATGGGGCTGCTCTCAGGTGATTTCATCTCAAGCTTTAAATTTAGTCCTATGTGGGAGTTACCCTGGCTAGATACCAGCAAAGCTACCCTAGCACTGCCCTCAGCAACTGGACAGAAATAAAATACAATGAAAGGCTCATGAGCTGAGATAAGGAAATCATTGAAAACTCTCATGTGCAAAACAGACTCAGCTTAGGAAAACTTAATACCAACCCAAATCAGAGCAGGGTAATGAGAAGTAAAAGAAATCTTAAAAACATCTTTTTTTTTTCTTTTTTTTTTTTTTTTTTTGTTTGTTTGTTTGGTTTGGTTGTTTGTGTTTTTTGTCTGTTTGTTTGTGTTTTGTTTTAGCTGGCAATACAGCTTTGTGCTTGATTTAAAAAAAAAAAAAACAAACAAAAAAAACAAACAAACAAAAAAAAAAACCACCTACCAACAAAACATTTCTTGACTGTAAGAAAATGCAATTTGTGATCAAAGGTGAGGGATAAATTCCAGTAGCTGTAACAGTCTGGAACTTGCCAAATCTTAACCTGGAGAGGGAGCCCAGAGAAATCATTTCAGTCTAACCACTTAATTATGGAGATGGAAGTCTATATACTGCATAAGAAATGACATCTGTGATCTAAAAACTTCCTTTTTTAAATATTTTTGTCTAATTAATAGGGCTGAAAACAAATGAACAAAACCAGCACAATCATTCATCCTCCAAAACTGTGTTGCAGCAGTTCAGATGAGGATAGTGGTGGTGATCTGCCTCCATAATGCAACATTTAGCTGAAGCCATTCAGTTCTTTTGTTAGTCTGTAGTGCTCTTGGGAATACATTTCATCAGGAGACTTTCATTGTGCCTTTGGACAGACCACAGTAATGAAAAAAAACCTCTGCACAGCATTCTTGAATTATATTCTCATGCTGCAGTGAGAACTTGAAAACCAAACTATGCAGAACCTAGTGCATTGTGTCAGGGGGGTTATGCAAATATTTTCTTAATAGTTATGAGCCATGCAGTTTTTGCAAATATTTGTTCAAATTTCAGTGTGACTTGGCCATGCACCTTCTCAGCTGTAACAACTGGTTTTGAGAAAATATTTGTGTGAACTTTGTAAACCAAAAGCCTGTTGTGCAGCTCAGCTTCACACTTTTGTCTTGGCCAGCTCTATGATTAAGAAATGTGCTGCCAAGAACAAGGTTTGTCTTGCATTTCTTGAAATATTTCTGAAAAAAAACCAGCTGTTGTAGAAATGTTACTGACATAAAGGCAGGTAGTCTTTTAAGAATTCACATGAGGAAAAAAATGTGATATCTCAGACCACTAGTTTTACATTACACTAACCCTGTCAGTATGCAAATTAGAATTACACATCATTTTGCTTAAATTGCTTAGATTTTAAATTACAATAGGCTGAGACTTTATTTTGTCTGTGTTCATAAATCACCTAGCGCAATACAGACCCTGCTTCATCCAACAACCCTTAAATGCTCACAAATGAGTATTACATGGCAGTGCAAACATTTGAAACACTGATTCATTTTGGTTGCAAAATCAATCCAAACCACGTGGAGTCTGGGTTCTTGGGGCACTTTTCAAGCAGTTCCATGTATTTGGGTTTTAAGAAAGGCAGCTGTTTGAGACAACTGAAGAGATTCAGCACACCAACAAGACAGAACTGATTTGATGTATCCAAGATGAACCAATTATCTGAGCTTGCTCAGAGATGCTTCACTATTCTTTCATGATTTCTAAGAAACTACAGAATGGAGGGGTTAGTCAATCAGTTTAATGGCCATGCATTTACATTACTCATCTCTTCAGAATAATGAAAAAGCGTAAAATTTAAATTTCTTCACTTTGCAAGTTTTCTGGATACAGGTTATGAATTTTACAAATATAGTTTTCATTTGCAGTTCTTCAGTAAATAACTTGTGTCAAGAAATTTTTACTCATGATTCATTCATGAGCTGATCATTGAGAATATTCATTATTTATGCTATATAATTTGTCCTGTAAATTACATAACATTATTTATATTTCCTGAGTAGGTGATTTATAAATAGCTTTATAAATAAAATTAATTGTATTTCCTTTATCAAATAAACTGTTAACTTTCCTTGTTATTAAAATCTATCATCCAAATAACAAAAGCCTGCAAATTGTGCTGCTGATCCCCACAATTTCAATAAAATTGATGGTGCCTTTGTTGTTGATTTTTTTTTTTTAATTTAGAAATGTCAAAAATAAATCCTTGTAAATATAGCTAAATTACCAAATGGGAGAAATTACAGACAAAATAGTCTGAGGTGTTGTAAACCCTGTTTTTATAGAAGAAATAAAGAGTTTCTTGTACTGAGGCATGTAAAAACATTATAGGGGAGAAATACAGGGTAATTTGAGTCAGTCTTAAGACTTTCAGGGCCATTACTGTGTTCACAGGATCAGACATATTTCTCTCCCTTCCTCTTACTTTGAGAAAGAAGACACTTGTTTTTAAAGAGTGAAACATTTTTACCGAAAAAGAGAAGTAAAGGGTTCCAAAGTTATTGGGGGTGGGGAAATTAAAAAATCAGATAGCAACAAAACCAAATTACTGTTTTCTTTTCAATGCTGCCTGGTGCATAAGCAGTAACAGGCAGTGTGCAGACCAGCGTGGTGCAATCCAAATGTCACTGGTCCTGGGGATAACAGTGCCCCTGAAACAATGAGAGGAGGTGGCACATCTGCAGCATTTCTCTCAGACTTGCATTTTGCAGAGATATTTAAAGCAGGAGTGGCATCTGGGTCTTCCAGCTCAACTGCACAACACAGTAGGGGTTGGACAAAAAAAAAGAAATGGGAAGCAATGTACTTAGCTGGAGCTTCACATCTGCCTGGCACTTAAATGCCATTGAAAATGCCAAGAACACATTTCATTGTGATTTCTTTAAATAACAAAAACAACAAAAAACCCCTCACCATGAACAAAAGCACAAAGCTTTCACTTAATTCCTTTTCTAATAAAACAGACAATGAAATAACACAACAGATTTGCTCCAGGAGTGTGCTTTATTGAAATCACCTTGGATGCAAGGAAAGCAGTGGCATGAGCTGACTGCTCTGGATCAGGAGCGAGCTGGGAGCCACCAAGGTCAGCAGGACAGTGTCCTCCCTGGCAGGGGTGCAGCCCCACAGTGCCCAGAGGGACGTGGGACAGGAGTGGTGACAGTCACCAGGAGCCTGCAAAATGTGGCAGATTTAGCACCAGGGTTTAAATGTGGTACCTGAGCCAAAAAGCAGAGGATGAACAGGCAGAAGTCCCAGATAAGCTCCTCACAGCTTTCTGTACAGCTTAGCTCTTTTTGCCAGAAGTTTGGTCCAAGGTTGCAGAGACAGATGCTAACTATTGACAGTGAAGGCTACAGGCAGGTCAGGGCACTCAGAGCTTGTCAGTGAACTGAGGACCCTAACAAGCACAATCCAGACTATTCCTTAGTATTTATTTTTTAAATCAAGCTTTAAAATGACTGCTAAAGGAGATGGGTAAAATAATTCAATATTTCATTGCCTCAGTGCAGTCCCTGAAAGTTCTTTCAATGGAGATCTTTTTACAGTTTGGGCAGCAAATCTCTCCCATCAGTTATGATCATGATGAATACTCTTCATGAAAATAGACAGACACTGGGATGAGAGATGAGGAGAGCATTGCCTGCCTCAGACTGTCCATATTACTCAGGCTACTGGAGTAAATGGCTTCTTTCCAAACCTAGGAATCAGCTCTGCTTATGCCTTCCTTTGCTCCCAGCCACACAGAGATTATTGAATAATGAAACTGGGTTTTCAGAGGATTAATCTTTCCCCTCACCAGTTTAATGCCTGGTTTTGGGAAGTACTGATGGGCAATTATGTGGTCTCTAGTGACAGCCAAATACTTTGCCATGGTTCTCTGCCTCTATCATTGAGTTCTGCAACTTGATTCCCTTACAGAGAAGAGCTACAAACTACTTTTTTTATTAGACAATATATTGGGTTGGGAAGATTAAAAAAAACAAACAAGCATGAGTGATGCAATAAAACAACTCATGTTTTCTGTACTTCTGAATATATTATTTCTTTTGTGCCAGGAGCTATGAAGATAAAACACCACTGCTAGCCACTAAACATTCTGAATTAATAAGAAAAACTCTCATCATTAAGTAATATTAAATTGCCCATTATTAAAATCATGTTTGGTAATCAGAAAGCTTGTCATAAGTACTGACCAAAAGAAAAAAATACCCAAAACAAAAGGACAAAACAAACTTCAACACTGAGTAAAGAAATTAAAGGATATTTGCATATTTTCCCCGTCATTATCAATCTAAAATGGAGGTAATTGTATTAGAGGTCATTGTAGTAGAATAACAATGCCAAGGTTACTATTTAAGTAATATACAGAACAGTTTAAAATTATCTGAAGCAACAAAATAGAGGCAAATTAAAATCATGATTGTATGAGAGAGCAAACACAAAAAGTCAAACTGAAGCAAATATTTCAGCCTAATGTGTTTATCGAAGGTCACTCTAATTGGTTTCCAAATGTTCCACAGATTTTGCTTTTAGGGTAGGTTTTTTCCATTGGATACTGAAAAATAGTGCCATGCCAGAACCCACTGCTGAACCTCTGAGGAGCATATCTAACTTATCTCCTGGCTGTCAAGAATTAGGGGTTATAGATGCAAATGTGAGCAAGGCATATGGATGCAGAGATTTGTAGGTTCTGAACCTTTTATCAAGTTAGAGGAACCTGCAATTTCATGGTTTTAAGTTCTATGTTTGAAAGTATGAATCTCCCACAGGAGCAATTTCCTTCCATCAAATATGTAGAATACCAGGGATGAGTATTCTGCTTCCTTGCTTAAGCTTAGGCACAAATAGGCAAGGAGAAAGAGATGACCTACTGGGAAACAACAGGAATGTGATCGGTCTAATAATCCAACCCCATGAGAGTTCCCTGCAGTTGCTAGGAAATATAGTTGGGAATGCACTTGGGATCCTCAGTCCAGAAATCCTGAAGTGAAAGCAGGTAGCAGCATGAGCTTTCTTTAGCAGAGCAAAATAAGAATAAATTCTGTCTCATAAAATATGACTGCTTTTTTCCTACCTAATAGTTACTGCAGTGTTCTTCTAGAGTGTGAGATAAACCAGTTCAATTCTCTCCCTAGCTGTCTTGTAACATGTCCATTTTACTTGAAAAATACCTTGGATAAAGCATTAGTACTGAAAAGCAGGACCACAACAAAGACCTCTGCCACAAGACAGTGAACATCCTGAGAGTCAGACTGCTGTTTGCTCTCTAGCTAATTTATAAACGACACTTTTGGTAAGATGAGTAGGAATTTGTTCTTCCCTTTAAGAAACCCGTCTTTCCTTTGTGTCTGATGTCTCCTAATGAGAACCAAGCTGTTTTTGTCTGATTTACTAGATTCAAAAACAATGTTTTTTGGGATTTTGTGCACACCCACAGCAGTGAAGCCACAGTGCTCCTTGCAGCTGCAGTGTGGTTCTGCATTGGGATGATGAGACTTTCCCTTTGCTCTCCCTTGGAAGAAAGCCCAGGCATGCAGGCAAGGGATGGACTTATAGGGGAGCTGTGGTACAGGCAACTCCAGCTTGGAGACAGAGAGACATGCTGCAGAATGCACTGATATTGTATTCAGTACACACAGCCCTTTAGGTTTGAGCACTTTTGATACCTGCACTGCAAAACTGAGGCAAAACTTCTAGATATTAAAATAATTTAAAGGCCAGAGGACCTGAGAGTTTAGAATTCACATTTGATTTGAACTCTAATTCTTAGTCCATAAGAATTATTTTTAAAGTGCCCTAGAATTTTTGGTGGGTTTTATTTGGGTTTTGTTTGGCTGCATTTTTTCTGCTGTTTTTTTTTTTTTTTTTTTTTAAATCTGGTCTTCTCCCCTGCCCCACCACAGATGATGTAACTCAGCACTAAGGTTCAGTTTAACAGCTGCTTACCTGTATTGGTAGATGGAGCAAAAAGTATCAGCAAGTTTTCAAAAAACAAGCTGATAATTATTTCAGACTAAACACACACAAAATATTTGCATAGATTACAAGATGCTATGTGCTTGGAAGTCAAAGTGAAGAATCTGATTTCCATATCAAGCTGAAAGACAGTTATGTTTTCAGTAAGCAGTGTTAGCTAAGTCTTTCTAACATATTCTTTTGAGATTTAGGTTTTTTTCCTCAGCTGAGGGCACTTTTTATAAGAAACTGGAATTAAATAATATTTTTAGACCACTTCAATAATATTTTTTTTGAAGAGAAATAGGAAACTTTTGAGGTGACCGAAATAACATCTAGAATTAAGAAAAGGGAAGGATAGCAAAGGTAGGACAAAATATTCTCAGTTTCAGTGATTCAGACATTATAGACCACAATTTAAATGCAGAGAGAGAAAGCACACAAAGAGTTCAAGCAGAGAATTTCACTTATTGCAGTTGCCAAGTAAGGCCATCAAAGCAAATAGCTCAAATGAGTTTAAGAGAGAACCCTGCATGTCTGATCGAGAAGGGAATCAAAGGATATAGTTACTAAGCAAGAAAATGGGTGTGAGATAAACTTAAAGGGAACAGTTTATTGAGTCAGGTGTCCTTTTCCCTCTACAGCAGTGCCTTGTGTCCTTGTTTCTTATCTTAAAAGGATTGAAAATAGACATAAGGAAAAGCCCTACAAAGACTATAATTAAAACCTACTGCAAATGTTTTAATCTGACTGATTTGTTTTGATTTGGGCTTTTTACATTAATTAGAGAGACTATAAAGGCTGTGAAAACCATTTCATCAAAGACAAAAAAACAGCCTAAGACAGATTCCTTCTTAATGAAAACTCGTTAAATATGTTAAATATGTGAACTAAGAAAATTTTGAAACTGTGGATCTGAAGAAGGAAAACTACATAGATATGAAAGTTGGAACATAAAACTTGTACTTGGGAGAAATTGGCCCAAACTATACAAAAAAATAGAGTAAAATCTCTGTCAGAACTCAGTCAACCTGAAGAATTACCAAACAAAGATTGCAATACTAGATACTGTACATCAGTATGTTATTTTTAATTAGCATCACAATTTGCATGTCATAATTACCTTTCCTACTGTCTTCTGGGAGATAAAAGCACATCTATTAAGAAAACTTCAATGTATCACAGTTTCTGGATATAAATAATAAATAAATTTGCTCTATGGTATTGCCTGGCAATTTTTCTCAAAAGTAGCAAAAGCATAAACATGCTTCATTAATCAAAAATAAATGGAAACATTTGAGTTTTAAGATGCTAATGCTTAAAGAATATTTTGTACCAACAACCATTTTAATGATTTTGTTTCAAAAGTAAATTACAGTTTTATGAAATATCCTGATTATATGTTTCTTCAAAATGTTTGGATTGCTATAAGCTACAATTCAGTACTTACCCACAAAACCAACTTGTAAAGCCTTGGAAGGACTCCACAAAGGATAAGCTATGGCCATCAGTACTAAAATCAGTGTTTCTCATGTAACCAGGTAAAAGTGGGTACTCTGAAGAGTTGAGGATTGTGAGTGGTTGCTTCATAGTCTGAAGCTAACTGGGAGGCAGGATCTATGTACAGTTCATCAGATATTTTATAATCTTTCACACCACATTCATCAGTCTTGCAGACCAGAGGTACAAGATAGGACATGAATGTATAGCAAGGGCCTACATGATTTGAGATTTTCTGAACTATAAATAGCTTTTCTTGTCTCCTGTGTTTGAGTTTTAGCAGTTGCAGGAATAAGAACACTGGACTCTATGTCTTCCTTGCTGAAGAGCCTGTGTGATTATGTGCAGGGTACAGCTCTTTCCTGTTCTAAAAGTACCGAATTTGAGAATATTGTTCTTTAATACCTCTAATTTGGAATAGACAAATAACTTGAACATCAGGTTAACTCTGAAATTGGGATCAGATGACACAGTCAGGCTAACAGACTCAGCATTTTTTTTCCTTTTTTCCTTTTTTTTCCCCCTTCCCTTCCCTTCCCTTCCCTTCCCTTCCCTTCCCTTCCCTTCCCTTCCCTTCCCTTCCCTTCCCTTCCCTTCCCTTCCCTTCCCTTCCCTTCCCTTCCCTTCCCTTCCCTTCCCTTCCCTTCCCTTCCCTTCCCTTCCCTTCCCTTCCCTTCCCTTCCCTTCCCTTCCCTTCCCTTCCCTTCCCTTCCCTTCCCTTCCCTTCCCTTCCCTTCCCTTCCCTTCCCTTCCCTTCCCTTCCCTTCCCTTCCCTTCCCTTCCCTGAAACTTCCCTTCCCTTCCCTTCCCTTCCCTTCCCTTCCCTTCCCTTCCCTTCCCTTCCCTTCCCTTCCCTTCCCTTCCCTTCCCTTCCCTTCCCTTCCCTTCCCTTCCCTTCCCTTCCCTTCCCTTCCCTTCCCTTCCCTTCCCTTCCCTTCCCTTCCCTTCCCTTCCCTTCCCTTCCCTTCCCTTCCCTTCCCTTCCCTTCCCTTCCCTTCCCTTCCCTTCCCTTCCCTTCCCTTCCCTTCCCTTCCCTTTAACTTCCCTTCCCTTCCCTTCCCTTCCCTTCCCTTCCCTTCCCTTCCCTTCCCTTCCCTTCCCATCCCTTCCCTTCCCTTCCCTTCCCTTCCCTTCCCTTCCCTTCCCTTCCCTTCCCTTCCCTTCCCTTCCCTTCCCTTCCCTTCCCTTCCCTTCCCTTCCCTTCCCTTCCCTTCCCTTCCCTTCCCTTCCCTTCCCTTCCCTTCCCTTCCCTGAAACTTCCCTGAAACTTCCCTTCCCTTCCCTTCCCTTCCCTTCCCTTCCCTTCCCTTCCCTTCCCTTCCCTTCCCTTCCCTTCCCTTCCCTTCCCTTCCCTTCCCTTCCCTTCCCTGAAACTTCCCTTCCCTTCCCTTCCCTGAAACTTCCCTTCCCTTCCCTTCCCTTCCCTTCCCTTCCCTTCCCTTCCCTTCCCTTCCCTTCCCTTCCCTTCCCTTCCCTTCCCTTCCCTTCCCTTCCCTTCCCTTCCCTTCCCTTCCCTTCCCTTCCCTTCCCTTCCCTTCCCTTCCCTTCCCTTCCCTTCCCTTCCCTTCCCTTCCCTTCCCTTCCCTTCCCTTCCCTTCCCTTCCCTTCCCTTCCCTTCCCTTCCCTTCCCTTCCCTTCCCTTCCCTTCCCTTCCCTTCCCTTCCCTGAAACTTCCCTTCCCTGAAACTTCCCTTCCCTGAAACTTCCCTTCCCTTCCCTTCCCTTCCCTTCCCTTCCCTTCCCTGAAACTTCCCTTCCCTTCCCTTCCCTTCCCTTCCCTTCCCTTCCCTTCCCTTCCCTGAAACTTCCCTTCCCTTCCCTTCCCTTCCCTTCCCTTCCCTTCCCTTCCCTTCCCTTCCCTTCCCTTCCCTTCCCTTCCCTTCCCTTCCCTTCCCTTCCCTTCCCTTCCCCGAAACTTCCCTTCCCTTCCCTTCCCTGAAACTTCCCTGAAACTTCCCTGAAACTTCCCTGAAACTTCCCTTCCCTTCCCTTCCCTTCCCTTCCCTTCCCTGAAACTTCCCTTCCCTTCCCTTCCCTTCCCTTCCCTTCCCTTCCCTTCCCTTCCCTTCCCTTCCCTTCCCTTCCCTTCCCTTCCCTTCCCTTCCCTTCCCTTCCCTTCCCTTCCCTTCCCTTCCCTTCCCTTCCCTTCCCTTCCCTTCCCTTCCCTTCCCTTCCCTTCCCTTCCCTTCCCTTCCCTTCCCTTCCCTTCCCTTCCCTTCCCTTCCCTTCCCTTCCCTTCCCTTCCCTTCCCTTCCCTTCCCTTCCCTTCCCTTCCCTTCCCTTCCCTGAAACTTCCCTTCCCTGAAACTTCCCTTCCCTTCCCTTCCCTTCCCTTCCCTTCCCTTCCCTTCCCTTCCCTTCCCTTCCCTTCCCTTCCCTCCCTTCCCTTCCCTTCCCTTCCCTTCCCTTCCCTTCCCTGAAACTTCCCTTCCCTTCCCTTCCCTTCCCTTCCCTTCCCTTCCCTTCCCTTCCCTTCCCTTCCCTTCCCTTCCCTTCCCTTCCCTTCCCTTCCCTTCCCTTCCCTTCCCTTCCCTTCCCTTCCCTTCCCTTCCCTTCCCTTCCCTTCCCTTCCCTTCCCTTCCCTTCCCTTCCCTTCCCTTCCCTTCCCTTCCCTTCCCTTCCCTTCCCTTCCCTTCCCTTCCCTTCCCTTCCCTTCCCTGAAACTTCCCTTCCCTGAAACTTCCCTTCCCTTCCCTTCCCTTCCCTTCCCTGAAACTTCCCTTCCCTTCCCTTCCCTTCCCTTCCCTTCCCTTCCCTTCCCTTCCCTTCCCTTCCCTTCCCTTCCCTTCCCTTCCCTTCCCTTCCCTTCCCTTCCCTTCCCTTCCCTTCCCTGAAACTTCCCTGAAACTTCCCTGAAACTTCCCTGAAACTTCCCTGAAACTTCCCTGAAACTTCCCTGAAACTTCCCTGAAACTTCCCTTCCCTTCCCTTCCCTTCCCTGAAACTTCCCTTCCCTTCCCTTCCCTTCCCTTCCCTTCCCTTCCCTTCCCTGAAACTTCCCTTCCCTTCCCTTCCCTTCCCTTCCCTTCCCTTCCCTTCCCTTCCCTTCCCTTCCCTTCCCTTCCCTTCCCTTCCCTTCCCTTCCCTTCCCTTCCCTTCCCTTCCCTTCCCTTCCCTTCCCTTCCCTTCCCTTCCCTTCCCTTCCCTTCCCTTCCCTTCCCTTCCCTTCCCTTCCCTTCCCTTCCCTTCCCTTCCCTTCCCTTCCCTGAAACTTCCCTTCCCTTCCCTTCCCTTCCCTTCCCTTCCCTTCCCTTCCCTTCCCTTCCCTTCCCTTCCCTTCCCTTCCCTTCCCTTCCCTTCCCTTCCCTTCCCTTCCCTTCCCTTCCCTTCCCTTCCCTTCCCTTCCCTTCCCTTCCCTTCCCTTCCCTTCCCTTCCCTTCCCTTCCCTTCCCTTCCCTTCCCTTCCCTTCCCTTCCCTTCCCTTCCCTTCCCTTCCCTTCCCTTCCCTTCCCTTCCCTTCCCTTCCCTTCCCTTCCCTTCCCTTCCCTTCCCTTCCCTTCCCTTCCCTTCCCTTCCCTTCCCTTCCCTTCCCTTCCCTTCCCTTCCCTTCCCTTCCCTTCCCTTCCCTTCCCTGAAACTTCCCTTCCCTGAAACTTCCCTTCCCTGAAACTTCCCTTCCCTTCCCTTCCCTTCCCTTCCCTTCCCTTCCCTGAAACTTCCCTTCCCTTCCCTTCCCTTCCCATACCAGACACTTCCCTTCCCTTCCCTTCCCTTCCCTTCCCTTCCCTTCCCTTCCCTTCCCTTCCCTTCCCTTCCCTTCCCTTCCCTTCCCTTCCCTTCCCTTCCCTTCCCTTCCCTTCCCTTCCCTTCCCTTCCCTTCCCTTCCCTTCCCTTCCCTTCCCTTCCCTTCCCTTCCCTTCCCTTCCCTTCCCTGAAACTTCCCTGAAACTTCCCTGAAACTTCCCTGAAACTTCCCTTCCCTTCCCTTCCCTTCCCTTCCCTTCCCTGAAACTTCCCTTCCCTTCCCTTCCCTTCCCTTCCCTTCCCTTCCCTTCCCTTCCCTGAAACTTCCCTTCCCTTCCCTTCCCTTCCCTTCCCTTCCCTTCCCTTCCCTTCCCTTCCCTTCCCTTCCCTTCCCTTCCCTTCCCTTCCCTTCCCTTCCCTTCCCTTCCCTTCCCTTCCCTTCCCTTCCCTTCCCTTCCCTTCCCTTCCCTTCCCTTCCCTTCCCTTCCCTTCCCTTCCCTTCCCTGAAACTTCCCTTCCCTTCCCTGAAACTTCCCTTCCCTTCCCTTCCCTTCCCTTCCCTTCCCTTCCCTTCCCTTCCCTTCCCTTCCCTTCCCTTCCCTTCCCTTCCCTTCCCTTCCCTTCCCTTCCCTTCCCTTCCCTTCCCTTCCCTTCCCTTCCCTTCCCTTCCCTTCCCTTCCCTTCCCTTCCCTTCCCTTCCCTTCCCTTCCCTTCCCTTCCCTTCCCTTCCCTTCCCTTCCCTTCCCTTCCCTTCCCTTCCCTTCCCTTCCCTTCCCTTCCCTGAAACTTCCCTTCCCTTCCCTGAAACTTCCCTTCCCTGAAACTTCCCTTCCCTTCCCTTCCCTTCCCTTCCCTGAAACTTCCCTGAAACTTCCCTTCCCTTCCCTTCCCTTCCCTTCCCTTCCCTTCCCTTCCCTTCCCTTCCCTTCCCTTCCCTTCCCTTCCCTTCCCTTCCCTTCCCTTCCCTGAAACTTCCCTGAAACTTCCCTGAAACTTCCCTGAAACTTCCCTGAAACTTCCCTGAAACTTCCCTGAAACTTCCCTGAAACTTCCCTGAAACTTCCCTGAAACTTCCCTTCCCTTCCCTTCCCTTCCCTGAAACTTCCCTTCCCTTCCCTTCCCTTCCCTTCCCTTCCCTTCCCTTCCCTTCCCTTCCCTGAAACTTCCCTTCCCTTCCCTTCCCTTCCCTTCCCTTCCCTTCCCTTCCCTTCCCTTCCCTTCCCTTCCCTTCCCTTCCCTTCCCTTCCCTTCCCTTCCCTTCCCTTCCCTTCCCTTCCCTTCCCTTCCCTTCCCTTCCCTTCCCTTCCCTTCCCTTCCCTTCCCTTCCCTTCCCTTCCCTTCCCTTCCCTTCCCTTCCCTTCCCTTCCCTTCCCTTCCCTTCCCTTCCCTGAAACTTCCCTTCCCTTCCCTTCCCTTCCCTTCCCTTCCCTTCCCTTCCCTTCCCTTCCCTGAAACTTCCCTTCCCTTCCCTTCCCTTCCCTTCCCTTCCCTTCCCTTCCCTTCCCTTCCCTTCCCTTCCCTTCCCTTCCCTTCCCTTCCCTTCCCTTCCCTTCCCTTCCCTTCCCTTCCCTTCCCTTCCCTTCCCTTCCCTTCCCTTCCCTTCCCTTCCCTTCCCTTCCCTTCCCTTCCCTTCCCTTCCCTTCCCTTCCCTTCCCTTCCCTTCCCTTCCCTTCCCTTCCCTTCCCTTCCCTTCCCTTCCCTTCCCTTCCCTTCCCTTCCCTTCCCTTTCCTTCCCTGAAACTTCCCTGAAACTTCCCTGAAACTTCCCTGAAACTTCCCTGAAACTTCCCTTCCCTGAAACTTCCCTGAAACTTCCCTGAAACTTCCCTTCCCTGAAACTTCCCTTCCCTTCCCTTCCCTGAAACTTCCCTTCCCTGAAACTTCCCTTCCCTTCCCTTCCCTTCCCTTCCCTGAAACTTCCCTTCCCTTCCCTTCCCTTCCCTTCCCTTCCCTTCCCTTCCCTTTCCCTTCCCTTCCCTTCCCTTCCCTTCCCTTCCCTTCCCTTCCCTTCCCTTCCCTTCCCTTCCCTTCCCTTCCCTTCCCTTCCCTTCCCTTCCCTTCCCTTCCCTTCCCTTCCCTTCCCTTCCCTTCCCTTCCCTTCCTTCCCTTCCCTTCCCTTCCCTTCCCTTCCCTTCACCTTCCCTGAAACTTCCCTGAAACTTCCCTGAAACTTCCCTGAAACTTCCCTGAAACTTCCCTGAAACTTCCCTGAAACTTCCCTGAAACTTCCCTGAAACTTCCCTTCCCTGAAACTTCCCTTCCCTTCCTTCCCTTCCCTTCCCTTCCCTTCCCTTCCCTTCCCTTCCCTTCCCTTCCCTTCCCTTCCCTTCCCTTCCCTTCCCTTCCCTTCCCTTCCCTTCCCTTCCCTTCCCTTCCCTTCCCTTCCCTTCCCTTCCCTTCCCTTCCCTTCCCTTCCCTTCCCTTCCCTTCCCTTCCCTTCCCTTCCCTGAAACTTCCCTTCCCTGAAACTTCCCTTCCCTGAAACTTCCCTTCCCTGAAACTTCCCTTCCCTTCCCTTCCCTTCCCTTCCCTTCCCTTCCCTTCCCTTCCCTTCCCTTCCCTTCCCTTCCCTTCCCTTCCCTTCCCTTCCCTTCCCTTCCCTTCCCTTCCCTTCCCTTCCCTTCCCTGAAACTTCCCTGAAACTTCCCTGAAACTTCCCTGAAACTTCCCTGAAACTTCCCTGAAACTTCCCTGAAACTTCCCTGAAACTTCCCTGAAACTTCCCTTCCCTTCCCTTCCCTGAAACTTCCCTGAAACTTCCCTGAAACTTCCCTGAAACTTCCCTGAAACTTCCCTGAAACTTCCCTGAAACTTCCCTGAAACTTCCCTTCCCTTCCCTTCCCTTCCCTTCCCTGAAACTTCCCTTCCCTTCCCTTCCCTTCCCTTCCCTTCCCTTCCCTTCCCTTCCCTTCCCTTCCCTTCCCTTCCCTTCCCTTCCCTTCCCTTCCCTTCCCTTCCCTTCCCTTCCCTTCCCTTCCCTTCCCTTCCCTTCCCTTCCCTTCCCTTCCCTTCCCTTCCCTTCCCTTCCCTTCCCTGAAACTTCCCTGAAACTTCCCTTCCCTTCCCTTCCCTTCCCTTCCCTTCCCTTCCCTTCCCTTCCCTTCCCTTCCCTTCCTTCCCTTCCCTTCCCTTCCCTTCCCTTCCCTTCCCTTCCCTTCCCTTCCCTTCCCTTCCCTTCCCTTCCCTTCCCTTCCCTTCCCTTCCCTTCCCTTCCCTTCCCTTCCCTTCCCTTCCCTTCCCTTCCCTTCACCTTCCCTCCCTTCCCTTCCCTTCCCCTTTTCTTCCCTTCCCTTCCCTTCCCTTCCCTTCCCTTCCCTTCCCTTCCCTTCCCTTCCCTGAAACTTCCCTTCCCTTCCCTGAAACTTCCCTTCCCTTCCCTTCCCTTCCCTTCCCTTCCCTTCCCTTCCCTTCCCTTCCCTTCCCTTCCCTTCCCTTCCCTTCCCTTCCCTTCCCTTCCCTTCCCTTCCCTTCCCTTCCCTTCCCTTCCCTTCCCTTCCCTTCCCTTCCCTTCCCTTCCCTTCCCTTCCCTTCCCTTCCCTTCCCTTCCCTGAAACTTCCCTTCCCTTCCCTTCCCTTCCCTTCCCTTCCCTTCCCTTCCCTTCCCTTCCCTTCCCTTCCCTTCCCTTCCCTTCCCTTCCCTTCCCTGAAACTTCCCTTCCCTTCCCTTCCCTTCCCTTCCCTGAAACTTCCCTGAAACTTCCCTGAAACTTCCCTTCCCTTCCCTGAAACTTCCCTTCCCTTCCCTTCCCTTCCCTTCCCTTCCCTTCCCTTCCCTTCCCTTCCCTTCCCTTCCCTTCCCTTCCCTTCCCTTCCCTTCCCTTCCCTTCCCTTCCCTGAAACTTCCCTGAAACTTCCCTTCCCTTCCCTTCCCTTCCCTGAAACTTCCCTTCCCTTCCCTTCCCTTCCCTTCCCTTCCCTTCCCTTCCCTTCCCTTCCCTTCCCTTCCCTTCCCTTCCCTGAAACTTCCCTTCCCTTCCCTTCCCTTCCCTTCCCTTCCCTTCCCTTCCCTTCCCTTCCCTTCCCTTCCCTTCCCTTCCCTTCCCTTCCCTTCCCTTCCCTTCCCTGAAACTTCCCTTCCCTTCCCTTCCCTTCCCTTCCCTTCCCTTCCCTTCCCTTCCCTTCCCTTCCCTTCCCTTCCCTTCCCTTCCCTTCCCTTCCCTTCCCTTCCCTTCCCTTCCCTTCCCTTCCCTTCCCTTCCCTTCCCTTCCCTTCCCTTCCTTCCCTTCCCTTCCCTTTCCCTTCCCTTCCCTTCCCTTCCCTTCCCTTCCCTTCCCTTCCCTTCCCTTCCCTTCCCTTCCCTTCCCTTCCCTTCCCTTCCCTTCCCTTCCCTTCCCTTCCCTTCCCTTCCCTTCCCTTCCCTTCCCTTCCCTTCCCTTCCCTTCCCTTCCCTTCCCTGAAACTTCCCTTCCCTGAAACTTCCCTTCCCTTCCCTGAAACTTCCCTTCCCTTCCCTTCCCTTCCCTTCCCTTCCCTTCCCTTCCCTTCCCTTCCCTTCCCTTCCCTTCCCTTCCCTGAAACTTCCCTTCCCTTCCCTTCCCTTCCCTTCCCTTCCCTTCCCTTCCCTTCCCTTCCCTTCCCTTCCCTTCCCTTCCCTTCCCTTCCCTTCCCTTCCCTTCCCTGAAACTTCCCTTCCCTTCCCTTCCCTTCCCTTCCCTTCCCTTCCCTTCCCTTCCCTTCCCTTCCCTTCCCTTCCCTTCCCTTCCCTTCCCTTCCCTTCCCTTCCCTTCCCTTCCCTTCCCTTCCCTTCCCTTCCCTTCCCTTCCCTTCCCTTCCCTTCCCTTCCCTTCCCTTCCCTTCCCTGAAACTTCCCTGAAACTTCCCTGAAACTTCCCTTCCCTTCCCTTCCCTGAAACTTCCCTTCCCTTCCCTTCCCTTCCCTTCCCTTCCCTTCCCTTCCCTTCCCTTCCCTTCCCTTCCCTTCCCTTCCCTTCCCTTCCCTTCCCTTCCCTTCCCTTCCCTTCCCTTCCCTTCCCTTCCCTTCCCTTCCCTTCCCTTCCCTTCCCTTCCCTTCCCTTCCCTTCCCTTCCCTTCCCTTCCCTTCCCTTCCCTTCCCTTCCCTTCCCTTCCCTTCCCTTCCCTTCCCTTCCCTTCCCTTCCCTTCCCTTCCCTTCCCTTCCCTTCCCTTCCCTTCCCTTCCCTTCCCTTCCCTTCCCTTCCCTTCCCTTCCCTTCCCTTCCCTTCCCTTCCCTTCCCTTCCCTTCCCTTCCCTTCCCTTCCCTTCCCTTCCCTTCCCTTCCCTTCCCTTCCCTTCCCTTCCCTTCCCTTCCCTTCCCTTCCCTTCCCTTCCCTTCCCTTCCCTTCCCTTCCCTTCCCTTCCCTTCCCTTCCCTTCCCTTCCCTTCCCTTCCCTTCCCTTCCCTTCCCTTCCCTTCCCTGAAACTTCCCTGAAACTTCCCTGAAACTTCCCTGAAACTTCCCTGAAACTTCCCTGAAACTTCCCTGAAACTTCCCTGAAACTTCCCTGAAACTTCCCTGAAACTTCCCTGAAACTTCCCTTTCCCTCCCTTCCCTGAAACTTCCCTTCCCTGAAACTTCCCTTCCCTTCCCTTCCCTTCCCTTCCCTTCCCTTCCCTTCCCTTCCCTTCCCTTCCCTTCCCTTCCCTTCCCTTCCCTTCCCTTCCCTTCCCTTCCCTTCCCTTCCCTCCCTTCCCTTCCCTGAAACTTCCCTTCCCTTCCCTTCCCTTCCCTTCCCTTCCCTTCCCTTCCCTTCCCTTCCCTTCCCTTCCCTTCCCTTCCCTTCCCTTCCCTTCCCTTCCCTTCCCTTCCCTTCCCTTCCCTTCCCTTCCCTTCCCTTCCCTTCCCTTCCCTTCCCTTCCCTGAAACTTCCCTTCCCTTCCCTTCCCTTCCCTTCCCTTCCCTTCCCTTCCCTTCCCTTCCCTTCCCTTCCCTTCCCTTCCCTTCCCTTCCCTTCCCTTCCCTTCCCTTCCCTTCCCTTCCCTTCCCTTCCCTTCCCTTCCCTTCCCTTCCCTTCCCTTCCCTTCCCTTCCCTTCCCTTCCCTTCCCTTCCCTTCCCTTCCCTGACACTTCCCTTCCCTGAAACTTCCCTTCCCTGAAACTTCCCTTCCCTGAAACTTCCCTTCCCTGAAACTTCCCTTCCCTTCCCTTCCCTGAAACTTCCCTGAAACTTCCCTTCCCTTCCCTTCCCTGAAACTTCCCTTCCCTTCCCTTCCCTTCCCTTCCCTTCCCTTCCCTTCCCTTCCCTTCCCTTCCCTTCCCTTCCCTTCCCTTCCCTTCCCTTCCCTTCCCTTCCCTTCCCTTCCCTTCCCTTCCCTTCCCTTCCCTTCCCTTCCCTTCCCTTCCCTTCCCTTCCCTTCCCTTCCCTTCCCTTCCCTTCCCTTCCCTTCCCTTCCCTTCCCTTCCCTTCCCTTCCCTTCCCTTCCCTTCCCTTCCCTTCCCTTCCCTTCCCTTCCCTTCCCTTCCCTTCCCTTCCCTTCCCTTCCCTTCCCTTCCCTTCCCTTCCCTTCCCTTCCCTTCCCTTCCCTGAAACTTCCCTGAAACTTCCCTGAAACTTCCCTGAAACTTCCCTGAAACTTCCCTGAAACTTCCCTGAAACTTCCCTTCCCTGAAACTTCCCTGAAACTTCCCTGAAACTTCCCTTCCCTGAAACTTCCCTGAAACTTCCCTGAAACTTCCCTTCCCTTCCCTTCCCTGAAACTTCCCTTCCCTTCCCTTCCCTTCCCTTCCCTTCCCTTCCCTGAAACTTCCCTTCCCTTCCCTTCCCTTCCCTTCCCTTCCCTTCCCTTCCCTTCCCTTCCCTTCCCGTCCCTTCCCTTCCCTTCCCTTCCCTTCCCTTCCCTTCCCTTCCCTTCCCTTCCCTTCCCTTCCCTTCCCTTCCCTTCCCTGAAACTTCCCTTCCCTTCCCTTCCCTTCCCTGAAACTTCCCTTCCCTTCCCTTCCCTTCCCTTCCCTTCCCTTCCCTTCCCTTCCCTTCCCTTCCCTTCCCTTCCCTTCCCGGAACTTCCCTTCCCTTCCCTTCCCTTCCCTTCCCTTCCCTTCCCTGAAACTTCCCTTCCCTTCCCTTCCCTTCCCTTCCCTTCCCTTCCCTTCCCTTCCCTTCCCTTCCCTTCCCTTCCCTTCCCTTCCCTTCCCTTCCCTTCCCTTCCCTTCCCTTCCCTTCCCTTCCCTTCCCTTCCCTTCCCTTCCCTTCCCTTCCATGAAACTTCCCTTCCCTTCCCTTCCCTTCCTTTAAACTTCCCTTCCCTTCCCTTCCCTTCCCTTACCCTTCCCTTCCCTTCCCTTCCCTTCCCTTCCCTTCCCTTCCCTTCCCTTCCCTGAAACTTCCCTTCCCTGAAACTTCCCTTCCCTTCCCTTCCCTGAAACTTCCCTGAAACTTCCCTTCCCTTCCCTTCCCTGAAACTTCCCTTCCCTTCCCTTCCCTTCCCTTCCCTTCCCTTCCCTGAAACTTCCCTTCCCTTCCCTTCCCTTCCCTTCCCTTCCCTTCCCTTCCCTTCCCTTCCCTTCCCTTCCCTTCCCTTCCCTTCCCTTCCCTTCCCTTCCCTTCCCTTCCCTTCCCTTCCCTTCCCTTCCCTTCCCTTCCCTTCCCTTCCCTTCCCTTCCCTTCCCTTCCCTTCCCTTCCCTTCCCTTCCCTTCCCTTCCCTTCCCTTCCCTTCCCTTCCCTTCCCTTCCCTTCCCTTCCCTTCCCTTCCCTTCCCTTCCCTTCCCTTCCCTTCCCTGAAACTTCCCTGAAACTTCCCTGAAACTTCCCTGAAACTTCCCTGAAACTTCCCTGAAACTTCCCTTCCCTGAAACTTCCCTGAAACTTCCCTGAAACTTCCCTGAAACTTCCCTTCCCTGAAACTTCCCTGAAACTTCCCTGAAACTTCCCTGAAACTTCCCTGAAACTTCCCTTCCCTGAAACTTCCCTTCCCTTCCCTTCCCTTCCCTTCCCTTCCCTGAAACTTCCCTTCCCTTCCCTTCCCTTCCCTTCCCTTCCCTTCCCTTCCCTTCCCTTCCCTTCCCTTCCCTTCCCTTCCCTTCCCTTCCCTTCCCTTCCCTTCCCTTCCCTTCCCTTCCCTGAAACTTCCCTTCCCTTCCCTTCCCTTCCCTTCCCTTCCCTTCCCTTCCCTTCCCTTCCCTTCCCTTCCCTTCCCTTCCCTTCCCTTCCCTTCCCTTCCCTTCCCTTCCCTTCCCTTCCCTTCCCTTCCCTTCCCTTCCCTTCCCTTCCCTTCCCTTCCCTTCCCTTCCCTTCCCTTCCCTTCCCTTCCCTTCCCTTCCCTTCCCTTCCCTTCCCTTCCCTTCCCTTCCCTTCCCTTCCCTTCCCTTCCCTTCCCTTCCCTTCCCTTCCCTTCCCTTCCCTTCCCTTCCCTTCCCTTCCCTTCCCTTCCCTGAAACTTCCCTGAAACTTCCCTTCCCTTCCCTGAAACTTCCCTTCCCTTCCCTTCCCTTCCCTTCCCTGAAACTTCCCTTCCCTTCCCTTCCCTTCCCTTCCCTTCCCTTCCCTTCCCTTCCCTTCCCTTCCCTTCCCTTCCCTTCCCTTCCCTTCCCTTCCCTTCCCTTCCCTTCCCTTCCCTTCCCTTCCCTTCCCTTCCCTTCCCTTCCCTTCCCTTCCCTTCCCTTCCCTTCCCTTCCCTTCCCTTCCCTTCCCTTCCCTTCCCTTCCCTTCCCTTCCCTTCCCTGAAACTTCCCTTCCCTGAAACTTCCCTTCCCTTCCCTTCCCTGAAACTTCCCTGAAACTTCCCTTCCCTTCCCTTCCCTGAAACTTCCCTTCCCTTCCCTTCCCTTCCCTTCCCTTCCCTTCCCTTCCCTTCCCTTCCCTGAAACTTCCCTTCCCTTCCCTTCCCTTCCCTTCCCTTCCCTTCCCTTCCCTGAAACTTCCCTTCCCTTCCCTTCCCTTCCCTTCCCTTCCCTTCCCTTCCCTTCCCTTCCCTTCCCTTCCCTTCCCTTCCCTTCCCTTCCCTTCCCTTCCCTTCCCTTCCCTTCCCTTCCCTTCCCTTCCCTTCCCTTCCCTTCCCTTCCCTTCCCTTCCCTTCCCTTCCCTTCCCTTCCCTTCCCTTCCCTTCCCTGAAACTTCCCTGAAACTTCCCTGAAACTTCCCTGAAACTTCCCTGAAACTTCCCTGAAACTTCCCTCCCCCGTTACGTCCCTGAAACTTCCCTGAAACTTCCCTGAAACTTCCCTTCCCTGAAACTTCCCTGAAACTTCCCTGAAACTTCCCTGAAACTTCCCTGAAACTTCCCTTCCTTTCCCTTCCCTTCCCTTCCCTGAAACTTCCCTTCCCTGAAACTTCCCTTCCCTTCCCTTCCCTTCCCTTCCCTTCCCTTCCCTTCCCTTCCCTTCCCTTCCCTTCCCTTCCCTTCCCTTCCCTTCCCTTCCCTTCCCTTCCCTTCCCTTCCCTTCCCTTCCCTTCCCTTCCCTTCCCTTCCCTTCCCTTCCCTTCCCTTCCCTTCCCTTCCCTTCCCTTCCCTTCCCTTCCCTTCCCTTCCCTTCCCTTCCCTTCCCTTCCCTTCCCTTCCCTTCCCTTCCCTTCCCTGAAACTTCCCTGAAACTTCCCTGAAACTTCCCTGAAACTTCCCTGAAACTTCCCTGAAACTTCCCTGAAACTTCCCTGAAACTTCCCTGAAACTTCCCTGAAACTTCCCTTCCCTTCCCTGAAACTTCCCTTCCCTGAAACTTCCCTTCCCTGAAACTTCCCTTCCCTTCCCTTCCCTGAAACTTCCCTTCCCTGAAACTTCCCTTCCCTGAAACTTCCCTTCCCTGAAACTTCCCTGAAACTTCCCTGAAACTTCCCTGAAACTTCCCTGAAACTTCCCTGAAACTTCCCTTCCCTTCCCTGAAACTTCCCTTCCCTTCCCTTCCCTGAAACTTCCCTTCCCTGAAACTTCCCTTCCCTGAAACTTCCCTGAAACTTCCCTGAAACTTCCCTGAAACTTCCCTGAAACTTCCCTTCCCTATTACTCACTAGTATATTTGGTGTGGGTTTTTCTCTGCTTTTATTCTTTGGATCAGAATGCAGAAGTTAAAATAATAATAATTTTTTTTGAAAGTCAGGCTGAAGACTGAGGTGCTGATGTTAACTGCTCTACATTGAGACAACACTTAATGACATTATCAATTCTAGCTAATTTTATTTTTCAGTCTTACTGGAGATGTTCAGAGAAACGGGGGGTATTTTGCGTTTTATTTTTCCTCAGTACCCAAAAATTCTTCAAGGAAAGCAGAGGATGAGGTTTTCCCATCTTCATCCCCAGTCCACTTTATTGAAACCCTCAGTGTTGATACTGACAGACCATACTCTCAAAAAGCAGCAGTGAACTCGAAGAAAATAAAGTAAGTCTGACTGATAACTTAGTGGCTTTCTGTTTTATCTTTGTCAGAATTAGTGTCTGCAGACTGGTTTGGTTTTTACGGCAGTTTTTTTTCTCTAACAGAGAATCAGGACCAGCCCTAGCCCGCAGACAGGCTGTGGTGAATCACCCTGTGGTAATTTATGCTGGTAACTTACGGCGCATGCAAAAGAGGAGAAGAAAAGCCCACTTGAAGCACTCCAGTCACCGTCTAGTGCAATCTCTTCAGCTGCCAGCAATGGTGGTTTGTGCTGCTGTGCCAGGACGAAGCAGATGAACGATGCTCACAGACTCCCTTTTGCCAGCTCTGCTATCAGGGTTTGACCTCCAGGACGCACACGGGGCAGGCAGCAGAGCAGCGGTAACAGCTTAGGAGCTGCAGAGATCTGCCTTGCTGAGCATGAGCAAGCCTTTAGCTCTCAGCCAGCCTGTGCATCCTTGCTGCTGGAATACTCTGTGTGCAATACCTGAAGTGTGGAGAGCAGAAACAGATCATTTTTAATTACTTTCTTGGTGGGAGAGTAGAATGAGACCACAGTATTTTGCTTATTTTCATTTTGGATTTGAGGTAGGTTTGAAACTATGCTTCTATACCTACTCCAAATGAGTGATTTACTAATTCCCTGTACTGCCTAGAAGTCCTCAAACCCATCTGATTTTTTGTAAATCTGTCTTTTGTAAATTTAATTTGTATCATGAGAACCCTTGAATTTCACAGACTTTTATCAAAAAGTGCAGCACTTAAATTATCTGGACTTAAATACCATCCAAAGAGAAATAATGGGTTAAATCTAACCTGACACTTTATCAAAAAGTAAAATAAATATCTATTTTTGTCAGTGAATAGACTAATCTTCCCTGCCTTTTTTTCCCCCAAAATAAACTTTATTTCAAATGCAAAATGCAAATGTACACAAATATGTTAGAGTTCACTTTGCACTCTGCCTGGAAGACTTAAATTTCTTTCACATCTTTTTGGGTTTGCCTTTACATTTAAAACACAGACTTTTTTCATCTGTTTTGTTTTGTAAGTCCCTTCTCTTTGGGCATCTGTCTCAGAGATGTGATGTAAATAAATAGTTTCACTCGGGTTGTTAGGAGCAGTGAGCAGAGATATGAAGGCAGATTTGTTGTGTGAACTGTCATTATGAGGCTCTATGATGTTACACCTTCAGCCCAAAGAGGCTAGATGAAGTCTTATTGAGTTCCTAACACTGATGCCAGGAAATGACAATAACATTAAGGAAAAATACTTTGTCACTTTATACTGCAAATGTGTATGATATCCCCAGAGAAAAGGTCAGTTTTCAGAATTCATTGTTCTTCCAAGCTCATATTATTTTCTTACTGTTGATAACACTCTAAAGGTGTTTTGAATCCTTGTGGATGTTATTTTCCTTGACAACACTTTCAAAGCTCAGACAAGGTGATTCAATTAAAGTAAGATCAGAAGTTGTCAGTATAGGAAGAATTTGAATAGTCTTTTTATACACTTAATTGTACATCTGAAGCACACAATGAAACAGCCTGCCAAAAAAAAATAAAAAGAAGAGCTTTTTTTTTTTTTTTTTATGATACAATTGTTTTGCTTAGGAGAAAGTTCTGCATAGCTCTATGAGATTCAGTACATCCAAGAAAAAGTAGCAACAAGGCAAATATTCTGTTCAGGTTTGGTCTTTTGGTGTTCTTTTATACCCAACAGTAAAGAATTCTCTTTCTTGTTCCCTAAATGTGGTTGTAGAAACTTGAAATCATCTATAACCATGAGATCTACAAAGTTATATCACTAACTATCTCACCTGTTCTTTTATTACCACTACACAGTGGATGATTGAACAAAAGAAAGAAGATGAAAGAACAAACTGAATATATAGCTTTCCAAATGTATTGGAAACACCCTCCCTTTTACCTCCCACTATTATTCAAGTTGTGGGATACTACACATCCCACTTGAGCATCTGTGGGACAACTGACAAAGTCAAAATGGTGAGAAATACTTCTGAAAAACATAGGAACATGATAGAGCATCTACAGACTCCAGATTGTCCAATATCAGTCTTCTTTTTTCATCAGCAGGTAGTGTGGTGCATTTGTAAAATGCTATAGTAGCACTGAGGACCCAAGAACTGCAGGTTTGGTTTGGGATCATTACTTGAGACAGGTTAGTCTCCTGCACCACACACTCCTCAGTGCTGCAGGATGCTACATGAGCTCCTGGAGCATGGCTTCCAGTTTAAACAGACAGGAATGCCACTCATTCTTAAGTACATGGGATATGAATCAAACCAGCTAGGGGATTTTTCACATCCATATAGCTGCTGCACATGAAAACACTAATGCCCTTTCTAAGTGCTGAGTGCTGTGTTGCAAGCTGATGAACCTTGTGGGATAATGTTACCATCCTTAGAATGGATGGGATAGGGGTGTTCAGACTGGGTCACATCAAAGGTTCAATTAACCCAGTGAAAGGGAGCACAGCAGTCAGACTGTTCAATGGCAGAAAAAGAACCTTGCATTTCACTGCCTGCAGTGGATGTTTGTACCATAAATGTCTATTAATTGCTTCCTAGATGGCTGCAAATTCTTGGTATTCACTATATTTCATTGTTGGAATGCTGAGTAAATTCATGACACCATTTTTATCTTAACTTCTCATGCAGTGAATGATTTCTTCTGAAGCTTCCTGGGTAATGATCAGTCAATAGTAGCTTTTCCATGCATTCTCATGGTTGTTGTGCTGGTTTCAGCTGGGGTAGAGTTAATTTTCCTCACAGTGGCTGATATGAGGCAATGTTTTGGATTTATGCTGAATACAGGGTTGATAATACAGAGATGTTTTGTTATTGTTGGTCAATACAGAGTCAAGGGCTTTTCTGCTTTTTGCATTGCCACACTGGCAAGGAAGTTGAAGGTGCATGCAAGTTTGGGAGGAATCTCAGCCAGGAAGGTGATCCCAGCTGACCAAAGGGATATTCCAGACCATATGACATCATGATCAGAATATAAAGTGAAGAAGAAGGAACGGGGGAAGTTTGGAGTGATGGTGTTTGTCATGCCAGGTAAATGTTATGTGTGATGGCAGCTGGCTCTCCTGGAGATGGCTGAACACCTGCCTGCCCATGGGATTCAGTGAATTCCTTGTTTTGCTTTGCTTCCATGCACAGCTTTTGTTTTCCCTACTGTACTGCCTTTATCTTGACCCCCAAGTTCTGTATTTTTACTGTTCGAATTCTCTCCCTGATCTGCTGGTGGGGGAGTGATGTGTGAGGCTTGCTGAGGTTAAACCATGACAGTTGTATGGATCCCTACCACGATCCCTTTTGTCTTTCAAATTAAAAGATCCTACTCTGTTCAGTAGCCTCTTCTTGTACAAAAGCCAATCTGTAGCACTAATGTACCTTTACCTTTCAAGTGCTTCTATAAAAACTTTGATACTGTCTCCTTCTTGAATTAGGGACCTGCTCTTTACACTGAAGATGCATGAAGACTTCTGCTTTCTAGTTTGTCCTTTGCTATTCTGCAGGAATTCCTAACATTCTGTGTGCTTCTTTGACTACAATTACTCATTAAGGCAATGCCTTCACAGAGCTGTTTTTTAAAAATTACACATTTTCTTCTTGAATATTAACAATTTTGTTGGATCCTCTTACGATATATGTCAGGTTAGAATTGTTTTTCTACATGGTCAGGCTTCTATATTTAATAAAATTGAAGTTCATTAGCCATTTTTCCACCCAAGTATTCTGTTTAGTGTAACAAAATGCATGACAATCATTTCCAACGTCCTGAAGAGTTAGTACCAGTAAGCACAGCACTTGTTTATGCCACCTTAACCTCACTAGTCAGAACTTGAGCTTTACTCAAAGAAGATATTGCATAAATGTGTATTTCTAATGAGATTTCAGTTAACCCAGTGTTAATTATCCCCACTGTTATTTTATAAATTTTCTAAAAAAAGTGTTAATGTTAGTTGCACAATTTCTCTAGACACCTTCTATTTAGGATGGGCTGGAACAGTGAGAGCACAAAATTCTTTCCCTAGAACAGCTTTTTCTTTGTAAGTTATAATCACTATATAACTATCCTTTCAAGACAAAAATTTCCAAAAGTCTTGGACTTTTGTTCAGAAATCTTTTTTTTTTTTTTTTTTTTTTCACATACAATTTCTGACATGGAAAGAAAATCACAAGCTCAGCCACTTCTACTGCATTATTTCACTGTTATTGCTTCCAGACCAGGTTCTTTTGAGTGAGAAATTAGAAGGGCAGTTTCACAGCAGCAGCTGCACAAATCAGAGACCTTCAGCTCTGACAGTTCTAGGGGATGAACTTAATGCACATTGAACTGCATCATTAAATGCTGTAAATGGGCATGTCTCCATTAGAAGCAAAAGAGACACGTCTCTGACACCAAAAGACTGTCTGACTCATGTTGATGACATGTCAAATGTCACAGAACTCAGTCAGAAAATTGCTTCTCTTGAATATGCGTGATAGAATATGGCAATTAAAAATTTAAATTCATTTAAAAATTATTTGGGGAAATGTCAGTTTCCAGTTGCTTGCGAGGTAGTTGTCAACTCTGAGTCATAAATTAGTAAAAAATAGAAACAAACTTTCATAGGTACATTTTTCTTTCATGCTGACACTAGCTATGTGGAATGCCCAAAAATGTGGATTGTGGTTGGCTCCTCAGAAAGGACACAGTATTAATAATCCAGGACATCATGACAGCTTGGTTCTCAGGGCTCTCAGAATACTCTAGATGGTGAATACCTACAAACATCCATCACTCTACCCTACTGAAAGTTAAGTGTTCAGTAACAGAAAAGGTTGTTCAGACTCCATGAACAGATTAGGTATTCTCATTAAAATTGGTCTGACTATGAGTGACATATCAAGTGGAAAGAGGTTAATTTAACAGAAAATTAATCTGTTAAACAAACCAAACCAAAACAATGATTTTTGGAAACTGTAATTCCTAATTTGAGGAGCTTTTCTCTTTGGTTATGTCTCATGTAATAAGCATGACCCTGCAGCACTGTCCTGTGGTGCCATTGGTTTAACATCTTGTAGATCCTGCAGGAGGGCAACATAAAAAAATAAAGAGATGTTGCTGCCAATATTACATTCTAGGAATGGAAGAAATTAGCTGTAGTCCATGTATTTGTCCTCCTTTATAAGTGGGGTCTCTCCTGATTGCAGGTGGGTTGGTAAGGTCACATTGCTAAAAGGGTAAAGAGGAGCTGTGACACTTTGCCTGCTGACAAGCAGCTACTGAGCAAGATTGCATTTATTTGTCTATTTCCAGGGATTCAAGTCATTGAATTTTATGTATTAATTTCTGTTGTTTCTTAGTGCTTGTCTGCACTTCTCTGCTGCTGGTGTACCTGTGTTCTCCTTATACTAGTGATGTTCGAATTTACATTGTAGTTGACATATGTTTATTATCATTGAGTGTCTGATAACCTCTTCTGGTTTGCTGCTAATTTGCATTGTTATTTTCTGATATTTCTTTCTACTTGTAGTACATTCCTCTCATAGATTTATCTAGACAAAACAATTTTCTTGGTCCTTTCAATGAATAAAGTCCAATATTTCTTTTGGCACTATTGTAATTTAATGCTCCTATTGTAATTTAATTTAACTCCTCTGTTCTATATAATGCACCCTAGTGACTGGTGGAAAAATCCCTTTTGGCCTACTGTACACAACTTCTAAATTCTTACAGAAGGTGAATGTGTCCTTCTGATGTCATTTGATTGAGTTATTTATCTCTTTTAAAATTTTCTCATAAAGTAGTCTTCCCATTGTCTTAATTATTTTTGTTGCTCATATTCCAAATTCTTATCAGAGCTGAGTGGTTTTACTTCCAAAAAAATGTTTACCTTCCCACTTTAGATATTATGCAGCTTGATTGCTTTAGTATTTTTCTTTTTTTCCCCCACTATATTACATCTTCTTCTCCCCTCTTCTTTAAAGCCAGGATTAAGTCCTCCCTAATAGCTCCTGCTCAATTAAAGCCTATATTGTGATTCTTTTTCCACTCTGTAACATGTGAAGTCAATTTTTTCAGACTGAACTTCCTGCCTCTGACCCTTTTTGATTTATCTCTTTGGCCTCCTTGTCATTTGTAATACCCTACATTACATAGGGCCTGAAGATTTTAATTAATGTGCTGTTTACTGCTTCATGCAATTCAGTAATAAAAAAATTATGGTTAAGTTATTAAGACTATTTTTGACAAAGGGCAAATGTATTTCAATACTGATGTGAAAGACTGAAGCTCAGGAAAATGACTACACAGCAGGAATGCATTTTAGCTGAGAAAAATAAAGTAAGGGGCTTGCCAAAAAAGGCTGTAAGCCTTTGTTTCTTTGTATACAGTGATGAAATTCAAGCAAACAAAAAATGCAGGACCTATTGGCAATATAAATCAGAGGTAAAGCACCATCATGCACTATCACCTCTTTTATCTCACAGAAATATGAGCTGAAGTAATGAAAGTAATGAACAGTGCAAATGTGAAATATTTATAGCGGTTTCTTGGAAGCCTTGCAGCAGTGTCAGACTGGGGGGACAAAGCACCAAGCACTACTTGGCAGCTCAGAGAAACCTGGATGCCCATGTAGTGTTATTCCTTCTAGATTTCTCAGTAGCTAAATGTCAGTACCTACCATAGCAGTATCAGAACTTATTTCCCTTTTTTCTTGTCATTATGAATGTGTCTTTCTCTATCACCATCAACCTGAAAAATCAGTGTCACCATAAACCTTCCTATTTCCCAGACTCATCTGAGCATCATTCAGGTCAGCACTTCTGCTCTCCCTCCTGCCACTCTAAAATAACATATTTTTGCATCTGCAAACATAATGTGACATACACCAGCTTTTTTTTCCCTTTTTGTTTTTTTGGTTTTTTTTTTTTTCTGTTGAGAATATTGAGTTTGGAAGAAGTATATGCTTTTTAGTTTTGGATGATTTAGTTTGCACTGAAATAAAGGCTTGCAACAGGGTGTAAAAAAAAGGAGAAAAATATGGTCTTGTCCCAGATTTTTTGTTGTTGTTGTTTTGGAATTCATTTAAATTTTGATCACCTTTTTGCCACGTTTGTACCTCTGCTGACAAATAGGATATAAATAATTTCCTCATGGGCATTAGACCATAGCCAAATTGAAGTCGGGTCAAGTCATGCTCAGGAAAACAAAAGAGTGTTCCAGCATTTCTTCTGGTCTCATGCTTTCACCATTTACAATTATATATACTGTACTAGTCCATATATAGAAAGATACACAGAATTATATATACTGCATAATATATTTATTATATTATATTATATTATATTATATTATATTATATTATATTATATTAGTATACATATATGCATATGCACCCATATATTTGCATCTTGTAAAAACTAAAATCTCCCCCATCTTAAAGGACAAACATTTTGTCATTGTGTGTCTTTGGACTGGTTGGTCATTTGATGTAAATTGCTTTGGTTTCATCCTGGATCTGATGCTTCCAGAACAAAGTGGCTGACCAGCATAGGACAGCAAATATTGCATTACACTGGTGCATTTCCTGACTGTTCTACAGGAAAATTATTAAACTCCATGAACAGCATCAGAGCTACCAGCATCTGCTTGCTTAAAAAAAGGTTAGACAGACAAAATACATTTAAACTACACACATATAGCAATAGCTTCTGTGTGATTTTTGATTTCTTTAAAGTTCAGAGCAGTCTCAAAGTTCAGGAAACCACTCATACCAATTTTATATTAGTTTATTTTCTTTCTTGGGGCCAAAAAAAAAGAAGTCAACTCCTGCCCCCCCCACCCCCAACAGTACAGTTTCCTACTCGTATATGGCTGCACTGAAACAAACACATTTTATAAAATGAAAGCCATTTTAAAGAATTCCCTGGAGGAGACAACAGCCACACAAGGCAGCTATTACTTGTACTCACAATTGCATCAATCTTTGATCTTTATTGTTACGGTATTCTTTCTATTCTGGTACCATAAAAATGTTCCTTGTGGATTTTCCGTAAATAATATATGTGCCTACCCTAAAACTGCTTGGGAAAAAGAGATGGTTGCAAATCAGTGCTGCAAATAAAAGCCAAGCATCCCCTTTATTTAATTTCATCCAGAAATGGCTGTGAAATTGCTATCTTGAGAGAGGAAAAAAAATTAAGTTTTCACAATTTTCTACTTCCATGACAATCTGTAACATGCAGAATAGATTTTATGCCATTTCCAGTTCTTACTATGACTTTCATATTGAGAATTGGGACTACAATAGAATTTTAATTTCTAAATATATCATATAAAATATCAGTGGCCTGTAATTTTTGGAACTTCTGTTAAGATTTATTTTATGCTTTGATATATTAATCATTAATTTACCTAAAGCTTCTTGGACACAATAAATGAGGACAAAATAAGAATTCAGAAGGAGAGAAAGGTGTCCCTATTTAACTTACTTTTAAATCTGAAAAACATTCAGATCAACAAAAATATTGTGAACAATGGTAAAAAAGAAGAGAAAATTATTGCTGAGCAACCTACTTATAGATTTCTGCCAAGTAGACATAGGACTCATAGAGTAATTAATGTTGGAAAAGACCTCCAAAATCATCAAGAAAGTGTCATACCAATCTTCTTTATATGTTATTATATTCATCTTTTTTCATATGAATTTTAGAAAATATAAAAACAAAGATCATATGTACACAAGAAGAATATTTGTCCATCTACATGCCTTTCATGTTGTTCCTATAGATTGCTTTGTATTTACAAATGTTTTAAAAGTCATAAATTATTTTGTTCATTTCTCATTATTATGTTTGAACTTAATGATTCTTGGATAATTGCATTTTAGTGTGCCACTTAGTTGTTCTTTATTCCTTAATAAAGTTGTTCTTTATTCCAAAATAAACGTTTAGAAAGAGGAAAGAGTGACAGTCTGAATTTGAGCTGGGAACTTCCCATGTAAAATCTACCATGAAAAGGTGTGAATGGCAAAACACCCATACACACCTCATTGCAACTTTCCCCCAGCCTCCAATAAGTTTGGAACACAAACTAAAATGATTACTTTAATATTCAGTCTACTACTGAAGGTATAGGCTGCATGGAATGCTATAGGGACTTTAATGTAAGCTGTGTCTTTGGTCATTTCTAGAGCTGTTTACCCCTTGCAAGTTCTTTGCAGTATGCCATCCTAAATATAAAATACCTTCAACCATGCAAGGTGAAAAGTCAGGTGTCAAATGAGAATAAGGTTTATTATTCATTTTGCTCCTTTTCAATTCCACTGAGAATACCAAGACAAAATGATGAAAGCAAATTACAAAAATGTTACACTCCCTTTACTTTTCCAGAGTCATCTGATTCAGTGATATTTGACTTCATTGCAAGGAACATCAAATAGCTGAAAGTTGAGATGTGGTCCCATGCAGCAATGGCTTAAGACAATACATTAATGAAAAAATGGGAGGAAAAATAGCCTTTTAGTATAAAATATTCTGTTCTCAGGCTCTTTTTCATGCTACCCAAAAGGATAAATTCATCTTGAAAGATCTCTGATAGCTCATTTAATGTTACACTTCTTATCCATTAATAGAAGGTAATCAGTCTCTGGAGCCCTCAACATGCCTGCTTTATCACTGTACAGCTGCTCCAGTAGGAGGTTCTTCATTTAGGAGTGAGGGGTATGCCAACATGTAGAGAGATAATTTGGGCTTATCTAAGTCTCCAAACAATGATCCAACTCCATAAAACTGTTATGAGCAGCATGAGTTTCTAACTATTTTAATAAAGAAGGGAAGCAATTTCTAGCAAAGTCCAAGGGGCTGCCAAACAGTGGACATTCAAAGCAGCAGTGTTTGGTCCACAGTATTTTAAATATTGGTGGGAAACATGATTTTTCCTCTTCACAACACTCATCCCCTCTCTCACTGCACTGAAGTGAATGCAGCCCTCCTTCTCAGACTGGAACCTTTTATTAATTTTGGCTCATAACATCCTCTCTCTTACCAATTCACTTTGATCTGTGTGGCCCAGACTCATTATCCCAGTCATTAAAGTAAATAAACCTGAATTCCTCTCATATTCAGGGTGCAAATCTGCAGTATGTTACTGTAACATTAGGCATAATGGTGCAGAATGACTGCTGTAATATTTCAGTACTATGCTACAGGGCTGTCACATTCAGGGCAAACCACCTAACTGAAATGCACAACAAAAAAAGCAAGCAGCAGATCCAAAAAGTTCAAGTCTAAATGTTAGATGGAGTAGTGGCACTTTTTTTTTCCTTTAAAGGAATAAAACCTGAAAAACTGAAGTTGTAGGATGAATGAAAACATAAATTGCCCTCTTTTACTTTTTGATTTAAGCATATGGAAAGATCATTAATTAAAAATATATAGGAAATATATTTAAACTTAAATTACCATATTTTGTATCTATTAATAGATATTACACCTTTAATATGTTGCCTATTATTTACAAAATATTCACATTTCATTTTCAGTTCAGAGAAGTAGAGGATCCAATTTTGCTCTTGTGTTTACTGGTGCAATCTGTAACTGAGCTTGAGAACTTGCATAAGAATTGACAAACTGTGTCTATAGTAGTTATATTTCCAAAAAAGGAAGTGTCACTAAAACCAGAGGGAAAATCGATAAGAAAGAAAAGAAAGAAAGAAAGAAAGAAAGAAAGAAAGAAAGAAAGAAAGAAAGAAAGAAAGAAAGAAAGAAGAAAGAAGAGCAAAAAAAAGTTGTGCATTCTATCTGACATAAAAATATCCAAATTTACCATATATCCCTCTATGATTGTCTAGATACCAATGTATAAATATATCTGGAAGGGCATAAAAATACTTGTGTATATTGATATAACTGTTACCTAAAAATGGATATGTCATTTCAAAACTTCCATCCAGAGTATTTTTTGGTCTTATTTTACCAATGATTTTCCACTACAACTGCTCCTGGTCAATCTATACTGTGTTTTGCCTCAGAAATTCTACACATGATATGCCACATGACATAATGTTTCAGTGTTTGTTTTTGAACTGGATGCATCATCCTTCTCAACAAGCCTCCTTATAGACTGTAGATCTAATATACACATTTTCCAAAATTTGCCACAGGAACAGCAGTGATTATTTATGGCAGACAGACTTGGAAGATAAAGCCTTAGACACTATGTGGGGAGATGCTACTTCCCTGTAAGAGATTCCTGAGCAGTCCTTCCCTTTTAAGCTTCAGCAGCACTTCTGTATATCTTGTCATGCTAATAAAGTCTCATTGAGTGCAATTGACACAATTGCATATACAAAGCTGTAAAAGGACAGTAGAATAAATACTTCACTTAGTTAACTTCATAGCCAGCAGCTTGAAAATGCAATTTTTTGAAGCAGCAGGAAACAGTACACTCTCCAGGAAAAGACAGGTGACATTCAGATTCAGAACAATTTACTGGTAGTCAGAATGCAATTTTTCTTTGTATGAGGACAAGCTCATAGTCCTACCCTCTGACTCCTTGTAATGTAACTCCAGTTAAATACTGCAAAGAAATTAGGAGAAATGACCATCCTATAATTCCATACATTGTATTCTTGCCTGTATATATATGCATGTACACACACAGAAACTAGAGTGATGTAAAACAATGCAAAAAAAACAGGAGAATGTAATTTTCAAAAAGGCTGTGAGAGAAAAGTTTTAAGGAAAAGGAGGTAAAGTAGGGGGAAAAGAAGAGAAATAGAAATTCCATGAAATGACCAATTCCATAGTGGATTGAAAAATTTGCCTGTAGTTGCAAAAATTATTTAGTTCATAGGAAAGTAATATGTGGTAATATCTAATATTTTCCAGTCTAACTTATTCTAGTGTTAGAAATTAGTTTATAAAGACTTCTCTGTATTCTCACTTTAATTCTAAATATGTTTTTCTGAGCCTAGAGAAGTTTGAAAAAATGTGATCTGCTTTGGCAAAAAATAGCAAGCTATTTCAAGAGGTTTTTTCAACCTCTTTTTTAATGCATTTTGCAGGATATGAATACAATAGCTTAATAAAAAAGCAAAAGCCAATAATCTTTTTCTATTCAAGTAGTGTCACTCATACCTTTAAAAAGGAAGACAATCCTAATGATTGAGTTGGAAGTTATAGATTCATGCAACTATAAAAAACCCATAATAATATTCACATTTTACCCACCAATATGATGCTTAGATATAGTATCAGGACTTGATTATTCTTGATTATTTTGAAAAAAAAAAAAAAAAGAATAGCAGACTGAGACAATTATATTGCATAGGTTTGCAGTTCTGAAAAGCTGAAAAGGTTTTTACTAAAATGTCTGGGAAACAAAAGTTGTTTCCAGATCTATTAGCTTGCTGCAGAGATCAGCTGCAAAACACACTGTGCTCTATTGCCAGTAAGGGATCTGACCTTAATCTTGCATTTTCATACAGCCAAAAGAAAGCTGCCTAGGAAAAAAGTGGAGTACATGCCTGCATTAACCTCTGAGAGCTGCACTGAGTGCTGCCTCTTCTGTGTGTCCTCTGAAAAAGATGAGTTGTTGTGGCAAGGTAATTGGGTTTCTAGGTTACTTTTATTCCTATAATGAGTGGAGTGGTGTGTAGTGGGCTGGAGAGGAGTGGAAGAAGCCTCTGCTGAAGGGAGCAGCTTCAACTGACTGGCTTGAGCACATCCATTGGTGTCTGGACTTGATACTCCACCTTATCCTTGCTGAGCTAGTCAGGGAAGCGCAGTCAGAGACGAGGGTTTAGACAGGTTTTAGTCTTAATTTAATTTGATCCAGGTTTCAGCCTGCAACCTGCAGTAATTTAATGTCTACTGTATCATCCATGCATTGGTAATGCATGACAACCTAACCCCTCTAAAAGTTTTTATCCCACTCCTGTGGTTCAGAATGGACTACAAAGGGAGCCCTGTAAAGTTTAACCATTCTTTTAGTGTCATCTGAACAGCAACTAGCACAGCAACAAACACTGAAGTCAGACTAGAGTCTTCAAGCCCTTAATCATAAAATGATCTAATTTGAAAACAGCCCTGTTATACCAGCTTGAAATTCATCATCAATTAGCTTGATTTCTGAGGCAACTGCCCAATAAGCAGTCGACTGTTTGCATATGCTAATTTTTAAAAATTTAAGTAGTACTTTGTCATTGTGGTTAATCGATAAATCATTTTACAAACTGAATAAAATAAAATAAAATAAAATAAAATAAAATAAAATAAAATAAAATAAAATAAAATAGTTAAGAAATAAAATAAAAAATTAAGAATTTTATATTTTCAAAGAGAACATGAAACATTAACAGAGCTTCAATGTGACTAAATAAGAAATATTGACACCATTAAACACCAATCAAAGAAATTAAATGTCAACTTCAAATCACAAAATAATGAAAACATCAGTAATTGAGGAAGTGCTCTAAAGCCAGGAAATTCAATGTTGACAGAAAATAATGAAAAATTTAACAAACTACATGTAAAAGAGAAATTCAAGAAAATATCTAAGATTGGGTTCTCCCAGAAATTAAATAACATATACTACAGGGTTAGATAGGTTGAAAAACACAGATTTAGCTGCCCTTGATAAGGAAAAATAATGGAAGATTTTTCACTAAGTTTGGCAAACAATTTGGAAGTTATTTTAAATGTTGAAAGTTAAGTCATACAGAAATTAATACTGCCTGTATTATTCTGTGATGTTATACAGCATCAGGAACATGAACCAATCATGAAACTGACCAGTGTCAGACTTACATTTTTTCCTACCCCTCAAATTCCAAAACTGCACAAAACAACTCCCTAAGTCTTTTGTTCCTTTATTAAAAAAAAAAAAAAAAAAAAAAAAAAAAAAAAAAAAAAAGAAAGAAAAAAAAAGAAGCAGGGAAATGCCAATTTTAACTTTTTGCAAGCTTTAGTAGATGTCATGCAATGTAGTTCTCTCCCTCTCTGACATTGGAGATGCACTGCTTACCATAAGTCATTTGCTCCTTTTTCATATCCAGTCAGCTGCCCTAATTTCTTCCTACTTAAACTGGCATCTCTAAATCCTCAGTACACCCTTTGAGTCAAGATCTGTTTGGAAAGAATAAAGTCCAATATCCTAGTGAGAGCAAAGCCTGTTGTATTTTCCACTTAAAAGCTTCCCTTTGTGTCCCAAGGATCCCAAGTGATCCATACAAAAGTACATTATCTCTTGTCAGTATTTTATCTCCTAGTGTTCCCTTTTAAAAGCCTTTGATTTAACTCTGTGCATTCAGGCTCGACAAGATCATACAGGAAAGTGTAGGTCGAATAGTATTTATAAGAGCAATGCAGATTGCAGGGGTTACTTAAATTTCAGTAGATGTATGTCCAAACAGCCTTCTTCTGAAATTGTTGTATGTCTAGAACCTTTTCACCCTATGAGAGAGTCTTTTCTGGGTTATATTGCTATGAATCCAGGCTCATTCTTCTAAAATCTCTGGAATTACTCTGACTTAAAGCAATATCAACTTAGGGTACTGGAAATGCAAATTTCTTCTCTGATGTCTGGCTAACTGTGACCATAACAAGGATAAAAATATGCAGAAACACATTAATTTGATCTTCTGAGGTAGCTTGCAGAGTTAAAAGAAGTGTAACTGAAAAACACGACACTTTTCTCAAATAGCTTATACATTCCTTCTCTGAAGCCATCAGCAAGCCTGTCTCACAGCAAAAATTGAACTGTTTTAGATCATGATAATAAAAGAAGTATAAAAAAATATTTTTGCCCTAATTTCACTGAGTAATTGTATATGTGAATAATACAGCATCTTATTAAAGTTGTTGCCTGCCACAGTTCTGCTCAAGACTGTTCTTTCCTTCAGGAAATTTCAGATATTAGTAATATGACACACTGTCCTTTTTATTTCTTTTTTCTGTTTCCTTCAATTGGACAGGCAGCAGAGACTCTAAGTCAGGTTTTGCCAGTTTTGTGTTGATGAAGGAATTAATCACTGCACTATGACTCCTCCTATGTCACAGAATTATGTAATGTGGGGCCACCTTCTCATCCTCTGTCTATCAACACTTTGTATTTACACATGTGACTTCTAATAAACTTTTTAGACATGGCAAAGCCATAAGCTAAATTTGGCTTCATTCCTTTGGTTTGTGCAAGTGGGTTGGATGAGCTGAGCATTCCAGTCAAAATGCAGAAATAAAAGAGGGAGTGCAAATAGCAGCAGAGGTAGGTGTTCCCATAAAAAAGCACCAGGCCAGATTTACAATCCCATTGTGGTAAAAGTAATTGGAATTAGAAGCTTAAACATTAAATAGAAAAGTCTCTTTTCACAATAGACTTCTTAAGCTTTTATTTCATTTTAGCTCCTTTGATTCTTTGTCACAGCTTAAAGTCCTTTGTCAGCATGGATAGGAAGAGGAGGTTGAGCCCCATCTAGGGCAAGGTGGCATCATTCTTGTGGGATCCTCACCACCACTGTGAGAAACTGAAGTCTTCAATGTGCTCCAAAGGGAATTAAATTAAAGATGCTATTTCCAGAGTCTGTTTTTATGTCACCCACCTGCTTTCATTTAAAACAGGTGATTGTCCACTCTGCAGGAGACAGCTTGAACAGCTCTTCCTAGTGGTATCAAAGTTAGTGTCTGGCAGCTTTGAAATGCCAGCCTGCATGGCTTCTGATTTTTTGTGTAAACTTCAGATGCAGATACTTTTGACAAAAAACTGCAATGGGCCTATCAAACAAAGATAACAACAAAGCTAAATGATTTGAAATTTGGATCCCACTGTGATATTATTACATTAAACTGAATTTGAAGAGTGCTGAGAGAATGGTAATGTAAGAGAACTAAAATAGAATAGAAAATAGTACTGATTTTTTGCTATTACATACAACTGATATATAACATTATATATATAACATTATGGGGTTTGGTTACTGAAAGAGTATATCAGAAAAAAACTAGGTTGGCTTTTTTTATTTTTTGGTTGGTTGGGTCTGGGGTTTGTTTGGTTTCGGGTTGTTGTCGTTTTGTTTTTTGTTTTTTAGAGTTTATTTGTCATTGTAATGGAAGAAAAATGGGAAAGGGGATGAAATTACCATTCGCTTACAGAGCTGTGACATTGGAGAATGTCTGTCTGAGGTAAGCAGATTAGCTGCTGAATGTGTAAATTGCAAAAATAACTTAGAAGCCAAAAGTGAGAACAAATGAGCAAGCAAGTGATCTAATCTCTGTTGGAACACATCACCCATGTGATTTGCAGGGTCCCTTGGAAACAAAGAAGCAGATGAAGCAGGAGTAGCATTTGTGTTATCAGCAATAGAGAAAAATCAATAACAGATAAGGTCTGAGTGTCAGCAAAATAAAGGAACTTTCCATTCCTCTCTGAAACAGACAATTGGAGCAGGGAAAGCCAGGGGTCTCATTACAGTAAGGGGCTCCCTGAGCTGCCCACACTTAATGTTTAGGTATTGTCATACATAGCTTTAAGGCTGGTAAAACTTAACTATAATTCTAAACTTTTTGAGGCAATAGCCTAAAAAAAATAGTTTACATTTATATATCTCTCTTTTTCGGAGAGAGAGCTGTAAATATAAAGCATTGCCATTTGTGCAGCAAACCAGAGATAGGAGACACACTTGTCGTGTAGATCCTGAGAAACTATGGAATCCAGAAATAGGTTTATTTAGGACACAAACTGTTCTTCCTTACACCAGAGCAGCCACTTCCCTAAGTGCTGCTGCAATATGAATTGCAGAGTGTAATTAATTGGATTTCACAGTCTGCTAGAACTGTGGGCAGCTAGTGATTTGAGCAGCAGGAAACCCCTCTCGTGGACATGGAGCTCCCAAGCAGCACCAAGGAATCACATTTCAGGACCCAGGAAACTTCCAGTTTCAGTGAAAGAGGAGGTACAGGTCAATCACAAATAAATCAATTTTTAAAATATTTTGAACTGGAAAAATGCCTCAGTGTAAGCCAGGTAATGGTCCACACGAGTGTAATTTGAAGGAACAGAATCTGTTATTTTGCTTGGTTCCTGGATATGCTGGAGGCACCCTCAAATAAAGCTGCTGTTTTTGTTTTATGCAGTGGACAACCATTGAATATTTGAACACTGTACACAGTTGCTTTCTTCCTTGTTTTTTTCCCCCCTCAAAACCTTAAAGCAAATTATGGGCAGAACAATAGGCTTTAAAAGAAAATACTTACCACACATTTATCTTTCAGTGATGTCCAGTCACTGCATTTTCCATGTAATTGGAACTGGAGATGTTTGTGGTAATAGATAAGGAAAATATTGACTTTCTAATTGTCTGTTGTTGTGGTTTTTTTGCTTTTATGTGGAAGACTTGGAGGTCTACACTGTATTTCCAATTAATGTTGTCTTGTCAAGACTAACAGGCTCAGCTCTAAACCTGTGCATCCAGGAAGGATTATAGCCACAAAATAGAGTTTGTTGTTTGTACAAGATACTGAAGAAGATTGGAAAGGTGAACTCAAGTAGGTAATAGTGAAACAGAAGCTGAAATTAGCTGAAGGTTATCCAGGCATTAAAAAAAAAAAAAAAAAAAAAAAATCCCAAAACAGAAATGCAGCTAGTACTACATTTGTCTTAGCAAGAGTCAACATGGTATCAAGGCTGAGAGATGGAACTACAGTTAATGGTAGGGCCCAGGAAGATTACTACCAACCTGAAATAAATCCTCTGTGAAGAGCCAGGGAACCTACTACTGAAAAGATCAAACAAACTACTATAATATGGAATGACAAAGAAAAGAGATTACAGTTTTAGAGAGCATATGGCTTTAGAATAATAGCATGCTAAACTTCACCAGAGTGGAACCTGCCATTTTTTTGACCCTGAAAAGAAGAAGTATATTTAATCTCCTTTAGACAAAGTATATTTATCTATAAAGTCCTTGATAATTGTGCCTTGAAATCCGGCACTATCTTAATTGTTCTGCTGTTTGTATTTTCAGAGAACTTGGAAACTCTTGCTATCTATGTAATTGTTTTCAGTGCTTATAAACAGTGGTAAAAGATAATGAATGTAGGGTCTGAGGTTTTTTGCAGAATTTACAGTTTCATATTACACAGTGCATTAGAACTCAGGGAAAAAATGTCCTTATGCAGAGGCACCTTCCAGAAATACTAGAGCATTGAACTCCACAATTACCCTTTACTCAGACAGCCAGAAGAGCATGATTTTTCAGCAGCTATTTTCTTTTCTTTGGGACCAAGCTAAAACCATTTTCAGGTGCACTGTAGCTGGATTAGAGCATCTTGTAATAACTGTCAGCTACAGAAAAGAAGAATAGTGGTTAGAATTTTCTCCTCTATTAACCAAGCTGAAAACAGTACAGCTGAATTCCCCACCCCCACCCCATGACTAGCTTTTTGTGTCAGAATTTGTCCCACTGTTTGTGTGCTCACACACAACCTGTGAGATGGAAACATGAGCTTGGTGCTTATTTTCTAATTAAACCTCTTTTATCCAGCCCAAAAGTTGCTTTCAGCACCTTTTTTTGGCAGGAAGCTTTAATTACTATGAATCATAGGCACAAATCCAAAATATAAAGTAAACTGGATTAAGATTGGAATAGCTAGGGTAGCTAGAGTTAGGGCACACTTTTGCTTTCTAGAAACAGGATATGAATGCTAAGCACCACATAGGGAGAAAGAAAATCAATTAGATACAATAAAATATATATTCATAAGTATCCCTGCAAATGTATCCTTCATCTTCTAATAAGGAAGCCAGGTTACTTTTGCACAGTTTGTGTTGGAGCTTTCTTTTCTCTAAATTAGCAGATCATTTCCAAAGTTGGTTGTCAGCTATCTGTCCTTGTAAGTGTGAAAGTGGTATGAAAAGAAAGCTTGGCAGTAGTGCTGAAGAAAATGTGCCCACATTTATTGCTAATTATGCTTTGATTATGAGGCTTTTACCACGATTATTATTGAGGCACCAGAAACACCTGCAAACACAAAAGAGAGCTCAAACATTTCCTAAGAGAGCTTGCACCTCTAATTCATTGACTTCAGAATGACTTCAGTGGATGTACTCATAAATGGTGCAAATCAGCCAAAAGCACCCAAGAAGTAAGGCTGCAGTTGATAAACTCCTTTTTTTCCTTTTTACTTCCCCATCAGCTCATGACAGGTGCTTAACATTAGAGGTGACAGTCACATTAGATCATTTCTTGTTTCCTGGAAGCAATTTTTGTCCTTCATCACAAAGTGAGCCTTTGATGAAGCTTATAACAGCACAAGTAATATTCTGATGTTTGCTGATAAGAAAATTAAAAGAATGGTACAATGACTTGTACCAAGAAACAGATGCACTGATACAGTTGTAAATCACATTACCTCTTGGAAAGCAAATGTAAAATGGTGAAACTTCATACAAACAATACTTAATGTGTGTACTCAGAGTATCTGAGAGGTAAACTGATATGTGTTTTTATTACAGTTATAGGAAATTAAAGGCATTTTTGAGAAAACGAAAAAAAACAAAAAATGGTGTGTGTGAAATAATCCTACCCATAAATACAAGAACAGTGGAAGAAAATAAGGCAGGATACTCTGAGTGTTCTGTGCAGTAGATTGCATCACTGCTTTACTGAAATTTGTGTTTCTAATCCTTCCTTTGTTTTCTGTTATTATATTGGATGCATCATCTCTGAACTCACATGCCTCAAAGGAAATGCAGGCATGAAATGTTGCATAGATAACATCTTAAAATTTAAATTACTAGTTACACTGAAGAGAAAGAAGTCCCAGTGGTTCAGCTGAGGTTGTGGTTCCCAGTGTTGCAATGTCAGGCCTGACCACATCCTTGTCTGAGGGGTTACATTTTGCTGAGGAAAATCCTTACTATTATTACAAAATTCTATAAACACATTTGTTTATTTTATGATATAAACTGAAAAAAAAGGATACAAAAAATCATACTTGCTTTTGCAAACACACGTCATGAAATAGGTGGTTTTTTTCATTTTTTTTTAGAGAGAGCATGCTACTTAAACTTGATAGAAGAGCTTTTTTGATGGGTCATTGACCATTAGATGACATGGAAATGTGTATTATTGATAGTATTTTGAATCCCAAATATGAATCTCATACTCAACTACCTTTTAGATACTTTTAAGACTTAATTATCACACGTTTCTGAAGCATTTACCCATGAACAGAAAAAAAAAAAAAAAGTACAAAATTATTTTTTATAATTTACAGCCATATGTAACAAACTGAGATGGAAGAAGAATGCAAAACAGTGAGATTATTGATACTGCTCATACCCATCAATACTTATACTTCAGAAATAAATACATGATCAAAATATTAATACAGTACAACTCTCACTAAGGCAAGCCAGGTATTCTGCCTTCCAGACTGCAATTTGCATTCCTGAGCACCAGCAGGGGCTTGAGGAAGCAAGAGAAGGAGCACAGTGATCTCCTCCTGGGTACATTCCACTGGTTAACCAGTTGCCTGCTTTAGTACTTCCTGGACAAAATAATCACATGTGTTTCTGTGTGGGATTTACTGAGGCTGAGAAAGGAAGTTTCTAACTGTTATCATAAACTTAAATAGCTTTCCCTTCTTCCCTTTCCAGCCACAGGTCAGCTGTATGTATTGTTTATGTAGAAATACATCTGGGTTCAGAATGCCAGAGGATAAATTGGGTTAGGGAAGACAGCTGAAGATCTAGCATTAAGTATCTTCTAAGAATTTGGTTAAATAAAACCCTCATATTAAAAAATGAAAAAAATGTAACCACACATTTTTGACAGTGTTATGCAAATCTTATGGGGGCAAAAAGCTATTTGAGAACATTTCTTTCACTAATACCAGCATTGGAAATATATATATATATATATATATATATAATATCTTTTTGGTAGATATATGGTGGTTAATTATTGCATTCCCTGACATGGACTTTAGTTCATTGTCAGTAAATTTTTAGGACATTGAGGTTGCCTAAAAAGAAAAATAGAGATTCTGTGGTATTACAAATTTGTTCTTCCCCAGAAAGAGGCATTCTGCATTCAGAGAGTCAGCTGAATTCAAGGATCCTTGAGAAAAAAAAAAAATATTAAAGATACAATTTTGCATACTAAACTACCTTGCAATTGTGAAGGGTAAAAATAAAAAAACAGAAGAGGAAAATAAAAATTCTAAACACTATGGGTTCAATTACTTGTACTGTTCTGTTAGGATATAACAAAACCTGAAGAAGTGTCTCAGAAGTTATTCTGCAGTGAAATATGATAGTCATTCTCTGTTGTATATCAAGTTTACAAGCTGCTGGAGAGTGAATACCAAGACAAGACTGTCCAAAACTATCATTCAATAGAAAGGTTCCAAAAATCAATAATTAGGAGAGTTCCACATATATAAGGAAAGAAATTGAAATGGAAGTGTTTAGACAGCTTTTTGAGAGCATGAATTTTTAAATCAGGCACTTCTCTTGATACAATCTGATTTCAGAGTCAACACACTCCTGAGTGGCTTAAAATATTTTGCCCTTTCCATAAGCCTAAGAAGTCCCTGAAGGATTATGAAAATCTAAATTCTATTTCTTCTGACCAAATGTTTGAGGAACAGGAGGTGGGCAAAAGTCAAAATCCTAGATGTGACATTTATCTCTTGACACTTGTTTTGTTAACAGCTTTGGGAGCTAAATCCAATTCTGAATGTCTTATCTTTCCATTTTAGGATGAGTCAAACCAACACATTTAAATTTGGAATAGAAATAGTCTTAGATGAATAAAAATTCCCCATAGTATTTAATAGCTGACCAGCATAAGTTAGAGTGTTATTTTCCAGTAAAAAATTCAGACTAGAAACAAAGATTCTATAGAAAAGATATCCCTGTATGTATAAGATCAAGATTTATTCCAGGGACATGAAAAGAATTTTAATTACAGAAACCAAAAGCAAATAAACAGTTTAAAAAAAGTCAATCTAATTTCAGATGCTTCAGAAGGAAATTATGTGAATCTAGCCTTACTCTGAAGTATAAAGTATTGTATCTGAAAATCTAAAAACCATTTACAAATATTCCATTTGAAAGAGCAGTAGGAACTGCTTGGATTTTTCTTATACTTTCATTAATATTTAGCCTGTTAGAAACCAGTAGGAGTTTATTGTTAACTTTTATAGGAACACATCTTTCCATCACATATCACAAATCCTTGCATTATCATGCTGTTGTTGAGTGGCTGTTTTGTTCCTGCCTTTGTACCAGCATTCAGGGGTTAACTCAGGTAAGCAATGTGCACAGGCATACAAAATAATTCAAATTGTGTATGATATTTCTCCACAGGTGCTAAATTACTATATTCACTTTTATTCAATTAAACATGGAAACTAAAACATTCCCTCTAACACATGCTGCTTATTGCCAATTTGGAATTGTAGATGATAAAATGCTTCCAGGGAGCTTTCCTATATCCATTCTCTGAGATATTCTGATTTAAAACTCTTGTGATAGATTGATTCTATGTGCATCTGCCAGATATATGAATTTGATGTAATTTTATCATTTTTTATGCATTATATATGAACTGATCTTTGTATTATATATGAACTGACCTTTGATAGCCTTGTGTGTCAAACTGGCTTTACCCCCAGTGCGTCCCTGGGATGTCCACAGCCTTGAGAGAAACCTACTTCAACCTAGGAAATTCTCTCAAGCTGTGCTGGTATGAGCTGCCCAAAAAAGAGAACCTCCATGACACCTTCAGCAGGGATAACTTTTTTCTTTGTACTGGCTGTGGTGCAAGTGGAAAATGCAGTTACTTGGGTCACCTTGGGATAGCAATTACAGTGTAAAGTCTGGTTGTAAAGCTTGCTAAAGGTGAAGATGAAATATGGCAGGTTTTCTTCCTTGTGTCTTATGGAAGTGATCGTTTTTGTCATGATTATCTGATGCAAGCCTCACAGAGAATACCCTCAGTGATCTGGGGAGAAAGTCATAAAAGGCTTTTGCTTTGTGCTGGATTTTATTCCCTGAGTTCTCAGCAAGCTTGTGTAAGATATATTGCTAATTTGAGAATGAGTATTCAAGGAACACTTCAGGGGAGACTGAAAGTAGTTGGTGGGATCATGAACAGCAGTGGTAACTTTGAAATCCATATGAGCAGGAGACAGATGTTTTCTGTATGGCTACAGTCTATCCCTGTATTCACATGGAGAGTATGTTTCTTTTTAGACTTTCCTTAAAGCTTAGGAAAGATTTGGGAAAGATGGGAAAAGTCAAATCTTCACCCACTTATTTCTTTATTCCAAGAATTTCCAAAGGACTTACCCTTTTGATCCTGCCTGATTCATCTCTTGATTCCTTTTGAGCTATTTGGTTCCTAAAATGACTTTATGAAACTCAGCCAACATAAGCAAAGAAAGCAGAAATGGTAAAAAGGAGCTAAGTATAAATTTTCCCCTCAATTCCTTCCCTTGTGCTGGAGAGAGCTGCTAGATTCTAAAGTTCTTTGATGATATTTAAATTTGTACCAAGGATTGGCCTCTCACCTATACTTCTAAGGAGCATTTCTGAAATCTAACCACAGCTTCCACATCTCAGCAAATGCTTGTCCCCAGGAAATACCTGAAGTGTAAAAGATGCAAGTCTGCTGTTTGCTTTGATTCTGACTTTGCTCTGTTATAACTTCCAAGTGTTTCTCTCTGAGTGTTTTGTTTCCTTTGCTTTTAAAAGTGAAGTGTGAGAAGTATTTGGGATTCTTTTTTTCTGTTTTAGAATGTAAACTCTCACTCCAAACTTTGAAAGAACTCATGTCAAGCTGTAGCTAAGTTACACTCCATGATGATGAAATAATCTATTCTGTGTCCACAGCTGACATTTGTAGACACATGAAACTTATCCTATTTTGTGAAGAGAAGTTTCTTTGCCTACAATACTCTGGCTCTTGGGAAAGAATTATTTTCCTCTACTTCCTGTGTGTCTTATATGGCCTTAATTAAATGACATCCTTACCTTTATTGTTTATTTTATATACCATCAGTAATAGAATCAGATTTGTGGTTTAATACATACATATATTAGTAGAATAGGTAGTTATAAGAGAAAAAAAAACCACTACTATTATACAAATCACAAATTGAGTAATAAATTCCTATTAGAGTTCATAAAAGACAAGTCACTCACAGTTTAAATTTATTAAAAACCTGACAATAAACACATTATCTAGTTTATTAAACAATTTTCATTATTAAGCAATCAGAGACTGGAAGCAAATATAAGATACCATGAAAAAAATCTTCTTTGAGAAAAAACATATTTTTCAGTGAGTTTCCTAATCACTTCTCTTATTGTCACCAGAAAATTCCACTGGCAGCACAATAATTGTCTCCAGAACAACAGATTGGAATCTTTATTTGAAAATTAGGAATAGAGTGAGGATTACATGAGCAACTTAAGCATATATATCTATAAAAATAATCCTTTTATAGAAGAACACTATAAAAGAACATTGCCAAAAATACATGAAGTTATTCAGCTTCTGTTAAAAAAGAAGTTAAACTAGGCATGAAAACCCTATTAAAAATTTACAAAGCCCTACTTTAAGTCTATTATTAGCTATTAAAACCAGGCTAATAATTTATATAACGTTCATGTCATTTTATATCCAAGAGGTTTACTTTTTTTTTTCCAAATCTAAGCTTCTGAGAAATTAAAATTATTTATTTATACGATTGCTTCAGCATTTGAAGTCACGCTTTTAGCCAATACTTTAAAAATATGTCAGGTTTATTTTTTTCTTATTGGTACAGGTTTATTTTTTTCTTATTGGTACAGAATGTTATATTTGTTTAATCCCAGACTAAAAATTGTCATATAAGCAAGAAAATGTCATATACAGTAAATGTTTACTTATCCTCCTTGAAATAAGTTAAATGTTGTGGCAGATTGGCTCTTGGCATCATGGGACTATTGACACAAAAATGTCTGCAGAGCAGAACAAATCCATTCATCCAGGTTAGATTCTCTGCATAATCCTAGAGACATTTTCATGGACAAAGACAAAAGTGATAACACATATTAATGGTGCTAGCTGTTATCTGTGCCCACATCCTTATCTGACACAGTTTTTTATAAAAATCGAGTTTTCCTTCAGAAGAGAGCCTTGTTCAGCAGCTGCACTCTTCAGGTGGTGATGAGATGGTTGCCTGAGCCTTCAATTCTTCTTTTTTGATAACTGATCAAATTAAAATGCCTGATTCAATACCTGATTAAAATAATTAGTTATCTGCAGTTTGAAGATACATAACTATAAGGTTTCCTTTTTGTATGGGCATTTTATAAACTCCTTAGTTTTGCTGTCAGTATGGATAGACTCATACATAGGATAGACAGGGCTGTACCACATGTGACAGCAGCGGGAAGAAATCATCATACAGATAAAGCATTAAAAATAAAAAAAAAAAAAAAACATGAGAAAGTTTTGGTCCATGCCAGACAGTTTGCTCAAACCAGTGCCCAGGTATGAACTGGGAGTAACTTATTCAGTTTGTTTAAAAATGCTATTTTGGCTAATAATTTCCTGTAATGACAACAATTTTTATCATCACCTCCTTGATCTTTACCCAAAATTCAGGAGTAAAGAATTACAGCTAGCATATCTTTCTGTTCTAAATCCAACTGATACCCAAAAAGGATTAATTTTAATATGATTCAGGATGCTAAAACTTGTGCCAGAAAATCTGTTTAGAAAAAAGCTTTCTACCAGTCATCTTCATATTTTTCGTCAGCCACCTCTGAATTTCAATAATAATCTTATTTCATATTTGAAAATCTCTTTTTAGTTACTTTTTAATATCTAAAGGTAGATACTATTTCATATTAATGTTTATACTATGCCTCTGTTCAATATCTAAAAACATATTTCAAGGCATTCTTTTTATGAAAATTATTATTTGATATATGCCTAGGAAAAAGGAATATGTATTGAAAATATTTTCTGACATAAGATTATTTTTATTTTATTTCTTTATGGTGGCCCCTCAGCTTACTAATGTGCATTTGTAAAGCATAACAGTCAGATCCACTGAGGTCTTGTCTTTTACAGCAGACTGAACCTGGTCCTCACTCTGAATGCTTCCAGATATTAATGTGGATTCTGAGTGCAAGTCCAACCTTTCAATTTTATTTTTTGATTGTTTAATTTGGGGATAGATGTTGAATTAATATCAAGCTAGTTTTAAATTAATATGCAAAAAATAGTCAATTTACTATTTTTCAGGGATTTTCCACTCTCCTTGTAGACATTAGTATAAAAAAATTCCAAAGCTATTTTTTTTTCTGAAGGGATGCAAACGAGATCTCTGCTATTTCAGTATTCAGATGTTCACTTCAGCTGAATTTCAATCAGAAATCCAAAACTCAAATCAAAATCATAGAATTCAAAATAGAAATGTAACAGTCAATCTCACAGACTAAGGAGTGTGACAAACACAGGGTTCTTTATATGATAATGTCATCAATGCAATACTAAGCAATAACTCTGATATACAGAGGCTTTAGTCAGCTTCACCCCATGAGACACAATGAAGATGGCAATTTTTTAAAACTTATAAAGAATGCAACAAAAAAATGGTTAAGGGTTTTACACTGTGATGTAAATAATTAAGCAGAGGTTTCACTCTATTCCTTTTTCCCATTCACTGATACACTTTTCTAAAAAGATTCTTACCCTGCTTGACAGTCTTATAGATGGTATGAGTGTCTGTAATTATTATCCCTTCTTGGGAAAAAAGGGAAATTTATTGTGAACGACTTAAGCTGTTGTTCTAAGAATTCAGTTCTGTTTCCTAAAACAAACAAAGAAACAAAAGAGAAGGATGAAAAAAGAAAAATGAGGGGAGGAGGGGAAGAATAAACAGGTTAGAGTCTGGGTTCTTACCTGCATGATTGCTGCAGGAAAAAAAAAAAAAGAAAATCACAACAAACCCAAAGAAAAGAAAAAGACATAGCATGTGGTTTTATCATCTGCTTCAAGATCTGGCAAAAATGTGTCAATGTCAAAGCATTTAAGGTACTGCTTTCAACTTCTTTTCTGGTCACAGGCTCACAGCAGTACTGCCAAAAATCTGTCTTGGCTGGCAAAGTCAGGCTGTTTTCAAACAGAAAGAAGGATTTAGATAAAAAAGAAACAACTGAATGCAGAAGAGAAAAAAAAAAAATTAGAATGGGTGTAAATTAGAAAAATAATAAGAAGAAAAAGAGTGAAGTAATAATTCTGATCAGCATGCCCAGGATAATATTGAGAGCTTAACCAAGGCAAGTAGAGGTTTCATAATTCTTTGGTTCCCTTTCAACTTATTTCTAAATATCAGAATGATATTTAGAATGATGAGGCTCATAAAGTTTGAAGAGAACTGTTGCCATGCAGGGGAGGGATGGCAAAAAGTTACTGGCATGTAGCTGGCATGCCCAGTATATGCCTCCTCCTACACATTCATTATCTGCAAATTCGTAAAACTGTGGGTTATCAAAGATTTTACAGGATAGCCTAATTCCTACATTGCTTTGTTTACTGATAAAGTCTAAAAGCCAGACTGTGTGGTTTTCTTAGCTTCATTTACTAATATTGGACAATTTTCCATGGAACTATTAAATTAATTCAGTGTTTTATGTGCACCAAAAATGTTGTCTTTCAAAAAAAAACCAAAAGCAAACACAACAATAACAACCTCCTTTCCCCCCCACCCTAAAAAGAAAACTAAAAAAAAAAAAAAAAAACAGAAAAACACAATGAGAAAGAGCACATTTGAATTTTGTACCTTGAGCAATTCAGAATATATATCTAAGATGGAAATTAGGACAAGCTCTTTGCTTTCAAAGTATTTTACCCTGAATAAGACATAGATTTTTCTTTGGTCCTAGAAACTGAAAATTGGACAATTCTTCCTGTATTTTATAAATAAGTTTTGTATATCTGTAGTCACCACTTTCAAAATGGAGATGACTATTCACTGCAGCAAGGGAATAAATCAGGAACACATCATTAATTATTATAATATAGTCTCCAACATAGATAGCTATTAAAATATATTTTGTCCTTCTGGTATATTATATATTTCTAGTGCAGAAAAGAAAATAATCCCCTCAAAACTCAGAGGAGCATTTTCAGGACCTAAAGTAAAAGTCATTATATGGGGCAGGTCACTTGACACTTTTCCCTTTTTTTTCAAATAATCGTTTATTACTAGATAACAACTATTAAAAGCCTGCACTGCCTTTTATTATTTTCCATCAGTGAAATCACAGAAGCCCAATGTGGAGGCATTGTTCTTCAAAGAACGTAAGGATGAGTGTCAATAATTTAGGGAGCCACTGAAAAAGCAATAAATTGAATATGGTCCTGTCTTAACTCATCCCACCCATAGGAGAAGGAAGTAAAAAAAAAAATATTGTGCTATTATGCAATATCAGAACTGCAATAAAAACTAGGAGAAAACTGTAAGGTAATGCCTACTTCCTGAAATGGTCCATGATCTGAATAAAAACTTGCTTTATAAACACAATTGGAAAGTGCCAGAAAGGTATAGGTTGCCTGCTGGAGTACTGTTGATTTGGTGGAAAACTGCTCCAAAGAACGAGCTAAAATGTTTAAAGTAATCTAAGATGCAAAGGCAATGCATTGCTCCAGGAGCTCTATAATTGTTTCTCAGTTTGGCAGTTCACTGAACTGTACTGAGTGTTAGTCAGAAAATGAACAGATCTATTTTAACTTCAAGCAGATCTCAATGGCTGCAACTGGCAGAGAGATGATTCTTAGCAGTTGGAGATGACATCCTCCTGCTCTGCTTCAGTAAAGCAGAAAGGATTTGTAAAATAAAAGTAGACCTTAATCTGTGTATCAAATACGTAAGCAGAAATGATGGGAAAAGTTTTAAGTTAGACAAAATGTTAAAAGCAATGACTTACAATAAAACTTTGCTAGTTAATATTAAAAAAAACCCTATATTTTTAAACACTGAAGTAGTGATTTTAAAGTGTAGAATTTCACTATTCTTCCCTTCAAACAACAACAAAAGAAATTAAATGTAGACATTTTCCAGTTAACAGAAAAATAATGAAATCATCACAATAATCAATAATTTTTGTATTTTAACATAGGTTTTGATAGCTTTACCTTTTTTCATCTGTACTTATGAGATTGGTGCAAATAATAACTGAATATAATACTAATTAATGTATATAAAGACGTTGTCATGAATCCCACAAAACATCCATCCTAAAATATACCACTTTCAACAGATACTGCATATGACTCCAATTATATTGGAAATACAATCAATTTCATTGACATCATTAGCACATTCTCTCACAGAGTTTCTTAAAAATCTCTATTTGGCATATTGTCAGATCTAGATCTATTCATTGTATAGTAGCATGTAACCAAGTAACAGACTGCCAGGTCAGTTTTCTGCACAGTAGGAGTCACAGAATAACAAAGGACTGGATTTACAATTATGAAGGCGAAAATCACCAACAAAGATGGAATCACTAGAAAAAAATTAGGATACATAATATTACAAACACAGAAATCCAACACTGAATTTGTTAAGGGGAGCTTATAACGAAATGACAGATAATTTTTCAGCTTTAAAAAATGGATCTAATATTCTGTAGAGAAATTAAAATGGCAATTTAGTAAATATTTCATGCAAAGATCACATGTTTTGTACAATTTCCAAATATCTTAGTATTTTCTCTGATTTCTAAGGAGTATTGTAGCTGTCATATTCCCTAGATTCCTATGAAATCGTTTTTAAAGAACTGTTTCTGAGCTTCATCAGTTTTTCTGATGAGAAAATAATATGAAAATTACTCAACAGTATTCATACCTTAAATTTTTCAGCTGATTTTTCTACTTTGACAAAATCCTGCTAAAAAAAAAGATTGAAAAGACTCGGTAAGCTTTCATGTATGTGGAAATGTACTAAATCTCTGTCTTGACTGCAGTGTAATTGGCTAACACCCTAAGAGATTTTTTTTTTAAATTTAAAGTAGATGCAACAGAAGAGTGAAGTCTTCCAATGAGACTGGGGTAAAATATATATATAGAAGAGAGGATCAGCTGCTTCGCCTGGAATATTTTTTCCCTTCATTTTTTTTACACTTAATTTTGACTTCATTGGGCCTTTCATTTCTGACTGTACATTCCAGGTAGCAACAGGCACTTAATTGTGTATTCTGGCAACACCACCTAGCCTGAATACTATGTCTTTATAGATATTATATATGGTGTTTCACTCTCAAATTACTAGTGTGTTTCTCAATTCCATTTTTAAAACTTGTGCTAACTTGAGAGGAAGGAATGCAATTGTCTCTTACACATGCCTTTTTCTGAATATATTTTTTTATCTTGAAAATATTCAGGCAATAGAGGTTTTATACTAGCTATAGGAAATACTCTTTTCTATACCAGGGTGGGGGAACTTATTCCACAGAGACAATTAAATGAGCCACACAAGGATCTGGCTGTCATTTTTACAGATAGGACAACATATAAACTCTCACATTTAATTGGTGTGAATGTGACAAGAGAAAACTGAACATAAGGTCTCTAGACAGCCAATAAATCTGGCTTGTGTCTTTCTCCCTCAATCAAAGACAGAAGCTGACTATTTTTATATCTTGGGTTCATGTACAATTCCCTGTGTGTGTGTGCAAAAGAGGGCAGGAAAGAAAGCTTTTAACAGGACAAAAATGCCATAAGCTTGCTTGTTTTCCTCTAATGTCTAAAATATTCTTCAATCTATTGTCCTTCTGAATGGGTCAAAAGTGCTTTTTTTGTTGTTGGTTTTTTTGTTGTTGGTTTTTTTTTGTTGTTGGTTTTTTTGTTTTGTTTTGTTTTATTTTGTTTTTTTGTTTTTTTTTTGGTATGAGTTTTAATGTGTCATCCTGCTCTAGGTCAGACAAGTCAGAAACTTCTCATCCCACAGACACTTCATTATTCAGTTTTCTCTTATGTTGAGCAGTGTACATGTTTAAGACAATCTATGGTCTCTATAGGAGGATATTATGCACAGAGCAACAATACCCAAAGTTGCCCAAGGTCAAAGAGTGGTATTTTCTGACAGGAAGAAGCAAATCCTAGCTGTCCTGCATTCCAGGGCAGTACCTGGACACTGAATGTATCACTTCTTTATCTGATAAGGCCATGATTAAATGTAAGGAAGATTAGGAACAGAGGAAATGTTGAATTTTTGTTTTTATAGCCTCTTCTCTGCGACTTTTTGAAGCAGCTCATATAAATCATGTTCATGACTAAGAAATGCCCACTAGGTCAATCCCTGCTGATTCATGGTCTGTGCACTCCAAAATTCCCCATGAGAATGTGTCATATTTCCCCTGTATAGAGCAGCCTATGCAGGGTATAGTCTGCAAAACCACAAGATCTGCTTTATTCAGCAAGGCAGTGTAGAGTGGGGTAAGGGGTAGGAAACTCAGAAAACTAGAAAAACTCGGGATCACCAATGCAAACATGAGGGATAAAATCTGCAGGTGTAATACTGCTAGTAATATGTAAATATAGTGCTCTAAACAGCTCTAAAGGAAAAGTACCCTCCATAAGTTTTGCATTTTATCTCAGTTTAATACACACCAGCTGAAATATGTGGGTTAAGACTCTTGGAAGTTTAGTATTAATGTAAAAATGAATTTTCAATTTTTCACTTTGAACTTGTTCTCTTAGGTTCTGAATTCAGTGTCCTTCTATTCAAATTTCTAATTTATTCCTGTGGAATGCAATGCCAATGAAAGGAATTGGAAATTGAGGCAACAGCAAAAGGAGCTTACTCTGGAGATCAGAAAATTTCTGTTCAGGATCATGTAGGGAATGGCATAAGATACCCTGTACATAAATTTTGCAAACAAAATGACCTTTGAATATGCCTAAATTTCTGGATAGCTATATTTTACATATTTCAAAATAAATAAACATCAATAATTCATAAGGAATAGAAGCAATTCATGTTCATCTTCTATTAATTATTTAGATATGCAATCTTCATTTAAAGTATTTCTGACTATCCTTCCTGTGAGCTAAACAGTGCTTTTGAAAAATGAGCCTTGAACAAACACAGTAATTTTCTTAATATTCTTTTATTCTACATGAACTCCTAATTCATGTGATGAATGAGAAGGTTTGTAGTGTTAAAAATCATTATGTGAGGTAATAAGTGTGAATACATACTAATATGTTCTTATTCAATATTAATATCTGCAGCAACCATTTCATAAAGTACAAAAACTACAAGGCAGAACTTAGTTCAAACTAGTAATTGAGCAAAACAAGAAAAATTGCTTTTCAGAAATCTTTGACTTAACATTTTCCCCACTGAAAAGGATCTCAGTCTAAATGCAAGTGATATAATGTAGTAAGCACAGTTAAATCTATTTTTTCTTCACTATCCTGATAGCAAGGAGGTAACTTGACAATATGACTTATGTAGCCTGCAATCCCACTTTCCTCAGCTCATGGCTAACAGTGCAATAACAGATGGAGAAAACACTCCTTACTATGGATGGAACAAAAACTTAAGCCTTTTGTATTCTCCTTAGAATGATGGAAGCTCTTGTGAATTAGGCAGATGCTCTTATCTTTGATAATCTTCTCATACATAAAATAGCAAATTTAACTGTCCTGCCAGAGGTGGAATATTAAGAACAGGGGTTGCAGCAATATGATTTTATTATATAGTCATCATCATGTCTGGGTGCTATAGAACAGAATTCTTGTGGAATACTGACATATATTTGGTTATCCTTGGAAACTGTAAAATAAATTTATTAGAACTTTTACTCACACACTCTCATGCTTTTAAATCAATGCCCTTTTATCACATTGCAGTCTCCTGAAGAAGTTAAACTGCCTTTAAAAAATAAACACAGGATGTTCACAACAAATTACAAAAAAAAAAAAAAAAAAAAAAAAATCAGATATTGCTCAGCAGGGATTTGTGTAAAACTAGGCATTTGGCCTAAGTTTCCAAGAACAGAAGAAATTATTAAAAAACCCAAGAAAATAAAAAGAGAGAACAAGCGAACAAAAAGAAGTGCTTCAATCCAGGGCTGTGAAGCAGCCTCAGAGACAGGAAGAAATAGGCAGATTTAATTTATATGTTTATTATTTTTCATTGATAATGCATTCTGTGGCAGCATGTGCAGTATCAATAAGTAGAGAAGTATCTAAAATCCATATAATCTCCACAGAGAATTTACTTACAAGGTCTCACACCATAAAGGTATTTTGTTTTTCCAGGATTTAGTACCATTCACTTTTAGTCTTTAGTTTGCTGGTTTCTTGTTTTCACATGTGCTTGATAATGTGCTGGCTATCCAAGTGCAAATTAATAAAGTTTTACAGTATTTTGCTGCTTTTTCTTCCACACCAAGTTTATGTTATACCTGTGATCACATAATGAGAAAATTAGAATGTAGCCAATTTAGTCAGTTTAATAATAGTTTTATGTTGGCACCTCAGAACATTTTATTAAACACAAAAAGCAAGAGTAAGATAATCTCTGGTCAGATAAAAAAATCTAACAAATTATTTGGCCTTGATATTCTAGTGAGTTTATCCTCTAAGCTGCAAGTTTTGCATTAGAAGCAGTGAAGAAAGCCTTGCAATCCGAGGACTGAGATTGTAAAGTAAGAAAATATCTCATAGCTGAGCTACTGTTTCAGCATGACAAAATGGGTACAGTGCAAAATTTAAGCAAAATTATTCCAACAGGGAAAACAATGTTTTTAAAATTTTCTACCTGTTCATCAAAAAGTAGGATTGACATGGATTTTAACAACTTTATTTTTTAAAAAATAGCAATGTCTTAAAAAGCAATGCCTTTAAAAACATCATTAAAAGCAACAAATACATTCTTTATTCTAATAGTTTTATTTTATCACTGAATAATTTGAGATTTTTCAATACAGCCTGTTGCAAAAAGAAGACTGGTTGATGAAAAGAAAATAATGTATCTTTGCAGGATGGTGGGTTCTCCTAAAAGATAACCTCTCTGCACACTATTTCCATTTCAGGTCATTTTGTTCAGTTTTACAGGGTGGATCTTCATGAAACCCAAATGTCATGTCCAGTAGCACTAAAGTAGTCATGGAGGATGGTTTCAAAGTGAGGCTAAATCCCAGAACTAGGATTTTCAAATCCTTGAGGAATCAGATACTCCAGATGTTAGGTGAGAGGCAGATTACAGATCCTGAACTTACCTACTGATTTCAGGGCATTTCTGGCATCCAAAACACAATCTAATGCTTTGGAATGTCTCAAATCATGACAGAACTGCACTCAAAGCAAGACAGAAACATCTGGTCTCACTCAATGTACAGGTCTGGCAGTAAAGTGAATTTGAGAGTAAAACAGACATTTCTTTTGCAATGCAAATGGTTTAAGTGCAAGCACAAGTCACCAGCAAAAAAAAAAAACAAACAAACCAGTTTGTACTCGAAAGTGATAAATGTTAATAGTTGTCAAACTCTCAAGATGTATGAGTCAATACATGGTATTACTTATGCTGGCCCACAGAGCTGTAGTTATTTTATGGAGACAGAGGAATGTAGTTTAGAAGTTCTGAAAATTTCTTGACTCCTAATTTACCTACAGAGGTAACTCTCATCTCTTAAAGATCTAATCCTAAGAATCTGCAATTTGTTTTGAAATAGATTTGACATATTTCAAGAAGAATACCTATAATCAGTTACTGCAAAATACCAAAAATTCAGACTAGCTTCCTCCAATACCTACATTTTTTGAAAATCCTATCCCTGAGTCATCTGCGTTTCTAGAATATATGAAGAAATAAGTGTTTTGCAGTAGTGCTTTTTTTAACAGAAGACTAAATTATTATATTCCTCTAGTACTGCAACTGATGTTTTCTGTTTACTCAACCTAAAGGCTGCTGTAAAGATTCCCATTTAAGTAGCATGGAAGAATTCAATGACTGAATGCCAGAAAAAAAAAGGTGGAAAGCAAAGATCAGAAATGTGTCATGGTTTCTTTTTTTCTTAGAGAAACATCAATTTCTTTTAACGTTTTGAAAGACTGTCAAGCTAGTATTTTAGTAGCTGATTCATCCACTGAATCCTGGCTTTAACACTTCTTCTGCCACAAAAGTCTGAAAAATCCTCATTAGCACTTCTGTAACAGATCATCATACCAGGTGGTACCACTAAACAATTAAGTTTTCATTCAAAGGCTCTTATAAATAAGTTATTTCATTAAAATAAAATGTTCCATTCCAATTATGCAAAATGATAGCCATTTCCACCGATGCTCTATTTTGGAAACTAAAAAATATTTGCAACTATTACACAACTGAGAACATTTACAAATACATAGAAATATAAATATAAAGAGGCATTAACAGCAGAAAACTCAATGTATAATAAATAGAGCATGTAAGTATTTAATGAGTCAAGTCTTGCTGTGATTTAGTGACTAAGTATATTACTGAATAAAAGGGATATTTCTTCTCCAGCACAAATGTTTTATGTGCAAACAAAAGGCATGAGAGACCAGAAATCTAATCTTCATTCAAATCGAGCTGAAACTCGGTCCACTTAAGTTCAAACATTTTACCAAAGCTATCAGTTTTCTGCCAATTAGATTATTGTTCCTATGGCTGACAAATGATTTCCACTAAACATAAGATCTACATGCAGGATGAGAAGAGACTGTGTCTTTATTTCAGTATCCCATATCTCCTCAAACACAACTTTTGAAGACTGTGAAATCAATGTCCATAAAGCAAGAGTGCTAGCATATTCTTACTACTTATGCAGTATTTATGGAGACTGAGAAGTACAAAAACCAGGATGTTAGGAAAAAATCCAAGTTTTCTAGTTCAGAAAGGAATTTAGGGTTATATAGTGAATGGATTTTTGTGGAAATTTAGATTTATCTACAATGGAAACATCTTTACTTAGAGCACAGTGTCCAAATATGCTTATAATCAATAGAAATCAAATATGCTTATAATCAATAGAAAGAAAACTCTTGGAAGTATGATGTATTTGGCCCATTCTAGACATCATCCTTTGGGCAAAACATTTCTCTCTAGAAATGTCTACTTTTCCCCCCAGCTACCATGAGAGCTGAAGAGTAGCCAGAGAGCTCAGATGCAGCCATAGAGACGGACAAATCCCCACAAAACTTTAGATATGAGAAAAGAGAGAATTTTTAGAATGAGAAGAGGGAAAATGGAAACATTTGTGTCTCCAAGAGCATGCAGTTGGTGAAAGCCTGGAGCATGGGCTTATGAGGAGCAGCTGAGGGAGCTGGGGCTGTTTAGCTTGGAGAGCAGGCTCAGGAGAGAGTTTATTGATCTCTACAACCACCTGTAAGGAGGTTGTGAACAGGTGGAGGTTGGTCTCTTCTTCAAAGCTGGAAGTGATAGGACAAGAGGAAGCAGCCTCCAGTTGCACCAGGGGATGGTTTGATTGGATGCCAATGGCATTTTGGCTTGTATCAGATAGAGTGTGGCTAGGACCTAGGAAGTTTTTCCTCTGGGCACTGTACATGTGCAGTACTGAGGCTGCACCTCAGGTGCTGTGTTCAGTTCTGGGTCCTTCACTTCAAGAAAGACGTTGAGGTGTTAGAGAATGTCCAGCAAAAGGTGAGGAAACTGGTGATAATTCTGGAGATCAGGAAGAATTTCTAGGTTGATAAACATTGGAACAGATTGCCCAAGGAGGTAGGGAAGTCACCACTCCTAGAATTAGTCAAGAAATGACTGGATGTTAGTCCAGCTGTTATAGTCCAGCTGACAAGGTGGTGCTGTATCAAATGTTGGATTTGATGACCTTGGACACCTTTTCCAACCTAAATTGTTCTGTGATTTTAAGGAAAATGTCTTTACCAAAAAGGTTATCAAGCATGGGAACAGGCTTCCTGTTGGAATCCTGCAGGCTGGGAGTTTTGGACTTTCTGTGCTTTCTGGCACTGACTCTCAAAAGAACACTTCTTTTGACTTGACACCCTGGACAAGGCTTCCAAATTTGAGTGATGGAGTTAGAATCACTGGTGTGTCATTTGGGTAGAAGTGTGTAATATCACATGGTGAAGAGTTTGGAATTTGGGGTTTTATAATACAGTAATAGGCATGGGACAAGGAGGTTCTTAGGCATTGGCTCTTCTTCCTTCTTGCTCCTTCTTCTTAGTTTTAGGTAGTAGATTTTGTTGGATAGAAAATCCCTCAGTGCAGGTCACAAGTGTTTGGTCATTGGGTCAAAAGTGTAAATAATATAGATGTTAGTTTTTAATTGGATAGCCAGGCCTTAAAAGACCTTGTAATGAGCAGGATACAGCTCCATTTTCTTGCTTTTAGCTTGTTAGCTAGAAGTGCTGTAGACATCACTGTACTATAGATAAGAATTAATAAACAGCAGAGTCCAAACTAGAAAAATCCAACTCTCATGCTTCAATGCAGACTCTGAGTGAAGGCAGAAGGAAAAAAAACACCTAGCCACTAATATGTGGTGCCACTAATAGGTTCCCAGGAAAGTGGTGGAGTCATCACACCTGGAGGTATTTAAAATACATGTAGATGCTACGCTTACTTGGCAGTGCTGGGTTAACAGTGATATTTAATCATATCAAAGATCTTTCCCAAGATAAACAAATCTCTGATTCTGTGACTCCATGTCAAAAGCAAAAAGGCAGAAGAGAGGAGAGCTATTTTTGGTGCTACATAGCAGATGTGTGGCACAAACCTGTGCCAGCAGCATGCCTGGATTTCTTGTCTCGCTGCCAGTAGCTGTTCTGCTCTTGGGACCAGGTAAGAGCCTTCACATGGGGCTGCCACCTCCTGTAGAGGCACCACAGCTCCCTTGAGGATCTCTAGGGTGATAAATCACAGAGGAATACCATGAGGTTCCACATCAGGTTTGACATCAGTGCCAAAGGATATTTGCTGTGTTAAGGTGTCTGCTATGAGCATGGGTCTGTGGTTGTGCTTGCTGTTGAGCCAACAGCAGGTGCTCAGCAGAAGGTAACACAATCTGCCTGGCTCACAAGTATTTCTCTTGGAGGAAAAAAATCCTGGAAGACAGACTGAAAAGTTAGCATGGGTGGGTATTTCTACTCGTCATTAGAAACAATAGGACTGTATGTAAGAAGGTTAATATCTGTATCGACTAAAAATGTTTCAATATGAGAATATGCTAGAAATTTAAATAAAATCATCCTGCAAAGTTAAAAAAGTCCTGTTTCAAGACTGTATGGCAGAGTACTCACTAAGAATATGACATTCCCCCCAGATGAGGTAATTTCATATTTCTGGAAAGGTTCAAGCTGTTAAAAATTTCCAGGATGCCACACAGGGTGAGGCTTCAATGAACCGTTTGGTTTGTACCTCACATGTGCAGATGGTTTCTGGCAATAACCTTTGGACCAGATAAAGGAAGATCTGGGGACAGATCCTTGCCAAGTAAAACCCAAGTAATCTTTTTGCAGGTTAAACCCACTTGCAAGCTGTGCCCAATCCACCTTTCTCCTAGTGTTAGTTAAGCCAGTACTGGCAGCACCAGTAGAACCTATTTATCACCAGAGAGTTGTTGGAGGATTGGAACAGCAGGAGGAAAAAATCCTGTGATGACATTTAATTTACTACAGAGAAAAAAAAATCCAAATCTTTTGAAAAATATCTTTTCTGAGTAAGTCAGCTGGAGGAAAAACTCTTCTGGGAAATACGTCTGCAGATATCCTTGTAAAAAGAAGTGTTTGGACAAAAAAGAAATACAAAGGAAAAATTTTTTTTTTTGCATAAATCTAAGAACAATAGACATATTGAAAAATACTATAAAATTAATAGCCCTAAGAAGGCATATTCTTATTAAGCAGAAAGAAGGGGCAAAGCTAATAAAGCATTGTAGATGCTATACTATGCATCAAAACTCAGTCAAAACTCAACTCATGTGAGCTACATATCCAGCTATATGAGCTTCAATGTTATGTTTACATTTTCATCTCTTATGTGCATATTTCACACTTGAAATTTGGTTTCTGGAAACAACAGTTATTCTTTTCTGTCTTCAAAATGATGTACTAATGGTTGTGCTTGATAAAATATCTTTAGAAATTTAACATTAAATGAAACAAAATATTTTATTTGTAAATTCAGATTTTAAAAAGACTTGCATAGGTGTCTGATTATATGCAAGAAGTGATCATATAGAAAACAGAGTATGTCAGGTGTTCTTTTAAAAATCAGAAAATTTTATTCAGAAAAAAATATAGGTTTTAAGTTTTGGGTAAACTCTTAAGACTGTAGTTTTCACTTTTGGAAAGAACACTTGATATTAAACAAGAGCTTCTTGAATCTGATTTATTTTGAATACCTGACAATAAAATACTGCATTAAGCAAAAAGAAAAGCCACAAACCTAAACCCCTACCAATTATGTATAAAGTTATTAACAAACTGCTGGCAGAATGCCTGATCTACATGACAACCCTGCAGACATCAGTGTCAATAATTGTATTCGAGTTTTAATGGCAGGTACTCACTCATCAAGTAGCTAAGTCTATGCATGATATAAAACATTTATGTACAGTTGCATTTGCAATCCATACAGTCTGTTACATCTCATTCTACACTCCTGCTTCAAGACAATGATCTTAAATATCACTGAAATAAAATCTCAGGGTAATTCTGATATTATGAATAGTGTTATTGTAAATTTAGTATGTTTACCAGGCATACAGAATTTACTATAGACTTACAGTGGTATTGAACTTTTATTTAGGAAGAAACAAATGAAATGAAATGGTATGTATAAATTTTATCATATTTCAATGGGACAGCAGGCAATGAGGAGTATTATTTCCCACCACCATTGTGTCTAGTAGCCCTAGACAAATAGGCTGTTGTGTTTCATTCTGTATAAAGATACAACAAAATACAACCTCCCTCCCAAGGGTCTGTTTGCATCAGTGACACAGACTGCTAAAACTTTAAATGGGAAACAGAAAGAAGAAATACATGGGATTCATAAAAAACATATTGCAACAGACCACCACATTATTGTAAGTATGATTTCTGGATTTTTTCCACGCAGGCAAGTTTTCATAGATTACATTGTCATTATGTTTTCAAGCAGTAACAGGGAGTTATGGAGACAAGAGCAATTGAATAGGCAAAATCTTCTAATGGTCAAATTGCTCATTAAAAATATATTATGAAGGAATTGCACTACACTTGTATTCAAAAGCCTGCAGAAGAGCAATTGCATTTACTTTTTTATTACTCTTTTTCACTGTAAGTTAAATTGAATAATTTCTAGAGTGTTGGTAATGCTGGATACTAATTCCTGTACATAGCTTAAAACTTTCATTTCTAGGTTTTTTCCCATAAATCAATTTGAGAAGTAGTGATACTTTTATCATCTTAATCACCTTTTTTTCCCTGCTGAAACGATTGTAATTATTCTTTTTTTTTTTTAATGTAACAACCTTCTCCCCTGAAAAATATCTCTGTTTCTTTGCCAAAACCACCTGGAAAACCAAACAGTAGTGGAAGTGATTCAAAAAGTGAAAATTCAGTTATAAGAAATAATTAAAAATCCTGGACTTTTTTCAACTGGCGTGCAATGCATACATTTTTAGTCTATAAAATTATTTAATACCCTTCTCCGGTATCACACTGTTTTATAGACAAAACAAAGTCATTTATTGAAAATCATAAATGTTACACGAAAAAAAAACTTTCAGTGATTGTTTGATAGCTTCTAATTAAGAAGTAGTTCTTAATAAAGAAAAAAACTTTGACAACAGTTTTGTAAATCTTTAGCATGTTTATGCTGGTATAAATATTTTGAGTAAAAAAAAAGCCAAAAGGAAATTAACTTTAACATATTCTTCCTCAATGGATGTACTTGCATGTCCTCCTACGTGCAAGTAGCAGCACAAGAGTGGCCAAAATGTACCTAAAAACTTGTGTCTTGGTCACCTGCTGGGAATGTAAGGAGCCTTGAGCTGACTTCAGGGGCTCAGGGGGTAGGTGGGGGTAGAGGACACGGAAAGCAATGACTGGTGCAAGCCCCAACCCCATCAGAACAGATGGCACAACCCACAGCACACAGGCCATTCTGTCACTGCCTGTTTTACACACCTTCCAGAAGCATAAGGAGGCAAATATCAGTGCTGGGTTGCTGTAGGATGCTTCTGCAGTGTCTGTATGTGTGTTTAATCATGCTAAATTCACATAACTCTCTTGGTCTGGTGATGGTCCCAAAATTCAAGTGGGCTTCGTCTGACAGCTTAGAAGTTGAGACATGAGAGAAAGACAGAAGGGTTTATTTCTTTCCCTGTCACATCCTCCTTTGGATGGGAGCAAGGAAAGCTTCTTCACAGGCAGGATATTCCAGATAGAATGACTAACCTCATGTCCTCATCTCCCAATTTTTACACTGTGGAAAATAGAAAACTAACTTTTGTAAGGCTGTTTTAGGCTTAGTATTGGATAACTTGCATCGTGCAAAAACCAATAGATAGAAGATCATCCCTGCTATGCCCAGCCTTGCAGATGGAAAAATAGGAAACTAGAAATAGAAAACTGTCTTGGGATTTGTGAGGAGCTGGTGATCAAGTGGCACCAAAAGAACTCTGCATCACTGGTAGGTTGCCACAGCCCAAACATCTCCCAGTCATTCTTCTGTTATTTGCCTAAAAAATCCATATCAATGTATACTAAACAATAACAGTTTCTCCTACATTTTTATTTAGTGATAGGATATTTGCATTTAAGAGGAATTTTCACAATATCCTGGTGATCCTTAACTCAGACAAAAATAGACAAAAAGGAAAATAATAAGTTGCAGGCAGAAAAGCAATTAATACTTCAGATTATTTCTACATCAGTTACTTCCTATCTTTAATAGCTTTTTCGACTTACTGTGTGTTTTTCCAATGTTTGAAAAAAGTTTATATAAAGTTGTAGTCCTAGTCCCCTGAAAAAATACTTTGTAGCCAGGAAAATGTAGTACATTTGAATACATGCATACATACATAAATACACACGTGCATAAATTTAGAAAATTTTAGAGAATGTTACACTTTTCATCCATCACAAGTCTGGCAAAAAATAGAAATTCCATCTGCAATTCTAGTCATGTTCTTACAAGAGAACACACAAAAGACCTGCCACAACAGCTGCAGAGTACTTCTGAGGTTGAGCAAAATGGTTATGAATTTAGGAATGGGAAAAAACATCGGAAATTATTGTAATTAGCATTTGTAACATGACTGTCTTCAGTACAGATTAAAACCAGAGCCCCTACTAACAGTCACTTTCACAAAGCAGCTTGTGGTATCAAGAAAATATCTTCTCTTCTGATCCTTACTTGTTGAAAGAATGCACCACAGAGCTTGGGATTTGGTGTCAATTAGAGAACAGCTCTCTACAGTTTGCCCTGTAGTGGGTGTCAGGCAATGAAAGGTTACCAGCTGGCTATGGAAGAAAAGAGAATAAAATGCTAATAGGAAAATGTGTTTAGTCATATTCCATATTTAATGAGATTATTGTAACGTGGTTGCTTTCTTGGGCTCATAAAAACACAGGATACCCAAGGAATATCTTCTTCCCAGAAGTTATTCTCTTCATGGAGAAGGAAGTGCTGACTCTCCATAAAACACCATGTAACCTCTTTAGTAATAACTCAACTGCCTTAGAGTTTCAGAGTCCTGCTAATAAAATTCCTTCAAAAGCCAATATTCTGCAGTGGTGCCATGCTACCTCTATATTGTGCTGGAAAAAACACCAGCCTGAAATAAGAGAGAAAAGGAACTCAAGTGAAAAAATTTGAAGCTTTATAATTTCAAAGGAATTATTAAAAATGTGAAACATACCATTTTTTTTTCTGTTTGTTTTTTGAATGTGTGGAAATAAGATATTACCTCTCTAAATCACATAATTTTTATTCAGCTCGTTCTTGAATCTGTTCTCTGACTTGCTTCAATTATTTAATGATCCTTAATGTACTTATGATGAACACATGACCATGCTAAACCCTAGTTAAAGGCTAACAGCTGAAGCACATTAGATGAATATCCTTGGAATTCAAATGCTGCTACATGAAAAATAAGAAATTAAATCCTATTCAAAACAACCACAAGTGGATGATCTTGCATTTTTAAAGCTGCAAAATCCAAAGTCTCATCTTGCTTTTAGTCCCTTTACTGAGATCATTATCTTGTCTAATGGCCTGAAATTGCTTTTAATATACTCAGTCCAGTTCCAGCAGATATAAAATCCCAACTCTGCTAACACTGCACAAAACTGAAAAAGGCTGGCCCATAAATAAGTAAATTTAAATTAAATCCCAAGAGTCAAGCCAAAGTGTATTTGGTAAGTTAGAAGACTACCATGGGAAGGTATCTACTAACTTGAAAGAACACAATTTAGTCAATAATCTGTTTTCAGATTATTATGTCATGGACAAGAAAGTAAAATAGCTTTTGCATTAAATAAGAAATAATAACTATTCTAATACCTACCCTAATAAAAAATAACTCCTAAAGGACATTGCCAAAAGTTCTGAATATCCCACCCACCAAAATAAATAATTCCTTTTTCTTGCTATAATGGCTTATCTGTACAAATGCATAAAATTTGTTTTGCAATAATTGCTTTTTTGGAGGGATGTGAACCAAAATTTACTACAACAGTTTTTGCTGATAGAAATTATCGTATTAGGATAAATCAAGGAATTTTTTTTAAGCTTAAAATGATGTTTTGCTTGAGCTCAGAATCAGAAAAAAACCATCAAGTTACCTGATTTTATATTACATGTCATCTGTGTATATGCGGAAAATTATGAAAACAATAATCTAACCTTCAGTGCTCTTTCTTTTCTGGTTAAAAGCAGAACCTTTGTTTCTCAAAGAAATTTATACACCCTCACACACCATGTTTACAAAATCAAGAAGCCAGCAAATGTTCCTACTGCCATAATTGTGTCAGCATTGTATAATTGAACAGTTGCTGAGTAGATAATTTTCATAACTTGAAGGTAGATTGAAATGGTTGCTCTGTGAAATTATTCAGTCATAAATGGTTGGAATTACTCGTGGCCTCAAAACTTAGTGAAAGAAGTGGTCTGGATTCATGAAAATACATCATCCAATGCTCTGAGTGTTTTATCTTATTTGTAAGCAGTGTGTTGATTCCTCATATTATATTCAATGGAAAGCATTACAAAAATTTATGTGTCTTTTGACTGTTTTCCATGCAATATGCTGGAATATTAATTCTCCAAGTTATCTTATTCAAACGGCTAAAAATTAAGGAGTTTAGGTTTCATCTAAGATGAGAAATCTTGATTTTGATTCTGAATGGGCTGCAGTTTAGCTATATAATTACCTGCAAACAAGTCTCTACAGCAGAATTTCAGCTTCCATGATGCAAATCAATCAGTAATTTTTACAAGTCATCACTTCTTTTGCAAAGCATAAGTTTTGACACATCATGGGAGGCAAAGTGCATCCACTACCACTAGTCCATCAGCTTTGTCATTTGTAAGGAAAAAGTGACAGATTTTAGTTTAACAAATTTATCTGAGTGTGTTTGCTTGTATTGATCATGTTGAAATGTTTTACAAGAGGAAGAAATTAACAGGTATCCAGAATATTTTCGGCCTTTGATCCAGTGGTGATCAGAATTTATAGTCATATGGTATTACCTCTTAGAGTCACAGAGTCATAAAATAGTTTAAAAAACTATTGAAAGTGGGGTGGAAAGCAATCTTAGAGGTCGTCTAGTTCTAACCTCCCTGCCATGGACAGGGAATGTTCCACTGGACCAGATTACTCAGAGTCCCATCCAGCCTGGTCTTGAACACCTCCAGTGATGAGGAGTTCAAGTCTCTCTGGGCAATATATTTCAGTAACTCACTATCCTTGTAGTAAAGAAATTTTCCTAAAAAGAAACCATTGTGTGTTTCCACTCTTGAAGAAGTATCAACATGGTCAGATTGATTTACTAATCTTGCAACACATGATTTGCCCAACGTTTTGAAATTTTGCTGAGTTAATCTGTCCAATTGCTTGACACATCCTCTGCATTTAGTTTAGCATGAGTTTCTGTAAAACAAAGTCCTAGTGTGTAATGTTTTATTGGTGGCTGCTAAATGTAATAGATATCCCCTGTTTTAATAATATAGGCATCTAAAATACACCTAAAATGTATTGGCACAACTTTATTGAAGTTTCCTAGATTTCCTGAAATCAGTGAGAGCTATTAATTAATTCTGTCTCTAATTCCAGTCTGATAGCTTACATCTGCTAGTCCCTACTAGTTATGGCCTCTGACCTGTAAAAGCAAATGTTCATCCTCCTCCTCAAACCCTGCTAATGCTTTGTAATAACATCATAATCTTTTATTTGGATGAGAAATTCTGGGGATTTTTTTCCCAGATAAGAAATGCAGTTATTTACATTGGTATCTAGTGAATGAATACAGCATCATTTCTCAAAATCAGAGCTCTTCCTGGGCTGTAGGATCATTGTATATTTTTGTATGTAAGCTGTTCTGACTTGTTTCCCTTTGGAAATGGAACCCTTGAAAGCTACAGCTGCAACTATGAAAATGCATGAGGAGTTTAGAGTCTTTGTGAGATTTTCTTCATCTCCCTTTGACAAGGCAGCAAGTTGTTTGTGAAAGACCTACATCAGATGCTTATGTTTATGCTATGCACTCCCATGGTAATAGGTTTCTCATTTTATTTCAAAATTTAGAATTTTCTTTCCTTTTACAGATATCCTGAAATTTCTGTAGAAGGAAAGATTCCTGTGATTATTCTACTCATTGAAATTTTAAATTAAATTATGGACTTCTGGGAGCAACTTACCTTTTCTTCCCAAGGGATGGAAAGGTGGGACAATTGCTAACAGTGAATTGTTTTTTTCAATGGTAGAAGTGAGGCACAGTTGACATGAGAAGGAGGCTGTTCCCTAAAGTCTTCCCCCAGAGTCACACAGTAGGGTCCAGGAAAGAATAGAAATTGCAATTCCTGTAGACAGAGAAAGTATTAAGCAAATATACACTGTTCTATCTTACAATCTTCCAGAGTCCTGGAATCCCTTGAAGACTTATGAAAGGGGTACAAGCTAAAGTGTTTTCATGCTTGCTTCTCCATACCTAAAACTTGAAAATCTCCCTGTTTGAGCCACATGCTGATCTACAGGACCTAGCACAAAAGTGCACAAATGACAACAACTGATCATAACAAAACACAGAAGAGAAGAAAACCTAGGCAATCACAAATATCAGATAATTGAATGTAAAATGAAATCAATAAGCAATTCAGTAAGCCTGAGAACATATCCACCCTTTCAGAATAAAAGCCAGCATTTTTGCAATAGTAGATACTGTGTCAGATCAAATTGGTCAAGCTGATAGAGTCATTGGCTTCATTGTACCTGAAAATATTGACTGGCACCACCAAGTTAAAAAAAAAAGTGCAAGGAAGCAAAAGACATAGACACAATAATGACATTTTCAGTAGTTAAAAAGATAGGAATATAATCCTGAAGTTAAAGAGCAGTTTAATTCTTGGTTAACTTCAAATAATTTTTCAGCTCTGCTTATTTTTATCTTCTTAAATGTGTCTTTAATTTTTCTGTTCTTTCTCTTCAACACACAGCTAGGAGATTCTGGTTGCCTATATACTGTGTCTGTTTTTAAAGGGTAAGCTGAGGAAGAATTTTTGCTTAAAGATTTGCAATAAAATGCCCTGGTAAGTTAGTTCTGCTTCTTGAAAAGAATACCTGACTATTGCCTTTGTTTCTTTATTCCAAAAAATGGAAGAAATGTGAATCTGTTCTCCAGAAACAATTTTGCTTGTGAAAATATCATCAACTGTTCACAGAAATATGTTTTGTTTTTGTTTTGCATCCTACACACAACTGTTTCCTGTGCTAGAGATCTTGGCCTTATCTTATTAAAGTATGACAGTCTGCCTGCCACCCAGATGAGATTAAGCCTGTGGAAGCTTGCTTTTTTTTGTTGTTTTGTTTTGTTTTACTTTTTCTTTTTTGGTTTTTTTGAGTGCACTGTGAAAGTACCATTAAATTTTCTATTTGAGCCAGATGTGTAGCTTCCAGAGGTTTCCTCTACAGCAAGTACTGGGTTAAGATTAAACTCGGCAAAATGCCTGAAGAGATACTGAATAGATTTGATACAAATTACACTGTCCTGCTGGTTTGAAAGCACACATTACTAGAATCATTAACCATAATCATCCTCAATTACAAGCACTGTAAGCACACATACAGCAGACCAATAAATGAAGCCATTGTTTCTATGCAGTGCCCATAATTTAGAAAGACATGGCCACCTCATCCACAGTTTGACACAAAGATGTAATCTCCAGTAGAACATTCTGAATTATTTTCGTGGTCTGAAATTGATGCCTCTTTCATGCCTTTTTTTTTCCCCATTCCTACTAAGAGTCAGTCTTTCTATGTCTCATTATCCTAGCTCATACCAAAAACACATTTTGTTTTGGAGAGGACTCAGACAGCTTTTTATGAACTCCCATAAGCAGCCAGCAGGGCTCACACTCCAAAAGTTTTCTCCAGGAGAATCTTTCATGAAGTAACATTGTTGACACATTTCCACCGTGAAAACAGCAACTGGAAAAAGTACAGACCGTGATAACAGTGAGTTTGTTAACAGACTTGATATCCATTTTTGGGTCATCTCCTACTGAATCAGTCTTTCTGCCATTCCTGCATGAGAGTAATGCTTGCAGCATGTACAGCTCACATCAAGATGGAGAATAAAGTACATTTTAATAATGTATAACCTATTGTATGGTGCCAGTAAGTAATATTATGGGGGGTACTATTACAGTAATCTTTAGATTGTTTCCTACTACTTTCTCTAATGAAATGACACTTTTGAGAAAACAATTTGCTATGGTAATGGGAAGTATTGAAAATCCCTCCTGGTTTCACTGGGGTAAGTAAATATATCTTTTGAACTTGCATATAGCATACATTACTGCAGGTAGAGCTGATAACACTACCTATTATTAGAGCTGCCAGATATTTTATAATAGGAGGGTTTATTTTCATTTGCTCACAGCCTTAGAAATTTTATATATTTAGATTAATAACTCTTACACTTCTGCCACAAAATCAGAGCATTTTTACCTGTTTGGTGAATGTTTTGCTTAAATGATTTATTACCTCTTAGAGAGGAATTAATGAGGTTAATTCAGTCTTCTGCTTATCTTAAAATATAAGTATTTTCATGTTCCCTCCTGGGTTTTAGATAACAAGATCTGAAGGTGTTTTGGGGTCAAGTGTACACGTTTTGTTGTCCCAACGGAAAATAATCAAAGATTAGACAATTTATAAAGTTTTTAAAATTGCAATTTGAGCTGGAGACAAGGCTTTGTCAGGTAGCATATTCTGAGCAACCAGCACTGACTATACCAATTGATGACAATATCCCAAAATGAGTTTTCAAGCTCCTGCAGGGCTGGCTCTGAACTTTCCCAAGCTCACAAGGTGAGCAGTGCTTTTGATGCTGTCCCAGCTGTACTGAGTTTGGAGAGCACTGACCCAAGCTCTGATGTGGAAGGTTTGTTAGCTATTGATGTTTGCTCAGCTAGAAAAACTGTAGGAAGGTGAAGCACAGACATGGTGTTGCCTGTGAGAGCCAAAGCTGTGTGGTTCTGCTGTTTGGAGGGGAGGGCAGCTCTGATCTCTCTTTGGCTACATATGTCATCCTCCCCCAGGGAAAATCATGGATGCAAACAGACACCCTACCTAACCCGGCCAGCTCAGTCACTGAGGCCTCAGGGAGCTAGGACATTCTGATGAGACACATGAGATGTGAGAACTGGGAGCAGAGAGTCATGGTGAATCATGCTGTGCTCTGTGGGAAGCAGCTCTTGGATCACACCCACATTACACCAAACTGCCTAAGCAGGTGCACAGGAGAGACCCAAAGTTCACCACTCCTGAACTTTCCTCTCAGACAATCATTTGCTAGGCTTTTCTGAGAGCCACTTACACACAAAGAAAAGGAAAAGTTTCTCTAAGTCCAGTCTGAACTTGGCATTTTTACATGAGGATCCTGTGGCAGAAATTACAGTTCAAGATTCCTGAGTCTTATGACACAATTGGGAACTCTCTGAGGTTTTTTTATCTTTAGGAGGAAGTTATGACAACAAGCTGAAACTAGCTCAGCACAATTACATACAGTTGGGAGCCTGTTAAATAAATCTTTCCAACAAGCTTTGGGAACACTAAAAGGCCTTTGGCCATCAGCAGAGCTGTTTCTGAATATAGCAACTAGTTACTGTAAACGGGAAATTTAAGCTCCACATTCTTTTTGGATTTACATCATCACAGAAAAGATTTGAACACAATAAGCATGTTATTTATTGCTTGGTCAGAGTAAGGATTAGTTTGGCACCACAAAAGGCATAGCTGAAAATATGAGATGTGGTTACAAATTGCTTCCAGGGGCTTTTTGAAAGTTAGTAGTATTTAAATTGAATCAGGAATACATCCTTTGAAGAGTAGGGGGATGGTATATGAGAGGATTTATTTTCTGAAAACATTTGGAATTATTGTTGTTCTTGACTTTGCTGGCTAGTTACTGAATCATTTCACTTTAAACTTGCAGAATATTACATCCTGGAAGATCAGCATATTCCCAAGGTCAACAAAAATCTTGCCTCAGAGCTGAAGTCTTGATTTTTATTCAAATAGACTATTTCTAGCTAAACTAAAAATGTAAATATTTTCCTTAAATTGTATAAACTCTCCTGTAACTTAACTTTGGTAGCTTATGTTATCTTGAAAATAATATATTAATTCCTTTGGGAATTAAAGAAGAAGAAGGAAAGACTGTCAATAACACAATGTCTGTCTAGGTAATATCTTTCAATTATTCCTTAAATAAATCTGATGTTGTCATAATCTGGTTAGATCAGCTCTGCAGTTCTATTAAAAAGGGAATTTTAAAATTTATGGTCTCCACTAAAAATAGTCAAAGATGGTAAGACAAAATTATTCTATTACTTTCAAAGGTATTAGAGTAATTCAGGGAGCCTGAAGAACCAAATGGCTTGAAATTTAAAGAAAGAAAAAAAAAAATCAATCTACCAATGCAACAAATGTACTGACATGTACAAAGCAAGGCAGAAGGTGCCTAGAATAAACTGTTCCTGGGTTTGTGAGTAGCTGTGTTGAGTGAATGTTCAACTCGTAGCTGTCAGCTCCCCCAAAATCTCCCCTAAATGAGGTAGTGTCATTCCCACCTTTGGCACCCACATAGAATTTGTTGGGGTGTGTGTTACAGCAGCCTTGAGAAACTGCAAAGACACGAGCACAAATGAAGTCATATTTTGAGCAGTATTGGCAGGATCAGAATGGATTCATAGCTAAGGAATATATTTGTTTTTTAATTAACTGTTTAATATGATAAATCTGTGAAATCTGTGTTTGTCTTACTAGGCCCTGCATTACAAAGCTTGTAATAAGCTTGTTCAAGCTCATCTGACAGATAAAACTTCTCTCCTAACACAGTTGAGAGTAGTCTACAAATAAAGCAATGCCACCAAGGACATATAAAAAGTCTTCTGTCAAGCCTGCATATTTTTTTTTTTTGTTAATGGCTATCATGCCCCTACCACACATTTCAGGAGCTAAAATCTTTCCATCACACTAAGGGCAAAAAACAGACTGTAGCTTTGCTGAGAGGGATGTCATCTTTGGGGTGGGTCTCCAGCCACCAGCAGGTGCAGGTGAGGGCCAGGAGACAAAGGCACATCTAAAATGGAGTGGGTGACTTAGTCAACAGCTGGGCCTTCCTTGAACAAACCAAAAAGCAGAATATTTACCTGCATTAGGGAGAAATGAATCTATTAAGGAAACAGATGGACTCGGTAGATCATGATATCCTTGTGAAATGAAATCTGTAATCATGAAGAATGAGTTTCAAAAGGTGAAATATGTTAAAATACTTTTCCTGAATGCTGCTCTGTACACCTATTAACTTTGCAAAACTGAACATGGAAAAAACCTTCCCATGACTTTCAAAAGTTTTCTTTTTCAAAAAGCAATGCAAGTATCATGAGTATATGAGTACCTTTCTTATGGGGTCAGAATGTAGAACTATGGAGGAAGTTGAAGTAAATTTATTTCCATTTTAGCCAATATTTCAATCTCAAAATTAGATCCCAGTTTCTTATTAATTTCTACTTTTTCTGTACTTGTTCTACTACTTGGAATCTATAAGAACTAATCAGAAATTATAGCTTCCATTTCACAATATCTTTTTTTCAAAGTGACTTTTCAAAAATATTAATTAAGATGAAAAGGGTTTTCTTTGTTGGATTTTTGTTTGGTTGGTTTGGGTTTTCTTTTGGGGGGGGAGGTTGTTTTGGGTTTTTTTGGTGGGGAGAGGGTGTGTGTTTGTTTATTTTAGAGAGGTTGGATTGGGTTGGTTTTTAAAGAAAGTTTAAACCTAAACTTCTGACTAATTCAGTCTTCATTTGGAAAACGTTGAAATGAGATTTCATTCACAGTCAAAGGTTGCAAAGTTTTCCACTGTCTTGTTCTTCACTAGTAAATAGATCTGTTATCCAGCTCTAGGAGTCTGTGGGCTGTGATTCCCATCCCTATCTTAAATTCCAGATGACTCAGTGAAACGGAGATTCTCAGGGTGTCATGGGGCTTTGTTTTGGAAGAATTGTTCTCATGATTTATTATATTCCTGGAAATTCTTCATATACACTGAGAGTCAGCATTATGGGAGTGTTTGTGGCTTCCCATTCAGCAGCCACAAGATAGTTAAAATAATGGTTGTGTTTGTTCCAAGTGCATTAGACTCAAAAACAAACATTCCTTTCCTGAGAGTTTATCTTTTTCTCAGAAGACATTTAGCATGGGAAAAAATATAATTACCAAACAAAAATGTATTTTTTATTTCTTCTGTAAATATGATAGAGAGTAGCCAATTTTAATACAGAGATAGAAATTAGGCTTCGTCATTTTTGTTTTCTTACAAACTGTACAGAAAGGATATCATCACCTCATGAAAAGCATGAGGTTCATGTCTAGAATTCTTCCTAAAAGCCTTGGGCAATTTTAGTTTTATTAAATCCATGAAGGACTAATTTATATCACAACAGGAGGGAAAAAAAGAGTCTCTCAGTATGCTTTAGAATGATATCATTTAGTCCTTGTGATACTCTCTCCAAGGAAATTCTGGAGGTCCTATCACTCAAGCTCTTTGCAAATAAAATTAGGAAACAGAATACCTTCTCAGGTATTCAGGAATAAAGTCTGCAAAAAGCATCTGGGAATAATGAAGGCTGCTCTTCTAATTCTAATTCGATTACTGGAAAAATAATGCAACAGGAAGAGCAAGTCTTTATTTAAAGAGAAGCTTTTAATGAGGTTGAACATCTGAAAGACATATCCAGATGTACAGACTAAACTGATCACATAGCTATCAAAAGACAAATATGTGTGGGTAGTACAAATTTCCTCCTACTCACAGGCGTGTAATTCCATTCAGTCTCCATGCACTGTCTTTGCCAAATATTCCCCATTATTTTTAATCCTTTTGCTTTTTAGCCTAAATTCCTTTGGATAAACAGTATATATGATTATAACTGGATATTCATTATGTCATGTCTGTTTTCTCAATTCTGACAAAATGGGAACAAGCAGAATTTGCTGTAAAGATAACTAATGGTACCAGAAAATACATGAAAAAAGGAAGAAAAAAATAAACACTGTTAGTGTCCTATAGAGCCAAAGCACATTTACAAGTGCCAGAATCATAATAAAACCTTCAAACAAGACTCATATCTTCCTAGGCACCTCAAAGAGACATAATTCTATGGGACACCACATTCATTAGTTCATAGGCTTCAGGAATTATTCATATTCTTTTGTCTTGCCTGCAATTTTCTCTGAGGTTAACATCCTGCATTTCTGGAAATAGATTATAAAAGAGTAAATTTTTCCCCAGTATGGCTATAATCTGGGATTAACAAAGAAAGGAACAAGAATTAAAAACTTCCCAGATTTCTTTCTTTTTGACTTAAACCTATACAGCGAATGACTGTAGCAAGGGATTTTTTTTCCTCTGAGATACATTAAAAATGTACAACTTTTCTAATACCTATTTATTGTGTAACCCTACAGTGCCCAGTGTCATCTTCTGATAGTAATGGCATCCCCAGTATCTGATATCTAGATAACTATATCATCCTTATAATTAAACAAACATTTTTGGGAGATCAGGCCATATTCATCAAGTCTTTCTGGAGCAAACTGTAAAGTATCCAAACATAATTAGATATTTCTACAAGTAGCTCCATAATTATGACCAGCAGTGAAAAAGAAATCAATCAATCCACAGTCACACAGAATTGAAAGACAAACACAAAGAAAAGAGGAGATGAGTTGACAAAATTCTGTATTTCCAACTACTGACACCTGCTTTGTAATCTGGTGATATCTTTCATGAAAATGTCCCTAAATTAATGGGTGATCAGTGTAGAGAACTCACCTGGAGTTTTTTATCAACTTGGAAAATGTAGGGAAGAGCATAAAAGTAGATTTCAAATCTGCCATTTAATAACTGCGTATATTAAACACTCAGCTCATCAAACATCAGTAGAGCAAAGTTCAAACTGACAGCATTTGAGTAGGGAAGGATCTGAAAAACAAGCTGCACACCCATCTTGGGGCTGGAACAACCATGCTAGCTTTTATTTGCTTATAAATATTATACACTGGAATTGTGTTTGTAGCCCTGTGCCACACCACAGGATGAAGTCTGGGCAATACCTGGGCCTGTGCTAACACTCCACATTGGAGAGATGGCTACAAACTACAGTGAGTGTTGAACACCTTTGACATGGTTGCTCCATCAAAATCTTCTACATCTCACTTGTTTCAGTCACACTAAACATTTAAATGGTCTGAATACTTTTGCACAGGCTTTCTCTCCCAGCTTCATCCACTTATGTGTGTGTTTGATATGTGATATGTAATACCAGAGAGTCAGAGGAGCATTTTTTTCTTTGTAGAATTATGATTTTCATCTCTTCTTTATGGCTCTAAAAATCTTAACCTCTTAACCTTAATTTTCACCCCAAGAGACAGTGATGTAAACTTTCTTTGGGTGTAATAATATTTCTGTAAATACCTGATCCTCTTGTTTTTTTAAAGTCACATTTGCCACCTGGTAGTATATATGCATTAAGAAGATTGTTGTCACCTTAGACTTTCCATATTCATTCAGCCATTTTTCCTGGCAGTGAGACATTCTGTCATTTTGAAAGGATTACCTACCCTGCATTATAATTCAGTGTCAGCATATCCAAAGCTATAAAACCTTCTAAGTGATGGATCTCTGCAAATCTTCTCTTTTTCTTTTCTATTCTATATTGTCACATTGTCAATCAAGACAGTCCAGACTCTTTTGGCACATAGGAACTTTCTTTAAAAAAACAGTTTTGGAAATGTATACACTGTTGTGTGATGGAATATTTTAAGAAATTCACCTTGGGACTGACTGTATGGTTCATTTGGGTTCATAATCTGCTGCTTGAAAAATTGTAGTAGAAAGATTAAGTGAGAGTCTGTGCTTCTCAAAAGCTATAGTTTATAAGTCAGGGATCACAGCTAATTTGCTATCTTTGAAGAACAAAATAGCTACAAGATCAAAATAGATAACTGTCAATGACACTGAAAGTACAAAAAAGGTGATGATCAAGGCTTGCATTTGTGTCTGAATGAGTTAGATCTTGGGACATATTCCAGTAAAAGAGGGTTATGTCTGAGAAGTTTCCCCTGTATACCTCAAGCTTTTTAAATCATGGCAAGTTTTACCTTTGTGTGACAGTGAGATGGATGGTGACCCTGTAAATCACAGCAGACCGAGTTTCTGAATGCTGTGGCTCCAGGTGCCAGCCATTCACCTCTCTGATTTGCCAAATCCCAGGGGCATGCTCTGCTGCAAAATAAGCAACTGGTACCTGGGCAGTATGTGTCCCATGAGACCAGCCACCACATAATGTATATTTGACCACTGCACACTTTTTTGATCTTATGACCTTTCCCTCAGTGGATTATACCTCTTTCAGAGCTTCCTGCACATGAAAAAGAGAATTACTCTCAAAAAGTGACCATCTTTTATTTCCCTTTCTATAAATGTAAAGCTCTCTTCATCCTCAAATAAGAGGAAGACTTGACCTGTCCATTTTTTGAGAAGATCTTGTGGTTTTTGGATTGGGGGAGGGGGGTTGGAAGGGACAGAAATGAGGACTGAGTAAGGAAGAAAAAAAAAGGAAAAAAACTTTGTTCAATGCATCTGGCTTATACCAAGATCAGACTTGTTTCCTGTGTATTTGATCTAAATTGTTTTTTGTAACCCCAAACATAAGAATTTGCATAAAACTGGCCAACAAGACAGAATATATCTATATTGCACTAAAACATAATTATACTTATTTTTCAGAATTAATTTCTTAACTGGAGGAACGTTTAATGTGTTTTTGTTTAACTATTCCCTGTTAGTTATTTGTGTACATAGGCAAGACATTAACTCATAATTTTGGAGAAACCCTTTGTTTTGTTTTATTTTCCTGGGTTGCAGAAAATTTATTTCTGGTTCTATAATTTATTATTGTTAATTCTAAACCTTTTTTTTTTTTAATTTTTATTATTATTTAATATAGGTTTAAAAGTAAAAAAAAAAATCAAAATCGTTAATATTTCTTTTCTGTGCTGAAAAAAGTCTCGCAAAAATAACTTTTCTTATTCTGATGCTTCTGAAATGGAAGACAATTTTGTATGAGAAGAACTTACATGAAGTTTTTGATGCTGCTGTTGTTGTTGGGTTTTTCTGAGCTGCTACTAGGTTCTCAGAAAAATCTGACCTTTTTTTTTTATTGGACTTTGTTACAAATTTTGATTCTATGCATGCCATATCACGTTAAGGTGATTCTCCTATTAACCTAATTAGCTGGGATAATTCTAATGTCAGTATTAGCAAAAATATTTGAAGTTTCAGATAATTTTATTGAATAGGTAGAAAAAAAAATTCAATATATCTGAACTTCTTATATATATATATATATATATATAAGTTGAGTTAACCCATTTTCTAAACTTATGGGATTTTTACTACCCTCTCCCTAGAAGCAAAATTATGCCTACCTCCTCTGACTTGCAGAGACAAAAAAGGGACCTGAACCTCATAATCCTTTTATTTAACATGGCAGAGGGAGTGCAAAATAAAAGATTGAGATGCGGAAATCTTAGAAATGAAGAAATAATGTGGCATGACATGGTGTACTCCATTTTTTCCATAATAACTGGCTGCATACATAACCTTCCTGGAGCACTGCTATTATAAAATGGGTTCTGTAGTCAGTCTTGTACTTCTGTCACCATTCTAAGATTGATTTCAAATTCCTTGGCAAGGCTTAGCATTTAAACCATTTAAGACTACATTTTTTTAGATACAACTTTGATTTTTCAAGCCTTCTGTTCTCAAGTTATGGAAGCAGCACTTCCTCATCTCAAATTGTCTATATATAGGATATATACATGTGTAAAACTTTTGTTTTACAAACATAAGTTGCATCCTCCTATAAGTTCCACTTCAGCTTCTGAAACCACTTGCATAATATCTAACACTGATGCTGCAGGGTCAGGCTCGGCATGCCCCCCACGGACATATATTTCATATATATATATATATGTATGAGGGAAAACTCATTGCATGGGAGACATTAATTTATTTTGCCTCTAAACAGCTCTGTTGTCCTACATGTTAGTCCACACGTAGGAAGCCTACATAGCTTGAAAGAGTGGGTATTTTTGGCTGTTAAATCCCATTATTATTAGATTTAGAAGCAGGGCTTATGCTAGGGCTTTTGCCGGCTTTTGTTCGGGATTTTATTCATTCTTTATCAGAAGATTATGTTCTTTGCTTCCTGTATATTGCCACTTTGATTAATGCCCCCTGATATTCTATATGGTTTAAGAGTAAAGCATCTTGCTACTGTCTGGGTAGAGCCAAACAATAGAGCCAAACATGTAAATTTTTTGATCTGCTGGTACAACGTCTATAAACACCATCTCACCAGAAAGGTTTACAAATATTTAACCTCTTCATCCTCCATGTGAGTGCCAAGCAGAGAGCTATGCTTCACTGCTGCTCCATGGTTAGAGGACCACACTGTCAAGGAATGATTTAGTGTATTGAAAGGTCAAATATACATTCATATTGGATTTTTGTCTTTGCTGAAATATTCTTGAGGTGATAAATACTGGCTTAACCTGAGTAATTCTATGTCTCCTTCAGCTCATTTTGAAGTTGTATCTCTGTTGAGCAGATTTCCATTAGATATTACTCTTTGTCAAAGTCTCAATTATATTTCAGCAGATTCATTGCTGGAATAAATACATTTCCTTTACATTATATAGGTTAATTTTTTTATAGAAATGTCAGATACCATAAAACTGAAATTATTGATTCCATCAGACAGATTTCACAGTCTGTAAAATTGATTGTGCCAGGATTTTATTTCTGTTTTTAAATGCAGAATCTGATATGAATTTCACTTCTATGGGCATCAACCCTTTCTAATCTGATCTTGTTTGGTGGATATTAACATCTGTTGCAGTGTTGTTTTTTTGAATATTAACTACCAAGATTAAAATTAGTCACTTCAAATATAAAATAACTTGAAAATGTGCTAAATATATTTGTAGCTGACTATTTTTTCTGGAAAATAATTTGAAAATAACAGATTGTGATTGTTTGCCAATTGTTCTAAAAGCAGATTTACTAAATATGACATAAATGTACAGACTGTATAGACATTATGAAGCTGAACAAAACATTCAATGCATCACACCATGATACCAAGGTCTGGATCTTTCACATAAACATGTTTTGACTTATGGAATATTTTATTTTTTGATAAATGCAGGGACTAAAAAAAAATCTTTAAAATAGAAAATTTGTAGCACTCTGAAAATGTAAAATGCAATACATTAGTCAGAAAGGAACAGTACTCTTGAGAAAAAGACGCACTTAGTTCCAAGCCAAACTCATCTTCATGATTTCTAGAATTTAATTTTTAGTAATTTTGAAGAATCATCTGACTGAAATGGTACACCTGTTTTAAAGGGTAGTCAGATCTAGGGTCTGGTGAGTAACTTCTGAAAATCTCTGTACATAAAGAATTCTTATACTGTCCTAGGGAGAAGAGGTGATTTCTGAGCTGTATTCAATTTTTTACTACTATGAGTGTAATTGAATATATAAATTAGCCTTGTACGATTTAATACTCATGAAAAATTGTAGAGCTATTTTGCATCAATTACAAATGAACTGACTCTTTGATTCATGTTATTAAATGAAATACAACAAATTATTATTATTCATAGGTTGAAAAAGAGGCCTTGGCTTGGTGAGGGCAAACTGAAACTTCAGTAAACGTCCAGAGGGGTCTTATTAATTCTCCTTAGCCTGATTACAAATTCAGTATAGAGCAAGTCTGAGAAGAGATATTGCTACTTCATACAGACCAGGGAAGCAGTTTAAATCCTTCAGACAGAATGTATTCATCTTGCATTTCACATATAAAAGAGTAGAGAGGAAACTAACCTTAGAAAACAACCTCTTCATGCTTTTTATTTCTATTAGTTTACTGAGTGTCTTAGGTTGCAATGCAAGATGTAACCAGCAGTATGTGTTCTATCACCATCTGTTGAAACCAGGTAGACCAGTGCTCTTTACCTCATCCATGACCCACTTCTCATAACTCCAGGGGGATATCCTCTGTTAATGGGCCAGCTGTTAAAACCAGGTGGGGCAGTGTTCTTTATCTTTTCCACAACCCATCCCTCCTCCAGGAAAATATCTTCTGTTAATGGGCCATTGGGTCCTACTGCATGACTGATAAAATCACATCATCCCATTGTGAAATGCTTCACCCAGGGAGGAGGAGCCAAGCATTCCCTACCTAGATAAAATCTGATATTTGGAACACCAAAGTAACCTTTTTCCTCTGGATTCCAGAGGAAAACCGGACCTTCTCACATTACCACTGGATCTTCAGAGGAAAACTGCACCTTTCTACAGGAGCACTTCTTCAGCTGAACCACATCTGCCCCTGCAGGAAGACTGCAGCCACCATTTAAGGGGACTGCTACCAACACCCTGACTGACTGACGGGGTGTCAGGTTGTATTCTGGCTCTGTCAGTATTTTTGTATTACTGCATTTTAATTTTCCTAGTAAAGAAATGTTATTCCTATTCCCATATCTTTTCCTGAGAGCCCCTTAATTTCAAAATTATAATAATTTGGAGGAAGTGAATTTACATTTTAAGAGAGGTCCTGCGTTCCTTAGCAGACACCTGTCTTTTCAAACCAAGACACTGAGTTTAATATTGACCTTTACTGATCGGGGAAACTCTTGCAGTCATTGCAATGGAAATGCCTACCCAGGAAGTACTAATGACAAAAATGTTGCAGTCCAAACTGGGATTTATTTCTGAAAAAATGTGTCATGTGAGATAGTTACTGACACTCAGTTTCTTCCTACCACCAATTCCTGCCCAGTTCTGTGAAAGGCCTGGAGGATACTTCTACAAACACATCTCTCGAGAAGGGTTAGTTTGAATTACCTGCAATTTGTAACTCCTGTAAAAATTCTCCAAGGAATTATACATTTATAAATCTAAGTACCCATAATTAAATCAGATATTAAAGGAAAATACCTGGAATAGCAATGAAATATCTTGCAGAAGTTGGTTTCTAAAGTAATTTAGGAAAACCCCTTACTCAATTGCATGTCTTGGTTGCACTCCTTGAATTTCCATTTTTTATATTGCTTCCTGAAGGGAAGGAAAAGGATACATCTATTAAAAAATCCTACAAAAATTCCACTTTTTGGGTAGGAAAATTCCACTGCTACAAACATGACATCATCTTCTAAGTTTACACTGTAAATATAATTAGTAATCTGTGGTGAGAAAAATAGCTGAAAACCTGCCTAGTAGTGTTTCCTGGTAGCAAAAAAACCCCTGTGTACTGTAGATTTTATGTTTCTGTTCCTTAAGTTGTGAATGAGGAAGCAAGGTATTTTTCTTTTCTACAGTAGAATATTTTCCTGTGGGTTTCCCCAGGGTGCTTTATGACTCTGCATGAATTCCACTTATGGTTCAATTGATTCCAGAGGAGGTAATGTAACAACAAATGCTCTGAAATAAAAAGAAGTGTGCATTTCACATTTAATGCCACAGAATAATATATTCAGGACTTAATATAAAATGATGCCCATTTCACTCTCACAGAGTTTAGATTAAATCTCTTTTTGGGTCTATGCTAATGCCAGGTTGGTGGTAGCAGAATAGAGTTGAATTTATTTTCATCGTGCTTTGTCTGTGGAGGTGCGAAAGGTGTAATTGAAACTTTGACCAACTTCTCATTATAGGAAGAATAAGCTCATCCATCAGTGCTAAGATCAGGAAGTTGGTGTCATACATCAAGTGTCATTTAGCACATGCACATCATTCCCAGAGATCAATTATTATAATAGTTATTTTAAAAGGCACATGTTGGAACCAAGAAAGTGAGACATCTATCTTTATCAGTTACACACCTTTAATTCCTAATAGTGTTAACTGAAAATTTGGTGGTACAGCCAGGCACACTCTAAATTTTGTACAGGTAATAATTTTTAATTTCATTTAGACACATTCCAATTTATCTTCATTGTTCGTCTCTTAAAAATCAATAAATTCTTGCTTTATGAAATCAGTCATGAAACTCTTTTCTGAATAACCCACAATAATAGCAAGCTGTTGTTAAACAAAAGGTGAATGTATTAGCTTGCTATTACAGCTAAGACACAAGTTGAAAAAGAAAAGGTTTAAATAGGTATTAATTTTCCTACCCTCTCTGCACCTCTGCACAAGCTAGGCTTTGGGTCTCCCCCACTCTGTGCTCCTTGCTGAAATGACAACTTGTATAATAGAAACATGACAGAAAACAAAATACAACATCTCTAATCCAAGCTGAAATTTTCTCATCATTTAATTTTCATTTTATAGTCATAGTTCACCCAAGCCAGCCCTAATCCACACATTTCCCGCCATCCACTCTTCTTTCCCATGGCTTGTCCTTCTTTGCTAGTGGTAATCTTGAAATTTAATGTCAAGGAGCCTGCTGCTAGCTTTGATGTCAATAATTTGCCCAAACTGAGAACAGATATAATCACTTTTTAAGTGTTATCAAGAACAGCTGCTGTGAAAGTAATTCAGTGTGTGAGATGGGGGGGGGAGAAAGGGTGGCTGGCAGAAAGAGAGGGCTGGATTTTTATACATGCACAACATCTACAAACCATATCCTAGGATAAAGTGGAAGATTCTCTGTCCTGCATTTCTGCACTGAAAGATACCTAGAAAAGAAGTAGCTGTCATGATACTGAGAAAACAGATGACACACAAATTTAAGAAAAATTCCAAAACAGTCATAGAAAAATACACTGGACATAAAAAAAGCATGTCAGTGGATCTCACTGAAGTCAGAATTTAAACTATCTAAGGAAGAGGGGAATTAGTTTAAAAGAATTCAAATGAAAATTGCAATTTTTTTACACAGTATGCTCCTGTGATTTTTTCCTTACATAGTGGGGAAGGATGGATGTGTGGCTATGTACGTGTATGCACATGTCTGGTGAGTACAAATGATATTCAGCAGAGCAATTGTGGAGCCTCATACCCCCATGCTGTGTGTGTAAAAGTTGTTCCTCACCATGGGGCAGCTGGGGGAAGCTTTTCCAATTCCCACCTTTGGAAGCAAGAGAAATGAGAATTGGCAGAAAAACAATAGCCACCTCCCAGAGGTGTCTTACCCTGCAGTGCATAATGGAGTCGAAGCCAAAATGAAAAAAAAGGAAATATCCATCACCAGGTTTAGAAGACCTCATCTCCCTCAGTGCTGGCCCTTTTAAGGAGCTGATGTTTGACAGACAGATGGGACAAAATACAGTCTCTGTTTACACCCAGCACCTCATTCCTATTTAGCTTTTTGTGATGATATCTCGCAGGAAGATGTGTCTGCAAGATTTTTTCTGAATCCAAATCATCCCTTTTGGTTGTGTGAAAGGATGTCAAGTCCTCTGAAAAAAAGGAAGCTGACAAATCTGAGGGAGTTTCCTTCTTTGCTCCTTCCCTTGGGAGAGGATGAAGAGGCCAGACAAAGCCCAAGAGCATTTTACAGCCCCACACTACTCCTCACTCAAGCAGTACGTGAAGACTTAGGCAAGGCTTCAAACATTGCATAACAGCGTTTGGCAGAGGATATCTAAAAACTGTTAGCAGGGGAATTTGCAGGCAAATCTAATATGAGGCATTAGGATTCAGCAGACCTTTCTAAAAAGCCTAAAAAATACTGAGAACTAGTTAGAAATACTAACTTTGCCAGCATGTAGAATTTAGGGTTATGATCCCAGAGCACAGTACATCCTTATATTTCTGTCAGTAATTTGGAAAGTTGCATTTGACATTTTAACCTACAATCAAATGCAAAAGTTCAGTTTTCTGGGGTTTTACAAGCACTGAGGAGCATAATTCCCTTGGGAGCCATCAAATTCTGTCCTGGATTTTAATGTCCATTAAGTGATTACTGCAGAGGGAACCCTGCAAAGGGTAGGACACTTTGAGTAGCTGGGGCAGCATTCACCAGTGAACTGGGCCTTTTCCAACTCTAGCAAGAAGCAGGTTAGACCAGAAGAGGAGATCTTATAAGAAGGATATAACAATAATTAAAGGGGAAAAAAAAAAGGAAACTATAAACTGGCAGCATTTCTGATCTCCTGATGTTCTAGATTTTTTTGACCTTTTGCCCTTCTCATTTAAAACAACCAAGAAAAGCATAAGTACTAAATACTTTAATGTGATAATTTAATTCTACCTGCAGTTACCTGAAAATACATGAGAAAAACAAAATTTTTACAAATCATGAAGAATATTTCTAAATTTATTGAATTCTAGTAAAATAACTTGCAAAGAGGTTCAAGTACCAGTGCAGGACTGTTGCCCATGTTTAATTAGCAGGTCATCTATTCTTGCATTTTTAAACAATTTGACTCATCTTTCCTAGGCTACCAACTGTTACTGTATGATCTTACTTCCATCTGAGAGGAACATCATATCTGTGACATTATGTCTTCAATTGACATTAAAATTATGTCATAAGGAAGATGCAAATTAATTTTCCAAAGTGGTGGACATGCATTTGTAAAGTCCATCCTAAAACATTTCCCCTGCAGTGCATGAAGTGAACAAATGTGTGAGAGATGCTTTTGTGATAGATACCCACCTTGACCAAAGATGTCATGAGAGTTTTTGATATTACAGTGGTCAGCATGCTCTAACAACCTTGAAAGGGTAGATAAATGCTCAAGTAGTTTATGAAAGAAAAGAGTACCTTTACATCTCAAGAAACAGCTTGAAACAGGAGAGCTTTCTTGCAGCAGAATAACAAGCTAGCAAATTAGATAAGAATCACGCATGTATTTTATTTCCTCCATGATTAAATAAAAAAAGCTTTTGTTCTAGTATTCAGGTGAAGAGTTGGCTGTTCAACTGGTCATGTATCTGCTAGAAATAAATAAATAATCACTAGATGGCAAAAAACCAATGGATTGTACATTTTAATATTACCTAATGCACTTCATTTCCTATAGAACAAACCAACATAAGTTACATTGTGCCCTTATAGGATGCGCTCAACAAAGATGAGAAAATTAAACTTTCAAATATCCCCAGTCTAAATTTTCCCACTTTCCAAGACCATTCAAAACTGTTCTTCCAGACTTCTATGGATTTATCTTTTTTTTTTTTTTTTTTCCCTTGATTAGATCAGAAATTCTATTAAACTTGATTTTAAATAATAACATTGTGCTACTTTTTGGACATATTGTTTGGATACCAACCAAAAGAACTTCCAAATGACCATTACTAGGTCATAGAGTAATGAAACCATTCTGAATAGGCCCTGTATGACAAAGGAAGATCGAATTGTAATTACAGCTGGAACAGCTGCAATGAACCTTATGCATGAACAAACAAGAACAAATGTGTGTAAATGATCTTTTCTGAATAGAAACTAGAAATTGATGTCACGTGCAAATAGACATTTACACAATATCTTGTTCAGCATCTGAATAATCTGATTTTTTTGCTGGCATCCAAAATTATGTCCACTTCAAAATTAATTTTGTAGGTAATAAATTATTGTTTCATTTGGAGTTTTATTTGCAATTAAATTAATAATTGATTAATTAATTAGGTAGGCTGAAGTAAAAATGTCCTAATTGCATCCTTACAGATAAATAAATTTTGGAGGGTTTGAATGTATGGATGGAAATTTTTTCAAATTTCATGTTGCAACAAAATTTTTACATTTTACATTTTACTTTCTTTTCATTAAAACTTCCTTACTTTGCTTAACTTCACATCTTTCTGACATTACATGGATTAAAATTAAAAAGTAAGAGACCATGCAGTAGAACATTTTCCACTGCTATGAAAATAGCTCTTGTGTAAAACCCTTTGCACACATTGAAAGGGCTCCAGTAGGAACTGGCAGGGGATAGAGTTACTCAGTTGTGTTGTGCCAACCACTTCTATCCATCACTGGCTCATGCCTCTCTCCAAGTGTTGTTTCTGCATTTTTTCCAGGAATTTTTTGCTGAAAGAGAAAATATATTGCACTTCTCTAAATATATTCAAAATAACCTTCAAGCTAACAGTGCTGAAATCAGCTCCACACTTAATGTCTTGTTGTAGGAAAGTAAAGGAAAGATCAGGAGGAGACTTGGCTACCCTCTATCAATCCTGTCCTTCTTGGATAAGACATTTTGACAGTGCAAGATAGATGTCAAGGCATTTTAAGATGTTTTATAAGTCTTCTCAATGCACTTAGAATTAGAAAGGCAGGTAACTAGTGCAAGAATAAACTATATCACCTCTTTAAATGTTCACCTGTAAAAGTGTTTTAGCCTTTGACAGACTCCATTCAGACAGAAAAGGAGCACGTTTATGATAAAGGACATTAACACTCACGGATCTGGGCTTTCCACAGAAAGTATTGAGTTAATTTTGTCAGATTTTTTAAAATCAAAATTACCTGTTCTTTTACACAAAATTAATTATTTATATATGTTTCTGTAAAAAAAATATGTTTTTTTTTTTAAATTAGAAAGTCAACCAATATGTGATAGTCCACTGAATTCTGAGATCTTTGTATTCTACACCTGAACCATGGATCAGATGTATACCAGCATTTTAAGCTGATATTAGAATACCTCATGAATGGTTGTGGGGTGTTTTTGACCAGGCTCTACCCAGTGGCACTCTAATAACTTACAGTCTTAATAAAGATACTATACTAGAATTTATTGATAATGATAGATAAGAAATTTCCCACCTGGGATTTTATGTTTGCACAGTAGCTTTTGCTCTTTAGAGACATAAAGCACATAACATTATTAAATAGACATCTGACCTAATAACTTCAGGTAGCATTTTGGAAAACAAAAGGTGGCTAACTTGAAGCTAAAAACAAGTAATTCTGATAGAGATAGGTTTTAGATTTTAATTCCTGCTTCCTAAAAGATGGAAGGTATTTTTTTTAAGTTAACAGAAACTTTAAACAGATGTTGGGGACATGTAGAAACCTGACACTATCCAAAAAAACTGTTTGAGGAGGGCTCCTGAAGCTTTTCTGGCTCCTGCATCAGCTGTTGAGAAGCAAGCTTGTACATGAGGTGTGTTAGGAAGTGGTGTTCTTTTGCTTCTGCAACAGAGTGAATTCCCTCAGTGCCTTTCAGCCTGGCATCAACAAGCTGGCAGTTTGCCATCTGGAAAACTGACATTTGTCTCCCCTGGGTCTGCTGAACAGCTCTGCTGCAAAACAGCATTCGTACCTAAAGAAAATATGAAAGGGAATAGAAAGCTTGCTGAGCACAAATAATAGGCATGTTGATGTTTTTCTTTTAAATAGCAGGAACTGTTGGCCTTTCAGGGTGTTTTTTATTCAGCATCCTTTATTGTAAAGATGCTTTTGCATGAAAGGAACAGTGACAACACGTATTACATACTGGCCATGTCCTGTTCCATTGATCAAGCAACAGTTTTAAGGAATAGTCTGGATTTTTAAAAACTTATTACCTGAATCATTAAGCTCTTTGGTTTTTTTTCTTTTAATTCTGAAAGTTAGCATTAAGAACAACATTAGAGCTTAAATCTGACAATCTACATTTCAAAAGAAGCAATTTCGAAAGGATTTCTCTTTGTGATAAAACGGGATTATAATAGGATACTTGTAGAGCCAAACATCACTACTTAGGACAAACTTTGTCCAAGTGAAAATTTCTCCTTTGCAGAACACTGAGAGTTCTATTACCTCTTCAAGTCCAAAAATAGAATTAGAAGACATGGATTGACATAATGAGTTAAGTGCTGGAAATAAAGCTGTCATGATGAAAAAGCTTATGATGCAAACACTGTTTAACTCCATCTCAACAGTGACAAATTTAGCTTTGGATTAATTAATTATTTTCTCGTGCTTTCAAGTGTACAACCTGTTCATCATTGCACAGATGCCAAAACTTCTTATACTTTATATTTGCCAGTCATCTAAATGAAATGTAAGTTGTTCATAAGATATGCTCCAATTCCAGTAAAAGAGTAAATTTGATTCTAAATATACTTTCATTTTTCAAATTCTTTGTTAAATTGAACTCGAAAAGATGCACTGCATGGTTTACAAGTTTTAAGGAGATAATACCAAACAATAACACTTTTTAATAAAAGGGGCAAGATTTAAAGTAAGAGGTGTTATATGTTTATTAAATCAAAATGCAAACCATTTTTGAATTCTGAAACTTCTGAGCCTTTCATAGACAAACTACTCAATAGATTTCCTTTCAAGGATTTCTCTCCTAGTCACAAGAAAAAATAAAAAAGATTGTCTTCTATTTCATAAATATGCTATATGTGCCAAATGTCAAGTCAAACCATTATAACCAACTTAGCTAGCTGTCAAAATGATTGCATAATCATGTGGGGTTTTTCCTCAGGGTGAGACTGAAATGCCTTTTAACAAATAAATATTAAAAAGGGTGTTTATTTTAACACAGATTCGGGTTATTGCAGGCAATCCTAATCTTAGTGTAAATAATACTGCTTAGCTCTTTTCTCTTGTGTTGGTATTCTGGTCATCTTATTTCTCTTGGTTCAATAGATTCAGAGCCTGTCTGACACTCAGATTTTTATATATGCAGAGCAATGCAGACAAAATATTTAACTTTTTTTTTTTTTTTAAGGAGTTTTACTTTTTTATTCTGAATCGCCATGCTTGTCCCTTCATTTCATGTCAAGGTTTCATTTCATCCATCCATGGATACTTTAAGTGGATCTGTCTAATTCATATGCTTGGAGCTCCTCTGCTAGCACGGTTTGACATCAAGCAACAGCCAGACCCCCCCCACAGCCTTTCACTCACTCCCCTGGGTGGGATGGGGGGCAGAACTGGAAGAGTAAAAGTGAGAGACAAGAAAAGCCTTGATTCTGTGTAAGCACTGCTCAACAACAAGGAAAAAAACGCCTGTGCTACCAACCCTGTTCACAGCACAAGTCCAAAGTGTAGCACCTCACTTGCGCTGAAAAAAAATCACTCTACCCCAGTGGAAAGCAGCACACCTGACAAGCCTCCTCAGAAATATCAGACATCAAGCTGGGTTAGGGATTAAGAACAAAGGTAATTTTAACTGGATATCACACAGAACACTGGAGCTTTCACCACATTTATCAAGCAGGTATTATTAGCCTGTTTGATACTATTGGTCTGACAGACTTTTAAGTACATGAAAAATTAACTTGTCTAAAGACTTAGAATATTTTAGAGTGGCCTCCTTGAAAGAATTCGAGTTTCGGTTGATTTTGATTTGGATTAACTAATTCGAAAGGTGAAACTCTAAAGACTTGTACTTATTACTAGGTGAAAACAAGGGAAATTACTAAGTGCCCAGGAAGATAATTTTAAAATAAATCTAGAAGTTGGAGGCCCCAGAAATATTCTTAAGCCTTGGTTTGTTTACTGGCAAAAAATTTATCAAAATCTAACTTCTGTACTCAAAAAACTATGATCTAAAAATCAGATAATGGCCTTGAAATGAAAGAATTTTTTTTTTTACCAACAACTTTTGTAAAAATTGTTCCATTTCAAATGTAGATCTATGAGGTAGTGCTAGAGGTAGCCATCCATAATCTGGACCTGATTACATCCCAGCATGGTTTAACTGATCAATAGTAAACTGAATATTTCTATGAAGACAGCATTGATGGTTAAGGAATGAGTAAAAGAATAGATACAGTGAGTAAACAGAGGTCAAAAACAGAAATAACCCAAAAGTTTATGAAGGAGACCCTCTCAGCAACCTTTTGTTTGGAACTTTAGTGGCGTAATTTAGTATGTATTTGTTTTGCAGATTAAGTTTGAAGTGTGGTGTTTGAAAGTGTGCCACTCTATGGGTTTCCTAAAACTTACCACCAAATATATTTAAGTCCTGATATCACAAAATAATAGAATTAAATAGGTATATCTCCATCCCCATTTATCTTCATCTTTTCCTGAAAAAAAAAATCGAAAAGAAAACTGAAAACAGGTATTTAATACCATACCCAAGAGTGAATATCATGCCCCCAGAAACTCCATAAAACATTCAGACTTGCAAGAAGCACAGCTGCATGACATGGGAACAGCAGCAACCAGACAACTTTGGTTAAGAGATCAACGAATATTAACGCGTTCATTTTGGCGCTCACTTTGTCAGTACAGATATTTTCCTTGGAGTCCCCTTGCTCCTGTTCCTGTCGGCTTAGTGGCCCTGGGGCAGCTGGAAGGCAGGAGAGCAGCCCCTGCAGAGGACAGTGATGCTGCCCTGTGGATATTCGGGCAGGGCGTGCTGGTGAGCAGCGCACCCGGCGCTCGCTGCGCTGAGGCGTGACCACCTAACGCTGTGGGACACCCTGTGCCTCATCATCCCCTCCAGCCCTGCTCCCTCCTCTTCAGCTGTTCACACCTGGGATGTACTAATCAGATTCCCTACATTGGCCTTTGCTTCAGCAATCTCTGCCTCAAAAGAAGGAAAGTGACGAGGCGGAATGATCCTTACCATAGGGATGGGGCATGCTATGGAATCTATAAATGGCACAGCCAGGATGAATAGCATCATTGTACTGGATTTTGCAGACAGTGCCAGTTACTGCAGTCAAAAGGACATTGGAGTAAAGCAGTTAATAAAAGGAAAAGGAGGAGGGGAAAGAGGTAGTGTTGAAAATCACGGAACTGAGAACATTGAGGCTTAAATGCCCTTTTTTTCTCAGACAATGAGCTGTCTGCATCAAAGTTAGTCCAATAGCATTTAGCTTTGTGCCTGCTTCCACTGTACCTGGCCATGGGATAAATAATGAATAGTGAGTGCAGAAAGAGCTTACAAGGGCTCTATTATTCCCACAGCTTAAACTCTTAATTTAATAGAGTACACAGGAGAGGAAGAAAAAGAATTTCCAAAGGAGATAAGAAATAAAGACACATTGATAGGATAGAATGGCAAAAAAATCCAACAGAAAAGAAAAAAAAAAAAAGGCACTTCTGTTCTCAGTTGGTTTATTACCAAAATAATTAGTACAAAAGCATGCTATAACATTTTTTCATCCAAGAAGCTCAAAGGAACTTATAAACTATTAATTGAAGGTGAAAGTTCCTCAAATATGATATGTGATTCCATTAGCACATTTCAAAACTTCAGCTCTTAAAGGACTCTGCTGAGACTGAAATGTTTGACCCAAATGGCAGACTGTTACAGGGTGATACCATAGATAAGACATGGTTTCTAACATGATATTATAGCTGCACATAAGCATTCTGTGTACATTAAAGGGGAGGAGAGAGCCCTCTGATTTTAGAGGCTTTGGCTTAAGTGTACTTCCATTTATCATTATTTGGCTTAAGAATGTATCCCAAAATCACACAGAAACAGTGTTTGACTGAAATAATGACTCCTAATTACCAGCCCTATCCAGTTCAGATTCCCCATCTTTTCAGCTTTTCATATTCTCTTTCTTTTCTCCTATGAATAAACAGTACCATTCTGTGAGATATCTGACAATGCAGCTTGTACCAAATCAAAGTAGCACCTCAAGACTTCATGATGATGACCATATGCTCAAATTAAGTGAAATGTGTTGTCTCCTCTATCTGTGGTATTTTCTCATGCCTTCATTTCTACTTTGCCAGTGTCCAGACACATGTACAGCTTTAGGATAGGACAGTGACCCTCTGTATTCTAAATCTGGTGTTCTTAAAATTCTTCTAAAAGCTGCAAAAATTAATGCTGGCTGTGTGACTTTGGAGCTCAGTTTCAATGAAAATCAAGACAGACCCTTCAGGTGTTGGTAGAGATTTAACTTCCTTTCATTACTGAAGGAGGCATGGGAGAATTACTTATGCCTCATAGTGTTTTTTAGTGCCTTTGAAAACCTCCACAAACTGACTTATTCTTATATTTGTTTTGTAATGAAAGCCCACTCCCTCCCCCTTTCACTCTTTGGTGGGTTTTTATTATTATTTTTTAGGAAAGGTCTACTGAATAAAACCAAGAACAATACTGAAGCAGAAAATAATTTTTACCTTTTAAGTTCAAAGTTACATTGACAAGGAAATTTCACAATTAAAAAAAAAAAAAAACAAAACCCAAAAAAATGAAAAAAACAAACAAAAAGCCCCAGACACAACTGGGAAAAATACTGTAAAAAAGTTTTACAAAGCCTGTTAGGGAAGCAGGCAGCTTCTCTTGCAAACCAGCTGCACAATGGTTATCATGCATGAACTGTACTGGCACACATCTAACAATACATGAGTTCTGCGGGCAGATCCCTCCCTTGCCCTTTCAACAAATGTTATCATTTCCCAGGGAGTGCTATCTTTGCTGCAATCTGCACCTGCTCCTCAGAGACAGCTCTCCTGCCTGCATGGAGCATGTGCAGTGCCATTTCGGATACTGTCCCCTGTCCTCCCTCCGCATCTATTGACAGATCTGAACTTTCCTGTTATCTGCAGTAGCCAACAGCAGGACCTGCCATTGAAGCAAAGAGGCTCTGGATATCTGAGCCACTATCATGCAGCCCTTTTGTTTGTCCAATGACAGTGTCTTGTGATAAATGTTTCAGAAATGACATTTGAGATGACAGCGGAGGAAAACTCTTAAGTAAGAGACTACAGCTCCCAGTGTCTCCTGAGACACACTGCTGTCAGTAAAGGAGAAATATTTACAAAGAGATTAGAATCCAGGTGGGCCAAAATTAATGTATTACAGATGACAAAACCCTTCCAATTAAATTTATTTTAAGAAGTCACAGCAATAAAAAAGCCATAGGTTCACAAGATGACATAGGATTTACCTTGTCAAGAAGATTTAGGGAACTTCTGCAGCCAATGGTAAATTTTGGACTGGGATTTAACTTTATAGGGAAAAAAAAAAAAAAAAAGAAACCCATAAAAATCAAAGATGGCAGAGGTAGAAGAATAAAGCCATTTATCAAAGATGTGTTGGAGTACAGAAGCTGGCTAATAGCACAGTCACACAGAATGTAAGATTTGTCCATGTTCTCCTGGCATGGGGTGAGTATGAGGTATAGCTGTGCTGTCCCATCAGGTCACCCCAAAAGCTAATCTTGGCTGTTGCTTTAACATCTAATTTGGCTTTTTGTACAATAAATACATTACAAATTCCAATGTGAAAGGACTGCTATGTGTGGCAAATGGGAAGATACCCTGGACAGTTTACAACTCATACACTGATCTTTATTTCTGTTGTTTCTTTTTTTCCATCAAGTTTATACACAATACTGCAATTAGCTGATCATTCTGGCATTAATAACCTGTTTGTACATTACCTTATTTTTAGCACACGGGAACTGTACAATCCAACCACATTTTTGGAAAAATTGTATAAACAGGAGAAGTTAACCTGAGGTAGAAATAACACATTAATTAAGAATTGCAATGGTAATGGAAATCAGGAAAACTGGAGAGGAGGTAAGGGAAATTTGGCTTCCAAAAATTGCAAAGTATTGCAATTCTATTTGCATATGATACCTCAAATTCTTTGGCAGATGTTAATAGGAGAGAGAAAAGCTATGATAATTGATGTCAGTCACAGACAAGATTTCTAAGCAAGAAAAATAGGGAAAAAAGTTCTCCTGAAGAGCAGATTAAAAACAAAATTAACATTGCAACCTGGACAAAGAAAAAAGGGCTCTTCACAGTCCCTGTGGAGAATGAGCACAGGAAAAAAAAGAGCTGCTATACTAAGGAGAGGAACAAAAGAATCTCCCTAGAGCAGCACAGACCAAAGTTAAGAATGGCCAAGTTAGGTGAGATATTGTGGTGGATAATGAGAAACCTGATTGTTTAATATGCTTAATCTACTTGTTCCTTTATTTTGTATTTTTTAAAAATCTGTTCCCAAATTTTCAGCTAAATATTCAATTTATTCTTGTAATGATTCACACTTTTTCTAGCAGCTTCTCTGATAAGAAGACTGAGCAACCAACCTTTAGGGCTGCCTGCTGTATCAACTGCCCTGGCCTACTGGGGCAGCACCTACAACCTCCAGTGAGCTGCAGGGTGGGCAAGAACAGGGTGCACTTATGTCCAAAGGGGCTGAGGTTTAGGGTTTGGGGATTGCACACAGCTGGCTGCAGCTAAAGACTTTAATGTCTGAGAATGTGCATATAGGCTGGAATGTCAGCCAGGTTCTCCCTAGTGAGTCACTGTTTTAATTTTTGTCAAAGCACACTTTCTCAAATTGAATTTTATTTTGATTTGAAGACATGGAGAGATGAAAAATTATCCATACATAGGTGCTTATCCAAGCACCTGTGTCTTGTTTCGCAATCTACTTGGGAGTTTTTCTTATCCTTGCTTTTATTGCAGTAAAATTGCAATTTTATTAAAAGACATCTCAGTATTTCTTTCCCTGAGACGTGGTCCAAATCACTCTATCTCTGTAATGTGTTTCCCAGAGCTTTCACAACACATTTCTTTACAATTCTCCCCTGAACTTATGTTTTTTCCAGTGGTCTTTCTATCAAGTGCTGTGGAAACATGGTAGTCCCTGGGCTAGAGCAGACTCCCACAGGAGGCAGTTGGGCTTCCACACCAGCCACCTCAGAGAGTAAAAAAATGAAGATAAGAAGGTGTTAAAGAAATGTCCTTCTTTCCTCCCTGACACTTTTGCAGGGCCATGATGTGCAAAACAAAGTGATTTATGTCCCAGTCTGTTAAACTGGTGTGTACCCTGAGCTTGAAAGTCACCTCCAGTGGAGCTATTCCTTGTTGTTGATGAAGCCTACTTGCTCTCTAGAAACAATAGATCTTTACCTAGTGTCATTTTGGAAAATGTCAGGCACAGCAGTGGCCACAGAAGGGAGCAGATTTAAGATCAAGGTCATCTAGAAATGACAGCCAGATCAACAGTCCACTCAGGTTTATATGCTAACTATATTTATTTCAACAGGGTGGATATTTGCATGGGCATCTCGTTTTGCTCTGCTCTTAATGAATATTCTGCATGCAGAGTCACTACAGGATCAGCCACTTATATCAGTCTGAAAAATAATGTACTTTATGTCCTTTATTCCTCGTTTTCTTTTTTGTTTGCATGTAACATAGCCAAGCACAACTTGTGTTCTGGGAAAACAGTATGTTTTCTGTTCTTTCAAAAGCAAAATCATTACTGAACTATAAACAATGGGAAAAGGGAGGCAGAGAGAGAAAAAGAGCACACATGAGGAGGGAAAGACTGAAATATGTGAAAAACATGAAGAAATATTTTTCTTCTTACAAACAATAAAATAGAATATTGCCAAACATGCCTTACACTAAATAATCTGCATCTTTTGGATGCAGGGACAGCTGGATGAATTTCACTCCATAAGGCAACAGTCTGCAAGTGGATAAGAGCCTGAAAATTAGATGAAAGAATTTCCTCCACCACATTAGATCTCCTACCAAAAAGGTTTTACTGTCATGGCTCATCTCATTAATCTGGTATATATGTTGCATTAATATTTTTTCTTTTACTGTGCAAGACTTATGAGATTCTATCTTTTCTAGTTATTTAGCAGTGCAATTGTGAAATTATTTTGCAACCATGAAATGGTTCAATTTCAGATTTCTGTTGTACTAGGAAGGCAATGTCTAGTCATTACACTGACTTTCAACAAGGGAAAAAATGGAATTAGGTGCAATAGTAATTTATTGTTTTTCAAAAACTAGATTTTTTTTTTCTCCCTATTTTGTATCACAACAAACCAAGCAATGTTTTCATGACAGATTGGGGGTAGGAAAGGGAAAGGGAATGGAAACTTAAGCCAGAACATAACATTCAGAAGGTGGCTCTATATACAATTCATTACTGTCCTTTCAGAAATTGTGAGTTGCCATTAAAATATAATACTAAGAAATTGACTGAGACACACAAACCTATATAACCTTGTCTTTGTGACTCAAAGTAATTAGTTTTTTAATGCTAATGATTTAGCTTGACCCCAGCAGCATCAAAACATTTATGTGAGACTTATAGTGTGGAACTTTCTGCCTACAGTTGGATTTTGGGATGCACATATATCTGATCAAGAAGCAATAGCTTCTTCCATTTTATGAAACAGGACTTATATCGTTGTCAGTTCAAAAATTTCTAATCATTGAACCTTTTATTTCAAGAAAACAAAATTTGGTCTTCCAGTACCAGCAGGAAACAGCTAGTTTGAATTGAAACTCCTCTTTTGCCTGTGACATGCAAAGTAGAGCAGGGCAATGACAACACTTATGCACAGCAAGACTTGAGAGGCAACAAAGAGCTTTTCAAACTCCTTTATTCGGTTGACAATTCTTTTAGCAAATGATGCAGCTGCACAGATTTTTGAGGGGGGGGAAAGACGGTGCAGCAAAAAAAGAAGGTCAATGAGGACTGTAAGCAACTGCTGAGCTTTATCCACTGATAAACAAGGAGATATTGATCCTCGGGAGGGAAAACTGCATTCTCATTTGATTACAGTGTTGCAAAAAACTTTCCCCATAAGGTTTACTGAGATCCAGGATCAAAAACTCATTATTTTCCATAGTTCTTTTTTTTTTTTTTTTTTGAGGATTTTTCAAATGTCTTCTAAAGAGGACCCCCTCTAGGTAAAGCTTTCTTCATGTCTGAAGCTAGCTTAGTGATAAAAAAAAAAAAAAAAATTAAAAAAACCCCTAAAAATAATGCTTTCTGCAAGGGAACATGATACAAATATTTCTGTAATGAATATAAACTATTCTAGGCTTTATTACATTGAGATTTCTTTTCCTGACCTTAGGGAAAAGTACATGACAGCTGACCCAAAGCTTCCTCTGGGAATTGAAGCATTATTTTTAGGACATAAAGGACTTTGACATGGGATTACAGAAGCCAGTACCAGTTAGAAATCACATAGGATTGACCAAATTCCTTCCTCCTTCCAGGTTCACTGGCTGAAATTCCAACAGGTGGACTTAATGCTGGTTTCCCCTGTCAAAGTTGTGGCGTCTGATAGAATTTGGTTGTCTCATAGAACATGTACAGGGCATGTACAAGAGCATTATTAAATGCTCCAGCCATACTAGCACACAACTGTTCACACAACCTGTCTGGCTGTACTAAGGAATAGACCTTGCTAATGAGGGTCTCCTCACCCTACTACTTTCAGATCTTGGGACTTCAAGCATGTTTTGCCATGTCCATTGTGATGATTCTCAGTAGAGTCCAACTGTCATTCAGCAAGTGAAATACATATTTGAATCTGGAGTTTATTATTCTGAGATGAAGAAGACAGGATTTCATACAGAAGTCCATTTGAGGATTTCTGTTTCACCAATAATATGCAAAATATGTGGGATTAAAGCAAAAAAAACCAACCAACCAAACAAACAAAAAACAAAACAAAACAAAACAAAACAAAACAAAACAAAACAAAAAAAAAAAAAAAAAAAAAACAGAACACAGCTCATCCAATATCTTTCTTAGTTGTTGGTCAAACTTTAGTCCTCTTGCAACACTCCCAGTCTTCTGCCTTTAAATTAATCATCATATGGCTCCACACGAAACCAGCTTCCTTGTTGGAGGCACAGGGTACCTTTCCTCCAGCCACAATTTGTTTCTCTTCATCTGATCTGCTAGAGCTATTTCCAGGGTCACACTGTAAGCCAGTCCATCCTACAATGATAGGATGAAAGGAATCCCATTGTTTCTAGGATAGTTTTTAACCTACTTTGTCCCAATGTTCCCCATCACATCACTGCCAAAGAAGCAACTAGCATGTGGGAGGCAGTGAATGAGGATGTGAAGGCAGAGACTGATTAAGAGGGCCTAGTCCCCATTTTCTGTACTCCATGCAGAACTCCTGCTGCTGCTGCAGGACTTCCATGGAAGGGACCAGGAACTGGGAAACCCAGAGCCTCCTTGATTCCTTTATTCAATAAGTTCTTTAAGACCCTGTGCCTATCTTCCATAATGGAATATGCCAAATCTTCTGAAACCTTTCACCTGATAATTCCTAAATTAGAGCCTTTTGAATTATTTTCTTGAGGAGAAGAAAGAACTGCTGAGACACATTTGATTCAAAGTGAAGAAATTATTGCATTCCACTCATTGTCCTGCTTGGAATCAGAATATCTTCTTGCTTGGCTTCCCTGGTGATCACTATTAGTGGCAATATATTAAAAGCTTAGCCCGAGTATTTCTATGCTCCCATGCGTCTTGACCTTCAATCAGAATTTCACACATAATTAAATGCTTCATAAAAACAAATCAAATATTACCTTTAGCCTCAGCTTGGGACTCTACCAGTTATTTTGGCAATCCCATAAGGGGAAGAATTGTTTTCTAAAAGTGACTTTACCAGGGTGAATTTAAAAGTGGCCAAAATAGGGAAACATAAAACAGTTCATGTTGAGGTTGTACATATAGCTGAAAGAAAAGAGTCACTGCCATCAAACCTCTCACAATATTACCACTAGATATCAGCTTGTGTTTGACCTCTGTATGCTGTTGTGCAAAACATAAGTATAAAAAGAAAACTAGCTGTGGGTGTTCCACCATATTAGCAGTAATTTTCATTCAATTTTCACAATATAAAATTTTTTGAGCAATCAGAGGTAATTTTAAGGTGAAAGTTTCTGAGATCGTGAACCAGAGGAAGCAGTACATGAAGGAATGCTCAGACATTATGAATGGTCTTTAGATATTTTTCTGAAATTCTGCTTCATCCATTGGAAGTCTCATTTGAAACCTGTCGTGCTTTGTGTGTCTGCCATAAACAAATATCACATAGAAGTCAATATGCCATCACATAAAGAGCAGATCAACATGTGTCTTACCTGTCAGCCCTGTTGAGCCCTTCCTTCAGTTTTATTACTGATGATATTGAGTCAATGTGAAAACAGGAAGAGCTTGAGTTCATCCATGTGTGGCCTGGATGGTTATGCTGAGGCAATGCTTTCTTCAGCTTAAAGCCAACTATTCCTCAAAAATTCTCTTCTTGGTTCCTACAGGTAGCAGGCTTCTTCCATGCTTGGTCTGCTGTTGTCTTTGTTACAGAAAATGAACACATTTGAATAACAAAATATAAATATTAGTCAGGTCCACTCAACTCTCTGCAGATAACACTATGATTTCATTGCTTTTTAAAATCTATGATACATTCAAGATTCTGCCCAATTTTCTAGCTTGGTTAGCCTTTCCCAGGAAAGGGAAAAACAGATGTTTTCAGAGACTCAACGCACTCTATACTAAACAGTGAACATTTTTAAACCAACAAGTGTCTTCAGTAAGATGCAAACCCTAGACGAAATGTCTGGCTATAAAAAGATATATTTACATATATTTTAATGGCATTTAAAATAATTAAAACAAGAGCTCTCATTTATTCAATCAGTCTCTAATTTGACTACATGCATGTTTTGTGAAAATAGTTTTAATTTTTTACATTTTTACCAATAGATGGTGCTAGCAATTTCTGCATTTAGTTAAATATCTGCACCCATTTTACTCAGCTCAGACCCATAACAATCCTCTGGATCTACTAGAAAGAAACAGTCTATCCATGTGCCAATTACAGTAGGAAATGCCAGTTCACCCATATTCAACATTTTACATATTGAAAAGGCTGGTAGAGCAGCAGAAAACCATCAGTAGCTACCCATTCCAGAGCACATACAGTATGCAAATGAGAAATCTGCTGTTTTCACTCCTCCAAAGTATTTTCAAGATTTCTGCTATAGTCACATCATGTTTTGCTGTCATTAGGGTGCATGCTTTTAGCAAAAAGGATGCTGGCATCAGTCAAATTAGCTCCTCCATCAGTCTTCTACAGAGCACAATGGAAGCTGAATGCCCTAAGCACAAGTCCTGCCAAGTTTTTGTGCACATGCCTAACTTTATGCACTGGGAATAGTTCTAAAAAGCCAATCAAGATGTTCACAGCATGCAAAGTTAAGTAAATCTGAGAATGTGTGTGACTTATATGGAATGTTTGGAGTGCTTGGAATTGAGTGTAGTGGCTCTTCATGGAAATAGTCAGATGTCTTCCATTAGGAGGATGCATACAGAATGGAACATATTTTTATAATACTCTACCTGCCCTGGTCATCTAGAAATTTCCCAGATTGTGTTGTGACTGATGTGTTCAGAGAAAGTATGCTCAAGGTCACTACAAGTGCATTAAAAAAAAAAAAAAAAAAAAAGAAAAGAACAAATAAGAATAGGTAAAAACAATCTTGTTTGCTGTGTTTCCAATTTCCTCTAGAACTCTGGTATCTGTAAAAAAAAACCCCTAAAGAATGTTTCCAATATCTCATTGTCATCGGCTTTATTTTTCTTATTACTCACGGACATTCTCAAAATATTTTGAGATAATTGAAATGCTGTTTCTCTTCAGAGGGAATTTGTAGCCCTGTGCTCTCCAGTTCATTTCCACATGCAGTACACTCTTCAGTGTGAACTGGCTTTACACAGCATGGAAGTAAGCTCCCTGGAATAACAGATTTTCACAAAGAGGTTGCAGCTTACAGACCTTGAGCTCATGGGGATTACAGTTACCTGCAATTTCCTTTTATGACCTCCACTGGCTTTGGGGATAATAAAAAGCAATTGCAGACTTTCACTATCTACACACACATATATATTATATATATGTGTGTATGTGTGTGTGTGCATTATATATGTATAAAGTATTTTATATGTACTGTTATTTATTTATATTACATACATTTTATTATATAGTAGATTGTAATATAAATTTTATTATTTGCAGCATGTTTTATAATACATTATTCTATATGTTTATATATGTATATGCATATGAGTATGTAATATATATGGGTATAAAACATGAAGTAGCATATATGTATACATTGCCTATGTTTTTAAATATTTATATGTGCATTATACATATTATATGTATTGCATTTTAAAACAAAGCATATTATATTCCCTCAATATTTAAGAGAATATCAACCTCTGGGAGCATGTAGTCAGTAGCTCATGTAACTTGCTGCTGTTACAGCTACATGTCTACTTGTTTAATTTATCAAGCCATTATTATGTTTATAGTAAGTATAAGGCAAATGTGAATCAGTTTTTTTACAGATCCATTAAAATAATCATAAATCTGAAAAACTCACTCTAGAAATTTCTATCACTTCCATTTTACACTGACATAATGGAAAATGCTTTGAGAGAGAGAAATGTGTTCTTGCAAACCCCCAAAAATAATTAATATGGCCAAAAAGCCTACAATAATTCATGTTTTATCCTCCTTTTCCATCTGTCTTTTTCTTTTAACAAACCAGGCTTTATTGTATGAACCTTGTTCAGAAATGTCTGCCTGTAAATTAATCGGTATGTCCTGAATCTCCCTGGACATGCTGATTTATGTTTCTGGATTATGTCAAAGACCCTTGCATTCTTCAGATAGTTTGGGAGGCCCACTTCTACAGTCATTATTGTTTCCTCATGTGGAGGACCAGTAATGATAGCAATACCTCAATCTGTTCAGCTGTACTTCTGTAATGCAGAATTTTTATTAAAAAAACGAATTCATCAGCCCACTCCTCTTGTCTCATAAGCTTCCTTATAGAAGATCCCTGAGAAGGTGACAATTGCTTCTACTCACCATGGATAATGAAAAACTCCTGAGATGCTTGTGGAAGAATGTGAAGTTGTGAAAAAAGTTTGTTCCCCATTCTTTACTTGTTTAAGGAGATCTTAATCTCCATTCAATGAAGTTATGACTCTTTAATGGTATGCAAATATTTGTCCCTCAACTGGAACCTTGCTACCTTTTCTCACTAAACTGAAAAAACACTAAATTTGCACTCCCATGAACTAGTGTTGCTTTCACTTCATAGAGACACAGAGCACAGAGTGACTTCAATTATTATAGGTTGTATGGTGATTCAACACTGATCAAAATAACTGCTCAAACAAAAAAAAAAAATTAAAATCAAGTCTCTCAGCAGTATCTATTCTTCATTATGGAACAAACTTTGAATGGAATATATCCTCCTCTGTGACAGGGGAGGTTTAGATTTAGATATCAGGAGAAGATTCTTCATCCCTGAGGGGCAATGGAACAGGGTCTCCAGGGAAGTGGTCACAGCACCAACTCTGACAGAGTTCAAGAGTTTGGACCATGCTCTCAAAATCACGTGTGATTCTTGGGGTTGTTCTGTGAAGGGCCAAAAGATCTTTGTGGCTCCTTCTAATTCAGAATATTCTATGATTCTGTGAAAACTAAATAGATGCTTACCTCTCCTGGTTTGAAGGACAGGTGTCTGTCAGTAATGGCAGAAGCTTCTCTTTGAAATGGAGAATGTAAACCCCGTCCCTCCAAATTATTATTATCATTTTGAAATTAAGGGTCTCTCAGGCAAAGATATGGGAATTAGGAATAACAGTTCTTCACTAGGAAAATTAAAATAGAAATACAGTACTACAAAGAACAATCTCAAAACTCTGATAGAGTCAGAATACAACCTGACACCCTGTCAGTCAGTCAGGGTGTTGGTAGCAGTCCCATTAAATGATGGCTGCATCCTCCTGCAGTGGCAGATGTGATTCAGCTGGAGCAGTGCTCCTGTAGAAGGTGCAGTTTTCCTTCTGAAGACTCAGAGATGATGTGGAAAGTCCGGTTTTCCTCTGGAATCCAGTGGAAAGATGGATAACTTTTTGTCCAAAATCTCAGTTTTTATCTAGGTAGGAAAGGCTTGGCTGCTCCCCCTGTCTGGAGCATCTCCCAGTGGGATGATGTAATTCTATCAGTCACACAGTGGGACTGAATGGGCCAGCAGCAGATGATATCTTCCTGGAGGAAGGATGGGTTGTGGAAAAGATAAAGATGATTGCCCCACCTGGTTTAAAGATGGCCCATTAGCAGATAATGTGTGCCACTGAGATAAGGAATCACTGCCCCACCCAGCTTCAACAGATGGTGATAGAATACACATTTCTGGTCACATCAACCCAACACATTACCAAACGTTGGATCCTGTCTATTTAACTGTAGATTACAATACATGCATTATTATAAACATTCTTTACATATAAATCCAATTTTTTTTAAACAAGCTGGTTTTTTTAAGATTCAAAAAATTTTTAGATATTCCAAGTTTAGTATGTCTCTGACAATGAGTGTATGTTTACATTCTTCCAATGTTAGCTTGAGACACTTGGGGAGCTTTAGGTAAGATATCTGATCCCACATTCAGAAGTGTCTGAAGCTATGTGATTAAAAGACACTGCTGTAAAATCTGGTTAAAAACTTAGTTGACCTCAAATAAAGGATAATTTCAACAAACAAAAAGACCTCAGAGCCTCAAAGAAATATAACACCAATTACCATATTTGTTTCGCTGCTAAATTTTAGTGGTCAAAGCATCCTCCAAATAATTTAGTAATTACAGACTCATTTGAATTACAGGCCACCTAGACCAATCCCCTGCTCAGAGTATTTTGAATGAGATCAGGTTGCTCAGAGCCTTGCCCAGTCATATCTTGAACATCTCCAAGGACAGAGACGTTGAATCTCTTGAACATCAGCTTGAATGAGAAAAATAAATGCTTGCAAGCCAGATCAAGGGTGTGATGTACACACTGAAGTTTTGAATGCAATTGCTGGCACAATACCCTATTTTCTTCTGTGAAAGGTCATCTCAGAGCTGAGCTGAAGAATTTTTATTCCAAGATTCTTATTGTAGGTGTGGTGTCCAAGGAAATGGAAAGAATTAAAATCTAAGCCATTCCACAAACTGATAAGTCATACTGAGAGGGATAGACAGGATTGAAGCACACACTTTTCTAGCAATGGTGCAAGTGCATTAGGTGTCTAAATTCTAGATCAAAGTTAAACCATAATATATGGTTTTCATGCACATAATTAAAAATCAGGAAGGGTAAGAAAAAGCCTCTGTCTAGTAGAATGAAGCATTCTCTTTAAGGATCTATGACTTTCACGTGAAATATTTCAAGGGTTGTCAAGGCAAAATTCAATTAACTTTAAACCATTAGCAGTATAAAAGTGTGAATAGGAGGGACACAAGCACCCAAACTGCTTTGCCATTGATCAGATTTTAAAACTGTGAACACTAATAGAAAGCAAAAGATAGCTAGTCAAAAGACACAGGGAGGCTGGCAGGTTTTTGTCTAGCTTGTTCAGGAGCAGTGTTGTTCTTTTTTCAGCAGATAAAACGCATCCAGACATTTCCACAAAGAAAATTATATTGTATGGCATTTTTAAAAATAAGATTAAAAGAGCTACTTTTACCACTAGTGACTGCCATTAATTGGTATGCTGCAAGGGAGCTGACACATCCCTGGATGGCACATCTATTAAGTGTAGACTGCAATCAGTAAAATAGGTTTTCCAACAAATGACTTGTCAAAGCCTTGACACAAGGATTACTTATGCTTATAGTCAGTCACTTACTTTCCCCCAGTTCAAATGCTCATCTTCTGCCACCACACTGGAATCTGAAACAGTGTGTTTCTCCATTTTTGCTTGATTAAAGTCCTAATCTATGGAATAAAACCAAATCTGTGAGTGTCCTGAGGATAGCACAACAGACCCAGAGCAGAAAAGCAGTGGTGCAGGAATGCAACTTTCCAATTTTCTTTTCAAGAAGCTGCAGTTCCAAGACAGTTTCAGCTTTTCTGTGGTAATAGATGTGAACAGAAAATGTCTTTCAGCTGACATCTCCACCACCAAGCTCACTAGACCAGCCTGGCTCCCTTTGATCTCCAGCCTTTCTGGAAATAAAATTAATTATCATGCTACCTAGCAGCAAGTGCACATGTTTTACCTGGATAAAATCTGGAAACCTTCAGTGACACGGCTGTTTTTCATTGTAGATGCAAAATGTTCACTTGTGAGACTCTCTTTTTTTTTCTTTTCTTTACCGATTTTTTAAAATTTTGTATTTAATTTTATGCATGCCTTGCCTTACTCTACTTTTGCATCTGGAAACCTGAGTGGATAGGAATGATCTTTTCAGTAAATTGCACAAACTCAACTAAGATATTTCTCTATTTATAGGGTCACTATTTACTCCATGTTTTTAACTCTGTTATGACTGACTGTTATTTAGAAATATTGTAACATAAAATGAAACAGTAATACACAATCTTTTGGATTTTAGGAATATTTCTGAGGCACTTTAGGGGCAATTGTAGCAAAGCTAAGGGATAGAAGTTACCTTTACAGACTTTAACCACTTATGTGTCTCGATTCAGATGTCGATTTATTTTAGGATTTCTCTTAAGCTGGTACCTAAAAGCCTAGCCAGATGCCTAATCACCACACAGAGGCTAGAGAAAAGGAACAGCAACCCTTGTTTACTATTTTAATGCTGATAGGCTCTCACCATCGAGAGGAGGGGAAAAGAAGTCAAACCAGAGAACCCTAATGAAGTAGATTTACAAAGCTGACTTCACTGGGAAGTTGTGGTTTTTCCAGTAAGTTCTCTTACAGTTTGTAGGATCTGGGTTTGTCAGATTCATTTCCAATGTGTTGATTTCATTTTTTTCATACTTTTAAGAAATAAGTAACACATATAGCCAGGGAAAACTGATGATGATTTTTAATTGGCAGGCCCTTTTGTCAGCCTCAAATTTATTAAATTGAAGGAAGAAAATTATAATGGAATCATAGTGATCCCTTGTGAAATTCTGTCATGAGTATTACTGAAAACTGGATTCAGCAAAACTATGCTGTCCATGGATGCTTATTTACACAATTTGCACTAAGTAGAGATTATTATCACTTCTGCTGAAAAGTTATAGCTCTGGGGAATTCTGTTTTCCAAAGCAGTGGATTTATGTGAGTTTACTGGTGGTTTTTTTTTTCCTGCTTGATGCATGAATATAAGATACTTAAGATATCTGTAAAGAATTTGTCTTTTTATCAAGAGCTCTCCAATGAATAAATGAACTCTCCATAATACCAATGAAGCTAGTATTAAACGGATTAAATATTGGCTAACTAACTCCTCTCAGAGTAGCTAGTGAAGTGGAACCATCCCTGAACAAGGATGTTGCTAACAATGTTTTTCAGTCATTAGTATTAGCCTGACCTTGTTCACTGTTCCTCTCAGTGGTCTGGAAATAAATATCAAATCACTGCCTTTTAGAATGACATATGGATTTGTGCTGTATCAAATAATGGTGGCTAGGTGTTCATTCCAAGCAATTGAAACTGTTGACTGCATCAGACCCTGTCATTAAATGGGTCCTAATATAGTTGAAGAAACAATTTCACAGAGACCCCGAAATAGAATCTATTATTTCCAAAATTTACGACTCCATCCTAGAAAACAAGGAATATACAACAAAACCCTTCAGAGTAGAATAAGGCCAGGTGGGATAGGGTTTTGAGAAAACTGGTCCAGTGGAAGGTGTCCTTGCCAGTGTTGGAACTAGATGATCTTTAATGTCCGTCCCAATTCAAGCCATTATATGATTTCTATGATCCTGCAGCTAAAATAATTCAACATGAGCTGCCTGTGGGAGGCTGAGATAAATCAGGCCAATGAAATCCCAAGTGTTGACTGTCAAGTAGAAGCATGGCCAGTTATACACCTGTTCTTTTTATAAGCTTGTCCATACCAGTAGTTAGTTGACATTTGAAGTTATTTCTGGAGTGTTGAACATTTGTACGGCAGAAAACTAGACAAGATGTGAATTAACTGTCTCATACTGCAAAAGTCTGGAGAAGTTCTTTCATTAGAATAAAACCTAGCAGTAATTTCTTTCACATGCTCGTGGTTTGGCAGAAACATAAGTGACAGATATAATAGATCTTGTCTTAGAGAAAAAGCTCCAGAAAAACGCTTCTCAAAATGCTCTCTTTTAAATAATTTGTTAATGTATTTAATGCAAAACACATGGTCATGTACCTTCCCTGATTTTGGGGGCAACCTAAGCACTCACATTACATCAACACTGACAACATTACCATGATTGTCATGATTTTGTAAGTTAATTAGACAATATCAAAATACCTAATGTCACAACATTAGTGTGTTATCTACATGCATCACAGATTAGCAGGACAATATTTATTAGTCCTGGAGATACAAATTGAGTGCTCTTTTCTAGACCAAATATTACCTCATATAATTATTTCACTTACAGCAACAATCAAACTCCCTATTTATTACAGGTTGAATTCCTTTTCATTTACATAATAAGTGGGCAAAAGACTTCATAGAAAATCATTGGATTTTAATAGAGTATCATTTCCCAGTATAGAGGTATATCTCAATATGTGACATTGTCAAGACTGATACTAGAAGGGCTTCTTTGACTTTGCTGCCTGTGGTTTTAAAAACGAAAGCTTAGAAGAGCAGCAAAAAGTGATGCAGAAACTGGACAAAGAAATACCTCTGAGTGACAAGAAAGAGCACATTACTAACATTGTATGTATAGTGTATGTTCTTCATAACAATGAAAACATCTAAAATGGAAGCCTATGATCTCATAGAGAAAGCCATTGCTGGAAGCATCTGAAAATTAAAGCTAAACTGCTTTAAATTTCAACAAAACACTTTGTTTTTAAGCAATCAGTGATAGAGCAATGAAATTACATTACCTAAATACACTGTCTAGGAAAGGTGCCAAATTCCATCATTAGATATCTTCTAAAATGTAGTAGATGGCCATATGCTAGTGAAATGTGAATAGTTTGCATAGAAAGGAATAAACAGGTGAAGTTCTGTGGCAATGGTCATATGGAAGTTTCCAGTAGATGTGGATTTGTCTTTCTGCACTTGAAATTCATTATGTTCCTACAAATTCATGAATTTTAAATCACATGAGTAAGAGTCATGGGCAGAATATGATAGTCAAGATTTAGGAAACAGAAATCCAGCTGAGGGCCAAAGGTATAAATGAATTTAGCTCTATACAGATATACTTGAAAATCCCATCAATTCCATTAAGGGTTTCAACTACTTTTATTTGTATTCTTGGAATATTATTGGAATGTTTCTGAAGATTTAAATTTTTGAAATTCCTGAACTCTATTGCACATGCTGTTCAAAACCTCTGACCTCAAAAAACCAGAATCCAGTCAGTTTAGACCATGATGTCAGGTAAATTTATTGAAAAAAATTTTTTTCTCACCAAGTGTTTGTGCACAGTACACTGGCAGTATGCACCAAAGCACCAGCAGACAGATTAGGAGAAAGAAAGCATGACTGTGTTTTGCAGATGTGATGTGGATCACTGTTATTTACTTCAGGGAATATTTATTTAGACAAAGATACTCAATGTTTAGAATGGATAAATCTATTCAGAACACCTTTTTACTGTTTAAAATGCATAAGATCTGCAATTCACTAGAAACTGCCCTCAGACAAACATTACCTTCTCTAGAAAATATATTTATATTAAGATTTTTAAGAGAAAAATTAGAATGTGAATTTAGGAAAAAAAATCTGTCTTGGCATAATGAAAAATCAGAAAGTTCTAAATTAAAAAGAAAATATTTAAAATGCACCATAAATTCTTTCAAGTGTTTCCTTGAGTGATCAGTGTAACATTAGAACTTTCTTTTCTTGTTTTTAGTTGGAATGGGGATTTTGCTTTGTTATGGGGCTTTATTATTTGACTTTTGTTGTGAAAGACTGTGCATTCCAAGTGTAGATAACACAACTGGTGTTTTTTTCTTCTTTTTATTCAGGCTAGTATATGCCAAATAATTGTGACCGCAGGAGCTGACCCTGCAATATTCCCTAAACAGTTAGCTGAGAAGAATGGGGTTGTTCTTCAAGCTCCTTTATGCTTCTTTTAGCTGGAAAATTTTCTGTGGTTATTAAAAACAAGATAAATTAGACCATTTTAAGCTCCAAATTGCTGCAGTTAGATTAGAAGTAGGAAACTGCCCTTCAGCTTTTTTCGACTGCTGCACTGCCTTGTGAACAGAAACACGTTCTTAGCAACCATTCTGGACAGACTGTCTCCTGGGTGAACCCCGTGCATTTGGTCCCAATCCTGCTGGGAACCAGAGCTCCCTTTGCAGCTTTCCTTGCAGAAAGTGCTGCTCTGTCCATTTTACATATTTTACATGCTTGGAGTGAGCAGTGCTGAACCCCTGGCGCAATGGCTTGGCTGTGTGCAGATGTGTGTATGTGCACCCCAAAAGGGAAACAGGGAAACAGGACCACAAGTGACTTACTTGCAGAAAGCTTAATTTTAAACAATGTTTGGAGTTTGTTGAACCACGAGGTTTTTTGTTTTTGTTTTTGTTTTTTGTTTTTTGTTTTTTTTTTGTTTTTTTCCCCCCCCCGAACACTCTTTTTTCCTGGCAACAAAATTTAGGGATGCAGGTGGTACCACAGTGGGGTACTCAACAATACAAAGTGCATAACAAAATGATCAAAGAGCACTGGGAATCTAAAACAGATATCAGAGTTCCTCTGGTTAAAAACTTAAACTTATAGGCACGCACAGTATTATGGGATTACAGGTCATGCCCTAAAAGGAAAATCAAGAAATAATTTAATTCAGACCCAGTGCTTGTATCTATTCCAATTCACATTGCACTTCCTCATGAAAAGAAAGCACTTTCAAGGAGAAAGGCAAAGCAAGAGGGAAATATTTTTCTTTTCAATACCAAGAAATAGCTACTCTAAAATAAATTGTTGCTTGTATAGCTGCTACTTTTCTACATGTAATATTAGTGGTAATCATACTGGAAATTGTTTTTAACTGACAGATTCAGGGTGACTCCATTGTTTTACAGAGGCATTTTTCCACTTGACTGGTAATGCCACTATAAAAATTCTTGATTGCATTTCCTTGCTTTTTGACATTGCATTCTGCATTTGTCATTTGTATACATACATATGTAAACAGCTTCATGGCAAATTCTATTTTCTTACTCACCTTGAGTGACCCATAATGCAAGATATAGTAAAAGGCCTATGAATTTAATATGGCCACTTGTCCCAGAAATTATTACAATCTTTAGAGAAAATAAAGGTAGGAGGGAATATACAAGTTTGGAGTTGATATGAAAATATGATAAGAAGGCATCAAAAAGATGAATAATAAGATATATCACCCAAACTCTGAAAAAATGCATGATGTTAATCTAATAGACCAGGTAAGTAATTTCATTTTTCTTCTAGAAAAATGAAGTCTTATATTATGTACTTTATTCCATGGATAGCTTTGAATTCTCAAGGGACAAGAAGCTGTGAAGCATCAGAATGTCCTTTCCATGAAATACTGTGGCTGTGGTTCACCACATGTTTTATGTGGTCGTTTGCACTTGCATAAAAACAGCAAAATGCTGTGTGATCACAGGTCAGTAGAGTCCAGGTGCCACAAGCCAGTGGTGGAAGGAAAAACAGGGCATTGAGAAGGTTCCTGTTTGGAATGTGGTCTGGAAGGGACATGTCTTGATTTACAGTGTCAGACACAGATGCTTACTCAATTATTCTCAAATTCCTCTTCCAGCTGCTGCCTACAGAGGTGATGACTTCTTAGGCAAATTAGACCTAGAAATACTCAGAGAATCCCAGTCTGTTGTCCTTCCTTTGTGGCAGAATTATACAGCATTGACTGTGACTGTAACAACCACTTATGCCTTGAATTGGGAATTTACCATTTTAAAAATACCCAGTTTTACAGTTTTCTTCCATGTTTTTGCCCTCTGTTATCAAAAACCTAACAAGGAATAAGCTATGTCTTTCTGTGCCCAGCATCACACGTTGTAAGTTCCCTCCTCACTAAGTTTCATATCTGTCTAAATGTCATGTAATTAATTTTTCAACCCTGTGATTTATTAATTTTTTTTCCATTTGAAGATGCTTCTACAAGGGTGTGTCCACTTAGCAAGATGAGAGGCTTTCCCTTTGAAAATATACAGGATAAAAATCAGCAAAATTAACAAGATCAGAACTTGATCTTAGAAGGTATATTTTTGTTCATGAGGTATGTCTGAGATTTGTAGAGGTCTAACTGCAACACCTGGAAATTAATGGTGAATGAGGTACATCCTATTTTTCAGGCAGCCTCCATTCAGTACTGGATCTTCTATAAAATATATTGAAATGGGAAGAGGAGCAGTGAAGCATTCTTGTTTTTAATTTTGCTTGTGTACAATTTGGAATTTTAAATTACATATTCCAGAAAAATATTGAGATTTAGTTCTGGGGGAAATCTCACTATATTAATTCTGGGTAATTTTTTATCAGAGCACAGGTGAAAAAACACAAGGAAAAATAAACAAAGAAAAAACCACAAACAAATACACAAAGGCCTCTGGAAAGACCCTCCCACCCCTCCAAAAAACAATCCCACCACCAAGCAAGGCAATACCAACCATGGCAGAATCTGGATGTCACATCCTGAGTAATGCATCCAGACAAAAAATCCCACTCTGGCAAACTGTATAAAGAAGCAACTTCTTGAATGCATATCATTAGTCAGATAAAGATCACCCCAAGTTATGGGACAGATGGCATCTGTGACCACCAAAGCCCCTCCTAAATACACCTTCAGGAATTTAGATTGCAAGTTAAGCAACCACCGCTGGAACCTGAGATAACATAAAAGTGGTACTGTTGTCTGAGACCTTGGAATAGGTTAAAAAAGTTGGGGAGAAGAATGTATCACTGATAGTGGACATAAGGAATGGTGGGCCACACAAAAATCCTACTCAGCAGCTGTGCTGAAATAAGCTTGAAGTGGGCAAAAGGTAATTCCAGCAGGGGGAGATCACAACCAGATGACAACCCACCAACTCAAGAAACCCAGTGACTCAAAGGAGAAAGAGTGAGCATATTACTAATTAACATTAGAAGCAATGGAGTCATTTAACCACTAGAATAAAAGAACTGTGCAGCCAATGAGCCTTCCTTCAGCTGCTAAAATGTATAAATACTGAAAAGAAGAATGATTCTGGATCCTCACCACTGAGAAGAGCAGGGTCAAGAAAAACCAATGGACAGCCCTGTCCCTGTCCCTGTCCCTGTCCCTGTCCCTGTCCCTGTCCCTCTCCCTCTCCCTCTCCCTCTCCCTCTCCCTCTCCTCTCAGTCCCTCTCTTTCTCCTTCCCTCCCTCTTCTCCTCTCCTCCATCACCCCCATCTTTTTTATTTATTTCTACCTCAGATCTACTGCTAAATAAAATACATATTATTGGCTTTGGCATATGGACTTAGTTGCACCACAACACTGACACTGTGCTATCATGCATTAGGAAGAAAATTAATGGCATCTAGTTCTGCTCTGGTGTTACAGCACCACACAGACTGGTGCTTTTGTGAACCAGCCAGCACACTTTGGAGCCAAACCTGAGTGAGCAAGATGAGAAGCTGAAAGGGAAAGGTGGAACAATTTTTTCTTTTTTCTAGTTGTCTTTTCAACATCTCCTGTCACACTGTCCTACTGGACACACACAACTCAATTGTACCAGCTACTCAAAGCCACAAGTCTGTAAAGGCTTCACTTAAGAAAAGGGCAAATTAGCTTGCAATAGTTGGGGAGCTACAGATATTAATTCATCTGTTACATCAGTACTTGATCAGTTTACATTTACTAAACATAAAAATAAATTTGTGACACTGGAATCATCCTTTTGGGTATTTAACACTCATAAAGGGCTTGATTTTCTTTAGTCAATGAAGTTTTCTCCTTGGTTCTGAGCTCTCTGATTTGAGTTACCTTATTTATATTATTTTTTATTATCTGTGTATTCTATAGCTTTTGCGGTTAAAAAAAAAAAAAAAAAAAAGGAAAATAGCCCTATAGTAAGATGGTACTGGTCTCTTTTCTTTCGTGCATCCTCTCAGTGTTTATCTTTTATATCAAACTTCAGGAAATAGGACTGGAACATTTCTGTGTGGAGAATAAGTAGAAGCATTATAAAGCTGATGGCTGTGTCTGTATCTTTGACTGAGATGCAAGGGCATAGCTCAAATGGCACTGTCCTACCTTGTTCTTGTGAAGTCATTTATTATGCATGTGGTCACATATACTATAGATCAGATCAGTAAGATACCTTTGGGACACAGTAAAGCATCTTCCTCTCTCATTTTTTCAGATTTTGTTTGTTTGCTATAGATTCTGGTTGTTACAAGGTGCCAACATCTCATTAGATTTTGCTGAATATGATTTAGTGCCTTCAAAATTTTCCTAATAGTTGGCCCAATCTGATTATTTTTCACTACCAACCTCTGAATTTACATTTGCTATTAAACAAAAAAATATAAGGACAGAGGAAAAAAAGGAAAAAAAACCTGTCAAGTAAGAATCATTTTCTGGGCACCTTGCTGATTCCCATTGGTAAATACATAAAGCATCAGCAAACTACAGAAATGCCTCATCAACCTTTTTGAGATAGTGACAGATTTACACTAACTTTTTTTTTTTTTTCAGATTATTGTGTATTTTTCCTAGTCTATGTTACATGTACATGGTATCAGGACTAATAGATGCATTTATGAGCATAACTGGATGCACCCTTTAGTAATTAGAGAAGAGCATATAGCAAAATAAAAGACACAAATATTTCATGACATACTGCTGTGGCAATGAGTCTTCCTGTCCAATTAGCATAGGAATGGCATTCCTGTCTATTCTAGCTCATGGGGAAACAGTGGCTGTCAGCAAAAGGTAAACTGTGCCTAATCTCAGTTTGAAAATAGACTGCATATATTCTATATGGAAATCAGTAAACTAACCTCTTTGCTTTTGCTAAAAATATGATTCCATACTATTGAACCTTAAATATGTCTACATTTTTCATTTGGAATAGAAGTACATCTGCCAGTAAAAATACTCTAACTTTGCATTTTACATGCATAAAAGCTTTGTATTGAAATTCTTATTCCAGTGTGACATTCATTCTTCCCACTATATAAAGAACTATATGGTGGGTTGGAAGTTTGGATTTTGCAGGGTTCTTTGGCCTCAGTCTCACCTAAAAAAATATATCAATAATATTATGACTGATAAGCAACTGAATTAAAAAGACAGAACTCTGAACAAGCCACACTTGCAAACACTCACAGGGCACCTAGAAATTATTCCACCCTACCTATGAGTAGGGTGAGTGCTGGCAAAGGTGTACAACCACTCTGTGCTCCTGCATGTAGATTCCACAATAGGCAAGTACATGATCTGTTTCTTTCCAGGAATTCACAGCTCACAGGACACCCTCTCTAAAAAATGCAGCTTGGATAAACAGGAGACCACACCAGTTACCTCATTTTATAATCAGAATGAGTACAGGCAGGCAGACTGGAGCTGACAGACTCTGTGAGGAATGACTTGCATGTGTCCCCTTCCGTTTCTTCAGACATCTGAATTTTATATACAGTTTTATGAGACACTGTTTTCCTCAGTGACTGGCAGTGGAAAGGCCTCAGAAGTATTCAGGCTTACTTTTCTTAGATAAGGCTATGCATGAAGGTAGGCATATGGGTAGCCTTATTTTGCTTGGCTTCATGCATCTTTCTTCAATTTGCTGGTTATTATGGTGAGGGAAAGAAGTAGCCTGTTTAAACGCACCTTAGAAATGATGCTTAATACATGTCCTGAGGAGGTGAGACACTGAAATGCATATGTGAGTAGATAGGTCACTATAGGTGTTCTGTCAAAACCAATTCCTAAAGTAGGAACAACAATATTCAAGAGTTCATAAATCACTCCCACCTGAGCAAACCTATACAACAAGCCCCAGAAGCAGAACTTGCCCTATGCCTGCATTTTATAATGTCTCCCTAAAGGGAAAACTTAGTCAAACCTAAATGCCAACTGGAGGATTTTGTGTTAGGTTTATAGCTGGACTCAGTGATCTGAGGTCTCTTCCAACCTAAACAATTCTATGATTCTTTAAAATATTTAAGGACTCCTGCTAACCCTGGATACACTACAGTAAAAATGTATTTCTCATGGAAATATCAGTGAAGAAGATATTAAGGGCTACAGCTGCTTCTTCTATATAATATGACCAAAATAAGCAGAACTGCCTGAGGGCCAAAGTTTGGGGTCTTTTTAATAGGTTTAGCAAGTTACAGATACACTCTCATGACCATCCTAATTCCTGTCCTCTTTTTGATTCATCTGAGTGAGAGAGGAAGGAGCCTTAAAAAAGTTTTACACAAATCCAAGCTGCAGGCATGCTACACAGATTGCTTTTTTTTTTTTTTCAGAACCTCCCCTTATAACAATAAAAATGAGCAGCTAAAGCTACAAATCTGATTTCTATGTGTCACTGGAAATAGACTGCATTTCAAAGGGGAACATGTAAGAGGGGTCCCTTAAGAAAGTTCTGTGGAGTTATATCTATCAAAACACTTCCAATATGAAGAGGTGCCTTCCAGAGGAAAAGAACATGCTCCATTTCCACATTTTGTGGGTGAAGTGTTTATTATTTGGCTTAAATGACTTTTCATTTCACTGATTCTTTTATTTGCTGTAGAATATTACAAAGTAAAAAAAATCAAACCAAACAAACAAGTAATCTTATTCATAATAAAATAAATCTAATAAAAAAAAACCCCAGTAGACTTCTCCACTTTATTTTGCTGGTAAGTATGAAAACCATACTTTGAAATATCAAAACCCTTCTCAGAGTAGTTCAGGTGACTGACTGGGGTATCCTTATACAATGTTGTGCTCAGGCATCAAACTGAGTGTGATTGACTGGAAGAATGTTCACTCCCTTGGCCCTGTTGTCAAAGGCTTCCTGCAACTTGCAAACATGCAATGCAGAGCTGTAAATTTGCATGCAAACTGTCTTGGTGGCATTGCCCAGGTGCTGGCAGTGGTGGGTGCAGAGGTGCCCTCCATGAGGACCAGGCTGCCCTGTGCCAGACACAGTTCCAGATGGATCCCCTGCAGCTCCCAAGCCAAGATGTGGTGTCATCATGGAAGTGTGTTTAAGAAAGGGCAGAAAATACTAGGGAGAGGGAGGAGGGCAGGGAAAAGCAGAGACTGGAGGGGGCACTGAATTTTAGGGTGCTGACACTCCTCCAAATGGACAGGGACCCATGGAGGACCCACCTGAAGCACAAAGAAAAGGGTGAAAACAGAATCAGAGAATCATTAGGTTGAAGAGACCTCAAAGGAGAGGCTAGAAGAGCTAAACCACTATGCCTTGATCACAACCTGAAGGGTTATAACCTGTGGCAACAACGGTACGGGGAGGAGAGGTATCTGCAGTGGAGTAAAACTAAGCCTGGGAGTGAAGCTGAGGAAACACACAACTGAAATGGGTGGAAAGGTGTTTTCACTGCCTAGATAGATGTTTGTTTCTCTTCTGGTTTGGTGCTGTATCCCAATATCCTAATCAGTACTTTTGTTGTGGAGATGTGGGTGCAATGTTTAGTACCCATCAATTCCCCAGTACACAACATTTTAGAAGGTGAAAGGAGTTTGAGTACAAAGGTGCACCTCTGCCTTTTTCATGTGCACGTTTCAGAAACAGAATGAAACCTGTTCCCAAGAGGAATTTCTTAGAACATCTTTTCTTTCCATTTCAATAAGACAGAGCAAAGACATTACTTACAACGTACAGTAATCTATAATATTAACAGCTGTCAGTGCATTAAAAGTACTTTAAGCAGTTGTCTTTAGTTGTCAAGATTTGTAAGAATAAGAAGACACTGAGGGTGGGGAGAATTACACAGTGGGAGCAAAAGCAAAACAATCACTCTGACTCCATAAAATCAGGAAACCCTGAAAGAACATTTTGTCTGTAAAACCTTTAGGATCTTGATTAAAGCCATTGTTTACAGCCTAGCAAAGACATTATTATATCAGCAAGGCCAGTTTCACTATCAGGCTCATCAGCACAATACCGCCAGCAGGGAAATTATTAAAGGTCTCTTCAGTTAGGCCCTAAAGTGGTTTCAGTATCTCTTCTTTAAAAATATGATCAAGAATGTATAAAAATAAACCCCTATATTTCATGCTGTGTTCCAGTGCATTACTGTCAGACTTTAACCATGAAAGGAATAGTCCTTTTGTGCAAAGAGAATAGATAGAAGAAGATTCAGGGAATAATAAAAGAAGATTCAGGAAATGGTTATGAAATACTGGGTTTATCCAGCAAATATGAATGCAGCTTATGTCTGGCATTAACACTGCTGATCTTTCTAGCCCATTAAAAATTTGCTTAGCTGGCAATTAAACAGACTATGGTTGCTCCCTCCTTGAAACCCTCCTCTGGCCCTTCAGCAAATCATCTCACAGACACTTGTCCTTGCTTCAAGGTCCTGTGTGAAGGGTAGGCTTCAATTTACATTTCATGTCTATTTCTGCCATCAGGAACACCTACATTGTTGTGAATTAGGCCATCTTCAATAGAAAACTCTGATTGTTTGAACTGTGCACTGTTTGACCTGCACACCTTTCTAATACCAGTCTGAATGACCAACATTCATACTTTTCCTCCTAGACTGAAAGCTACTTGAAGCACAAGATTATCTTGGAGAATATTTATATTAGTGCCAAGTGACTAGGGCTTACATTGATAGCTGTTTGGCATTTTGCCCCCACAATTTTAAAACCAAAAACCTAGCGGAAAAATCTATGGCTGTAGGTTAATATAAATTCATTTTCTCTCTTTTTTTTTTCCTCTAAAACAAACATGAGAAGAAAGAGTTTGTGTCAATTCAATTGTGTTGCAGTTGAAAATTTTCACTAAAACGCTAAATAAATTTTCTCAAGTCCAAAATCCCATTTTAAAATTGATATTAATTAATATTAATTAAAATTAATAATCAGAATTGATCTGAATGTTTTTGCTGTGTGTATAAAAGATTCCAAACGGTTATCCTTCTTATTCTTGAAGAACATGCTTTACATTGCTTTTTCATTCTTTATTTTATCTCATGATTTTCTGATGTCTACACATAAATAATGGGCGAATCTGCAATATCAGCAGTACATATGTCTCATTCTAATAAGAAAGAGTAAAAAGGGGAATTTTTCTTTATTAGCTCAGCATAAGTGAAATGGTTTTATTCTTCCTGCAGTGTTCTGTATGTACAAGATCTGGAGGGACTTAAATCAATATATTTTCACTTGGTAGGATTATTTAGCCATCTTTGAACTATCACAATATAGTCAAGGACAGACAAGTAGACATGAGAAAAGAATTCAGAGACCCACTCTTTTAGATGGATGGGCTCTGATAATTGTTATAAAGTTTAAAAACAGCATAACAAACCAAGGAGCAGACTCATTGATGAATCAACATGCAAATGTTGCCAAATATAGCATATAATTAATTACTGCTAATATGCAAATGGTATTGGGTAAAATGACTTGATTTAAAGTGAGACTAGTGATAGCTGACAGGATGCTCTAGAAGCTGAAAGCTTTGTATTTCTGTCAAGAGAAGTGCAGATGCATTCATCTTCCAGACAAAAACCTTTGCTACTTGAAGTAAAGAACAGCATTGTTAATACTTGCTTCATATTCTAGACAGGCTCACTCTAAATGCAATTATCTGAAAATTGTAACAAGTATCTTACTGGCAGCCAATTAACTGCTTATTAATTGTATCAGTAAAATCACAGGATGCAGAAAATTAAGAAGAAATTAAGGGATGATCAATAAAATAATGCACCAGCTTCATTAAAATATTGTTTGAAACTCAGAAATAAGGAGGAATGTTTACTACTAAAAGGAAACATTTATGGCCATCGTGGTTATGATAAATCAATTTTATTTTTTTAAAGGTCCTTTTAAGCCCCCTGTTAAAACTCTAACTTCCTGGGTTTGTTTTTTTCATGCTCATAGTATTAAGAGTACATGTAGATATAATGCCAATTTTCCCTTGTTTTGTACTATTGTGCTTCAGTTTGGACATAATTGCAACAAAAATGCATGCCATTAGTCATTGTCTCATGTTTTCCTTTAATAATAGCTTGAAATGTTTTAAGAGTAATAACACTTTTAAAGCATAAAGGCTTAAGCTCTTTATGTAGAGGTCTAATATGACCCCCGTTTATGAAATTGACATAACTTAATTTTTTGTGTTGGTCTGATGAATTGTATTTGACCATCACTATAATTTTCTTTCCTTTCACCATTTTCTCATTAGAAGAAAGCAACTAATATTCTTTACTGATTCAGAAATGAGACAGTAACTGGATAGGTGTTCTTTATAAACAGTTCCTAAATGTAATAATGGTAAATAATGTAAATAATGACAGTTCCTTCTACCAGCTCGCTCCTTCTTAGTATTCTCATGGATTAATTAAAGAAAGAAATCACAGGAAATTTCAAGGAGATCTAAAGGACTGATACATGGATTTTTTTCCCCTAGTAATCAAAAACCCATTCTAAGTTAAGCAGTCTAAATATGTTATTATGAAATTGTAAACTTAAGCAACTAAAATAATAAACAATTTGTTATATTCTGTCACCAATTCTGAAAAAATGTCATCATTAGGGAGATTGAGACATTATTCAGGAATGTGTAGTCTATACCATGGACTGATAGCTTTCTTAATATTAAAAAAGAGATACAAAATATCCTTATAGAAAACAGCTACTTATCTCTCAAAAAATCAAAATAACCCTATTGTATATCACTTTGGTGTGCATTAAAGCAAAAACTTCATTCAACTTGTTTCCTGAAAAGAGATTCTGTGGTGAATAAGAGACATTTTCAGAAGAAAGTTGCATTTCCTTTCAGATTAGCTCTTGAAAACCTTCCATGGGTATGTAGACACTTCAGAAAGCATATGTCCATTTTATGACACATGCTGTGTATATAAATTATTGAGGACATTTTCTCTGACAGGTGACTAGGAACAGTTGTCCCTTTACTCCCTTGCAGATTTAATTTAACTCATCACACATACACACGCATGCAAGGCGTGAGCAGGTTTCTCACACAGAGACAATCATGTGCTCTTGACTTGAAATAGTCCAAATCATAATTAACTCCTAAATACCTATACAATATTATCAACTTTTGCTTGCTATCTTAGACTATGTTCAAAGGTTTGGTTTGCTTGTGTGTTTATGTTTTGGTTTTTTTTCCTCTGAGCCTCTGGCACTTCGCAGAGTCCCTTCCCTGTTCCTGGAATAATGTATATAAAGTCAAGTTTCTGTAGCTACTTCAGGGCTCTGAAGTCATAGTTTTTTTTTTTAAATCTGTGACCAGAGGAATCAGTGTCCAAATGAGGTTTAATCCTTAATAGGAATTGTGGACATTGGTAAGGAATTACAGTCAGGCAATAGAAATTTCTGTTAACAAGAAACATTTACAGGAATAAAATAAGTCGTATCCTATCAGACCAAAGAAGCAGCTATCCTAGTTTTGTGTACTTGACAAAACCAATAACAGATGTCTAGCAATCACTGTGAAGGCACTCCTTAAAATATACATCAAATCTATAGCAGTTAGGGACACTATGTAGAGAGGTACTACTCTTGCTGTGTAGCTGTCACTTTTTTTTTCCCTTCATGAATGTGACACTCAGTTACGTACAGTCAGAGTATATCTAATTTTCTGTGGCAGAGAATTGCATGGATAGCTACACCAGAAGTATCTCCTGTTTTTGTGTTTTTTCTGTTTAGAACTTCAGACATACTTTTCTTATCTGATGCTCCCTACATCTTGTATTAGAGGAGACAGTAAACAATCTTTTCCTGTTTACCTTCTCCCTGACACTTCTGACATTCTGCCATATCCAGCTTAGATCATTTCTCTTCCAGGTCAGACTGCTGTATTTAAACACTCTTCTTACAGAAGCCATGTCATACCTTTGATCATCCTTGTTACCCTTAGCGTAACTTTTCTTGTTGAAGTATCTCTTTTCTTACAGGAAGGAACCAGAATTGTTCAAAAATATCCAAGATTTGTTCTCATTTTCACCCTGGGAGGTCAGGAGATTTGAGCACTACCATCCATTAGATGGGATTATATTTCTATCCCCTAGTATACCAAGCCTGTCACTCTAGTGTGAGATACAGTAAGGCATGTTCTCAAGTAAAAGTGTTCTTAGCAGACTTTCAAATCTGTCAGAGAGCAGAACTTCCCAGGTTGCTGACTAAAATCCCTCAAGTGTTTTCGTGTAGTTCCAAAGTGTTTTCATGTAGTTTCAAAGGCAGTTCCCTCAGGTCCGTGGTTTCAATCCTGAAGCAAAACTATTCAACAAAGCTAAGGAAAGGAGGTGTAGAAATTTCATCTCTTCACTTAGGTGGCATGTTAGTTTACCCTTTACTTAATAAATATGCACAGAAGCAAAAAGAACACAATTTCTAATGACAAAAAATATGGCCTGTATAATCTGCACTAGCAACCTTGAGAAAGTCCTCCAAAAACTCATTCAAAATTCACTTTTTGGATAAAATCATAATCTTTCCACAAAACTAACCTATGAAGGACTCAATTCTTGTAAGAGGTACATGGTGAACAAACAGGCTTCCAGATACAAAAATACTGTCCTTCAGAAGACAAGCTATTTTCCAGAAAGGCCAGAAAAGTTGAGCCATTGCCTTGGGTTGCAATACAGGATGTGGCCAGAAATGTGTATTCTATCACCATCTGTTGAAGCCGGGTGGGGCAGTGATTCCTTATCTCAGTGGCACACACCATCTGCTAATAGGCCACTTTTAAGACAAGGTGGGGCAATCATCTTTATCTTTTCCACAACCCATCCTCTCTCCAGGAGGATATCATCTGCTGCTGGCCCATTCAGTCCCACTGTGTGACTGATAAAATTACATCATCCCACTGGGAGATGCTCCAGCCAGGGAGAGCAGTCAAGCCTTTCCTACCTAGATAAAAACTGAGATTTGGAACACCAAAATACCTTCTTTCCACTGGATTTCAGAGGAAAACTGGACCTTTTCACATCATCCCTGGACCTTCAGAAGGAAAACTGCACCTTCTACAGGAGGACTGCTTCAGCTGAACCACATCTGCCACTGCAGGAGGATGCAGCCACCATTTAATGGGACTGCTACCAACACCCTGACTGACTGACAGGGTGTCAGGTTGTATTCTGACTCTGTCAGTGTTTTGGGATTGTTCTTTGTAATACTGTATTTCTATTTTAATTTTCCTAGTGAAGAACTGTTATTCCTAATTCCCATATCTTTGCCTGAGAGACCCTTAATTTCAAAATTACAATAATTTGGAGGAAGGGGTTTTACATTCTCCATTTCAAAGAGAAGCTTCTGCCATTATTGGTAGACACCTGTCCTTCAAACCAGGACAGTTATCTAACAGGATAGTCTAGATTTCCATCACTTCTCTCAAATAAACTAATGGCAGAATGAGGCAGAGATGCTGACAGGACACTCTCACACCTTCCCCAGAGCTGGGACTATGACAGGCTCATTTGCACAGTGCCACTTCTTGTGCACCAATGACTCCACAAGCTTGTCCTGGGATAGCTGCAGTCCTCCACAAACAAGCTGTGCAGTCACAATGCAAGAACTTACACCCACACACAATCTGTACCCTGCTGAGTGGGCAAATAAACAGCAAACAACAAACTAATCATATAGTGCAAAATTCACTGCATAATAAGGGCATATAAAGGTTCAAGAGAAAATTATAAAATCATAAATAAGGGAAGGGAAGGCAGTGCCTTCCATGATACATTGCATCTTTTTTCTGTATAACTATTAACACCCTCTGGAAATTAAATTTGTGTATGGTAAAAGTAAACATCCAAATTTGCTCATAAACAAAACCACTGTTGAAGAATCTTCCTTTGAGGAAGACAAGTGTTTTTCTATAACTAAGTGATTTTCATTTTTTAGATCAAGATATCTTCTGATTTCACAGCAGTTTTGTTACTACTTCTTTTTCTCAAGGAAGGAGCCAGCCACAGTAACATTCAGAACAGCCTTAGAAAGTGTTTACATGGAACTCTTGACATGACTGAGGTACTGAGGCAGCTGTATCCAGCAGAACAAGGCAAGACTAAGCAGAGGTTCCCTTTCAGCCACAAAGATCTGATTATTCCACAGGAAAGCTTTCTTATGTTTTCTTACTTTGGAAATATTAGTAATAGTAACACAAATACTGTTAATAACCATGCATTAAAAGAATATTATGCAGTATGTCATTACTTTAATGGAAAACAAATATATTCATATTCAAATACATTTGCATTCTCGATATCATGCATTTGTAGTAATCTTAAATACCCTAAACAGAGTTTGTGAGGAAACTTAAATGTAACATTAATTCCACTCTTCTCACACAATTTATGCTGTTTGCCTAGTTTTCTCACTTTTCTCATTGACAATTAATGTAATGCCCCAGAGATTTTCCTGCTAAGTGCACATGAAAGCTGGGAAGGACAAAAGGACTTAAAAAAGATTAGCATAACATATGTTAAGAAAAGCCCCACTATCCATGTAATGTAAGTTATTTTATGACACCTGCTTTCTTTTACAATATACTTAAAATTATAGCAACACACAAGGTATTTCAGAACAGATAAGTGTGGGTCAGGAGAAGAGGAATAAATTAATAAATACTTAGAGTCTTTGCATATAAATGTAAAATGTATATTTTAAATATTTTCTCTCATTGTTGAAAATATAAAATAAACCACTAATTTTTCCTACTGATGGAATTTGTATTGATAGAGCTTTGAGCATATTTAACCACTAAGATAATATGTGTTCCTCTAAACACAGACGTACATGGTCTCAGTAAAATGGATTCCTTATGGTGAAAAAATTCTAAGAGGCAAACTCTGATTAGAAGTTCTCATTATGGTCTTGCTTATTGTTATTTTATGGGTGTATTTCTAGAATTTTTTTCAGCAGTTGCACCTTAAAGTAGGTGTAAATATATATTTATGAAACAAGAAAACAATATGAAAAACATTTATTTGCAGAAGCAACATTCTGTCATTTATACTTTTGCTCCCTGTGTGAGCAATTTTGCAAAGGCAATGTTCTGAAATTCAGATTACAACTTTATTTTATATTAAAACAAAATTTCTCCAAGGGTGGCTGTATATGTATGAAATTTCCTTATACTCAGCACATTTTCTGTCCTCCTGCCCACCTTTTCAGATCTGAACTCATCTCCCAGTAGACTTCATTGCTACTTCTCTCTCTGATCTTAATTTTGATTTGGAGAGGTGGCATGAAGCATATGTTTCCCAGCTGGATATTCTGTGGGGGAATTTTTATCTGTTCATTGCATTCAGTTCCAAGGGACATTAAGGTCCCCTGAAGGAAAAGATCATCATGAGAAGCTATCTGGCTTTCCTCTTCTCATTTTCCAGCAGCAGAATCAGGATGTTACTGACTCAAAAATCTTTAACTAGTGTCAAGCCAAAACTAATTTTTTTCTCTTTCTGGATCTGATCCAGAGAAAGAGTCAAAGATTCAAATAAATATGATTTTCAGAATATAGGACAAAGAAATAAGTCAGCTAAAATACACGTTTCCTGCTATAGGAAAAAAATGCTTCTCTGATAAAAGCAAACATGTTTTTGAAGCACATATGAAAAGAAAAATGTTTACATTGTATCACATCAAAGAAGAAAATAATTGATTGGCAATTTTTTTGTGTTTCATACATAATAGATATGGAGAAAAAAAACCAAAAAAGGATAATCCAGTAAACCTCAATGCAAGTTTTCTTCTCTTCATTCATTTTTCTTCATAAATTTTCATTAATTTTCTCGTTACAGTTATTTTCATAAAATCAATAAAAAAACTTACATAATAATAAATGGGAATTGCATCTTGCAAAATTAACAGGGCTAGAAGATACAATATTAACTGAATGAAAATTATTCATTAGAAAATAAATAGTTAACTCTTCAAAGCCACAAGACTGGCTAGATATATATTCTGAGCTAATACCACTGCTACAACTATGTTTAATTTTCTTTAATGTTTAGAGAAAGGTGTCAGTTAAAAAACAGAAACAAACAAAAATCTTTCAACCAACCACACTGAGATTTTTCTGGGAAATTTACTTTTGTTTCCCCAGTTATCTTATTTACAGCTCTCATCCTGTCTTGTCAAAACACTTGATAACATTTGGAAGACGTGAGTATGTAAGAAAATTAAAGTCAGGAGATGCATACTCTATATCACCAGGTACTCCATGAACCACTTGGGAGATTGTCTTTTTTGTGCAGCAGGTTGTAGCTCAACAGTGGGAAAAGCAGAAAAGTGCAAGGAAATTATAGGGGAAGTCCAGACAGGGGGTTCAGGTGTTAACATTTCACAAGATTCTCAAATATTTAGTTTAAATTATTTAATGAGATGTTCAGTAAAACACCTAATGCTAAGATTCTAATTCAAAATTGAAATTTCTGAGGCTTAGCCATAATTAATAACCAGTAACTGGCTTCCATATCTAAGAATAGCAGCAGTTTCTCAAAGCCCTGTATTACTCAATGAGTAATGAAAAACTCAGACCTGCTGTAGGGATTAGAACTATATGGTTATACAGACACTAAAGTATTCTTAAATCAAAAGTATTCTGAGGAGGCTGATTCTGCATTAGATATATAACTATATTGTATAAGACAACAAAATGTGTTTAAGAGGTTCATGAGTTAAGAGAGGCTTTCACTATTTAGGATTTTAACTTCAATCCAAACTGTCAGCTACAGCACAGCAGCTTTGTATTTGCTGGATGGAAGGAGATGTCTGATGCATTTTTAGCAATTTCCCATGGCTGAATAGATTTGGATAAAATCAGCTGGTTGTTCATAACACTCCCATTTTAAAACTGACTCAGAAATGCCAGTCTGTAAGAGACAATATCATTCCTTCAATTTTCCATCATAGTTTTTAATAATTTCTCTCCTACATTTTTGATCAAAAATGGAAATACTTCATTTTATTCAAACAGTCCTTTAAAGTCACTTTATAATCCATGGAATAGATATTTGAGAAAAGCTCTTCTAGTCTTTTGGGGAAGGACATCCCTCTGAGCTCTTTGAAAGCTACTGGTTCAAATTCAGCCCTTGGAAAATACAAAAGGTATCTAAACAGGGACTCAAAAGCATTGTGAAGGCTGATGATTTAAAGACCTTATTCCATATCTTCTGTTAATTAAATAGAAATTATAAGAATCTGCAGCTCCCTAATACTACAGTATGGGAATTAACATGGATCTTAAGGGAAAATATGAAGAAAGAGATGTATTTCACACTATGTATCTGATATGGGTGGTCTAAATGACAGGTGATTCTCAGGTAATATTCACCTATCATTCAGAGATGTTAAACTACTGAATGATGTCTTCTAAAATGCAATTATATTAATCAGAGTTCAGGAGTGGGTATATTCCCCATCAGCTAGCTGTGATTCTTTTTTTTTTTTTTTTTTTTTTTGAGGAGTTTCATTCAGAGAGATTAAAATTCACTGGGATAATTAGACCACTTAGAGCTGTGAAGACCAGCTCAGTTAATTTTACTTGTAATTTAAAAGGAAAAAAAAAAGAAACATCCTAGGATTGAAACTAATTTTCTGGTAGAAGTTTTTTGGCTCTTTTATCATAAACTCTTGGCTAAAAGGACTGCAGAAGCAAAGAAGAAAACAGGAAGGACTCATCATGAACTCTCCTTGGTGAACACCTGCATATATATACATGTGGAGATCTATAACTGTCCTCTAAACCCAGGAAAATAATGATCTGTTACAGAAAGATTGCAAATGAAGGCATTTTAATGAAAAGCAGTTTTTCCATGCAAATATAGATTCACAAATAATAACTACATTTTATTCCTCAAATATCAAAAAGGTAGAAGATTTTTAACATTGTTGTGCAGTATACCAGCCCATTATGTTTCATTATTGAACACTATTCTTCTTTCTTTAGTGCACCATCTGTTCATAACACTTTCAATAATTGTCTCCCATGTATAATATTAGTGTATAACAGAAAGTAAAGTTTGCTGATAATTCCCAAGGACATTGTTTTAAACAGTAACCTGATATACATATAAGAAAGTGTCAACATTTAGCAGTTGGGAATAAGGTAGTACACTTGGCTGGATACTCTGTACAGAACCTGATTTTCTCTAATATGACACCTAAACTAGACCATGTGTGCTGGAAAAGAGCCAAAATCTAGGTGAAGTTGTAAGATGTTGACATTTGTCAGAAACTATGTGTTTCAGTCTTATAAATCTAGTAAAAAACAAAGTGAAATATAAATTTCAGACATAATAATTTGGTTACTCTTTGACAACTGAACAAAAGATAGCTTTTAATTGAAAGAAAAGACTAGATCATTTAAATAATATCTAGAATAAAAACACTGTTATTTGCAAATGACAACAAAAATGCAAATATTGTCATTTTGTCTAGGTAGAAGTACTTTCTAAAATCCTATTGTACTAACATAGAATTTTGGGTTTAGCTTAATTAATTCTCTTACTTTCTAGAAGCTAAAGGTTTTATCTAGTTCAACGACATTCAACAGGAAAAGAGAAAATATAAAGACTTCATGTGGTTTTCCCTTATTATCATCTGAACATTGAATGTCTCATTTTGCTTGACTTCCATATTATAAAGTGAACAAAAATAGCACAATGCTTATTCACAGAGTGTGCTGTTGCTGAGTTCATTGTCATTAAAAAAATAGGTGGCCTAGTTTTTGGCTAAGAGACAACAAAAATGACATTTTAAATACACACGCAACTGCTGCTTCTTAAGCAGATGACATTATCCTGCAGAAAGATAAATAAGTTTATATCCTGCTAAAGCAACATGAGATGCCATCAAGTATATCTAATCATTCTCATCTCATCTATAAAATTCTCATCTCATTCTATAAAATATTGGTTTAAGATTTCCAGAAGGATAAAACTCTAAGATTACTTCAAGTTTAAAAATGAGTAACAAGGGCTGGGAACAAGAAGAGCTACTCAAAACCATATAAACATTATATTAAAGTGATCTGTATTTCAAGGGAAGAAGAATTTGGTGGTTTTTTTCTGGGCTTATTCAAGACTGTAGGAAAAATCTTTAGAAAATCTGAGTCAGATGCAACCTCACCTACTTCTCTGCGTTCACAATGCCCTTTCTGATCTACTCTTTAAGAGTCAAGATGTATAATACATCATACCTGTAAAAGAAATAAAACATCCATTCCCAAGAGAGGATGAACGAAATAGTTGCATTTTCCAGCTAAAAGTCATTGTTCAATACCTACTTGATGACAGCTCAGTAGAAAAAATATGAAGTAGTACAGAAGTGTCTATGTTAAAAAAAAGAACAAACAAAAAACCAGTAAACACATGAGGATTTCATCTTGTAACATCAGAAAAATCAGTTTTGTAAATTGTTCAATTGTAAATTTATAACAAAATTCTTCAATTTAGGTTGGAAAACATCTTTAAGATCATCAAGTCCAACCACTAACCCAGCATTATTAAGTCCAGCACTAAACCATATCACCAAGAGCCACATCTACATGCCTTTTGGAAACTTGAGGGATGCTGGTTCAGCCACATTCTTGGGCAGTCTGTTCCAAAATTTGACAACCCAGGTTATTTGTCATGGAGCAGCTTTCCTGTGAGTCTTCCCCCAGCCTGTGGCACTGCCTGGGGTTGTTGTGACCAAAGTGCAGGACCAGCACCTGGCCCTGTTGAACCTCACACCACTGCTCCATTGATCCAGCCTGTCCAGATCCCTCTGCAGAGCCTCCCTGCCCTCCAGCACATCAACATCCCACCCAGCTTGGTGTCATCTGTGAACTCACTGGACTCAATCCCCTCAACTGGGTCGTTGACAAAGATATTAAATGGAACTGGCACCAATAGTGAACACCTGGAGAACATCATATTTTATCAGTCATCAGCAGGATATAAATCCATTCACCACCACAGTTTGTGCTCAGCAATCCAGAAGGTTTTTTTTACCTAATGAGCTGTACACCTGTCCAAAATTCCTACTATCTAACACGCCTTTCCTAGCTAAGACTGATTATCTTGGTGAGATTTCAGGTCAAGTAGAATGGAGTTTAAATGACAAAGAAAATATACATAAATAGAAAGCGAACTCAAAAATCAATTATTAGATAGAGAAGGTGCTGAGTAGTGGAATGAACTTATAATATAGCTGTCAGAGTTAATTAATATAAATGTATTAAAGAAAAGAAAAATAAAGCTGAGGAGACTAATAAGTTAAAGATATTAATCAAATCTGGGATTCTATGAAGCCAGCTGGCCTCTTAAAAAAATAAATATTACTTTTATTAATGTTACTAATATGGTTTTAGTCTTTAATGTGCCAACATTCATATTAATAATTTCCAAGATTAAAATATTCTATCATTATGTGGAATAGAATGATTCACTGAAGAGCTCCAAATGGTCATAAAATTATGGTAATATGAGATGAAAAGGGAATAAAGCCTCAAATTTTTCCTTTACGCATATAGATGAATTTGTCCTTATTTGTCTGTGTATATATATGTACATATATGTACATATAAAGCATACATATAACATTTACTTTTTTTAATAGTCCTTCATGGTAGTAATAACATCTGTCCCAGTCTAATTAGGAGCCTGGTTTCTAATAGATTCATGTTCATTTGAGCAGCTTTGGAGTTTAATATAGAATAAGCTCCAGCTGAATCTTTCCTGTAGTTCAGGGATGTACCCTCTCTCCCAGATTGGTTGTCCCATGTCTGCTAATGTCCAGTTTCCTTCTGCATCTTCTGTTAGAAAATCATTAGAATTTTCCTCCTTTGTTTGGCCATGTCTGGTTTTAATTAGCTGTCAAGCACCTTCTTCTGCAAAATATAGTCAGAATTAAGTATCTCCAAGAATTTAGATGTGATCACCACCATGTGTTATTTCTGTGGGAGATGAGACTGAAAACTAAGAAATTTTCTAGTGGATACCTAGGCAGCACTTCAGATGAAAAATTCCAGAGAATAGTTCTCCTTGGTGCTTTTCACTTACAAACAAGTTTTTAATCATGGACTTTAGAACAACTTTTATCCATACAAGGGATGGCATTATTTATGTATATATAGAAATATAAATTTATGGATATGGATACAGATATAGACTGACACAGAGGCATATATTTGAGAAGCAATATATGTGAGAATAACAGTACTTCAAGAAAGAGAATATTTGGAAGGACACATAGCTATAGCACAAACACTGGTACAGATGTATTTATATATAATTTTGGACCAAAAAACTCCCAAACCAAATCAAAACAAAACACATTAAAAAGAATCCTGGATCTGGTAGTAGAAACAACTGATTTAAACATTGCAGAATTATGCCTTTGAATTTGATACTTACCTAGATTTTTTTTTTCTGTTTTTTTCTGATAGATGTTCAAGCACAAAACCATGGGAATATGTAACAAAAGAGTTTTTTTCTTTATGAGATCTGTGGAACAGCAACAGTAACTTGGAATTCCACTGACTTCATGAAGTACTGAAAGTACATAACCTATGTATATTCTACTCTTTTGAAATGCAATACTTATTGCTAGTACAAAATCTTTTGGTTTGGAATGAGTCAGTTTTCAGGACTGTTATTCAGCCCCCTCACTGAAATTATGAGATTAAAATTGCATATGACAAAAGTATACAAAACTATGATCTATGTAATGCAGCAGCAAGACTAGAAGTTAATGCTCTACAGTGATTGGGCAGTGAGGCTAAACAAATGGAAGTACTGTTGCACATTGTAAGTAATTAGATCAGAGAAATCTTTGCCTCAGGATACCATAAGTGCTAGGTTTATAAAGGCATTGAAAAATCTCAAGGTCCTTGGGGGGAAGAAAAAGAAAAGAGTTAGTGAAAAGCCAACTAAATATGAAGGATCACGTTCCCAGTGGGGAAACCACAGCTTGGAAGAAGCTGGGTGCCATCACAAAAAGTGCTACCATGTATTGAGCTGCATACATGTACTTCCCTTAGTTAAAATGTGTGCTGGACTTAAAATTCTAGCTTTGATTAATCCTTTCTTCAGCACAACAGAATCGCTCAGAACAACTATTATTGTCCTCTTAAATCTGTTCTTTTTTGCACATTTTGACTGTGATGTGACAAGTTGGGTAGAATTAGTCTACATGTATCATAATTTTTTATTTCTTTCACTAAATAACAAATTATAAGATGATGTTTGACTTCTTTCAATAGAAAAGACCAGAGAGTGTTCCCTGATTTCTTTTTTTTTTTTTTTTTTATTAGGACTCTTCCAACTATTTCTCTTTGAAAAATTGAAGGAAATATCTCCTGAAAATGTTGGGGTTTTCTTTGTTCATTGCAGCTAAAATATTTTCTAAATTTTCCTAGAATGGTTTGGATTGGAAGGGACCTTAAAGATCATCTAGCTCCATCCCACCTGCTCATGGGCTGGGCCAACCCATCTTCCACTAGACCAGGTTGCTCAAAGCCCCATCCAGCCTGGCCTGTAACATTTGTAGGGATGGGGCACCCAGGACTTCTCTGGAAAACCTGTTCCAGTGTCTTACCAATCTAATAATAAAGAAATTCTTAATATCTAATCTAACCCTCCCTCTGTTGGTTTAAAGCCATTCTCCCTTATCACATCAATATATACCTTTGTGAAAACAGTCCCTCTTTGCCCTTCTTGTACGTCCCCTTCAGGTACTAGGAGGTCTCTGTAAGGTCACCCTGGACCCCTCTTTTCTTCAGGCTGAACAACCCCAATTCTCACAGCCTGTCTTCATATGAGAGATGTTGCAACTAACTTGACAAAAATTGTGTTTGCATCATTTTTCCTAAACAGTTTCTTGTAACATATTTTATAAAAAATACTATGCAGATGTCTTAGGCACATTAGTTGGAAAGAATGGTGAGATAATCTGTTTATTCAGAAAATGTATTTTATAGGATTGGAAGGAGGTACCATAATTCATTTCTGTTCTAAAGTGTCTTTTTTTTTTCATGTGTAATAGATTCTGGAAGTGCTTAATCTCTTGACAAAAACTCCATAATTTGCAATACTCTTCTAATGATCGCCGGGTATTTCTTCCACTCTCAGGACATTACCACTCTAGTGGGAATTATGGACACACTTTAAGAGGATTTGATTTGGTATTAGAGCAGCAATTGTGTGTTAATTAAATACCAATTGATTATTTAAAATGCTTGTGCTGAGTTTTAGGGACATAATCTGTAAATCTTGATTGCAATTTTTTTTGATGATAGATTGCATGCTCTATTATAACAGAAAATGTTTGAGTGAGGCTGAACAGTGACTAAAGCAACAGCTTGATGTTCAAGGACACCATGGTGGAAGTGGGTAAATGGATGCTCCTTGTTAAAATTTATTTCTCATTGATTGTTTTGCCTAATACAGTAATTTATAAAATGTGCTGAGTCTAAGGGCTTTTTTTGCTTTGGTTTTCCATCACATGAGCAAGATCACAGAATCACAGGGTATTCTGAATTGGAAGGATCCCACATGGATTATCAAGTCCAACACTTGAAATACTATATTTTCCTTTCTAAAGGAAAAAAGATTGAATAAAAGTTATGTTTTCTCAGAGCCTGGGGGTTACACACCCCTGGCAAATAGAAATTTCTCAGATAGGTGGGTGCTTAATTCCAGACTGCTCTGCTCACACACTGCACTGCCCCATGATAGGATGGGGAGGAGAATCAGAGAAAAGAAAATAAACCTCCTGGGTTAAGAACCCTTTAATTACTGAAAAAATTAAAACATTATTATTAATATTCCTGCTATTGTTGGAACAAAAAGGAGAGAGAGAGAGATACAATCCAAGAAACACAAGTGATGCCAAATACAGTTGCTCACCACCTGCTGAGCAATGACAACCAGCCTGCTCCCCCAGTTTATGTACTGATCATGGCATTCCATGGTATGGAATAACCCTTTGGCCAGCTCAGGTCTGCTGTTCTGCCAGTGCTCCCTCCCAGCTCTCGTGAACCTGCTGGCTGGCAGTGCATAGGTACTGAAAGTTCTTGATGTAGAAGCACTAGTGAGCAGCAACCAAAACATCAACATGTTATCATTATTTTGGTAATGGATCCAAAACATAGCACTGTAACAGTTACTAAGAAAAGGAATTCTATTCCAGCTAAAGTTAGGACAGTAGGTTTATGCTGTATCCTGTAATGAATAGCCAGTAAAATGAGCAATGGGGTTTTTTTTCTCTTATTGTTAAGCATTAGGTCATGCACCCTTTCTAAAACCTAATCCATACCCACTTGATGTGAGACTGTGTGAAAGCTTAAGGTTCACTAGAAGATATAGCCAATTTACTGCAATCAGCAACATTTTGCTGATGTTTAGTTTACCAGGGGCTATGCTGGGAGAGAAAAATTTATCAAGCATCATTTCTATACTAAGATGTGAGCTTCAGATCAGGCTGAAATAATTTTATGTTTTCATCACTTTGCAGAATTACGTCATTTTAGCTGGTGTGTTAGCTGAGCCAGCAAGCTTGGTGTATAAACATGAAAGATACACAGATAAATACATAAAATTTAGATCAAGGGATTGTAGCAGGAAACCAAGTGATGTAAGTACCAGTGCTAGCAGAATAGATGTTATTATGGTTAAAAAATACTTCTGATTTTATAATCATTACAGATTAGATATATCCAGACAACTCATTCAATCTAATTAATTAAATATCTTCCAAAATATAAAAAATAGAAACATAGAAAAATTTCTTTGTAATTTTTTCACATTGGGCTGGTTTTCTTCATGTGGTAAAACTTCAAGTTTAAATATATAAGTGCCTTAATCTATGGGGTATTATACAAGAATGAATATTACTCTAATACCATTTGGACAATAGCAGCTGTTTTTATCTGGTGTGCCAGATTAATTTTGGCACCATTCCTGCTGTACAAACCCAGTGGGGGTGAGGATATCAAGGCAGGGTTTGTGTGATTGGTCATTGCCAAGGTTCTGCCTCTCTACTGAAAAGGAAGAAAAAGAGACCCTAGATTTGGGCAGATATTGGACTGACAAGCCTAAAGGCTGACTTTCTGTGTTTACCAGCAGAATGGCTGTTTAACTAACAGACAATGGCAGTCCAGGCTTCAGAGTGCAGTACTGCCAGCATCCTTTTCCAGAAAAGATCAGAGTTGTGACTAAGAGCACAGGACAAATCTTCATGGTCATCTATCCTGCTCTCCTGGGCTGTGTTAGAAGTGCTAGAAAGTCAAGGGAGGGAACCCTTCCTCTCTGCTCAGCACTGGTGATGTCACATCTGGAGTACCACATCCAGTTCTGGGATTCTCATGACAAGAGAGGCATGGACATACTTGAAGCAAGTAAAAAAAAAAAAAAAAATAAAATAAATAAAAATTAAGGGACTGTTTTCAGTGACACCTGATGACAGGACCAGAGCCAGTAGGCAGAAACTGAAACACATAAGGGTCCAGCTGAATATCAACCTTTTTATTTTACTTTAGGGTGACCAAGCACTAGAAGAGGTTGCCCATAAATCTAGTGGAATCTCCCTACTTGGAGATATTTAAAAGCCGTTTGGACATGTTCCTGGGCAACTGGTTCCAGGTGAACCTGCCTGAGCAGTGGAGTTGGGCCTAATAACCTCCAGAGGTGCCTTCCAACCTCAGGCATTTTGTGATTCTGTAATTCAGTCTCCCTGCTGTGGTCACCAACAAGGACACAGTTAGTAATTTTTTGTGCGTGTATAAAAGCTGGGTGGAGACAAAATGCTAAATTTTCAGGACACTGAACAGATTGCTAAATTCAGTCACCAACCAGCAGAATTTGGAACAGGCACAGGTCTCCAGATGTGTTGTGTCATCATCTTTGTGCCAAATCACTTCCTCATCCTCACAAAGGGTGCCAATGTCTCTGCTGATACGACATTGTCCTCTCTGTCCCATGCTCTCAGAATGACAGGCTTGGCTTCCACAAGCTTTAGTAATAACTATGGGCCAGACTGTGCACTCAGGTGGCAAACAAGCTGCAATACCTCATGAATAGTTCTTTACACCACCATACTTCAGCGAGACTCTTTGATGTCAATTATTTCTATGGGATGTCATGGAAGTAGGCATTCCTATGCCAACCAGTCATGCCTAGAATGAACCTATGAAGCTATGAAAGAATGCAGACAGACTTTTTTCTCCCTCCTTCCCAGCAGGACTGCGTCTGATCCTGCTGAATTCCAGCCTTTAGTACTTCAACTGTCAGATAATGACCTTTTATTTATTTTTAAGATCACTGATGCCTTAGGAAGAACACAGAAGAATGTTGGGTATGCTTCTTTCTCCGAAATGGTAGTCTGAATTCAGTATATGTCACTCTTTCATAGTTATTTGGAAAGCTGTAGCAAAGGCAATAAGAAAAAGATCTTACTTTTGTGGGGGTGTTTTGTTTGGTTGGTTTTAATTTCAGTCTTCTTCTTTCCTCTCTCACATATCTTCAGAAGTATTTTGTATAACTTCGTGTGGAAAAACTGTAGATAAAGGTATGTGAAATGCCAATTGTCATGTATATCTTATTCTTCTCACTGAGTACAAGATGAAGCTCCACTTGAAAGTTTAGAAATTGGGTATTATCTCCACTATTCAGTATTGAACAATAACAGGTTTTTCATATCTCAAGATAAGCACAGAAAAAAAAAGCCCTGAGAAGCTCTTTATCAGTGAAAAATACTCGAAGAACCATACATAACATTTGGATAAAAAGAGAGAGTGATTACATTTTGACTAAAGTTTAAAAAAAGAGCTGCTTGCAAATCCCTCAAGAAAAGGTAAGTCAGATAAATGTATTTTATTTTACCAACAAAAACAGTTTAATCATATATTCTACCTAATGCTGTTTTATGATTGCAGTGACCAGTTTGCAAGGAGCAGACTCCTTTGATAAATAACTCTACAGATAAAATACTGTTTCTCTGTGTGGGGCTTGTTAGTCATATCCTGATGTGTCACTGATGGCTCAGAAAGATAAAAAGAAAAATAAGGGAAACATGGTTGATCAAACAGGTATCTGTTCACAGAAGTAATTTTACATCTGTATATATGCAAACTTTTATGCACATAGACATTTACTCAAAGGTATACATACACAAGCAGTTATTCTAAATCTGTGAGTGCAAGAATGGTTTCCAATACAAAACAACATAGAAAACACTGAAAAATCTGTTTACTTTTGAAACAGCAGGAGAAGAAAGAAACTCAGCCTTCCCAACCTCACAAGGAATTCTAATTGCAACATATAGTGTTATGCAGGAATATACTGTGCACAGTTAAATAAATACCAGACTAAGGAAATTTACCCAAGTGGGAAAGAATACTATTTGAAGACTGCATTATTTTAACTGGTCAAAATGTGGTCAGTAGAAGAAGCAGACACAGCTCTGAAATGAGATAGCACCTGTAAGGACATCTACTCTATATGAAGCATAGCATTCCTCTTTTTTAGTGAACTCTGTGATGTGCAATCCAGTTAGGCTTGAATTAGAAGAAAGGGTGGTATTTGAAAGAGAAACTGGGATGAGGAGTCACAATCCTAGCTCCCTTCTAGCTTGTTATTCTGAGATTTGAGATGGCTACAGATGCAATTAGAGCTCCTTGCTTCTCTTGAGGAAGAGATACAAACACTTGTGGTGGGAGGGAAGGCCAGTGATCCAAAACATGATTATTAATGTCAGCTCAGGAAAAAGAAACATTCTGTTGCTGATTCAGCAGGTTTATGTCTAATTTAAAGTATACAAATAAACCATTAAAGTATACACATTGGCTTCTACATGACTAAAATTGTTGAAATCCAAAGTAACTGGCTGATAACTTGCCAAACTGGAGCTTAAAGCCTTGATACTGGGTGGGTATGTTAAATGTATCTATACATATATTTATATGTTTTTCTCTCCTGTAAAAACAAGTTTTTAAGAATGGATTGACATACTTTACTCTCTTAGGACTGTTTTGAATATAATTTATTTTTAAAAAGATTTCTCCAACCTACCCAACCTAGTGTTCTAGACTAGACATCTCATTCTCACACTGTGCATCATGAAGCACAGGATACATCATCATAAATCAAAATTAGAGAGGCATGAATCATAGCAAATTGAAATTTTGGATGGCTCTCTTTCCATGTATGTGATTTGCAAAATGGGGCTGAGAGCTCAAAAGATTGCTGTTTTCTTTGGCTTCTTTTTTGTTTAAAGATAGAAAAGGGTTAGTAAACACTGGGACTATAGTAATTCAATTGCTTCCAGTATTTACATAGGCACCTTCTTTCTGCTCTTAGTGCTCCAGATGTTCTGCTGGTACTACTTCTCCCTCCAGACACTGCTTTTCTTTCTTTCTACCATGCAGCACATTATTCTTCCTTTTTCATAGAACTAGCATTGACAGCTCTAATGCTGCTTCCTGTAACCCCAATAGATTGCAAACAAAAGTTGGACATTTCTGGCTGAACCCACTTAGCTCTTTGGCTGCTTGCCTCTTGCTACTGCAAGCACATGTCCAGGATCTTCTTCAATCCTGTCCACAGGTTCCCTATATTGCATGTCTGGTCCTTAAGAAATTAAGTTCCTAAATATAACATTAATCCACAAGTATAATATCCTCCATTTTAGGCTGCAACTGGAATTCCAAAATAGAAGAACAGGAAATAATGAAGCCCTTACAAGTATTGTTGAATTACAGATCTATTCTTGAGTGAAGGTTCTGGCCTGGCTTTCTCTTCTGCACATCAACCCAACCATCCCCTGATGCAAACTCAACAGTGTTAAAAGCACACTGGTATGTCACCCAGTGATTCATCATGCTGCAAGTCAGAACTAGAATAACCACTTCTTAAACAGTGAAGTACCACCACATGATGTAAGAAAACCTGACATTTTAAAAATGCTTTTTCAAAGATTTACTAGTCAATACCCCAAGAGAAGTTGCTTAAATAAAACTGTAGATTTTAAGTCTATGCTGAATGCTTGCCCTAAAGCCTTATTCCAATCCCATTGATGCTGATAGAAGCAGAATCTACTGAGGCAGAAACAGAAGGCTGGAGTAGTTAGACTTCAGCTGTGCTGAAATTCACAGCCCTTTGCAATCTTGCTACTGCAGAAAGAATGAGGCCAATCAAGTCTAGGCTTTCCCTGTTCCTCTTGCTGTCAAATTCTTCCTTACTCTACACCCAAATATTTTCTGCTTGTTAGCATCTGCTGAGTGTCTTACAGTCCCTGTTTTGTAGACCTGGAGGTTATGAACCTAGAAGGTTTCACAAATAAAATGCATCAAAAGTATGAGAGTATCTGCCCTCATGCTTAGGACAATAGTCTTCTAAAGGATACTTATAATCTTTGTGAGGGTCATAGCTGTCCTATGCCATTTCTTAATGCTTTCTATCTTGAGCTGGTACTTGATTTATGCCACAAAGCAGTACTCTTTATATTCTTTTTTTCTTTTTCATCTTATCTAAAGATGTCCTCATTATCCATATAAATGCCTGTTTTTCTTTCTGAGCTCTATGTCTCAGTGAAATCTTATAGCAGTGAGTTTGACTAATTATGCATAGTATAAAAAAAAAAAGTCCCTTTTATCAGTTTGAATTTATTTCCTTTCAGTTTCATCTACTATCCCATTATTCTTGTCTCATGACAAAGGGCAAGTAAGTTTATCTTGGTTTAAAATCCCTTCATATCACTTTTCTTTGATGAGCACTATTACTATATCCCATTACCTAATACAGCAAGGATCTCAATATGTCTTGCTCTTTGGATGTTACTGGCTTTCATTTTTTGGCCTTATTTTTTTTTTTTTCAATATCAGAACCCTAAAGGGTTTCTAGCAGATATATAGGTCCTGATTAAATGGATTATCACTGTGTCTCTAAAAATTATATTCTGCAGATATTTAGAAGCAATCCAAAGGCCTCCAGATCAAGGGCTACCCAATAAAATGTATTGTTTCAACACTGATCTGAGGTCATTCACTGTCAGTTTATGTTGCCAGTAATCTCTAATTATCTCATCTCCAAACTATTCTTTCTTTTCTTTTTTTAAATTTTTAATTTTACTCTCTTCCTATATAGAAGTTTTCGTGTGGTTTGTTTGCTTGACTATTCTTTTGCTCTTTGCTTAAGTGTTCTGCAAGCACAGAGAAACCCTACACTGGACTTCCTGAGAGCAGACTGGCCTATTCAGGAGACTTATTCAGAGAGTTCCTTGGGAAGCAGCCCTTAAAAACAAAGGAGTCCAGGAAAGGTGGGCATGGTTCAAAACAGAGATCTTGAGGGCACAGGAGCAGATTGCCACTGTGTGCTGAAAGATGAATCAATGAGGCAAACATCCAGCCCTGGATGGGCAACAAGGTTTTGAAGGAACTTAGGAATAAAAAGAGAATGTGTCATCTTAGGAAGGAGGGTCAGGTCTTTCAGGAAATAGTTAAGGGGGTTGCTAGGGCGTGTAGGAAAAAATTATGGAGGCCAAAGCTCAGTTCAAACTTAATGTGGCAACTTTTGTAAAGGATAATAAAAAATGTATTTGCAAATATATTAATGGCAAAAGAAAGGATAAGATCAATCTTTGTTCTCTGTTGGATAAGGGAGAGAACTTAGTAACTGCAGATGAGGAGAAGGCAGAAGTGCTTAACACCTTCTTTGCCTCAGTCTTTAGTGGGAAGACAGCTTGTCCTCAGGACAACTGTCCTCCTGGGTTGGTAGACAGTGTCAGGGAGCAGAATGGTCCCCTGTTATCCAGGAGGAGGCAGCCAGAGAACTGCTGAGCCCCTTGGATGTTCATAAATCTATGGGACCAGATGGGATCCATCCCAGCGTGATGAGGGAGCTGGCAGATGAGCTGGCAAAGCCTGTCTCCATCATTTACCAACAGTCCTGGATCACTGCGGAGGTTCCAGGTGACTGGAATCTGGCCAACTGACACAAAAAGAGTGGGAAGGAGGATCCTGCTAACTATAGGCCAGCTAGCCTGACCTCAGTACCTGGAACACTTTATACTGAGTGTCATCATGCAGCACTTACAGAATGGCCAGGGTATCAGACCCAGCCAGCATCCAGCATGGGTTTAGGAGGGGAAGGTCATTTTGACCAATCTGATCTCTTTTTATGACCAGGTGACATGCCTGGTGGATGCAGGAAAGGCTGTGGATGTTGTGTACCTGGAATTCAGCAAGGCCTTTGACACTCTCCCACAGCACACTCCTGGAAAAGCTGCAGCCCATGGCTTGGACAGAAGCACTCTGTGCTGGGTTAGGAACTGGCTGGATGGATGGATGCAGAGAGTGGTGAATGGAGCTGCATCCAGCTGGGATCAGGCACCAGTGGTGTCCTCTGGGGTCTGTGCTGGGGCCAGTCCTGTTCAATATTTTCATTGATGACATGGATGAGGGTACTGAGTCCTTCATTAGCAAATTTGCAGATGACACTAAGCTGGGAGCTTGTGTTGATCTGCTGGAAGGCAGGAGGGCTCTGCAGAGAGACCTGCAATGGTTGGATGGATGGGCAGAGTCCAATGGGATGAAGTTTAACAAGTCCAAATGCCAAGTCCTGCATTTTGGCCACAGTAATCCCCTGCAATGTTCATCCTGGAGAAAAGGAGACTCAGGGGTGATCTTATCACTGTCCACAACTCCCTGAAAGGTGTTTGTAGTCAGCTGGGGTTGGTCTCTTCCACCAGGCAGGAACTGACAGAACCAGACACAGCTTTAAGCTGCACCAAGAGAAACATAGGTTAGGAAAAAGTTTTATGGAAAGAGTGACAAAGTACTGGAATGCTCTGCCCAGGGAGGTGGTGGAGTCACCATCCCTGGATGTGTTTAAAAAAAGACTGGATGTGGCACTCGACACCATGGTTCAGTTGAGGTGTTAGAGCATGGGTTGGACTCGAAGATCTTGAAGGTCTCTTCCAACCTAATGATTCTGTGATTTTGTGATCCTTAGGGTTCCATATATCCTTATTGTGCTATGCTTTCATTTTTCCTGTGAAAAGAGGAGCAGTCTGACTATGTGAAAGCATAAACATGATGCGCACTCATAAAAGGCCTCTCCTTTTAACAGAAACTTGAAGCTGGTTATACAAATGTCCATATAGCAACAGCTAACTGCAAGCTGCCAGGAGAACCATAAAAGTCTGCTGGACACTATTTCACTGATTTTTGTTGGTCTGTAGTTTGAGCAGAGCTCAGTTAAATATGCACAGGAGAGTCTGGTTTAAAGTCATTCTATGCTACTTCTCACCTCTTGGTCTCAGTTTCTGGCTAGTGTAGTTACATTTCCAGGTGTCTAATTTCTAGCAGAGGTTAGAAGGGCTGTATGGAAATAATCACCCTCAAAGACCCTTGGATTTTGTCACCACAAGGGGAATGAGCAGGGCAGACTGTCCTAGTGACCTGTCTATGCAATGGACAGTCAAGCTGTGGGAAGGATTCTAGTAGAGGAAAGAAGAAAGTAAAGTTTAAAACCTTTGACCACTAAATTGCATTTAGTATAATCAAAAAACCAATTCTTTAAAATCCAAAGTTTCAGTGTTGAGAGATTCTTTATGAATATTACATGGTTTTGCCTCCATATTTTTTTCCATGTGGTAAGATCAGCTTTTGACTGTATTAAACAATATTCTCATGATAGAGAATACTGAAGGAGGAAACTGGTAGCATCTTACTATTGCAGGGCATATAACTTCCTCCTGGTATTAGACTTGTGCCTTCTCACCCAGAGCTGTTCATCTGACCACACGACAGTGGTGGAGGGGAAGGAAGTACAGAAAAACATGATAAAAAATCAAATCCCCACTCTATTGAAACCATCTTGCTGGAGTTTAATTAGAGGATTTCAGGAAGCCCCAGACTAGTAAATGGAAATCTTTGTGATTTGCCTTGGTAATTACTGGAATGAAATTTCAGGAGCTGAGATAATTCCCAAGGGAAAGTGCATCTGTGCACTTCAAATTAGCTGCTTATATGCTCGCTTAGATTCTTTACATGCCTTCCAAACCATGCTGGCATATTTAAAAGGTATGCTCATGTTAGCAGATTTAGAAGGAGGGAATCTTTGGCAGATTACCTTGGCAGAAATCTCCTCTCAGTTTCTTGTGGAGTGTTTCTCTCCTCCTAGAAAAGATATCCCAAGGGAATTCAGCTCTTTCTCCAGAGATATCTGCCTAAGCCCCAATAAATAAAAATCAGGAGAATAAAAGCATTTTATTCAAGATCATCAGCCTATCCTGAAGCAATACACACCTGGAAGTCCTGGCTCTGTTCCCAGGCTGGTGTAATTTCAGCCCCACATATGAGTAGCAGGCTGCCACAGTTTAAGGTTTAGTGTCCTGTGACCTCACAGGACTAACAAATGGAGTAAATATTATCAGAAAAGGGGGAGGCTTTGGTTTCTTAAGGCACATGCATTATGCTTCCAGGCCTAACATCTTTCAGGTATCAGATTATGAAGATATGGATTATCTTTTCAATTGTTTTAATTGAAAGGCTTTCAAAGATAGGACTATACAGTTAGGGGTTTTAAAAAGTGTTTCTGTAGGCTTGGTACTTTTTTGTTTAACTTCAAAAATCTTTCACTGTTCTTTTACTTATTTGTTAAGTTACTATAAGCTTCTAATTCCTTACTATTTATCCCTGTTCTCTGCCAATACGAAGCTCTGAACAAACAGCATAATTTGCCTCCCTGAAAAATTACACATATTTTCAGCACACTTCTTCAGATCACTTTAGAGTTGCTGTGGTGTTTCTATGTGAAGCTACTAGCAGTTAGCAGGAATTGACAAAAGCAAATGTTCAGTTGCCCAGGTACACAGGTACCCAGGGCTGCTGGATGTACCTCAGATAATGCTTCTGGCTCCCAGCAGCCCCTCCAGAAGGGTCTGAGTCTCTTGTACTTCACTGCTGTGCATCTGCCAAGCCTCCATAGCTGCCTTGGCTTTGCTGTACCATTTCACTGGTGTTAAATGCTTATTCTGAGTTGGCTGCAGCCCTGGAAGCTGGCTTCTGAACTCTTTCTGAGGCTTTTTTTCTTATATTATGCTTTCAGAAATCTCCACCAAAATCTATATATCCCACTGCCCCTTGTTTTCCATACAGGCACAATTAAATATTGAAATGTTCCATAAACTGCATGAAGTGTAGGGAACATGAGCATTCCTGGCTGCACTCCTACTATGGCTCAGTCTCAGTCTTGAATTCATAAATAAAAATCTCATGCAAATTAGCTCATTTATTTGCAGTCAGGATGATGCTAACACTTGTCATAATCATGTATTCTACATTTATTTCTGTCTCTCAGGTTTTTTGTTTTTTTCCAACTATTCATATTTTTGTCTCCTGTTATTTATTTTCCTTTGGTGCAGCCCAGCTTGCCCATTACTGTGGCCAAAGCTGAAACTGCAGCATTCAAATAAATCAATTGCCTCATCTTTTCTTCCATTTTTTAAAAAACAAAACAAAAGAAAAACTAACCAAACCAAACAAAACAAAACAACAAAATAGGCGTTCTAATCTTTTTTCTGTTTAAGAAAGGAGGGCTAGTCTTTCTTACTCTATGGAAGTGAAGTGGATTTTTTTTTGTCCTCCCTCCAAAATTCCAATAATAAACACTTAGATTTCAATGACATTTACATTAAGTATAATTGATTTAGAGATAGTCCCAACAAATCTGAAGAAGCCCACGCAGACTGAGTTTTGGCTAAAATATACAGTAAAATGATATTATTGTACTTCAAAAGGCATGATCATTACCCAGCCATTTTATGCAGGATGAAAATCTGAGTAGAGTCTTGACCCAGTTCCTAGAGAGTCAATGATAAGTCTGGGATCAGGGTTAAAATTGCTATAGCAAAATTTGCTCTTGCTGACTGAGATGCAAGAAGTGTGTTCTTAAAAAACTTTTTTCTCACAAAGCATGTTTCTTTTAGGCTTCTTCATTTTCAAGAAACATAAGCAGAGTTTGGCTGTGTCTGAGACTCAGGGGTGCCCCATTTTTCATTTCACAGACCAGCTTATGAACATTCAATTCCTATTCCATTTTTCTGTCTCCTGAGCAGCCACAGCAGAAACACATTGGTAGGAGGCAATGCATAAAGGTTATGAAAACCAGGCACATGTCAGCTAAAATGCTGCCAAAAGGGAAAGGTTCATCTGAACAAAAGAAGGCACACAAACTCCATTGTGTTCAACAATAATCCTTCTCTTTAGCCTTGAGCACACAATTTACCATCCCTTCTTCACTTTTCCCATCTCTGAAAAGTTCCTGTTTGAGAAGCATTTGGAAGTTAAAAGGGGTAATAGAAAAGTTCTGAATTACTATCATCAGTCTTCTCCTGTACCATAACTAGTATAACAGAACTTTCTATAGAATTTATTTTTATCTAAAACTGGTAACCTCAAATGGACTCTGCTTTCCATTAGACAATGAAAAACACCTGAAGTAAAATGAGATATAAAGGTGAGAAATAAAATTGGGGGATAAAAAGGAAATGAAGTCAATAACTGTTAGCATAAAGAGGACAAGGGGAGAAAAAAACAAAGCCAAAACCAACCAACAATAAAAACCCCCACAAACAAGGACCAACAACAAAGCAGGGAACATATTTAGAGGCAAATCAGAAGGTTTGCATACTAATCAGTTAATGCTGAGTATAAATGCAAGGCTATGCTGACTCTGTTTTATGAAGGACAAAATTACAGAATATTGTGATTGCGTTTTCATTGTTTGACCTAATTGCTATTTTGAAAATGGCTTCCTTATCACTGAAAGCTTAGGAAATGTGAACATGCTGGTAGACCTTTGTTCTTTTATTGAAAGATTTATGTTGCTAACCTTCAAACACTGGGTGATATATGGGTTCAGATCTTTACTATCAAATTCCAGGTTCCCTGAACTCTAAAAGTTGGAATGCAGGTAAAACAGCAAATACAAGTCACTTATCAGGTTTCTCAGCAGGAGGAGAACTTAAATAAAAGTCATCAGAAGTGAATATCAAATGGCTGTGACCTATAACCATCCCTGACAGCTAAGAATGGACTTGATCTGTGTGTTCTTTGTCTGACATGTAGAAACTGCTACCCAGGCAGACAAAAGAACAATGGCTTATAAAGAAAATATTCCAGAGAGATTATATTTCAGATATGAAAGACAAGATAATTTATGATGAGCATTAGAGACATTAGAGACAGTGTTTTTCTATGTAGGTAAAAATGCAACATTCTATTTAACAGACAAAAGCCACAGAGAACTGATGCATTTGGGAAACTCCAGCCCTTGTAAATTTGTATTAGAGCAGACTGAGAAAGCAAATGAAGCCAAGCTATCAGCAGTCTTAAAATCAAATGTGCAAGCAAAGCAGTAAGATCAAGTAAAGGTCAGATTTTATGGCAAAAATCAAGGATTAAATCATGGGAGCTGTCATCATTGATGGTATCATATATTTACTTTTTAATACAAAGCATGGTCATGGGCTGGGTTTCTGTGGTAACAGGAGAGGTTGACATCAGAATTATGATGTAAATGAATGGATCTTCACATGCCTTCTGATTCACAATCACTGATGGATGCATATAAGGAACTTAGATGTAACTTCTCTAAGAAATCATTAAAAAGAACAAAGAGGAATGGGTCTACACACTGACAGAGGGCTCTGTACATTTTTTGACAGGGTAGCAATAATGAGGATGAAGCAAGCTGTTTTATAGCATGGTTTCTTTTTAATTTCCCTAATACCATCTTCTCCCTTTCCTTGCTGTTCTGCTGTCTTTTAAATATTGTTTTGCAAGGCCTAAAATATTACAAACTAAGTTGAATAAGACTAATTGACAAAAGGAATGAAATATATTGATTCCAGGTAAATGTGTCTCCTTTAAATACAAGATTCTTCAAAGGCTTGTGTATTGATAACTGCATTGAGTGCAAAGCACATTGCTACACAAGTGAGGACAAAATGTCCTTGAAAGAATAATAAAGCTGGAAATGGCCAAAGGCCCAACACAAAGATGATGCTGATTTTCACTTGGAAAACTGGTCTTTATTTGCTTGAATGAACTTTCATTTGTTTGCATGTCCTCTTTCAAGCCAAAAAGTAACCCTGAATGAATGACATTGTAAGGTTCTGTATTTGTTCTGTCTCAGTGACTTCCGGATCAAATGCGCATGATTTACAAGTCCAAAGATTATTTTCTGGCTGCCAGAGTTGTAAATTCAATCTGGGATCAGAAAATGAAGCATTGTTCTTTCTGGGCCCAAGTGAAAAGTTCACAACAAAATGCCAAACACATTGAAAGCACAGGTCGCTGCATTTTTAGTTGATCTTGCTCCTACGGTCTTGTTTTCATTTAGAACTGCAAACTTATTATTTTCTCTCATGTCAAGACTCAACAGTGGCACAACACCTAAAGTGGAAAAAAAAATGTAGCTGAATAATCCTGAAAGTTGCTATTTTGAAATCCAAGATAGGCTGATGAAAATCTGGCCTTGTATTTTTACTGAATATCTAATGAAAACTAGTCTTTTAAAAAAAATCCCAACCTGTCAAACAAACAAAAAAATCCAAACCAAAACACAAGAAAGCCCCACAAATAATATTTCATAATAATATGTTAAAACCTTTCTTTCAATTTTAAGATTTTTTTTTTTTTTTGCTATTTATATTTTTTCATTGCTTATAAAAGATCATTCCTCCCTTGTTTCTGACAAAGATTCTCCTATTGAAGTTTTAACAATATTTTGATGGGTTCATGTTATGTCACGGGATTAACCTTTATCATTATTCTGACTGTACTAAATCTGTACATATAACATCTGTTTTAGCAAGCCTGAAAAAAAAACCTCTGGCAAATACCCCATGAAAAAACGGAATATTTTCATTTACTGTCTCTACACATTCACATGATTCCTTCTGACAATGCACTATGAGGTGTGGGACTTACAGCTATGTCTGCAAGAGGCCCATTCCAGAAGTTTCTTCTGTTAAGGCAGCCTTTTCAACCCAGTGAAGCCTTGTAGAGTTACAACAATTAGTCTATTCAGAAATTGTTGGGAAGTTTATGTCCATAATTTAAATAAGTGTGTCATAGGCCAGGTCTAGAAGTACATACAGAAATAAATGTCAATATTATGAATAAGCATGCACTGGTTTTACTTTTAATCCTCCATTCAAATATATTAATATTTTATTTTTTAAACTCTATAGATTTTTTTAATAAAAGAAGACTTTAGTATCTGATTCCATATGAACCTTTAGATTAAATAGCTTTTGCCTTGTTTATGTGTTTTTGTTTTCTTTCCTTGGCTAGTCCAAGAAGTCAAAATTCAATATCCTATGCTAATGGTCAGGCAAATTTTTTCATACTTGAACATGAAATAAGGCATTTTAGCTTTGTCTGTATGCACCAGAGTGAATAAACAAAGGGAAGCAAAATCACATTGCTTAGGTGAACAATTACCATGATGCAACAGAAGTGTCCAGTTTTTGCAATATAAACATGTAGAATATAAGGGCATTGTAGAAAAAATGATAGTACTAATTTGTTGCCAGAAAAGTTGTGAATGCCTCATCCTTGGAAGTGTTCAAGGTCAGATTGGATGAGCCTAAGCAACCTGATGGAGTAAATGACATTCCTGCCATGGTAGGAAGTTGGAACTAGATGACCTTTAAGGTCCCTTCCATCCCAAATCATTTTATGATTCCCACCATTCAAATGAAATGTTTTCCAGAAGAAATGAACATCCACATATGTCATGGGTGTGCGACACCTGAAGGCCTTGGAAAAGCTGGCACAAATATTTTTATCTTTTGGGTGAGACATTTACACTTTCTAGATTATTACTCTTCTTAAATAATATCGAGTAACACCAACAACAATGGCAGCTGGCAGCAAGTTGGACAGAGGAGAAATTGCACAGTGGTCACAGTGACTCAGGAGGGTTCTGAGACAATCCTAAATAAGTCCCAGGATAGGAGTGTTCCACAGCAGCAACTTGGCCAATAAACCCACCATGCACTATTTTATGCCTGACATTCAGTGTGAATTAGACTAGAATAACAGGGAACATCTCTCCACATTGACCTTGAGACTGAATTCTACAACATTCAAGCTTATAAACATGGTCCTCGAAGCTGCACTTAACCTAACTTCTTGCTTCCCTCTATCAGACATCTTTAAGAGGGCAGTCAAAAATATCTTCTCCCTGCACTAACACTCATTTTATCTCAGTTATGTTGCCTATAGAGATGTGATGAAAAATCACCATCTATTTATATGCAAGATGAAGAAACATGCTTTGACCATGTACCCTAACAACATCAGATGCCATCTGCAATTGAAATTATGTAAATCTCTTCTGCTGAGGAATGGTTAAGAAGCATTTCTAGGAGTTTTTTCTGACGGCATTTTATTATGACAAGATGTAAGGTTTCTGTGTCATTTGTTTTAAAGTTGTTTTATTCTTTAGGTGAAAAATAGAGAAAATATTTATTTGCATTCATTTATTACAACAGTGTATATATATTTATAACAGACTGATTAAAATAAAAAAAAAACAAACTAAACAAAACAAAACAAAAAAAAAAAAAAAAAAAAAAAAAAAAAAAAAAAAAAACAAGATTAAGTGTTGCATGGATGGAATGATATGCTCACCACAGGATTTGATTTTCAAGCAAATTCTACTTTTACAGTAGTCAACTTCGTGACCCCTCAAGCATGCCCTAAAGGCAAACACATCCATGCTGTTTTAGGGGAGGAAGAGAGAATGAATTTAAAAACTAAAAATCCAGCAAGGAAAAAACCTATTAAAGTTCCCTCCCTTGAACTGAAAAAGCTTCCATTTATATGTCTGAGCTATTTTAGCATAGGCTGATATCACTTTCATTGTCACTGTGAGGGAGTGTCTTCTTCCAGGGTGGTGTTACCCAAATTGGATCCTTCATAGTCCTAAGATATTAGAAAGCATTGAAATTACAAGGAAAAATAACCCTTGAATCATGAATGTATTTTAAATGAGCAAGAAAAAAATAAAAGAAGGAAATTAATAAAAGTACCAAAAAAAAGTTGTAAATAGAGCTTTTTAAAAAATTTCATTTCCAGTAGTTTTTAAAAGGTGCTGGAAATATTTTTGCATTAGTAGAGGCTAGGAATCACTGTATTAAGCACAAATTATTTCTCAAGAAGAAAGGACTCAAGAATTTAAATTGCACATACTACAACCCAGACTTGGAAACTGTGAGTGACACTGGCATTTTACCAGTGGAACAACTTAATTACCTGGTTTTCACACTGATTATCAAAGGTCTATTATTTTTATGATGTGCTGTTTTCTGAAGTAGGACACCATGTGGCTGTCAGAATCTTAGAGTGACAAAGTGGCCTTCAGAAATAAAATCATAATCTCTTTGCCACATGAAAATAAGAGGTGGTAATCCTGGTTTCTGCAGAAAGCTGTTCATATAAAAAAAAAAAAAAAGAGCCAGAGCCCTGGACATCCAAGCAAGTATTGAATATCACACAGAGGCAGGCATGCCAGATCTCCTCTAGTCAGGACCATATAATTTGTTTTATCCAGAGTGATTCTGAGCTGGATGCTTTGCTATAAATTCGGCCAAACCCAGGGGGAAAAAAATTAAAAAGGCTCAAACATCGATTTGGAAGAATTTGACACATGATGTTGGAAGGTTTATCTTCACAGGGAAAAAACACACTGTAACTTCACCTTCTTCCTGTGTGCAATCCTGGTTTTTTTCACTTTTGAAGAACTAGGAAAACATCATGAAGATTATTAGAACTTTTGAGAATTATATTTTAAAAAGAGGAAAAGCTCAGCACTATAGTTTGAGGTTTTCATGTACTAGGTCAGTAAAACCGTGTCAGATCAGTTCTGTTGATTTCCTAGAGGCAAAACTTTCTAGAGGTACCAAGAAAAATATCTTCAACCTTCAAAAAGCAAACTATTTATGGAAATATTTCTCATCATTGATCACCAAAACCCAAAAATTTTCATGACAGATATCAGAGTTCCAAAAACGAGGTTTCTGAAATTCTTCTAATAAAATCTCCAAAAATGTTTCTGTGAATCTACAGTAATGTGGGCTCTAAGTAAAATTATGTTAATGAAAAGAGGAAAATGCAGATACATTTAGTTAACTTGGTTAATGCACAGTTTGAAAGCTAAGGAGATAAAGGTCACTCTCTTTCAAAACTCCAATTTGTAAAAACTTTAAAGTACTTTACATTGCCCAGAAAAAGAATTTACAGCCAAATTTTATATGAAGGCACTTAAAATATTTAGAGTCAGAAAATGTAACCAAATACCAATATTATCAGACTCACAGAGAGTATCCTCAGTCAATCTTGAAGAGGGCATTTCCTGCGATGATCCCAGAACTCAAGACAATATACCCTACTTGTACACTATATATCAAAAATTAAAATCTCTGACAGTTTCTTCTGAAGTACAAAAACTACAAAAAGAGAAATCTGTATAGAGAGGATCCTTGGAAGCTCCTAAGCTACAAACACAATATCTGTTCTCAGAATGGTGCACTCTTGTTTTTCCAGGTAGGATTCAAACAAAAAATCTCCTTAGAAAAGAAGACCTTGGTTTATTTTGATGAGTATTTACTAAAACTTGTTTGATATACTTCTTTTCTTCAATTTTTTTTTTCCTGAAAAAGAAAAAAAAAATATAATGGAAAATTATATACCAAATCTAGTACTTAAATTCTGTACTTTTGAAAATGTTACCCAGACTGACAAGGAGGTGAGCTGTGTGCTCAGTGTTGTTACACAGATTACAGAAAGTACACCAAAAATGCTTTGTCTGTCAATGCCTTGATGGCTTCAGAACACATTATGGTGTCTAAGAGTTTCTGTTATCACTGAACACAGTATTTCACCACACTCTTTTCCTCAGCTCTGTGTGTCATGGATTCAGAACACAGTTTGGGTGTAAAGTTCATCCAAGATCTCAGATAGAATGCAATCTTTAAAAATAATTTATATATATATATATATGTATATTTGTCCCAAAAGACCTTATTCTGCTTTTGCAGAGTCAGAGTGCTCAACTTGAATCCAATCAATTTTTCCACAATGCAGCTGACAATTTTCCCCCTAATCAAGAAGCATTCCTATCAGTTCAGTGAATAGATTCATTCAGGGTTAACCAAACAACAAGGCACCCAAGCATTGTTCTGATTGAGATTTTATGGATGTTCTGACACTGCCAAATGTATGCCCAGTCTTGAAAAAAATAACTTTACAACTCCAGATTTGTTAAAAAAAGAAAATGTAAATCACTGCTATGTCAATATTGTAAGGAAAGCAGGCACAGATTATTGCTAGTTATAACAAGGAGACTGTTTTAAAGTCTACCAGGCCAAAGTGAGTTGCCAGATGAAAAAAAGACATAAAAAACAAAGAAACACAGAATAAATTATTTGTAGAAGTCATAAACAACTATGTAGAAACACATGATATAAGAGAAACCAAAATCATGACCCTCTCTGTAAAACATAATCCTCCTTGCCCAGTGCTTTTTTTTCAAATTCTCTGTTATGAGAGCCTTATGCTCTGTCTGGGCAAGCAGCACTATCCCCTAAGTTAAACTGATTGTGCTGATTGAATGCTGTTCTTGTCCATCAACATCTGAAGTTTTACTTTATATTTAAAAGTGACATTATTTGCTCTTTATGTTATACATCTTTACTACTGCTGATCCCACTTCCTAATCAAAGTCTGCAAATGTTTAAAGGAACATGCAATACTCAATTTCAAAAGCTGATATTTTCAAAATTTTGCTTTTTTTGTGTGGCCAGCATGTTATAATATTTTTTTTAAATGGGTGTAATGGAAAAGGTAATTTACCATGTAATGGTGGAGTACAAAAAAAAAGGCTGCACATCTGAAGGTAAAGTAATTGATTCCATATTAAAATAATTAATCACAATTAACTTCAGAGGATCATCTTGCACTTTTTTATCCATCAGTTTTTATATAAGAAAAGTGGCAATGAAATTTCAATAAAATAATTTAAACTTCTAGCAAGTTGAGTGGCTAGGTTGGGGGAAATAAAAATAAATAATAATAAGTAAAAAAAAAACCAAAACATGGAACACCTAATTTCAGTTTGTTCAAAACATTTTCTTTTCCAAATTACTCACTGCCTTCTAACAGAAAAAAACAGTTATTTACATCTCCTTTCCTGGGAAATAAGCTTTTAATTTCCTAATTTTCTGGGATTTTGTGCTTCCTTTTAAATTTGAATATTTTTTTTCTACTTTAAACAATTTTGTTCGAGAGTAAAAACTGCAGATGAAATTTTATGTGGGTTTAAATCAACGCTACAGATTTCACATTTGATAACAACTTTGTCAAGTATCTGCAGAAATCCAAAGATTGCTCTTCCAAATTGACAAATAAGTATGAATAGATAGATAGATAGGTAGACAGATAGATAGGTAGATAAATAGATAGATAGATGTATTTTTAAATATTTATTTATTTGTTTGTTTCTATATTTATTTATTTATTTATATTTATTTGCATTTGTACAGGTACAATACAAATAACTACTTGTACACACAAATGAAATATTTTTGTTACAAATTAGTGGAAAAATATCAATGTGACCTGCAAATATGCAGTTCAACATAACTGTTTTTACCCTAAAACTTATAATTAAAAATTCGTTTCCAAAACAAGTGGCCAATTAATTATTTTTCCTATTCTGTACTCTTTTGCTGTACTCCAGTTTTGAGAATCTATATTTATTATAGACATTTGAAAAACCTTTGCTCATGCTTTCAATCAATTCTAGTCCTTAGCAAATATTTCCTGTGATTGTTTTAATGTTATATTTGTTCATGTGCTTTTCAAATCAGTAAGATCATGACAATCAATCTTTGTCTGAAAATTTTCCTGTGTGCATAAAGAAGTGTGTTTATGATTGATTATTGATGACTGAGAAAAACAATAAACTTTCCAAACCTCAGAAAAATAATGTTTTATTATCTGCATAATGTAAATGCTAATAGTTAGTAATTTCAACCATTTTCAAGGACTCTTCCTAACCCACTGCCACCAGCATTAGAAACTGTGAATCTCAAAATTATGTAAAAAATAACGCTTTTCTCTTAATCATCTTCCTTCTTCTCCTTACCATATCTTATTTTTTAATAATGCTTCAGATATTCCTTGCAGATACCACAAACAATTCACTGGAAATCTAAACCCTTTTTCCATGATAATTTAATCTTACTGCTCAGTCTGCACCACACTGAGCATATTTTACAGCAAGGCAAACTTCCTATGTTCTAATCAAAAGCAGAATAAACATTTCTCAAAATTATTAACATGTTATTGGTGTGCAACCTCGCTTGATTTTTCAGCTAATTTCACTTCATGATTGTGAGCTGATCAGGGAGAGAATAGGTAATGATTTCCAAACAGGATGGTAACTAAAGCTGTTTAGAGCTGGCTCAGGTTCTGTCAGGTTCAGTCCCTGGTGTGCACAGCATCAGCAGTCCTGGGTGGCTGCTTCATCTTAAGTAAATCATGTTTGCATTCAATGGAAAACACTAGAAACTGACTGCTTCTTTATAAATTATTCCATATTTCAAGATAAGATGTCATAATGCTATTTTAAACTCAGAGAGCATGTGGCCAGGTGCTATGTATAGCATCAATTAGCATAATACCAGATAACACGAGGTGATATGCAAATAGGAGAAGAATGCAGTATTGGCATGGCCCAGCACAGCAAACTCTGACATCTGTTTGGCAATATTTTGCACGTGTAAATTCTGCAGCTCTGTCTGTCTCTCTTTAATGAACTTGTCTGGAAATTCAGAGCACCTAACTGAGAGATTATCTAAAGTAACAGCACAGCAGCAGTCTGTTTTAATTTAGGCTGTCTGCAAGCTACTGCTATGAAAATTAACAACTCTTAAGTGTGCTAAATAATCCCTGGCCTTCATAATAATTGAGCAGGCTGAAAGAAGTCATACAATTTATATTATCTTGTTGTCAAACACCAGCTGACTTTTTTTCCCCTTGTATATTGATTTGGAGAATTAAGCTGTCTCTAGTTAGATATGTCAGCCTGGAAGGATTTTAAGGACAGCCAGCAAAATCCTCAGGTTACCAGTTTTAAGGGAGCAATGTCAAATGGGATTTAATTTCAGACCCTATGTTTGTACCTCCTGAGCAATTCCAAGAGAGGGCAATTGGGGAACAAATTAATTACACCTCTGCCTATTTATAAGGCTTTGGGCCAAAAAAGAACTGAGATAAGTTCACTTGTATGAAGTTGATAACAATGCTCTGCAGCCCCAAAATGTATGGTCTTTATGTTTTCCCACAAATTATGCCTAATAATGCTTTCTGTAATTAATTAGCTGCCCTCACTGACTATTAATAAGCCATTTTATGTGCTGAAGTCAGACAAAGAGTGCCTTTCTGGCAGCAGCATGGTTGCTCAGCACTTATTTGGTTGTGTGTCACCACCTGACACTGGTGGCACTCACCCTCAGAACAGATGGGAGAGCAGAACAAGAGAAGATGACTCACAGCACTGGAGGTATCACAGAGCCTTCTTTACACCAGGGATGCTGTTGCAACAATGCCAAGAAGCCCTGGCTGATGCCAGCATCTTGTGTTGCCAGGCAGACACACACATGAGCATAAGACGTGGTTCTAAAAGTGTTTCTCCATCCTGGACAAAAATTCTGAAGCTGTGAACCTCTGCAAGGAATGATGTGGATAGTGCTCTATTCTTGCCCAGCTCCTCCAAGCTGAAGGAAATATAAATTTCTTCTGGCTTACATTATCTCATTTTTCTTCAACAGCTTCTGATTGATGGCTAGTCTTGTTTTGTGGTGACTTTAAAGAGTCAGGAGATGATATTGATTTTGGGAGAACTAGCTCTGAGGTGACCATATTTCCCACTTTTTTGGCACTGAGAATAGCTGTAAGTTTGCTTTTCCAGAAGTTTGATTTTTTAATTCTCTGGTAAGGTACCTAGAGACTGGAACAGCCATTAATTATAACATTTTTTGATTCATGAAACAGAAAATATCCAATAAACATGTTCATTGTCATGGGATAAAGAGTGGTTGAAGACCTCAGTTCCTGGAATATAAATATAGATGTGGATGGATAGGTCACTGCAGGCAGATGGAAGAAATCCATCATTGTCCAGACAGTTTCCTGGATTACTTCTGTACCTATCACTGGGGAGAGGCCATTACAAATTGATGGTACTGATGACTGAGCTCTTGCTTCGGGGTCTGACCATGAGCAGAGAGATCTTGGAAGATCTTCTAACTCTTTCCTTCAATTTCAGTTCAATAACATTTCATATGAGAAAAGTTTTGTTTCCATGCTCAGAGGGGAATTTAGTTGGAAGTTTTGCACTTTAACATACTTTGTCTTATATTACTTCTGTACACATATGACTCAAAACAACAGTCCACACATTTTAAAATATTTGATTCTGAATATTAATAAAAAAAGGACGCAAATATCTACTTTTATTTTATTCTAAATGATCCTTAGGCAAATTATCAACCTTCCCATGGATACAACAGATCCAATTGAAAGTATGCAGATTGCAGAAATGTGCCACCAATGAGTACAATTAAGTGAATTTACTTGCAAGGCCGACAAAACTAAATATTTTTTAATTAAAAATACATATATAATGGTTTGAGTGTGAGGATATTTTTATGCAAATATGAACACTGACATGTTAATTGAGAAATTCATGCATCTAGTGCATCAGATAAGGTTAGGCAGTGGCTATCCAAAGGGAAAAGAAATATATTTCATAGGAGTTGAAATATAATGTGTTCCAAGGGAATATAGTCAACATTTTTCTTCTTTTTCTTGACATGAGACTTTAAGAGTAAATGTTCTTCTTCACATAATACAACCATTTCTCCAACCAACAATTTCAACAAACAGAAAACATTGAAGTGAACACTATTTTTATTCTTTCTGATTAAATCTTTTTTGGTAGATATGTGCTGCACAGAGTAAAATGTACTTTTCAACATTTAAAGATTTGAGCTGAACAAGCTTCATATTATCTGTCTGGTTTTGATTTTGCTCATGGATTTATTATCAGAGAAAAATTCTCCCCATTCTGATTGCATAGCTTGAGTTGAATGAATGTTCATAAGTCATTACAGAAGGATTGCATTTTTCAAGGCAAGACTATAAAAGAAAAATATTGGCTATTCTCTCTACAAATGAAGGAATGGCAAAATAATTCTTTGGTATATCCATATAGTTCTAGACAAGGAAGAAATTAATGAAGTGAATCAAAGACCGAAGTACAAGCTTTTTCCTAATTGCTATGAGACCACAGTGTTTGATGTAATATGTACAGCAGAACATTAAAGCTATGCCCTGTGAGTCTGAAGGAGAATCTCCTTCTGGTGGGAGACAATAACTCCTTCTGCAAGTGTCCTGCAACTTTCAGGAATAGAATCTCTCATCTGGTCAAGTATTGATTAGTAAAGACCAAAGCTAGGAAGAAAACTCTCTTTCCTCCATCCAAAGACAATGAATTTTTCTTTGTGAAGGGGAATACTGAATTTGTCATATGTCACATGTGTCAGCCTAAGGCTACTTCACTCTCTGTACTTACATTATGCTTCTTGAACCGTTAATAAAGAGTTAACATCTTTGGTTTTATCAGATCATGTTCAAAAATAAAGTTCTAAGAGTAATAAGGAAGTGCATACATGAAGACTGATCTGGCATGCATTTTTATGATATTTAGCACCTAAGACAAGTCCTGCTTCCATGTTTCTAAATCTGTCCTTGAATTAAATCCAACCCCCATGCTCATAATTTCTATTCAGCCAGTTTTGTAGTCAGAAAACAAACTTTATCTACTTAAGGTGGTTAAGGAAAATTGTCTTCAGTAAGAAAAATCAGAACTGAGCTGATATTAGGTAAAGCATTCTAATTACAGCAACAATGAAGGCTATGAACAGCTGACCAAAGGGTCTGTGGAACCTCCTTCACCAGACATAAATGAAGATGAAGGTTTCATTTATCTGAAACTTGCAACTCTTTTATTGAACCTCTTTTCAAAGGCCTTTACTTGGCTTTATTTCTGACTGTCTTCCAGATATTACTAATCTATAGTCTTCCTGTTCTGTGGAGAATAGATTTCTTGATCTTCAGTGGCAGGTAGGTAATTCTTATAATTACACTGCACCTCCCAGACTATCAGGGACACAAGACTAAAAGTTATGTCATATGACTATAAAAATAAATATTTATTCACCTCATATTCTTCAATTGTGTGAATGAATAAACCTGGTTTCTCTTTGGATTAAAAACAAAAGGAAGTAATTCAAAACTACAAACTTTACCCATAGGGTAATTATTATAAAATTTCTCCAAAACCTTTAAATTTAGTGACACATTCCAAGCCTTTTATACTGGTACATGTATTCTAGAATAAATTCTATACATTTTTATGCCAGCTCATGGAAAAAATGCTATGGCAAAGTACTGATGGATATCCTTAATTCAGCACATAACAAACACAGATGTTCCTTTATTTCAATCTACATCCATTTGGGCACTCTTACATTCATGAAAATAGCTTTTTGGGCTTTAAGAACTTTAGCATGAAATATATGTGATGTCCCAAAACTATGAGAAAAATGGCAATAGGGGAAAGTGTATTGTGTTTGCATGGTCAGGTGCTGGGTAGCAGTGGGGCTACAGGGGTGGCTTCTGTGAGAAGCTGCCAGGAGCTTCCTCCATGTCTGGAAGAGACAATGCCAGCTGATTCCAGGATGGACAAACCACTGGCCAAGGCTGGGCTGATCAGAAATGGTTGTGATGCCTCTTGTTATATTTAACAAGAAAAATAAACAGCCAAACACTTTATTGCACGCTTGTAATTGCTGAAAGAGAAGAGCAAGTTGAGAACACCTCTGCAGACACCAAGGTCAGTGGAGAAGGAGGGAAAGGAGGTGCTCCAGGTACCAGAATGGAGATTCCTCTGCAGCCCATGATGAGGCAGCTGTGTCCCATCCCTGGACATCCTGTGGACATCCCTGGGATGCAGAGATCCACCTGTAGCCCATGGAGGAGACCCATGCTCGAGCAGGTGGATGCTGGAGAGGAGGCTGTGACCCTGTGGGAGCCTGTGCTGGAACAGGCACCTGGCAGAGACCTGCAGAGATGTGAAACAGGAGCCCACACTGCAGCAGGTTTCTTGGTAGGAACTGTGACCCTGAGGAGGACCCACACTGGAGCAGCCTGCCCTTGAAGGCTGCACACTGTGAAAAAGTGACCCATGCTGCTTGTGGATAACTGTTGCCCTTGGGATGGAGCCACACTGGAGAACATTGAGGACTGTGTCCCATGGGAGTGGCCCCACGCTGCAGGAGAAGGATTCTCTCCCTGAACAGCATAAGGAACAGTGTTGATGAACTGACAATAACCCCCATCAACTCTCTTTCTGCACCTCTGGGGAGGGGAACGAGTAGAGCTTGGATGGAAGGAATAGTGGGAGGAAGGATTTTAAAATTTTTGCTTCTCATTACACTGCTATTACATTTTTAGCAAAAAACTTAAATAATATCCTCAATCCAATCCATTTTGCCCATTACAGTATTTGGTGAGTGATCTCTCCTGGACCTTAAATCAACTCATGAACCTTTGTTATATTTTCTCTCTGCTGTCCAGTTGTGGGAGGGAATGACAGAGTGGCTTTGGTGGGTGTCTGGCACCCAGTCAGGGTCAACCCACTATAAAGATCAAAAACACAATATAGTCAGTGAGTACACATTTTTTTCAAGTTCTGATTTTGCATAATGTAAAATTCTGTAGCCTTGGTCCCTGGAATAGTTTTGGTTTTGGAATAATAAAAGAATAGCATCAGTAGAATTCTCACCCTTGATAATATTCTTTAAAATGCATGTTGTGTTTATAAGAAATTATAAATAGCAATCTTCCAGCAATAGCAAGACTAGGCATGGGTCATTAGCTATATTACAATGTAAAAATCTGGATCTTTTCTCCAGGAAAAAGTACTTGAACATTAATCTGGTTGAGCAACCTAATCAATGAAGCATTTTTGTTTTTCTAATGATACTGGGAAAATTTCAGGAAAAAGATAAATGAAAAACAGAATTTCTTCCTTTTTAATTTTTTTTTTTTATTACTATATTAAGCAAATAGATTTTTAAAAGTCTGGTTGCTATCACTCACATTTTAGAAATACACTTTTCTTATTAGTAAAGTAACTTGCTGTTGCCAACAGCTATTGGAAGTGTCACAGTTACATAGGTTTAAGGTTGGTATTTGCTTCCTGAAAAGTATAATCTGCTGCAATTTCATGTCAGGGATAATGTAACCGATATGTTAATGAAGCACTGACATTCAGAGATTCATCTGGAATATTTTTACAGCAATCTATCCTTGTGTTTTCAGATATTTGTCCTATTATGATGGTGTAGGGATGCATGTTGGACTGGGTGATCCTTCCAACTCAATGGGTTTCTTCCAGCTCAGCTTATTCCGTGATTCTGTGATTACCCCAATTTAAAGGTCACAATGTGAAAGTGTTATCATATTTTAGTGAATTAGTGAACCATAAACACAAAGAAAGACATTACAGAAAGATTTGATTGAATGACTTGTGTCAACACATTTCTTATGACAAGCCATCAAAATTTTATTTTACTCTGGTCACTATTTTTCCAGCTTTTAAATGGAAAAAATGGCTCGTTGACTCGAACAATTTCCCCCCACTTGTTTTCAATTATCTCCTAAAAATTAATTGGAGTCTTTCTTTTGTTCTGTTTTGGTTGTGGGTTTTTTGTAGTTTCTTATGTACCTTTTGTGAAGATTCATTTATTCTGTGATGAATGTTTTTAAACTCCTACATATTTTTCAGAGTATTTTAATTCATTCTTACTTTTTTTCTCTGAAAATCTTCCTAGACAATTAAAAAAAAAAAAAAAAGAAAGAAAAAAAAGAAAAAAAAATAAAGAGGTTGGCAATTCTTTTCTTTATTAGTGTCAAGGTAATTAGGATTTTAAAAATGGCTCTAATCATTGTGTAGAAGCACAAGAGCTCTGACACAGTATTCTTTGCAGATATATCTGAACAATGCTTCTGCTCATTGCTTGCCTAACTTAAGACAAGAAAAGAACTCTGGGAACATTAGAGAGAAAAAGCTTGTGATGAAGAGGCAATGGAAAAAAGGCAAATGTTGATTCAAACCAATCATTGTGAAATAGTGTGTCACTTTATTTTGAATCAATTTAACTCAATTACTTAATGAGGCGTAGTGGAGGAAGTCAGTCACGCAAGTGATTCAATTGTTTAAAAATATTGGAAAGAGTAAGAGGGGAATACAATACATTAGGATTTTTAAAGTGAAGAAAGAAAATAAAAGTTAAGAGCGACAATACTGAAAAGTCACCTTTTATGGGAGGATATGGGCAAGATATTAAATTCTCTCTTATCTTAATATCTTTGTGCCTTTCAGTTTTGTCTACAGGAACCATTTGCTTTCACAATGAAAGAGTGATTTAGTTTCAGGTTTTTCTTACCTTTCTTTGTGTCTTCTCTGAGATGGTAACCTCACTAGAGGCATCTCTAGTGTCTTGCATGAGATGGTAACTTAGTTTACCAGAAAGGCTTAGTAAAGGTTTGTTCAATTCTGATGGCTAATGGTTCATACAGGCATGCTCTAGAAATCAAAAAATGATAAATCAAACAAGGAGTAGCACAAATACATTGCAGAAAGGAAAAGGAAAATAAAAACCAAACAAACCTCAATTATTTTCCAAAGAAAAGAAACAAATACATCCCCTTATATTGTCCTAGCTGCATGCCAAAAAACATATTTGAAATGGTAAACTATTGTTACAATTTGGGAAGCATGAAAATTGCAAAAGCTGCAAGCTGAAAATGCTACAGATAACAGTGAATCACAATTTAGTGGATTTTCACTCTTTCTACTAATAACTGACAAAGTATGCTTTGATCAAGCAGATTCTGTTGACAGAGACTTTCCACAGCAGACAGAAGCTCTTATCTTCAAGCTATGAAACACAAAAAACATTCATAAAGATCACTTTGAATGCCATTTTCTCTGTATTATGTAAGTTTAGGGATTACTGAGCACAAAAAGGTGTGTGATGAAAGATACAAGACTTGGAAGATATTCTAGTGCACAGTAATTCACTGCATTTATTACCATTAAATTCCACATTCTGCTGGTAAACATTGTTCCCTATTTAGAAGATGTGTCAATGGTTCTAGCAATTTTCGTAAGCAAAAATTCTGCTCCAGCAAATGGATTAACCTTAAAACAACACAGGCTTTCAACATTAGATACATTAGTTCTTTCCCCTCTTAAACCAAAGCTCTTCTTCTGGAATATCTGCAAGATATTAGCATGAATTTCATTAACTTACTAAATAGAGAGTGAGGGTCTGTTGCTGGGTAGAAGCAGTTTAAGAGCATAGTGCCTTGCTTGCATTTTCAAAACATCTTAGGAAACCAATTAAACCAGCTTTTATTTTAGACATTTGTTATTGCTTTCAGTGCTTTTTCCAACACCATAAAATTCTTTAACTAACCTTTCAATATTGAGTATCCCATTATAATTTTACAGCTGGTGTTCCACAAACATTAAAGAACTTGACAGGGTTATGAATCACAGATTATTTGTCTCTCTGTGGACTAATCTATCAAAAGGATTGAGATGGGGTCTGTATCTAAAGGGCTGGTGTTGATTCAAATTCAGTGGCAAATTAAACTGGGACAGTGTGTGATTACTTAACACACACATCCATACTGTTCCTACAGCTGAGGTTTACTTACTCCTAAATTATTGCAGTTTTCAGAACAATGTATTGAAGCTAAATCAGTAATCCTATGTGAATCTACAGCACATTGTATGGATGTGTCATTCAAGATCAATACTAACATTGAGAACTCTTCACTGTCTTATACACAATGACAATCCCTGGAAAACAGGGGATCCCATATCTTTAGGGCTTAGATATCTAAATCAGAATTGATTCATTGATGTTGCCAGTCTTACAAAAAACTGGAATTTGTCTCTCAAGACTTTAAAATACAGTATAGATACAACAGCTTTTCTAAAATAATGTAGCTCCTTATGAAAGCAGATCCATTTTGTTTTCAGTCAGTAGTTAATGCCTACAATGTTTTTTCCACTGTCACAGAGACAATTTAATTTTATCTCTTCACAGAAACAAACAGTCAAAATTATACTGATAAGAAAGACCATATTCAGGGCTTTTTTCTTTTTGTTTTCTTGGGATTTTTTGTCTCTTATTTGATTTTGGTCTCTTTGTCATTTCAGTTTTTGCCAATATTGCCATTCAATGACCATTCTTTAAATTATTAGCTCCTTTAAAGTTTTATTTTATTTTTCTTCCGGGTAATGCCAATAATGTAGCTGACGATTGCCTTGAGTACTCATTTCTCTACCAATGCACAGACAATCAGATTCACTGCCACCTTGAAACTCAGCTATCATCAGTCACCTTAGCCCATCAAATCAGTCAATCTACATAATGGAGAAACATAAAAAACCTGGGGTCAGAAAAGAGCTCATTCTACTTGAAAGCTACAAGGAATATTCTGTTAGAGCTCTTTGCAGGCTTCACCTGAGTACATTCTCAAAGAAATGTTTGTCGTGCTGTCCTCATTTGTTTAAACCACCAGGAAAACAATTTTAAGTCCTGGAGTGTTTTTCTCTGTATGTTTCTATTAGGTGGTTTGGGGTTATTTACTTAGAATAAATACATTTCTGTGGATTAAAGTCAATGACCAGTGAACACCTGAGTAGGAGTAATTCTTGACCTGAAATAAAAATTACCCTTTTCTCTATTGTGACAGGTCATAGGAGGTCCAGATAGAACAGAATATTAAAAACTAGTGAAATTCCCTTTAACTCCCTAGATCTAATAAAAATTCAGCTGAGTTTAAGAAAAAATTGCCATCAAATATAATAGGCTTTCACAGAAGCTCTAGTTTGTGAACAAGAGTTTTTGTAATTTTATATTAATCAAGCATAGTTTAGCTTCTAAATCAAAGGATAATTTCTGATATAGGTCATGCTTATGTGGCAATAAAATTTGTTCCTCAGAAGGAATAGAATTTGTCCTTTCTTTGATATTTTTGAAAAACTACAGTGTGCCTTTTCAAGTAATGGTGAGAAGAATACTAAGCCTCAAAAACTAAAACCAATGAACATTAGGGAAAGGTGGGAGAACTCCTGGAATAGAAAAATACTACCTGTAATAGATTTCTACAAAGAAGTAATCAGATCCTTCCTGCCTGCTGATTCTGAAACTGCCCACAAGATAAGGGCTCCAATTTGAGAATCGTCATTTCTACTGCAGATGTATGAAGTTGGTGAAGTCAACAGAAGCTAACCACTGCATTCAGCTTCCTAAAATTACCCTGCCTTTTCAGCAGCTTCAGAACTGATTATCACCCCCACTGAAAACAAAGACCTTTGCTGCTTTTTTCATGTAAGCCCATTTCTCCTTTTACCTATAGATCTTTTATCGTCTTACATTCCTTAAAGTAGGCAGTAAAAAAGCTTTGATGTATAACAGTTACACACATGTACATTGCGTTAAATTCTTTGCCAATACAGTATACACTCTCAAAAATGTAATTTTTTTTCCTGTTTTCATGTGATGAATGCCTGCATCTTTTTAGCAAGGAACATGGTTAAAGAGGAAAGACAGCTTGCTATGCATTCATCTAACTTTCTGCCTTTTAATTACTTCTAGATACCTGTTTAATGCCATTATATATTAAAAATTTATACATATGTCAAATGTTTTTATTAATAATTTCTGAACCAAGCAGTACACATATGAAAGTTCAGATATCTAGATATAGATAGATGATATTGATATAAATAGATATAGATGATACAGATATAGATAGATATAGATTATATATATGATATAGATAGATATATATAGATAGAGAGATTTGTTTTTTGGATATGCCCAATTTCAATACTACAACATCTTGAAAATGAATTTTCATGACAGGAAAATCTGTTCTACCGTTTTCAAAAGTTCCAGTTGTTCATGGAAGGGAGGACTATAGTGCCATGCATTTTACAGGCATTAGTAAACAATTCAATAAGTGTCCCTACAACCAGATCTAACTGCCTTTCTACAGTCCCATTGGCATTGTTTGGGATTTTTCAGGACTTTTATGAACTTCCTCTTGGGAAGAAATCAAATGAAATAAAATCTCAGAAAGATATGATTCCTTACTCATATCCCTAAAGATATCTAAGTAACTAAGCTTAAAGAGCAATGAAACTGTCATTAGTAGACATATATTTCAATGGTGGTCAGTTAATAAAACCTATAAATCAAGGAGTGTTAACCACATGGATTAGAGAAATGGAAATGTTATGGTAGACTTTGCTTAATTTATATGCCCATATAACTGTCAGAAACATGTAAGCCAAAATTCTTCACTCAGAAATCTTTATTTCATTTGTAAGCAAAACTAGAGTAATCTTTTCCCTGTCTATGTTGTCTACACATCAGCTAGAGAACTGGTAAGAATGTGCCAAATTCAGAACAGATGCAAAACTCTCTCTGAACTTCTTTATGGTAAATTTGATAGTCCAAATTTTAAACGGAAGAAAAACATGACATAAATTATAAAAAGTGATGATTACTGCAGACTCACAGGACTTGCACAGATTTTAGTGAGAAGAGAAAAAAGGAAAGTGAGAGTTTCCTGTGGATTCTGTTGGTTCAGTTTTCAATGGCTTTTTATCTTACATTACTACCTGCAATTCTAGTACATTTAATGGTATAATAAAACATAATCTGGAAACTTTGTATTTTATTGGGTTTTTTTCATCATGTCATCATTACTTAGACACTGGCATTTCCCAGACAGAATATCAGTAAAACATGGAAATGGTTGAAATAGGAAATTAAGTGTCACACTTGTATTCAAAGCTCCAGGGAGAGAGAGAGACAGTTTTGACTGATTCACGTCCAGGCTGTGCCTAGAAGTTCTGATTTTGACAAATATGAGGGTTTAAAAATGAAACAGGAGATTAACTGGTAAAATTTTCATTCCTTTCAGGAAGAAAATGCAACTATGCCTATGTAAATCACTGCAGGCTGGAAAACAGCTTCTGTCCCAAATTTCCTGAGACATGCCTGTTAGCATGGGACCGTGATCATGGTCCTAAAAAGGACTGGAAATAGATCACACAACCTTACACAGCAATGCAACTTCATGAGCAGCCTTTTCACATGTTTAGCCACCTTAGAGTGCTGCACTGCAGGCAGGTGAGTTTGAAATCAGGACTTTCAGAAAACTCTGAATCCTCTGGTACCATCATTTCTCCACCAATAAAATAGCATTACTGATATAAATGCGTTTTTCACAATATTATATGATCACAGAATTACAGAATTTTCTGAGTTAGAAGAGACCTTGAAGATCATCCTGTTCCAAACCGTCTGCCATGAGCAGGGACACTTTTCATTAGACTGAGCTGATCAGGGCTCCATATATCCTGCCTTGAATGCTTCCAGGGATGGGCAGCCACAGCTTTTCTGGGCAACCTGTTCCAGTGCCCACACATTAAACAATTTTTTCTTAGTATCTAATCTAAACTTACTATTTTTCACTTAGATAGAAAGCTAAAAAGAGATGCACACTTCCATATAAAACAACTTCTAGTTTTGACAGCACTGTTTCAAACTAGCACCAAACATGAAAGTCATAACTTAGACTCTGCAGTGGCTAGCACTGCACAACTGCATACAGGGCAAATACAACCTGAAGGGAATGAGTAAAATTACTATTCATGTACCTCACAGGATTATCTGGGTCAGTTTGACCTGTGTGTGCTGCTTTAGTAAATGTGCAGCAGCAACTGACAGGTTTGATATGGGAGTCACTTAAAAAAAATTCAAAGGCATATATGGTACAGAAGGTCAAACTTAATGATCACAGCAAGTCTATCTCAGTGAATAAAATTGTTTTAACTAGCTGGTTACAAAGCCAGCTTCATCCTTCTTTTTTATTGCTGTAACAATGCAGAACAGGTAGGGCCTATTGATGAGTTTGACCCTTAAATTTTCTGGTTTTCTTGTAGTCGCATAAAGTTGATAATTGCATAAATCAGTCAGTTAAGGTCCAAACTATGTTTCACTGATATAAAAAAGAGTTTTATATGAGAACAAGTCTATCTTGCCCATGTTATTGATGATACAGCAATTCTGAACACTAAGTGATATTTTCCCTTCCAACATCTTGAAGTGAACAGCCTAAGGGAGCACACAAGGAAGCTAAACTCTAATGAGAGTTGGTACTGGTTCATGCAGAGGTAGTTTTCTCCATAGTAGCCCCATAGATATGAGGCTATGCTTTGGATTTGTGCCAAAGTGTTGATAACACAGGGGTGTTTTCCTTATTGCTGAGCAGGGCTTGCACAGTCAAGGCCTTTTCTGCTCCTGACCCCATCTCACCAGTGGGAGTGCTCAAGGAGCTGGGAGGAGACACAACCAGGACACCTGATCCCAGCTGACCCGAGGGACATTCCATACCTTATGGCATCTGTCCAGGCATGTAGAGCTGGAGAAAGAAGGAGAAAAGGGTGGACATTTGGACTGGTGGTGTTTGTCTTCCCAAGGCATGGTTATGGATGATGGAGCATGGCTTTCCTGGTGATGTCTAAACACTTGTCTAACCATAAGAAGTGGTTAATTATTAGATTTCATAATTAAAGGAATTAATTCCTTTTGTCTAATTTTTTCCTTGGATGGCTTTTGCTTTTCTTATTAAGCTGCACATGTCTCAACCCATGAGTTTTCTCACTTTTACCCTTATTCTCTCTTCCATCTCACCAAGAGGACTGACAGCAGCTATGTGGAGTTTAGTTCCCAGATGGAGTTAAATCACAACAACATTGCCAAATGAAAAGAAAAACCAACATCCTGCTTCTTACCAGAATTTAGTCCCTAGTTAGAACTGACAAGGTCTGTAGAAAAGATACAGGCAAAAATAGTCAAGTTTTCAAAAATTTATTAACAGGACAATGATTTCTGTTCTGAGTACTAACATCAAGTCTGCATGCTCCGTTCCATAAACCACATGAATGCCTTTGCTTCATAACCATTTCCACAGACATTTTTACTTGATTCATTGGAAAAAAAAAAGGAAAATAATTTTAAAAAACCTACAACACCAAACCAAACCAAACCAAATTAAGAAAAACCACAATTTTTATTCAGCTAACTTTACACTACATCTTTGTATCAACATCTACTCATCTTAGTTGACACCAATACATACCATATGCCTGGTGCAAGTCAGCTATGTGTTGACACTACCTTTCATCAGTATGTGCTTTACAAAAAAATATATAATAGAAAGATTGTTGTACTAGTTAGCTAATTTGTATAATGCATTGACAATGAAAATTACAATATAAATGCAGAGAATTTTCATTTTTCATTTTATCATCTGCTTTGGCCATTTGTTCAATTAACCAACTACAAAGGAATAACCAGGGAGTGCATGAGGCACAAAAACTTATTTTTTGACAATGTACACTTTTTTCTCATATGATTTGACTAAAATTAACACTGGGATATCTAATTAATGGCAGTCCCCATAAGAAAATATCTAAGCTACTTGAAAAAAAGAAAAATAGAGGAACTTGAAGTTGAAAATAGATTCAGAAAAGTGCACAGATCTTAAATTGTTCCTGTTCTTTGTGTTTGTAATCTGCTCCTGCTTGATTCATTTTTAATAAGAAACCTCCTGTCTTACACTTGCCACATTAAAATACAAAAATTCCTTGACCTGTTCCACATGAGTTAGACAGATACACACTGCCACAACAGCTTTCCTCCACAAATCATGAGCATCCAGGTGCAATCTTGGCCCTTTTACAAGTAAAGGAAATTTTATCCTGGTCTTATATATGTGCTAATATTTAATCCAGATGTCCATATTGAGCTGTCATATCCTTTGACACTAGTGGTCCCAAGTGCTATTAATTTAGCTGAAAATTTGAGAAAATCATAAAGTTTTCACAAGCCATCTGATTTCTCCTCAACTGTGTCCTGTCAAGAGAGACACAAAGGCCCCTCTTGCTTGCTGTGAGTCTGCATCTTGGGAGTAAGTATGAACTGAGGTCACTGAATATTTCAATGATGTGTAAATCTAGATGGCTAGATCTGCCCTTGGTGTTGAAAATAGCATTCAGGTAGTAAAGGAACAGGTAAAAGACAGATTGCCTGTGATGCACAAACAGTTAAAACAAGCAAATTACTTGGAGGATAATTACAGTTGCTATAGGTGGCTTTCCCTTTTTCCCTCCAAACTCTCAATTTTTCTAAAACATTATTCCGTCCTGTAAAATGTTATAAATAATAAATGAACAAAATCATTTATATTTACTCTCTGTTTTCAAGGTAATCAGACCTTTTTTTTGTAACTGCAAATTATTACAAGGTTGCTATACACTGAAACCCTGTGTGCTTTAGTATACTGCATACAATGAAGCCTTTACACAAAAAAGTTGTGTGCCATTATTTGCTGACAAACAAAATATACAGTGGATGTAATGGAATAAGAATTTATCTTAATATTTCTCAGCAGTCAGTAAATAAAAAAATAATAGTACTTCTGGTTTACAACAGAAGTTCAAATGACTACATTTATATAAGGAAGATGATTCACATATTGGAAAAGTCTTGTACCACATAATTTTAATTTTTTCCTGGTAAAAAAGAGAACTAACAGTTAATTTTTGACAGCAGTCAAGTACACAGAGTATTTTTCTCTCTTTGCCCATTTCATTTCTTTTTCTACAGTCTGTTTTCATAACATGATAATTACACTGGCTTGTCATGGTAAAATACTATGATTTCATCACAAGAAGAGAAATCCAACAGAGAGGAACTGTGAAGAAGAGTGCAGAGAAAAGTATAGGTCATCCATCTCTAATATTCATAACAACTCTAACAGTTAAAAAAAATACATAGTTTTGAGCTTCATGTGGAAGTCAGTACTTACAGATCTATTTGTTATAAATATTTTTTTTTATCTGTTTACTAAATATGTATTAAATTGATGGCCTCCTAAGCAGATCCAGAAATGAAGTTTGGTTTTCCATTTTCTTCTTGCTTCACCAGTTCAAACAACCTTCTTGGTGTTTGAGCCAGAAAGAGGTCAGACTCTGAGGTGCTGGCAGTGCCCTGTGTTCAGCAGGTGGAAATACCACACAGTGAAATTGAAAAGCAGAGATGTGAAAGGTTCATTATCTTGGCTGAAAAATATAATAGTCTGAAATGAAACACAACTTGTCACAGTGGACTGTCTTTCTGTATAACTGAAGGGTCCTTAAATATATTCATCTTAAATGTGTGGAGGGGCAGGAAAATAAAATAATTACTAAGTACCAAAAAGGAATAAATAAATAAAACAAACAAACAAAAAAAAAATGAACTGAATTAGAAATCTACTCTGAAAGCTGGGAAACGAAGAAAAACCATAAAAAGAAATAAAGGCTTTAAACCACAGCTAAAATGCTTTAGGATAAATCTTGCCTGAAAATTGTAGGTGCAAACAGGTCACCAAGACAAGAAAAAAGAAACCTTAGTTTTGTATTACAGTATTTTTTGTTATAGCATTCAGGAGAATGTGAGCCTTTCTGGCTACACAGTCTATTCAAGAATCTAGAAGCTCTTTCAGCTTCTCTTGAATTCTGTTTCAGTTCATGCATGTTGGCTTCACTGTTGTTTCCTTTATGTCATAAATGAACAATTAAAGGTTGCTTAAATAACTACCATCAAAACAGTTAACAAAAATGGTTTTAATATAATTGGATTTCTAGAATTAGTACTATTTAATATACTGCACTGCAACAAATATTGATGGCAAGGTTCACTCTATTACTTGCCACATGGATGAAACACGCAAAGAAAAATCAAATTAGAATATATTTAAAAATATTTACAGAGAGACTGCAGACTCTAAAGGACAAGGGAAACCCTTCCATTGACTCATAAATTTGTATAAGAGCTTCCATTTGGGTTTAAAAGATAATTTTTAATTTTTTTTTTTTTTTTTTGTGTTCACCCAGAAGACTAAGCTAAAAATTACAACTTCTCTCAAATGCCTATGAATTCAGTCATTATCCAGCTGGTGGGTGAAGCACAGAGAGATGTGCCTAAGCAACACCAGCATCTGAAAGAGAGCCATGTTCTACTAACTCTAATTCTCTCCAAGATTTAACTACTGAACTGCACATTGTGGATCACAGCCCATGAGACAAAACAAGGGTGCTCTCATCTGAGCCATGCTTGCTTGCTTTGTGTTTGCACTTGCTTCAGCAACATCCAACAGAGAATGAACTCTACATATTTCTTCCACAATCAAGCCAAAGTTGGCTGACTTTGCAATACTAAGAGTTCACAGATACAAAAATTCAGAACACCTGTGTTGATTTGAAGAGACCTTGTAATAGGCTTTTCTCCAAGCCTCCACATCACCAAGGACAAGTCCTGCCTGACCAACCCTGTGACCTTCTATAGTGGAGTGACTACACCAGAGGATAAGGAAAAAGCTGCAAATGACATTTATCTGGATTTCTGCACAACCTCTGACATGGTCCCCCACAACATCCTTCTCTCTAAACTGGAGAGAGGTGGATTTGGTGAGTGGACTGTTGGACTGATAAGGAATTTTTTGAACAGTCACATCCAGATGCAGTGGTCAATGGCTCAGAGCCCTGAAGGATATCAGTCACAAGTGGTGTCCCTCAAGGGTCTGTATAGTGCCCAGTATTATTTAATATCTTCCTTAATGACAAAGATTAAAGGGTCACCCTCAGAAATTTTGCAGATGACACCAAGTTGAGTGGTCCTGTTGACAGACCTGATGGACAAGATGCCATCCAAAGCTCCAGAGATAGGCACAGGGGAATCTCATGAGGTTTAATAAGACAGTGTAAGGTCCTGCACCTGGGCTGGGGCAACCCCCAGTACCAACACAGCCTGGGAGATGAACAGATTGTGAGCAGCCCAGCTGAGAAGAACTTGGGGGTGCTGGTGGATGAGAGGATGAACATGACCCAGCAACGTGCTCCTGCAGTCCAGAAAGCCAAATGTGTCTTGGGCTGCATCAAAACCAGTGTGGGCAGGGTGAGTGAGAGGATTCTGCCCCTACTCCTCTCTGGTGAGACCCCTGCTGCAGTGCTGCTTCCAGCTCTGGGCTCTCCAACATCAACCTGTTGGACTGAGGACAGAGGAAGACCAACAAGATGATTAGAGGGATGGAGCACCTGCCCAAAGAGGAAACCCTGGAAGAATTTGGATGGTTCACCCTAGTGAAGAGAAGACTTTGGGGTGACCTAATTGTATCCTTCCAGTACCTGAAGAAAGCCTACAATAAAAACAGACAGAAGATATTTACAAGAGCATTTAGTGACAGGACAAGGGGGAACGGCTACAAATGGAAGGAAATTAGGTTTAGAATGGATATTAGGAAGGAATTCTTAATTGTGAGGGGGGTAAGGCACTGGAACAGGTTGTCCAGCAGAATTGTTCAAGACCAGGTTGGATGGGACTCTGAGACATCTGGTCTAGTGGAAGGTGTACATGGCAGGGTGACTGGGACAAGATGATCTTTAAAGTCCTTTCAAATACAAGCAATTCTCTGATTCTATGATCATAAGAAGTACCTCTGCTTCATAAGAGTTTTACCCTGACTGTGAACAGGAGGGAAAAACAAATGCTATTTATGTTTTGCAGATAGGGAATACGCAAGAAAATGTCCATTCTGACAGACTTAGTTGTCTTCCAAAATCAGCCTAAGGAAGCCAAATTTTCTGATTTCATCCACGGGGCTTTGTGGCCACATGCATTTTTATTTGTTATACTTTCCTGAGTTGCAAATTCCAGAGGAGATGCCATGAGAGGCACTTGCATTACAGGCAGCCTGAGCTCAACCCCATTTTAGCCTGCACACAAGCCTGTTCTGCCCTTGCCACAGGTGGTGCCATAGAATCTTTGGGAGCTAGGAACATTTTGGCCTAAAGGTGTGATTTGTCTACAAGCGTAGAAGGAAAAGATCAACAGGCTAGGCTGTTCTGGGATGTAGCAAATGGCATGTGCCAAGGCTTTTTCCTCCAGAATTCATATTAGCCACTGACCTGGGACCAAGTGACTTTGTGTTCCTGAGCCAAAGATGCTGATTTCCAAAAGGAATTTGTCTTGTGTGCTTAGGACACAATAATGCTAGGGTGTCTACTTGCCAGCTGTTTGCAGTATGCTCAAACCCCTCTCACCTGTTCCCTCCCTCCTCTCCCTCTGATTTCTGCATGGTGCACAAGTGATAGCACATGCCAAGGCAGCAGTCTAGCCAGGACCCTTCCCCAGAAAGCACTAGAACTCCATTGTAAGAGACCTGACACTGTAAATTTAATTGCTGCATGGGTTTGAACTTGACTGACAGTGCATATATACACAATCAAGAGCAGATGAACTCTCCAAGATGTGAAAAATGTGCAGCAAAATGAAGCTCTTCTAGTAAAGATATTTTTTCTTTTCAACGTAAATCCTATGTTGTGACTTAACTTTCTGGCTTTCTACAGCTGCACCATCTTGGCTTTCTTCTTTTATGTCATTGCTCACGACAGAATTTTATTTAAAATGTCTAGGAACTAAGGCTACATCTAAATTTGTCAGAAGTAAATAGCTTTGTAGATTTGGGCCTCTGTTCTCAAAGCCCATTGTCTCCATTGTGCTTTCTTTCCACACACTATGTATCTCTGTGGCAAATGGTTATGGCTGTGTTTGATTTGAACATTGACTGAGGAGGACAAGCAGGGCAGGGGGGAACAGAAGGGTATAGGGAGCAAATATTCAATTTTAAAACTTGTGCTATAAAATACATAATAATTTTCAAGTGAAAAGGACATCTTCATTTTCTAAATGGGTCTTTTAAAATGATAGGCAATAATGGGAGAATAAGTCCATTATTCATTTATAAGGGAATTAGCATAACAAAGCTGCTTAATGTGAGAGTTCAGAAAGCTCTGATTAATAAATTAATCCTTATATTTTACAATAGGTCTCATTTTTTAAAATAATTTCTATAAGAAAGTGTTTTAATAATCTAAATGTTTTCCTTCAGAAAATTTAACTCTTTGTAAGCCACCCAGAGGAGAGACCAAGATGAACTTCAAGTGCAGATGGGTGCAAGTTAAGCTCTTAATAACTGATAGCTTTGCACAGGGTAAAGTTAGAGGCAGGACCAAAGAGAGCTCCACTGGGGCCTTCGTGGCACAAAGGGGTCCATAACACTGGTGCTAGTAGCCAAGCAGCACAATTTAAATTAATCTGCATGGTAATTAATATGAAAGAAAAAAAAAGAATTCTGAGCCTTCAGTTTTGGGAAGAGTAGCCTGAATAGAGAATTTTTTTTTTTTTTTTTTTTTTTTTGCATATCTTTAAATCCCTTTCATAATTTTTTCTTTCTGTAAGTTATTTTTGATGTGGACACAGTTTCTTAAATTTGCCTGCTCTTTTCCAGATAGACTGTACAGTACAATTAAAAGCCTTTGCTTTTCTGGAAAAAGCTTCATTCCAGCTGAAACACTTTCCATATCAAGTTATTTTTCTGCTGTCTTGAGAAGACAAGTAAGGCATGATTCTCAATCTCCTTTTCTTAGAAAAGAGCCTTTTACTCTGTCTTCTTTTTTTAAGCTTCAGTGAATCTGGCCTTTTTATCTGAATAATCCATAAAACAGTTTTATTCAGGTTTATATTATTATCGCTATTGTTCCTATGTAGTTGTAAGCAATACTATTTGATGTATGGCATCATTCCTTGTCTATTTCTGTATTAACAATTTTAGATATAGCCTTTTTCTTTTTACAAGAAGACACTAATGAAACCAGCACTTTTCTATTCCATTCCTCTTTCCCCCCATAATTGACCTCTAATGCCATTATTTCCCTCCATGCAGGTCTAATAGGAGTGGACAAATCTTTCTGATTACTTTTGGAGGGCCAGAAAGGATGCTTACAATAGGAATCTTGAGATAGAATGCTAGTCACAATGAAGCAGAGAATGGTGAATTCTGCTCAGACACACCGTGCACCACAGAATGCCTGATGCAGCTTGCTCCAGTCTGCTTTTGAAAGCTTCAGGAAGAGGATTAATGATGTAGCAACATAATAAGGAAGGCTGAAAAGAGAAAATAATGATGATGTTGGTCGTTTCACCTCGATCAATATGAATGCCACTTTTACTGAACTTATCAGAGCATCCATAGTGTGGCTTGACTGGGGAATGGGGAAAAAAGAAAGGCCAGGAGGCTCTTGCCGACCTCCTTAGTTTAGGAGATTAGTCACTGCATAAGGACAGAAAGTTTCAGCCCTGTGGGTTTGTGTCCTTCCTTTGGATAATGCAAATGGGGTTTCCTTCTCTGGTCTACTGCCTACACACCAACAGCAAAACAACTGCAAACTTTCTTTGGGCTGCCAGAGTAATAAAGTCTCATTTCTCATACTACCAACCTCTGTACCTTCACCTGTGGACTCTTCTGGTATGTTCAACTTGTCTGTTCTCATCACACCTTTATTCTGTAAATCTAAAAGACAAGGCATTGCCTTGTTAAATGGAATAGGACAGCAGGGGGAAGAATCATTGTACACAAAAATAACAGTTTGAATCTAGACTGCACAGCAGTTCTTCACAAATAACTTTCACTTCAAATGCAAGCCAGAAGCAGATGATATTTGAAAGGAAAGCATTTGACAGATTACATTCTCTAATAAGTCTCATATTGCAAAACAGAGGGGAAGACATCATTAGAAAACTGTTCCTAATTCATGTTTTATTACAAATTAATGATGCAAACAGGAAAACAGAAACTCCATTACTTATTTGCATAAGAATTCCTCCTTCAACAAGCCTTCAGTTTATTTGTGATTCCTAACACTCCTGCTTTGGTTAAATTTATGATTTATATCTATACTATTTTGGTTTAATTATGTTTTCCTCTTGTCTAGTGTGTTTTGGAAAGAGCTGTGAAAACTTGGTGAAATCTATTTGGCAAAGCAAGACTGTCTTCACAGAAAAATTAGAAGGGTTTGCCAAGCTCATGAGCCCAAGGGTTGTATCATTTAAATCTTTCTCCTATGCTCATTGAAAAAAAGAAAAGCCCTTAGAAATTACTTATTTGGCACTCAGCACTAGCCTCCATTTAATTGTTCTTCCCGTTGGCATTGCTGGTTCTCACAAGGAAAAAAAAAAATCCACTTTTGCAAGTTCGTTTAAGGTCCTATTCATATTCTTTCTCACTTCATTTCTGCTGTCCTAGTTCTTCTCTTCAACTGTTCTCACCAGACTATATTCATAGAAGACACCTTTCTTTTTCAGCCAAGCCCTAGACACAAACCAGAGATCTGGTGGCAGTTGTTGACTTATCATTTGGAAGTTCTGTTGAATCTTTTCCAACCTTAATGATACTCTTATTCTCAAACATGCAAGGATGGCAATTTTTACTCTGTATAAATGTTTGCTCCATTCAGATTTGCGTATTTAAATTTATGTATGATTGTGCATTTTCCAGATTTCACTATAGAACCTGCAGGCTAAACTAGCAGAAAGACATGGGATTTAAGAATATAAGTTTGCTGAAGTTGACTAGCCAACTGTTACTTGTGGATTTTCAAGAAAGACTATTTTTTATATTAGTATTTATAGTTTTTCTTTACTATTCAAAATTCTAGCATGGCAATATTTCTGTATCAGTGATGATTTAAGATCTACCTATAGTCTTTAATTACTCTCTGTGCCTCATTTGCTCTTTAGGTCCAGAAGACCTGTTCTCATCTGTTGACTAAGTAATCAGTGTGAAATATTTCATCAAAGACTAGTCAAGATTCACATTTATAAGACAAAAGGTAGAGTCTGATAGAATGGCATTGATTCTCTGTCCTATCCAAAGATAGCTGCCAAATTAAAAACAATAAAGTATAAGTTGAGACACATGATGTTTCATTTCTGGTTAGCAAGGGAGAGAAATACACGAGCCACAGGCAGGTCCATCAATCTCCTCTGGCCAGAGATGAAACTCCATGTATAATAGAATGTCATCTAGTTTTTGTTGCCTTTTGCTTTGCTTTGTGGCTTTCCCATAAAATTCATCATTACAATAAAATGAGAAAATGAAAAATGAAGTTTGAGTGGTGTTCAAAATTATGCTGAAAAATCCACAAAACATCACCCCAACAGCAGCAACAGTCCCCCCCCAGTAAATATTTTATACACTACACAGCAAAAAAAATATTTTTTCTTTTGGAAATATGACAATCTAATAACAAAACCATTCAGGAGTCCTGCTTTCTCTTGAATATCATGTTTATAGTTAGAGATATTTTTAGCACATGGACAATACAGAAGTGGGGGCACAAATGTAACCAACAGCAACCTTTGTAATTCCTACTTTCCAGGTTAGCCAGAGTATCAACTAAAGGTGTCTCAGAGCAGCTTCATCTGCAGTTCCTTCTTATGGCATGGAGCATCACTGCCACACTCATTATGAGGCCAGGAAGTAGAGGGAAACACCAGTCAATGGCAATAATAATGTTTTATCCTTGTCTTCGGGCTCCATTTCCTCAGCTCAGCACCAGAGCAGGTGCTGAAAGTGGACCAATAATTCTATAATCAAGTCATGCCTGTATCCTTCTGGTGACTTAGGGCATCAGAGATGAAGTTTGTATCGGGTTTAATTGGAAAATTCAAGTCTGCTCTTGCTCAGTCAGCATTTTGGTTTATAGCAGTGGATGTGACTTTTTCTTTTCTTGACATGTGAGCATGGCTGTGGGAGGAGAGAAGGATGTCAGTTAGCCAGGCAAGATACCAGTCAGCCAGTCTTCCAGGAGTAAAGGAGAAGTGTCAGATATGGGTACAAAAAAATAATTACAATAATAATGAAAAAAACCTTTCATGTTTTAAAGCTTTAGAAAAGCTGATGTAGTGTATGCTGATGCAGATACTGCCTAGGAACTAGAGAAAAAGATGTTCTCCTGGTCTGTGAGACAGCATTACAACTCAATCTGTGGTTTTAAAACCTATGGACAACAGATATCATTTAAGTTAACAGATATAATTCCAAGTCAAACTTCTGAACTTGCCCAACTACTGTTAGGGATTAACTAATACAAAGCTCTAGCCTGTGAGACAAGCAAGTGTAATTTTTCTATTTCTCTCATGATCGACAAGAGTGTAGTCTTATAATCTTATTTAAAGTGTTGCCCTTCATCAAACATGTGCTTAACAGAGTCACCACTTCATAACCAGTAAATGAAGAAAATCAAGGCAATGGAATCCATTTCTATAAAGACCTAATTAGGACAGTCAGCAGGGTTGTTTGGCTCATCTCTGGGATTTTTTAGTTTATAAACTGCGTTTATAAAAAGGCCCAGAATGAATATGAAATAGTGAAGAAAATTTTTTTTTAGGAGAATGATTCATAGTTTTTTAATACTGAAAACTCCTTAAGCTGCTCAATACTAGAACCTCCAGAGGAGGTTTACTCTATATTTAGTATCTCTGTATGTCTTTGGTAGATGATTTGCTCCTGACTAATTTGAAAAAAAGGGGTAATGAATGAAGGTGGGATTATTCCTTTTTTTATGTTTCACTCTTCTGTATTAATAGACTTTACTCATGATATTTATATTTTTTAGTGAATCCTTTGGTAAATTTCACATCCATTCAATTTTCAACATGGAATAGTTCTTCCAACAGAAAAACTGATTACTTTTCCTTGTAGTGGGAAGAGCACAATTTCATAGGAATGGTGGCAGGTTATCTCACATGATGGAAAGGGTTAGGCATTGGTTACAATAAATCTCAGCACATTTTGTTGTTATAACTTGCTTATATATGCATGTGTTGCATATTACTTTAAAAGCTTCTACAGAGTTTAAAATAAAGGATGTAAAGGCTGAGTTTCAAATCTATTGCAGTGTCTTTACGACCTTTACAGTATTATTGCCTCAAAATGTGTGAAATGTGCAAAATGTACATGAGTCAGGCAGAACCACAAAACTCTCACAAGTTACACCCTGAGGCATGTAGCTCCACTCGACACAGGGTAGGTGTAAAAACAGCCAGTTTACAGGAGACCTTATTAACTAGATGTAAAGATTTCAAGTGCTACTGTGTGCAAATAACAGTCCTATTATTAGCTCACTTGAAAATACACTTTAAAAAAGGTTTAGATATTAAAGTTCGGAGGAATTACTCTACTAGGGATGCCTTATCGAAATTGCAGGAGGCCCAAAGTGGTAGCTTTCCATTTCTCTTTCCATTTGTCTCAGGAAAGTCAGCTACATACACTCATGTCAGTGTCAGTAGCTTTCAAAATTCATGAGTCAGCCCAAAAGAAGTTGTATCACTGGCCCAAAAATCATTAGGTTAAATAAAGGTGAGTGGTTCATCCATTCTTTTCCATCTCTCCCTCTGTAAACTGCCTGGCTCATTTGTTTTCAGGAACTATTTTCTTAACTCTGGAGACCAGAAAGTTGTGCATATTTCAAATAAAAACTAGAAAGTCTCTTGGCACTCCATTAAGCTTCAGGCACAAGAATCAGGGAAAAACAATATACACTGTAGCCTTTGTGATTAAAACAGTTTCTATCTCAATTTTGATATGAGAAGAGTCTGAAAATCTCATGGTTCTGAGTGCTCAGTTTGGCATCATGAATAAAGGGCCTTTGGCCCAACACTCCTTTTCCTCTTTTAAAAATAAGAGTCAGGATAGTACCTGAGTTTTAGAAAGCCCTTCTGAACTCACAGAGGAATATGTTTCACTTAGAACATCTGTAGTTATTCATTTTTTCAGTTTTGATGTAGAAATAGGGAATTATGGTGGATTTTATGAAAATTCCTCCATCTCTTTACTTTTATGCACTTTTTGTAAGCATATTTAAGAAGAGTTAGTGAATTCTGTTCACCCTAGACATCAGAGAAAATTTGAAAAATTTTCTAATAACTAACTAACCAGATGATCATAAAAGCACAAAGAGTCACCTCTGTTAGCTAGTAAAAAGATTTCTAAAGGTCTGGAATGAGATATATTTGGGGAGAATATACTTAAATAAATGTGTCCTATCATCAGTAGTTAAAAAAATGTTTCTATCTTTTATCCTGATTATTTAAAAAAAAAGAAGGAATTGTAAAGGGAGCATCTGGGGTTTCTATTCTTGCTGGTTTTTACTATTACTTGTGAACAGTACTATATTCCTTCGTAAGATGGACTTTGTTAGGAGTTTTCATTCATTACAGACTTGCTGCTAATGGGGCAACTCATTAGTTCCATCAGACTAAGCTAAGACTAAGGTCTCCATGCCCTGGATTTCGTTAACAAAATTTGCTCCAGGAAAAGGAGTAAAAAAGCTTCCAGCAATACAGAACAGAACTGATTTAGATGCCACTTGCTAATCCCTATGGGACACACTAAGGATGCTGAGAGGTCAGGTTATTGACATCAGGAGGATACTCTCAAGTATTTTTGAAAGATTATTGAGATCAGGGAATGTCCCAACAGCCAAAGAAAAGCAGATGTTCTCCCCATACTCATAAAAAGGTCCTAAATGTACTCAAAGGAATTCCTGTCCAGTCAACATCACCTCAGGCCCTGGAGAAAACATCTAGCAAGTCCTTTTGGAAGCCACTTCTGCATCCATGAACTAGAGGAAGGTGATTTGGAATATCTAGCAGTAATTGAAGCAGACAAACGACACCTGGCCAATCAAATGACTGTCTTGATTAAATTACTAGATCTGTGAATTACTGTAAGGCAGCAGATACTGGCTACTTTGGTTTTAGCACAGCATTAGACACAGTATCTAAGTCAGGACATCATGGTCTAGGTGGACACAACCTCTACAGGGGCAGTCTGGGGTTGGTACTCTACCTGCAGGCTGATTACAGGGGGAGTATGGAGGGGTCTCTATTGGGACTGTTCCTTTTCAATATCTTTATCAATACCTGGAGGAGCAGATCAAGTGCACCCTTACCAAGTTTGCAGCTTACACCAAACTGAGGGGTGCAGCCAATGTGCTCAAGGGCAAAGTTTTCTTCCAGACAGACTAGAAGAATAGGCCAATAAGGAGCTGGTGAAGGGTAAATGCAAAGTCCTGCACATTGGACAGATCAACCCCCTGGAGCAACATGGGCTGGGACTGGCCAGCTGGGGATGGGTCTGCTGAACAGGTCTGTGGGTGCTGGTTCACACTGGGCTAGAGAGGAGCCAGAAGTGTGCCCTGACAGCAAGGCAGGCTCTCTGGGCTGTGCTCATCAGAGGATGTCAAGGGTATCCCTGACAGTGATTATTTACTTGACACTTGTTAGACCACACAGAACCCTGTACCCAGCTTTGAGCACAAGAAAGTTTTTGATAAAGTGAAGTAACAGAACAGGTTCTCTGGTGAGGCTGTGAAATCTTCAGCTTTAGTGCTTATAGGGACTGGACTGAAGAAAATGCTGAGCAACCCAGTGTGACTTTCCAGCTGATTCTGAGTGAAAGATTGGAGTCTCTGACTCTTTGAGGTTCCTTCCAACTGTAATGATTTTATGATTGCTCTTAAACTTACTTTCTAACTAACATTAAACACAATTTCCAAGGTCAAGGGCAATGCTAGTTTGCCTGGAGAAAATGTGGCAAAAGTAAAGACTGAATATATCAAAGATAATTTGAATCCAGTGAACTCTCTGAATCTTGATCCCTCAAAATGCAAATGCTTCATGTAAAAAAAAAAAAAAAAAAAAAAAAAGTTTTTTGATCTTCAGATAAAAAAGTGGATTGGTATCAACAATTCAAGTATAAATATTTTGTACAAAATTAGGATAAAACATTTATGTGTCCCAAAGCAAGAACATTTTACCAGCTTTATGAAAATAAAAAGTATTTTTAATTTGCTAGTGATCTGAAAAATATAATTATTTACATATATTTCCTGAATAAATGTTTGTTTCAGGCTGTAACTTGGTTTATGTCTTCATTGTTCCAAGAGATTGTAATGGGGTTTATTTTCTATATTGCAGGAAAGTGATATGGTACTGAAAATGATGTAAATTAGAAGAGGGAGTCACAGCTTCACCAAAATACCTTGTTTCCTTCTTCCTCCTCTGTTACTGTGATAGGTGTGTGTGTGAGGGGGGTGCATATTTAAACAACCAAAAGCATTTTCTTTTTTCTTCCCTTGTCCTTTGTCAGTTTGTTAACTGAGGTATGACAGTACCATCACTTTGAAAAATCAAATTCAGATGGATTACTTTGAGCTCAAAATATAAATCCAGTTCCTATCTCTAGTAATATAAACCAAAAATTTCCAGACTGATGTTTCTGTTTCTTCATGTTAAACAAAAAATAATCCTAAAAGTAAGTCAGTCTCAAGAAACAATGGTCCAAGTAGTTAATATATAAGCTAGGATTTGGGCATTCTTTATAATGGCAGTAGAAGCAGGACAGAAATCCAAAATTCTCTTTCTTTTTTTTTTTTCTGGAAAAAAATGTAGTGTAAAAGGAAGTGTGACAAGGTGCATGAAGGAATGGAGTCTAACATCTCATTTATCTAAATGTGTAGAAAATTTTAATCACAATCATATTCAAGATGTGTGCCTCTCTACCAAAGCAGCTAATTTTTCCAGGAAAACAAGCACAAAGAAATCATGAGTGGGACAATTTTATACTCTCATACAAGGAGCCCAAAGTCAGGTCTTTGCACAAATTGCCCTGAAAAATAACAATCAAGAGAGGAGAATGATGATCACTTATGAGAAATAGTTTTGATGTACCATCTGGAAAAGGAAATTTTGGGAAAAGGAGGGAAAGGACTATGAAAACCCTTCTTATCACAATAATTTAAATACAAAATCAATTCTTTCAGAAAATATATTCACTTTTTAACTTCCATGAGGCTGATTCCTACTCCAAGAAATATTTCATTTATCCCTGAGACACCTTACCTGAACCAAGGACAAAAGACTTTTTTCACAAGTGAAAACTAGAGGAACAACCTCTAGAGCAACATCAGCAAGAAACTTAAATGCACATTCAAAGAACAGGTTAAAACCCTAATTGTGAAATTCATGAAGTGGCAACTTTGAGATGCAGATCAATCAAAGGCAGGATTGATACAAGGGCAGGTATAGATTCCTCCATCTTCATTCTCAGGGCAGTATGTATATTTTGCATTTTGCTGCAATTGTTTCTAAGCCCAGGACCCTTCTGATTCATTGGCAGAAGCTCCACTGTGTCAGCTGAAAAGGAGTCTTTCTCTGCAGGTAGAATCTGAACCGTGTTTCTCTTAGCAGAAATCTCTCCTTGCACATCTGACAAGCTATTCTGCAACTATATCCTTTAAAATTTTTTAGAAAAGAAAAATTCATGTTTCTTACTGAGACAGCCACACTTTATTTTCTGGAATATATAAAAGAATTGTTAGAATGCTAGTAAGTTCTTTCATATTAGCAGCATCTCAAAATACCTTTGCATAAATTGATCCTTCACTGATTTCCTCTGATTTGTCTGGAAGGCAAAGTGTGTTTCCTGTCACTGGAAGCATTGCTGAAGGAAGAATTTGGAGAAATTCAGGCCAGCTCTCCAAAACTGCATACAGCAAACACACCCAGGTTATATGCTTACCTCTGTAATTTAGAATAGCAAGCAGGCAGGTGAGAGGCTAAATAAGAGTAGGAGATGGCAGCATCAGCTAACCTATTGCAGGGTTGGTGGGAGGTGGAGAGGCAGGGGAATCTGTGCTGCAGCAGCCAAACACTTCTCCAGAGCTGTCTGCTAGGTATGCAGATATTTCAGATTACAAGGTGTTCTTTATCAAGGTCCTTTTTTAGAGGTACATGATTTGTGAAGGAATGGCTGCTGAAAAAAAAGGAGCATGGACAAACATGCAAATGAGTACTCCTTGTATTTCTTCTCTCTGATTTCCTCTCTTGTGTTACTTGGGAGTCATCACCAACTTCTGTATTTTCTTATGGCAAAATCAGAAGCACTGATTCACTTGATGCATCATTTACTGTGAGCATCACAGGTAGCTGCACAGAGTATATGTTTTGACTCATGATTCAAATCTAACCAAGCTTTCATAGTGCCAAAAGGATAATATTCTTTGAAAGTTTAATAAGTTATAATGAGTAAGTAAAATTTATGAAGCGTGAATACAGGATTGTTTTTTGCAACATTCATATTTTCCATCCTAAGTAAATAAACTACTATTCATTTGGAAGTGTCAGAGATAACTAAAAGGAGCATGCTTATTTAAGCATCTTCTCATTTTGCACATGTGCAGAGCAATGATTGATATTTAGTATTTATGAGTCTAGGGATCTCTTACTGTGTTAATGTAGTTGTAGTTCTCATAAATTTGTATCTTTATTACTTAGAACATTTGTATGTTTTGGTGAACACAGTGGTAATGTAATGTGGAAGGCAGTACAGTCCCATTGCTTTATCCTTGAATGAGTGCTGTGATTCTTGTGTGGCATTGAGCAAACCATCCCTCTTCCTCTGTGGTTGCTAGTCTGTTTCTACAGTGGTCCCTGGAAGAGAGGTGCCACACATTATCTTTGTATTTCTCATTGTTCTGAGAAAGAAAAATTAAATAATTAAATATTTTCTTTCTGAGAAAGAAAATTGTTCTCTCAGAGGTCTTACCCACTTCTTTACAGCAGCTGGTTGAAAACTACACTTCCCTTCTACCAGACCCTGTCACTCTTTTGTATTAGACACAACATGTGATAGGAGAGGATAATTGGCAAATAGGGTACAACTGTTGTCCAAAGATTAGAGTTTGTGACTTCTAGTTTTACTTTGGATCCAGGCACTATCTTGGTAATTTACACATATAGATATTTTTTTGCACTTCTCAAGGACTCTCAAAAGCTGTGGTGGTTCTGGCTTCTACTTGGCCATCCTGTAAAGACATACATAAGGAAACATTTTTTTTTCCCACTGAAAATATGTAAAAGTTGTCCCCTTTATGTTCTGAGAGTGATGCATGACAGTCTGAAAGAGGAATGAGAGCAGATGAGAATCTAAGTTTGCTTTTTATTTCATGTAAAGTCAATTCCATGAATGTTGTCCTTGCAATCTCCCAGGAGTGTCCCTAAGGGTTCAGACTCCTTTTTAAAGGTGGATAATGTTGCCAAGGAACTTTGACATTGCTGATAAATGATTCTACATAAGGGTGAATCATTGATTTATTGTCTGCAGTGTGAGATTGAAATTTGTAAGAATGGAGTATCTATGGACTTTTATAGACTGTTATTTGTGGCCATAGCTTTCTGCTGGCCACTTCTGAAACAGAGCAGCTGATGATGTGGAGGGGAAAGGAATAGATAATGTAACTTGGAAATTCTTAAGTATTGAGGAGCTGGAAACTGGTGAGAAATCATCAGTCACTTGACCTTCAAGTGAGCAATGGAGGTGTTTGTCGCATAAAATAGAAGCTCTTTGGGAGAGTTCCAGAAGGGAGATGAGTGGGTCAATTTACTGCTTGGCTCCTGTCTGTCTCTGCTGTGTTTCTTCATTCTCCACAGCTCCTAATGACACTAGGCAGGCTCAGAGAGAGAGAAGAGTGTCTCTCTCTTGTCTGAAATTGCATATCTAATCCAATGTTAGCCCATTAGATCTGAATTCTGCCTTGGTGATAGACATTTTATAATCCTCTAATCAAAAATGAGAAAAAACCCTCAATAAGCACACAGCTATTTCCATTGAGCCAGAAAGTGATATTGCCATCATTTATCTTCGTGGTTATGTCTCATTAAGAAATTTTTATGTTTTCTCACTTCTCTTTCTCTTTACTTTTTTATTCTATATTGACTCATGAAGAGAAAAAGGGGCACTTTTTAAAGAAATAGATAATTTGTAGGCAAATCAAATCTCATCTAATTAATACAAGTATTTGCCCCCCAAAAATGGGATTTAAAGTATGAAAGATAATCAAAATATATTACAAGTGTTTCTGAAACTGGACAGCTTACAATCAACATTGTAATCCACACATTGTAGTTTACACAACTCAGGTTAGTGTTTGCAAGATACTCATTGGGACTTACTCAAAAACATTGACTTAAATCCTTAGGATATTTACAATATTTTGGAAAATTAATACATTGCTGTCTTTTAACTCCCTCTAGCAACTAAGCACTGTGGAGCCACTCGCCCACCATCCTCCTGTGGGGAGGAGAATCAACCCATGGTCTGAGACAAAAAAGGTCTAATAACTGAAGCTAAGTAAAATATAACAATAAACTAATAAAAGTAATTATGATAACAATAACAGTAACAATAATTGTAAGGAAAAGGGGCAAGAGACAGTAATTAAACCCAAGAAAATAAAATTGATACCCAGTATAATTGGTTACCTCCTGCTGATCAATTCCCAGCCTGTCCCTCAGTAAAAATTGGCATTTCCCAGCCAAGCTGCCCCAGTTTGTGTACTGGCCACAACATTCTATGGAATGGAATATCTTTTTGACCAATTCAGGTCAGCTGTCCTGGTCATGGTCCCTCATATCTTCTTCTGAAAAGTCCTGGACTTAGGGTTAGCAGCTGTAAAGGAATCAGTCTGTTATCAATATTATTCCCTTACTGAATCCAAAGCACAGCACTTGACCAGCTCTGAAGAAAATTAGCTCTATAGCACAGGAACCCAGAACATACACTAAGGAATTTTAAGCCACAAGAAGTTTACAAGCAGAAATATGAATGACATCCATCAAATCAGTTATGATCACTCATACACCCTTAATAACAATCATGATAATGTGGGAATATGATAGCACATAATATTATGATAATATGTTTTCAAGTGTGTTCATGTTTTGGAAGCAGATTCTTCTACATTTAATTTTTTCTTCAATACAGTTGTCTTAAGTAATGAGATTATTGGCAGGACCTAAAAGCATTTCTGTGCTTTTAAGAGGAATATAAGGAAAAGATTTTTGGAGAACGTGTTTCCCAAGAGTAGAACATAAAAAGTATAGACAAGGGAAGGATCCTGAACTGACTTCCACTATTACATAACTAAGTGAATTTTACATTTAAACAAATGTTCCATCACAAGTATCCTTGTGATCTAGAATGCAGGCAAGTGTCCTTGGTTCCCATAAAACTAATTTCCCGTCTAATTACTGAAGTAAGAATTTTTCAAGACATTTATTGTATCAATGCACATGAGGCAATAAGAGTTTTGCTGGAGAAAGAGCAGAATAAAGAAAAAACAAAGCTGAAGCATGTAATAAAAAAAAAAAATTCTTTCAGCTATGGATTATTCTTACTTTTTCTTGGTGTAGCATCACATCAGGCACTAACCAATGCTGCAAAAATACAACATATTCCTGATCTCCTACTAAGATAACATATTCCTAGTTTCAAAAAACGCTAAATGAAACTGAGAAAAGCACTGCATTTCAGTTGCAGCCCTCCAATAAGTGCATCTGATGTTACCTGCTCATCTATACCGCTTGTCCAGCCTAAAAATTCTGCAGTGTGATTTATACACATGCCAAAATACTGAGCAAGCTTAACAGGTCTGCTCTGGTTACCTTGCAGCACAAAGGAAGTACAATACTTGCCTACTCAGTAGTTTTGCCAATCCCTTTCTAAATACCTTGCATTATCAGATCAAGGTAGATGCAAATTTAGTTGAAAAGGAGGAGCTGAGTAGCTGCTACTACCTAATGGGCCAGTGAAGTGTGCAGAGTTCCTGCATTTCTGACTGCAAATCTAGGTGGAGGTAAAGGTTTTGGCACCCTATGGAGCATGGATGTTGAGTCTGTTGAGCTGGAATGAGCTCTGTCTGTTGTTCTCCAGCATCTCTGATATATCAGCACGCTCCACTGCAGGACTACAAAGAACCTGACACCTGCTGGGGAATGCCAGTGTCCATGTTTCTCTACAGAAACACCCGTGTGCCATATGCCAGGGGCTCAGGAGCCCCAGCCTGCACCAATTGCTTCCATGCCTCTGACAGGACTGTTACATTCCTAGAAACCATAGAGGAAAGTGAATTGGTAGCAGTATTGTGGGCAGAGCAAAGCCCCAGGACACTAAACAAAAGCTGCGTTCATATCTAGTTTATAATTTATCTTGCTTATTTCCATGTGATATCAAAGGTGGTAGCCAGATAATTTTAATAGATAATTAAGGAAATGGCCTAAGTGTACCAGAACCTGATATATTGTCAAACAAATTGCCTTGCTACTCATTATTTTTGCATTCTTTGCTATTTTCTTCCATGCAGTGCTGGAACATTTATTTCCACTGAGAAATGTAATTTTATTATAATCAAAGTAATGTACTTGTCCACTTTGGTGCTCAAAGCAATTGGGAAGAAAGCCTAAAACTTTATTATTTCCTTGATTCATTTGAATAAAGTCAAAAAGCATTATTTTAATGAAGTGGAAATATGCTTTCTGACTTGGGGTTTGACTTGAATATTGTAGGGAAATGTGTGGCTTAAGTAGGTATGCTGGATTAAATGTTAAGTGCATTACCATATTTTACATAAGGATATAGAGAGTTGCTTCAAAGACTTGACAGGAGAATTTTCTATTGTTTAAGGCACTTAAAATCAAAATGCTTCACAAAGTCATGTTGATGCCACCAAGAATTCTTTTCAGAAAATTTACAGTGATGTTTTAATGTTTAATTTTTACATATCTGCATTGTGCATTTGACAGTCTTCATTTAGAAATCATGCATCTGATTCTTATTATTTTTGTATCCTTAATAATACAGTAGTATTTCTTAAACTGTGTTAAAAATAAAATATCCATAGTGAGTGAAAATTTTGTTTAGTTATGAGTTTTTTTAGGTTCTGTTCAGAATTAAAAATCCCTCACTCATATTATCACCTTTTAAAATATATCTTACCCTGTTCTGTTCTATTTTCTGTCTCACTGAATAAAAATAACCATTTTTATTGAAATTAAAATAATGTATCATTTCTAAATTAAGGATTTTAGAAATAAATTTCAAATTTCAGTTTTCAGAAAGTCTTTCTCTTTGCAAGAAGGTTTTTGGTTTGGTCTTTTATGGGTTTATTTTTTTTATCAGTGGTCATAACATCTTCTTTAGTTTCTCTGTCCTTTTTCTGTGAAAAAGGAATTCAATTTTTTGGCCAGCATAGTAACTGCTGGTAGTATGTGGACATATGCTTTGCAGACACATAAAAATAGCATTTTTCATTTGTTCCTATTTTATTGTTTTGTCCCTAAGAACATGTTGCCATGTCAACATCCTGTCAGGTCCAATGGCAACAACTGGGTGCAGCATAACACACAATGCATGAGGACAAGGTGTAGAAGAAGCGATCAAAATCTGCACTGTTCTGCTTTGAGGCAGCTACCCACACACTGTTATTTCTGGTAACAAATGTCAGGAGTGCTTACAGCCCAGCCAGCTCAGAGACTGGTGGGTGCTGCTTATTCTCTGTGGCTGAAACTAATTTGGGATCATTGTCTGTTTTCACAGTCCTCCTTTTGTTTCAGAGGGACCACACAAAATGCCTGTGCTCAGTGGGTGCCTCCTGCTCCAGAGTGCAGGTGGTGGGACCAGGCTGCCCATGCTCCCTCCCACGAGACCTGCTGGTGCTGCACAGAGCACTTTGTGAGTGACTTGGGAACAAACTTTACTTTAAACAGTGCTTGCCTTCCTTCATTTTACATAGAAAACTCACTCTTCCTCTGATACCTTTCCTAGCACTGAAAACTGAAGCAAACTTGCTTTGCAACTTAACACATTCCAACCTCTCAAGCCGCTGCTAAACTCACACATTTTCTGCATTTTCTGATCTGGCTGCAATATTTTCCATTTTTTTTCTTGCTTTTTGGGTGCATTTAAATAATTGCCTAGTCAGAATAACCTATTTTAATCTTGTTTCAGTATTATTTTGGCCCATATAATTAATTCAAAGGAAAGCAGCTCCCTCATCCTTAGTTCCTAGGAAACCTTTTCTGGTAATTCATATTGACAGCAGTGAGTTGTGACATTTATCGGTGAGGTGAAGCTGACCAGCTGCAGGGCTCCTGACTGATTTACTCAGCCAACAAGCTGCTCATGATTCCAGCCAAGTATTGACTTTTCTTTCCCTTCCCTCCCCTCTAGTTAGAAAGAAAATACAGAGGCATTTTTTATAGCTACATTTTTATTTTTACAAGTCGTATTGAAAGCTAAAATCGGACCACCGACTATATCTTCCCCCCAAAATTTAATTTCTTAATGCAAAAGGATTTTAATATTTTTCAAGGAAAAAAAAAAATTAGCATTGAATCTAAACTAGTGAAATACAAAATAAACAAGCAGATTTGATCTAACGTTATTGGAATCACTTACTTCAATAGCAATGAGCTTCAGTCTCATAAACAACCTGCCTGCAATCAAATGACTTTTGTGATGAAAAAGCTAAAAATTCAAACTTAGATCATTTCCACCCTTCAAGTTCCAAAGAAAAATGTTCTGCAAGTATTCTAGGATTTTGTATTTTAGAAGTCAAGGATAGAGAATTTTCTCTATTTCTCTAGTTTCTCTCACTTTTCAAGTCCCTTTTTTTTTGGACTAACCCTGAGCCACAATCGAACTTAAGGAAGGCATGAGTATTTCTAGAACTGACATTTTCAAGCACCAGTGAATTACTGAATCACTCATTCTTGGCACTGATACATTATACCCATAATTGTTCTGCTTGAGGAGGTGACATTTCCAGAAATGGCAGTTCAGCGTGACAAAGGACACAACACTGCTGGGAAGAAAAGTGAAAGGTGACAAGACCATGCAGCTGCCAAGGAACAGGCACTCTTCTGTACATCAGCTCTGGATGTAACCAAGTTCAAGTGTTGTAGTCTTGATGGAGAGTCAAGTCAAGCCTCCATTCCTAATGCTTTCATCTGATTTCTGTGATATGGACTGCATGCAATTAGCACAAATGCCATTACTGGAGCCTTTAGACCTGATAAAAGGCATCCAGAGTGACTGCTGAGACGAGTAGAGAGAACAGGGAGGTAAAACAGGTGACAAAAAGGGCAGGGCAAAGCACCTCAGAAAAGAATGGTGAGAAGGAAGCTTCTGATGGATCAGGAAAATAAGTTGGCACCATTATTACAAGAACTGTGGAACAGATAAAATGGCCACTGGCACAAAGGCTCTCATTTCATGATGACTGCAATTGAAATATAATTTACTGAAACTTCAGTGTTTGTGCTAAAACAAATAAACCAGTTATTGCACTAAGGATCATCATCCTCAAAGTAATCCCAAAAGTTAATCCATAGATATTAAGCATGTGCAACTCCATATGTTGCACATACCATCCTGATTGCTACATACACTCATAGAAACTAAAAGACATATGTACTTAAACCATTCTTTCCTGTGTAAAGACATTATGCATTATGTTGCTCATATATTTGATGCAGCTATGTTTTGAAGAATGAGTGTATTTCTACAGATGCACTTGGGAAAAGAGCACATTTTCAATCTGTCCTTAGAGCAAGTCCTTTAACAAGAAAATATATTAAGTTGCCTGTTTGAAGTGCTGTGGCTTCTTCAAACGTGGCTGTGAAAAACGCCTTTTGTCATTCCTCCCCAGTGCATTATGTTGTGACAAGGCAGTCATGTTACATAACGTGATGGGGCTGATACCAAATAGCATGTGAAAGATTTGATCTCTTTCCCTTTTAGTACCAGTATCCTGAGCTGTGAGTGGATGGACTTTGGAGGATCTTTTTTTTTTTCTCTTTAATGAGAAGGAACAAAGGAACGCTCCTTTTGAAAGTCCTTTCAAAGGAGCTGCCATTAGAAACTTTGCTAATATTTTCTTTACATCTATTAGCTGAAAACCGTCTTCATCTTTCAAATATGCACATTGTTTCTGGCTCCCTCTTCCCACTGTCTTGTCAAGAGCAGATTTTTATTAGGGCCTATAAAACAGTCTTTGAGAAACTTAAGCATGTAATCCTCTGTGGCTCATGGCAACACGTGGCGAGGCGCATTCTGCACTGTCAGTGACCCACTGGCTTGACCCATTTAGCTCTCAGAGCTGGCAGCAGCAGGGAGAAGGAGGAAGGAGGGCACTGAGAAGTCACTAGGAGAGGGAGGGACCAGCAGGGATGTAGGAGGCTGAAAAGCAGGAGTTCTTTCCCTCTCCCACTGTGTATTTCTGAAAATGTTGCCGTTTTGGACTCCCTGAATCCAGTGTGTTGAGAAAGTTGCATCTTTTCAGAAGTATACTGAGGAGTTATTTTTCCTGCTATAGATTAAACCAGCACAATGTAATCCAAAAACAGTGTAATCCAACTGCTCTTAATAGAGTTATCCCAGAGATAGCATTGGCCCATCAGTGTAATTGCTGTGGGTTAAGTGGCTTCAGAAACCAGGTTAACTGGAGATTTACTGTGTAACAAACAGGTTTTTGCAAAGAAGAATTTGAAAAATTAAACAGACTAGTCTTTCAGTTAAAGACTTCCAATCAATAAACCCAACCCCTCTGTCTTCCTGAAAAGTAAATCTTTGCATTTTACTGACCTGCCTGAAACTGTTTTCATCCTCAGAGGACAGCAGAACCAGCTGGGAGAGTACTGTAGAAGAAGAAAGAAAGCAGTGGAAATTAAAAAACATTAGACAAAAATTCATGAAACTTTACAGTCATATCCTATTTATATTTAATAAATGTATAAACAGTGTTCTATTGATGATTGAGATTGTACAGTACAGTGATAGTACTTGCAAAACTCTCCCTGGAACTTAACCTACCATAATCCAAACCATGGCAATGCCTCTGATTGTATGTTAATATTATCAGTGACACACACTTTAGTCACAGACTTCGACATGAGCAAATAGCAAACACAGCTTTTAAAATGTACTTATCAAAGGGAAAATGAAATAACTCCAAACATTCAACTTAATGTCAAATATGTCAGTATGTCAACTTCCTAACAGGATTGTTTCTGAAGTGAGAGATTGTGAACTGACAAATTAATAGATATGTGCTTTCATTATTACATTTTCCACAACTCTAGAAAGTGAGGTCATGTTTACTTATACTATCACCAAACCTCATGAGATAGACTATAGGATGATATCAAGGCTCCAAAATGCACTGTTGTAGGAGGACTGGGATTATTTTCCTGGATCAATCCAAGGTCTCTTCTAGAGCTATGTCCTGCCCCTGATAAAACTCAAGAGTCTATGAAATACAAGACTGTTAAAAGACATCATGGTCTACATTTCCAAGTGTTTCAGTGAGACAGTGTTTATAAATTCTAATTGCTCTAGGGAAGGAGTCTTTATAACACGCTGTTAAAATCTGATTTTACAATTATGGGAGAGATATCTTTGCCTGAATTAAGGTGCAAACAAGACTATATGCTGAAGTCAATAGCATGGATTTTATTTAACAAATGATGTGAGGTAGAGAGAGATAGAAACAAGTAGAAAAAGGAGAGCAGGGAAAGAAATAGAGTATCAGAAAGTCAGATTAAGAGAAAATATTCCACCACCCTTAGATCCAAATAGCATTGTGCTGGTTCTCTTCTTCTGATCTCAGTGGCAGAGATCCCAAGGTCACTCAAAACCTCACATTTATATATTTTAGCAAACAAAGGAATCAATGCTCATTGGCCAACACTTCTCTTATCCTACTGTTTAAATTATTCCCTCACTTCCAATGCTAATCAGTCTTCCTCCTCTTTTGAGCTGAGCTGCACATCTTGAGTCTGTGGGTTACAGCTTGCCCCTGCCAGACCCAGACACAGCTAATGTTCAGCAAGGCTATTGAGTTGCCTGTCCTTGTGGGTACATTCTTCTTCTCCAGTCTTGCTTAATTGTACTTTAACCTAAGATAACTGGACAATAGTGCCACCTTTATCTTATCTCAAGTCAGGTGTCTTAAGTAACATCCAAATTCTCGGAATTCAGGAGGCACATTCAGGCAGGGGGTAGAGGGAGCAGATCAGCAGTTGCTTCTTTGCACTCTTTGCTACAGTGGGAAAAGTCCTTTGATCTTAACAGCATTTGAGGCAATTAAATCTCTTACACATGCACTAACAATTCTTCAGATTTTCAGCAGTGTATTTGCATAGTGCAATGTCTCATTTACTGCTCAGCAGTCCTGTCTATACCTCACTCCTATCTCAGTTTACTGAGTGATTCAAATAATGATGAGTTAATACGTCTGCTTTAAAGACAGGCCATCCAAAAAAAATTTAAGGCTCTATTGTCTTTTAGTATTCTGTCTGGGAACAGCACATTTAGCCCTCTGGTACAACCCTTCTCAAAAGGTCTTTGATATTATGTAAGTCTTACTCCTGGACTGAAGACTAGGAGCCAATATTGGTCCTGTGTCCGTGGCTTTCTGCTCTTTGGAGGATTTAGTCTGTTTGTCAAGGCTGTAGGGATCCATTGGTCATTCATTGTCCAAGTAATATAGACTACCTGAACACTGAAATCAAACTGAGAATTAATGTTAATAATGACATATAAGCATTATCTACATAGCCTAGAAACAGAAAGAGTGCAGGTTTGTAAGCTGTCTTGGATAAGTATGTACTTGTTGTAAAATCATTCACATTCTCTGTGTGTGTCAGCTCATTCAGGAATTAGAGAACTTCCCCTTTTGGACAGTGACAAATGAAAAGCTGCTTTTTGTGAAGAGAAACTGGAAAGGATCAAAATTATTTGTAGATTCAAATGATCTGCAGGATCAAACAGGCTTGAGTTTCCCTAATCTCTTTGGTTGAAGATTAACTAAAGGCCAATTGTGTACCTATTCGGAATTGAGAATATTAACAGAGTCTTAAGACAGGAAGAATAAAGAGTGCCTTCATTCAAAGATAATAAACCTCAGCTGTTCAATATTCATATCACTTAACAAAATTAGAATTATATAGCAGAGCCTTGACTGATGGTGAAGTGAATGAATCATATGGCCAAAACAGAGTTCCAAAGCAGGATGCTGAAGAGGATGACTGAGTTAGAATGTAAATATTACAAAGAGAAACAATTGCATTGCAGTGTCTTCCAGACATTATAATTTATGACTTTGATTCAATTAAAATAATTTCAGAGCATTCTAAGTACAAAAAAGAGCACCCAAAACAAGTAAAGCTACGAAAATTGACTTCACAGATGGCTGGTTTGTTCTATAAGAAAGCAGGAGGTCTACAGAAAACTTTCAAAATACCCTCCTGATAAGTCAAAATTTGAAGGGATGATAACAAGGTGAAGAGGACAATCATACAAATTAGTTCCAGGAAGATGGCTTGAGAAAACAATCACTCATTAAAACCATTTGTTTTTTTCTCAGAGACTCAACAAATTATTCTTCTGCAGAAAACACATTTTGAAACTAGGGATAGAGTCATCCATGGCTTCCTGCTCAATATATCACATTTAAGATACTGAAAATACTGAAGACCAGATTCTGGCCACATGTTTACACAGATAACAAAGTAAATAAAGATGAGGCCTCAGAGATTACAACCTATTTTGGAGAAGGAACAAATACTCTGCTGAAAATTTTGCAGAGGTAAACTTAAATCATTATGGGATTTCTATTCTCCCTCTCTTCCCAGTTTGTTCCTTTTCTTTTTTCTTACCTTCCCATCTATAAGAGATCTGCACTTGAATTATCATCTTAGCTTTTGTTATTGTTCTTTGTGACGTTCCAGGATGATTATCAGTAACTAAAGGCAAACTATAATTGCAAGGTTTTTACTATCAATGCTTAAACATTCTTGCATGAAGAAAATATTCTTAGGTCTATCAAAGTATTGTTCACATTGCCATAAAAGACATCCCATATATGACACTCATCTGCCAGATTACGATGCCAGAAGAGCACCTCAGTGCTCACACCTCACTTTAACTATTGAATCAGGTGCAAGGCAGGTTGCCATTTATAGTGTTTAATATGTTTCCTGTAAACGTGCAGGAAATATTTGTTTGAAGTTCTGAAGGAAGCAGTACTGATGTTCACAGAGATGCAACAAACTACTTGATGAAAGAAATCATTTTCAAGAAAGAGTCCTATGGGAGAAACAGAGCCTGTTTATTTACACAAAGATCAAAGAAACTTTCTTATGAATTGATGCTAAATATTTAGTACTTGAGTGACTAGTAAAGAACCCTCTAAACTTCTAAAGGAAAGAATAAAAATGGGAGAAAAATCCTGATATAGAAATGTATACATAGGCTCTCTGTAGGCAAAACCTTTTTTTATTATTTGCATTACAGTAGTGTCTAGGGTCCAGCTTGAGATCAAACCTACTCTGTCATACTGTATGTAAATACTTAGCAACATACAGTCTTTTTTTCTGACAAGCTTACCATGAAAACAGGCAAAGTTCAGGAAGGAGGACAAATTCTGATTCAATTTGTGTGAATTTCCCTTATAACTTCAGAAAAAAAGACGTACATTAAATAAAATTAAATAAAATTGTCATTAAATTACTCCAAGCAATGGAAATTACTTAATGTGCATGTCAGGAAAACCAAATACAAACAAAAAAAACCCCATATACTAACTGCTCCCAGTGAAAACTTTCCTTAGGTTTTCTATCTATATTCTCATTTTCTTATTCATCCAAATCAAGTTTAATTACAAAAATCAAAATCAAAGCTGAGTTTTCCTTACACAATTACAGAAGATATTCAGACACAGACTGCTCCAACACAAAAATGATATGAAAAATGAATAGCACAGGAATAGACACTTATCCACCAAAGAAAACCATCTCTATGGGTTGGCAGCAGCCTCAGCCTCACCTAAAACAACTGCCTCTAGCTGGCAGAAATCTTTCTCTCTCCTTAAAGGTGAATACTGAGGTTTCAGGAGTAACTGTGCCAAAACTATGAATACATCTGAGTGCCAGAATTTCTGCACCTAAGGAGACAGCAGGCTGCAAAATAGGTCAGTGTCATGTATTTCTCATAGTTCACCACCTTCTTTCCAGCCTCTGGCTGCAGATCCCTAATCCTGCAAGACCTTCCTCTAGAAATCAGCACAGTACTAACGCACATCTGTGACTCTGGGACCATGGTTAATCTGCAGCTAGGCTAAATTCACACTTCCTCAAATCAGAAAAGTTTTGTCCTCCTATGTGTGATGTACTACTTTCCTCTGTATGGTCCTGAATAGCCCTCATTTCTGCAATTCTTTTCCCAATTGCACATTAAGTGTGCCTTTACCATCTGTCACATGTGGTTTGCTCTCTCTCTTGTTCTTTATTACTACCAATATAAAATAACATATAAAGAGTAGGAAGAGTAGGGTTGTTGGCTGCAAGGAGTAAATAAAGTGAAAAATTGATGACAACTTGTAACAGACATTTATGAAGAAATCTTATTTGTTTTTGTTTCCTGCACATATTCAAAGCAGATTCTTCAAGCTACAGTCACTGGTATGATATTCATTACTCTTTCTTTCTCCTCAAAGAGGAATTATGTTATTTTAAACTTAAATAGTGAAGATTTTTCTCTCTGTGTGAAAGTTTGCAATAAACATGCTATAATACAAACTAGACTGCCTCAAAAAAAAAAAGGAAAAAGTGCCATTTCTTTAAATTCCTAAGAATGGGAAACCAGTAAAAAATTTAAAACAAAATCCACTGTGTACTAAGCCTTGTGGACAACTTCAGGCACTGAACTACACTGAGTTCAGGAGAATTTTCTCCCTTGTATTCAGTGCCTAATGGAGGTCATGTGCTCCTTGGTTCTAGCAGCTGTAGACTTGTGAAGTGTCTGCATTAATTCTCTGTGTGACCTCAGATGGGCTCATTTGCCTGTCATGGCACAGCTGGTCCCTGTTGGGTACTTGACCACTTAAATCTAAAAAAGTCTGGGCCCTGGAGTTCTAATCCAACCTCCTTGCCATGGGCAGAAACACAAAGAATTTTCTGTATCTTCCCATGAGAGCTCAGAGTCATTGATGTTATTGTCAGAAAGGTTTCCTTGAAATTAATCCATTTTTCCTCTTTTCAATTTAGTTTTATTTTATTGGATAACATTGCACTTTCTGCAACCTAAAGTTTTTTTATTCAGAAGTTCAGTTAGAGTTATTAGAGCTGCTTGGAACATTTCAAGATTTTGGGGTTTTTTTTAATAGCAATTTATTGATACCAAAATTTTTCACAAAATTTTATAGATTTCAACATCAGTTTTGATGGCATGCTTTTTGAGGTCACAGATGAAATTTGTGGCAATCCTAAAAAGGCATATATAGACAGAAAGAAATATTAGAAAACTAATCCTTATTCTACACAAATGCATGTGCCTTTTTAGAAAAATATTTACTATCCATGTTTTGAACTCAAATTGCAATAAAATTTTTAGCTGATACAATAAAACTATATCATCAGTTCTCAGTCAACCATTATATGTGTGTATTAGGACAATGTAATTATGTCTTCAATTTGTTTTTCATCAGAAATACCTAGCAGGACACATTCTAATGGTCTGCCTCCTCTGGGTTTGATACAATTCAGTATTTTCATTAATGATCTAAAAGGAACAGAGAGCAGGTTTATGAAGTTAACAGATATCATTTCCTGGGAGGGACCAAAACAAAGTTAGAGGACAAGGACAGAATTCAAGGCAACCTTAAAAAATCAGAGATACAGACAGAAAATATTACAAGATTTAGTAGTGGTAAAAATAAAATTCCATACTTAGTCATGACTAACTAACTACATAAATACAGGATGAGGAAAATGCTCTATAGACAGTTCCATGGAAAAATAAATGAAGGATTGAAAGGGGTCACAAAGTGAACATGAGTCAACAGTGTCATGCTGTTGTGAAAAAGGCAAATGCCTCAGAATCTGTGCAGCAGGATGTATAAGAAAGACTATGACTGGAAGGAAATGTGAAGTAATCCCTCTGCTTTGTTCAATGTTTTATTCAAAACTGTGGCCTCAGAATATTGTGTCTAGTTCTGGGCAGTATACTTCAATAAACTCATAGATCAATGCAGAGAGTCTAGCAAAAAAAAAAAAAAAAAAAAAAAAGAAAAAAAGAAAAAAAGATCAGAGATTTAAAAATATGGCCTATGGGCAAAGATTGAAGGAAATGAGTAGTTTAATTCAAAGTGAAGAAGACCAAAGAATGGAGTTTGCTTTAAATAAAAGTTAAACAAACAAAAGGGATGAGATGTTTTCTTGGAGTTCTTTCCTTGTCATAAGATTTAATGATTCCTGGATGCTGTAGTAAATAAGACTATAGTTCTGCAGAGCAGAGACACCAGCCAGAAATACATAATACCTCCAAAATTAAAAACAGAGATATCTTCAAATTTCTCAAACTCTTATTATAGAAACTTGGAGATAGAAATACTGTAGCTGAGTCAGAAAAATGCATCATCATTAAGTAGCAGCAAAGAGTCTGTGTAATTCATTGGTTAAGAACTGAAAGTCTACTTGTACCATGCCATCTATAACTTACTCCCACTCCAGAATTCATAGAATTAATCATAGAATGGTTTGGGTTGGAAAGGACCTTAAAGATCATTGTGTTCCACCTCCTTGCCATGGACACCTTTCACTTGACCAGGTTTTTCAGAGCTCCATCCAACCAGGCCTTGAAGACATCAAAGAATGGGACATCCACCACTTCCCTACCATTGCAAGTCTTGAGATTTTCAATAATCATTTTGCAATCAAACTAAAAGCAATTCAAGGTATAGCTTCTATTCAAGTACAATAGTCAAAGAGATGCATTTGATAGTACATGAATTTAAATCTCTGAGTCAGCAAAACAAGCACTTTGAGGTTTTTTCATAAGCACAAAATCAGAAGTAAATATTAACCCTCTAAAAAATTATTAGGTGATCATGTGCTGTACTTCTAAACACAGATATCTCTATAAAACCCTTAAATCAGCTCTTTATTATAATCCCCAAATGGAAAAAGTGAATTGGTAAGGAAGTTTCAGAATTAAATAGTGGGAAATGTGGTGGTAAAAAAAAAATCACTGCAAAATGAGCAGCTTACACAATATAGGTCCTAAATACAGTAAATTTTTACTTCTACGGTGAATACAGTTTCTGTGAATCCCAAAGGAAACAATATTCATCTTGTTTCATCCTGGAGGAAGGAGCTGCCTGAAAGGAAAACTGCTGAGAGCACAAAGCAGTGACACAACGTTTGAGATGTTCTATAGAAGCAACACACAGAGACTGTACCATTCATCAAGCTGCACATATTGTTCCTTTGCAAACAGTGCTTTTTTCCTAGCTGCCAAAGTGTTGAAGAAAATCATTTAGTTCAAGTCATGTGAGTCCCCTGTGGAAGTACTGGACTGGACAGCACTTGCTGGGACTTCCAGGCAAAAGAGAATACTGACAGCACAGAACAGCAGGGAGAGCATAAAACTAGAAAATACTGGAAGTTGTGGTCTTTTGTCTCCTCACCCAAGGAGCTACAATGAACTGAAATTGTGGTACCTGGAAAATTCCCTCTAATCTTTCCTGTCCCCAGCTTCATTCCTGCAGCATGCAGACTCGGGACCAATGTTCCTCTTTCTACTGTGTTGGTGGGACAAGCAAAGAATAACTTAGGCTTGTGTGTCACTAACAGGTGCCACTGGGCCAAACTGAAAAGGTGTGGGGCTGCCTAAACAGGAAAACAATTCCCTACCTCAGAAAAAAAGAGGTACTGGACACCAAAAACTTTGTGACTTGATAAATAGAACATGACACCAGGTAGCAATAACAAGAAAAGAGTTTTCACTTAAGAAAAAAAAATCTTATCAGCCACCCACCATGTGCTATAATTTAAAAGCTTTTGAGCAAAAAGCACTGCTTTACTGCTAAAAGGTTTAAAATGCTGCAGTATGTGGACCAAGAAGTCTTGATTAGCTGTGGCAGATGAGTCAGCAGAGGAACAGTTCACAATGCAGTACAGCCCTTACATTTTGACATGTATTGTTAAGGGCTCCCCAAACTCATTCCAAAGAGGCAAAGAGAAAGGGAAAAAAGAAAAAAAAAAAAAAAAAAAAAAAAAAGAAAGAAAGAAAGAAAGTGTGGCATAATAATTCAACTTTAACATAAGGGAAAGGATATGAAAATGGAGGGCATAGCATTCTTCACCATCATAGATTTTATAGAGGTTTAAGAATTAGCATATAAAATTTAATCTTTCCTGACACTGGGGATTCCTGAAGATGTCTGTGTATTGGTTTGTCCTGATCACTCTAGGCAGAAACTTACTTTTGCAGCTTGGGAAGTAGTGTTTTAATATTATGTGCTATAGCACAAGCCCTCTATTTTTGAGAGAAAGAAAATGTTACATGAGTACAGTAACAGATGTGCAGCAGTGCTGGATGACTACACACTGTGCATCTATCTGTGACTCTACCATCTATAATCTAAATAAACAAAAATAATTTGATTGAAGGGCTGGATAAAACATATCCCAGAAACATGCTGGTTCTGCAACACTGATGTACAGTTAGGTGTTTCTTTCAGAACATGATCAAGTTGAGCTCCCAGAGCAGAAGTCAAGAGGGAAAAAGGAAGACATAAAAAAGAGGTTCTGACAGTTCCAGATCCCAAGATATTTCTAGCAAAAGTCAAAACTCTGTCATTAATATTCCAGGTTTCTACAGGACTGAATTCTGTGAGCATTCCAGACAATCATGTGAGATTACAGTCTGGTTTAGAAGTGAGATGGCTTCCTGTTAAATGTGAGAATGCAGAAGTTCTCTTGCATTATTTATCATGGCTGCATGATGGGAAACATTTTACAGTGTCCTCTTGTTGGAATTGCTGCACTTCCCAATGTAACAACCAGCCATAGAAGTGGCTTGGATCAGGATATTGCAAGAAAGGGTTGCAAAACAAAAGCAGCAGCTCTCTGCAGAGAAAAAATAAATGACAAGTCCACCTTCCTATTGGGGCTATAAAGTCAAGGGCTGAGGTAAAGTCCCACTTTCTCCTCAGACAAGGATATACAATGGACCCACAGCTGCAGCAACATAGGGAAAAATGATATGACAGCAACACCTTTCTCCCTGCCTGGATAATACCAACAACAGCTTCTGTCTCTCCACACTGAGCTGCATATTCCTAAATTTTGAAAGATTACCTTCTTTTTTCTTTGTATCCTGAGCCTGAACTGAACAAATAAGTTATGAATAATTAACACTCAATCCTGTTTAAATTTCAAAGGTAGTGGAAGTCTTCCTCTCTAATTTTCTAGATTGGTACACACTGTTTTGATTCCAAAATGTTTGTTAAATCAGCAGAGGTGGAGTTTTTTTCCCTGTACTTTTTGGAATGTGATCAAAGTCTAAGAAGATATTAGGATGAGGAAGCAGTTTCCAGAAGCATCATTTTCACCACTGTGGGTTAAATCATGCTCTTTTTCTAGTATAACAATCTCATCTCTCAGTTGGTACTAATATAGTTCAAAAACTGACTTAAATATAAATAGAAATACTGATGGATTTCACAGTTTACTGTTAAATTCCTATCATGATGAGAGGTTTCTAACCACACTGTTAAATTTTGTACAGTTCTTTACACATTATTATTTTCACTAGGCTTATATTTTACTGTCTTATAACTGTGCTGCATCTAAACACAGAACCACAGGGAGACAGGTAGATAAAAAGTGCAGATGGTGCTAAGAAAAATCTTTGAGCAGATCTTAAGCCAGACAGAACTCTGTGTGCTTTATGTTGCAGCTGTGTGCAGTAACTGCAGACCATCATACTGCACAGATGGAAGTGCAAGTTTGAGGGCTATTGAGCATGTGGATTTTCCCAGTGTGTCACAATTACAGAAACATCTGTGCTAAATAACTTCAAGCTGATCCACAGCAAAAATTGGCAATGTTCAATAACTCTCAATATCCTCTTTTTCCCCTGTGGTGAGATGGCCTAGTGATTGAAAGTTGGACTATAGTATAAAACATGTAGTTTCATTATTTCAGGGCCTATTTAGAGATTTCTCCCATGGTATATTACCTAAAAAATCCATATGTTTTTCTTTACTTAGCTCTATAGTGCCTGAGTTTCAGAGATGCCACATGCCTGCAGCTATCATTGACTTCCATTAGAGGTGTGGATATGTAGGTTCTCTGAAAATTGAGTCCTGTGAGGATATTTTTAATTGATTTTGAATTGCACAGGGAAAGGGAACAGTCTGGGTGGCGTGATCATAAGAGAACAGAAGAGAAACAGAGGCAGTTTGCCTGTAGGAAAGGATTCAAATCTATGAATGCATCTAATATTTATACTGAGCCATAAAAACATAGAAAACATTTATCATTTTCTTTCTTTCTTCTAGTGGGGACAATGGAGACAATATCCCCCTGAAAAACTGTTACAGAACAGAAAACTTTCCCAAATACCCTAAATTATATAATTACACAATCTTCAATATATTTAGACCACAATGCAGTTAAGGAAACTTCACTGTTTCTTGTCTATGATGGAGTTAGGACATGCTTTCTCTGCCTGGATTCTCTTGCAGCATTGGAACCCAGATGATTGTTGGATGGAAGTGCACCACTCAAACATGACACGTTACCAATGCCTCATGCACTGCCACAGAATGACTTTCAATCCTTGTTGTCTTTAATTTCATCTAGAAGAGGACCCCAGATTTTTCTCACTTCCTGCCAGTAGAAGAAATAGAAGCATTGTATATTTCTCCAGTGCAATACAATACAATGCTAAAACTTCTGCCTAATATACATTTTCCATATATTCCTAATATACATTTCCATGCATCCAACATCAATTGGGACTTTCCAAGTGTATAGAATTGTTCCTCAGAAACTGTGATCATTCTTAAATATAATAGACTCAGAAGTAGGATTCCTTCTCTTATATCTAGTATGGTTTTTATTTTCCTCTGTTCCACCCCAATTTCTTCCAAGAATACTATTATTCAACTAAATATTTCCTTGACTGCTTTGATGTTCAGACTCTTGAAATATTAGCTAACTAGTGACATGCATCTTATCTGACATTCAGCCAACTTAAACAGTGTTAGTTCTTTCATCTTTATAAACCAGCCTCCAGTTTCTGATAATTACTGCTACCTGTTTTTAAATTCTTCCTAGTTAATCTCTGACTCTCTGTGTGCTGCAGCTACTACAATATTCTAACTACCATCACATCTGAACTACAGAGGAACTATAATCTTCTTGGTTTATGATATGACTCCTCAGAGAGAACAGCCAAAATCATATTGGCTTTTTATGCAGCCTTATCTCTTTGCCAGCTCTTGCATAATTTTTTTTGCACTTCAATATATATTCATCCTAGGGTGAATGCATAGCTAGCTGATGTCTGAATGTCTGAATATGGGTCTTCTCTCCTTCTATTTACAAAGATGTTAAGCTTCTAAGTAGGAACACTCTAAAAAAAAAAAAAAAAAAAAAAATAAGAGGCAGCAAAACAGACCAAAATCCTACCCCAACATAAAGGAGAGATTGAAAGATTGAAAGAATTTCTCAGTCTTTTTTTCTGCTAGCCACCCATCCATCCCCAGTGCACACCCACCTGAAATCATCCAACAGCCCCTCTCCCAGAGTTCTCTGCCAATTCTATCAACTGCCAAGTTGTCAAATGATTCTGTTATTGTGTCCCCATAGCAACAACCTTTCAGGCCTGACTGACAGTATTTCCATACTGTCAACTGGAAAATGTCCCAAATAACTCTAGGAGCACCTGGAGTTTTCCTGCTATGCATATATATTTTTCTTCTCTCCTCCCAATGCTTCATATATTAAAAGGAAGTTATTTATACTCATTGCAACGGATGGTATGATGACAGCAGAGCTTTTGAAATTTGCTTTAAAATTCTGTAAATCTGTCCTTCCTCTGGAATTTATGTTCCTTTTGAAATATAATTTGTGAATTTTAATGCCATATTTAAAATAAATTTGAAAAAATATCAGTAAGTAACATATCAAGATCTTGATAACTGAACAGAGAAAATATATAATGTATTATGTGACACATTCTTCATCCTTTTAAAGTCAATGAGAAATATAAGAGAAATGCAAAAGAACTGATGAAAATGTTTTTCTCAAGGAGGAACACGTTTCTAACCTATGTATATCTAATACATTACTTTACTGTATGCTTTGACCAATCTTCCAGAGCAATAGGGTTCTTAACATACAGACTGATAATGCATATATTAAAAGGGGTGCTAGGTGAAGAATAAAAGCAAACTAAATCCCAGCAGTCTAAGTGAATTGGGTGAAATTTTTACCCCTGAAAATATGGCAATTATGTCAGCCATCTCAAATTTTAGCAGTATTTTTCAGTTAGATTATTTAATCTCACTGACATTTGAAGATGACTCCCAGCCCATTTATCATGGCCAACTAAGGTCACAAGTGAAAGTGTAAGTGTTCTTGAAGCACCCTTACAAATTTCACATAATGTCACTCCAAGTTAGCATGTGAGTATAAGAGAATAGAAGCCAGCTTACTGCCCTTCACAGCAAATGGTGAAGTCATCCCCAGTATCCTTGTCAAGTGGAGGTTTTGTGCCTAACCTATCACCTAGGTTACCAGCACAGTGTCAAGAATTTAACACCATCATATCCTTTTATTTGGCTGCTTTGCTGCATATTAAGCTTTCAATGAGTGACAGCTCATCCTATTAATTGCATATTGCTAATTTTGTGGGCTTAAGACTGTTATGGTGCTTAATTAGCAACTGTTTGCAATGTTCTTTAAGAGGCTTTACTGAATAAAGGATTGCATGTCCAAAATATGCCAATGCAAATATCACAAATTCACAAATTACAAGCTTGTTCTAAAAACTAGATCCCAAATATAAAGGTTAGCTATATAATAAGGAGAGAAGCAAAAATACTCAACAATTTGATGTAAGCAATTAATCTTTTATGAAATAGGCAGCATATTTTTAATCTGATAATAATGGAGGAAAGAATTAGCAAAGTCCACTTCTAAGAAAGAGATCCATTTCATTGTAAATATTAATTTAAAAATATAGTAATTTTATGGGGCAAACCTAGTAGACCCTACATAATAAACTAAAGTGTGCTTCATTTAGACATTATATCCTTGCAGTTCTAGCTAGTTATGCCTATATTACATAGAATTATTTAAAGTGAATTCCTTACCTGATGTCTGTAAAAGCACTGTGTCAAGGGAAACTTTGGGTTCCACAAATGAGACACTTGCTTGAGCATTGTTTCTCTCTGGGTAGGTGCAAAATACAATTAATATCAAAACACCTGAGTTGGTTATGTTATGAGCACGAGTTGAGGACAAAACTTGCCTACGTGACAGCAAAAGAGGGGTAGGTACAGGACACTCTGGCAATTGGACAAGGTCCAAGATGCTGAGCACAACTGCACAATGCTGGAGACATTACCTGGTGGTGACATGGGCCAGCCCTGTCCTCACAGGCAAGCCTGTCCCCACCCTCACACGAGTGAACAGCAGCAGAGTATGAATCACCAGAGATTCACAGCACCCTACCCTCAAAAATAGAATGAAGAAGCCAAAAACCTGCAAAATCTATGCTTGTCACAGGAAGAATGAAGGAGGAATGAGCATCAACTTTTCCACAACACTAAACAAGTATTCAGAGAACCACAGCACCGCTCAGGTTGGAAAGGACCTCTAAAACCAAGTGTTAACCAAACACTGTCAAGTCTACCTCTGAGCAATGTCCTTAAGTACCACAAGTTCATAGCATCCCATGCAAAGATCTCAGGCCTGGGCTTTGTTGTCACTGCTCCACAATGGGTTTTTTTCCCTATTCTTGTGTTTAGAATGCTATCAATCTTAAATTCATGAAAGCAGTTGCTTCAAGCAGCATAAAGGCTTTTTCTATATATAATATTGTGATTTCTGAGATGACTCCTCTGATGTTCTCTTTCTCCTATACAGCTGGGCTCAGATGCCCCTGCCTACTGTGTGGCTGCTGCATTTAAGCTATGTAAGGGTTACTGTACTTGAGTGTAATATAGCAAATGAGTGCACAGAATCCCACTGAGGCAGCATGTAGCCTGCAGGCACTAATGGTTCATCAAGAAGACCTTAGAGCCTATTTAATGCCAAAGACTAAAGATCTTTATATTTCTTTCTGCCATTTTGCAATTCATTGCAGGGTTGAAGTCAAAGAGTGAAGGTTTTTTTTCCTCATGTAGCAAATTAAAAAATGAACAACAGGGTATTATGTGTTTCTTTATAACACAATATGATTCATGCCTCATCCTTCATTCAAGCCAATAGTTCTTTGATTTAGAGCCTGGATAGCTATAAACCATTATTACAAAGTAATCTGGTACAGAAGAATTTATAGGACAAATCCCTTAAGTAAGGGTTCATGGCTCTTCCACTCAAACATCCTACATCTATCTCTTTAATCTAGTTAATTCATCTATCTCTATATCTGTAAAGCATCCAGTCACTGGTAGCCAGATGCCACCAGTGTAAATGTAGTTTATTGACAAATAGGGGGGAGGGGAGTGGGGGATTTGTTGCTGACAGATACAGTTCTGTCATTAAGGAAATAAGTGTTTCAGGAAATGTAATTACTGTGTTGATATATGTTATGAGATTTTATGTTCTTTCACATTCTGACCAATTATAATATTTCTATTTGGACTGGAGTATTTCTCTTTGCAAGTAACAGCAGGGGAGGGGTGGGGAGGACAGGGAAGGGTAGTACAGATGAAGAGTCCCAGATCCTTGCCTAAGCAGCAGTGTTGGCTATCCACAAAGAGCTCCTTCACATGTTATACATGTTATAAGGGTTAGTTAAGTGATCAAAAGGTTGATTTCGGAAAAAATCAGTGACATTTCCTCTTTTTATTCCCTGTTATTCCTAGTGACTATGTAAAACCTTTCCAAATTGGGAATATTTTCTCTGGAAGTATATGTCTCATTATTTGCAAGGAATGGTTATGTTCATTATATATCCAGGTTGGTATACACACAGTTGAGAATGGCATTCATAGAAATCACACACCCACATTTAAATTCACACAAAAGAGAGCTGCTGTTTCACAAGGACAATTCCTGTGGCTGTTCCTGATAGTGAAGGTCCTGCTGTGCTACTTTTGTTCCCGCTAGGACGGGACAAGTCTTTGCCTGCAGGCTAGACTGAACTTCCAAAATTATCATGTTATTGTCTGTGTATAGTGAGCAATGTGGAAAGCATGGGGGTTTGATTTGAGGGTACAGGAGAGCTATAAGGATTTAATGTCTGGAATTAATCACACTGCTAGAGTTCACTCTGCCACTGGTCAGTCATCCTTTCTGTGCTCACATATCGTTACAAATCATTGCATGCTGCTGTATTAAAGGAATATTTCTGTATTTGTTGTATCAATGAAAATTTTATAATGGCAGGAGTTTGTTGGTTTTTTTACTGTTGAATTGAACAACCAGCATGTGAAACTGTAGCAAATGAATTATTGGTCAGACCACAGAGCTTCAAACTTGAGCTGACACATTGTGGTGATGTATGTGTAACACAAATACTCTCCATTTTCTGACAGAAACTAGGCCATCTAACTGCTTCCTCTGGAGCAGGGCGAGTCCCAGGCTGCCTCTTCCATGCCTCTTCCCAAGAGCTTCAGAACAGCCAGTCCCTTTATTCTGTCCTCCAGCTGTGCCTCATTTAATCCAGATTTTGAAGAAGAAAAGAAACTGATTGCTGAATAGCACCATGAAGAAGATAAATTGAGATTTTTACTCTTTTATCTATAGGCAGTAATGACACCTTTCCTAGGAGTAACAGTACCACTCCCAATGGCACTTAATGGGTAAATCTCTGATATTATGCCATAGAGACTAATGTCTTTGTAGATGACTGCCCTTGCTCTGGACTACCTTTAAGATAACAATATAAGGGCACATACTTATCCAGGCTTCTAATATGACACAGTCATAATCCAGGCTCTTCACTGTCCAGTGCTTGCAATTCAATTTTATATCAGATGCCTTCATTTGTTCCATTTTTCACAGACACTGCAGTTATTCAGACCTTTTACATTTAACTCCTTCTATTTTTGCTTAAGTGTTTGATTATTATTTTTCTCCTCACTCACTGCATACTAAAGCATGAGCTCAGTCAACCTGAAAAAAATACAGTGAAGGTGTAACCTAGAGTCATATTTTGGTTTCCTAAAATAATTTAAAATAAAACCCATGGGAGAGCTGTTCACAGTGTTCCATGATGCATGGAGGTGCCAAGGACAATTAGACACCTCCAAAAAATCAGGTGTGGGTTAGAGATCCTGGAACTCATGGTAGTGCATGATACTTGCAAAGAGAGGTGGAGCCATTAGGATTCAGCAATACTGTGGAAAAATCCATTGATGCTGTGCATCTGCTTGCCAGCAGATCCAGTATTTATGCACATAAATCCAGATCATGTGATCCAAATCCCTATATCTGCTGTTTCTGTTGTGCATCTTTTTTCTCTTTCTAATGCAATGAAAAACTGATATCTTAGTGCTGAGCATGACTCCCTATGTATGAGCATTTCTCAAAAATCTCATATTCCCCTATATTAGTCAGCACACATTCTATGTTTCACTCAGCTGCCTGTGCATTTTTTCCCTGTGTTACCATGACCTCTAAAAGGCAGTTTTGTTATTCCATGCTTCCTAATAAACAGATAAAGCTAAAGCAAAACAAAATACGATTGTCTTCCTCTGATCTCTTTTCTGCCTTCTGCACCTAACAATGCAACCTCAATTTCCCTCTGTTCCCTGGATCATTCCTTTCTGAGCACACCTGACACACATAAGGTTTAATAATTTACAGGTAGAGGGCCTAGTTTGCCAGGCTAGTGACATATTCCAATTTCTTCCCACAACTCTAATGAGACAAAGCAGTCAGAAGCTTATTGCTGCCGCCACATAAAATCAGATTTATGGATGCTTTTTGTCAGAAAGTGGTGCAAGGCAGTTTGAGTGCTCCACTGAATTTCTCCATTCATCTTCCTGAGTAAAGTTTTCCTGCCTGTTAATGGAAAAATCACTATTATGAGTATTATTATTTTTTTCCTTAATTAAGGAGCTAGATAAGATATTCCCAGTCCAAAACACACTGTGCAAATCTACACAAAACTACTGGCTTTATATCTAGTGGTTATGATTCTCAGAAGAGTGTACCTGTAGAGAGAGCTCTGTGTGCTATAGCTCATTCCTGGTTGACATATTAGGGAGAAGTGCTATGGAACCAGTGATCCTCTAAATGATCTGCCAGAGCTCCAGAGAGTTCTCCTCACGTGTCAAAGGTTATTCTGTACTCTCTGACAATGACAGCAGAACATACTGTGTATCCCCTTCTTTCCCAGCTAACCAGGAGGTGCCCATTGACTTTTGTTTGTTTGATTTTCTCTGTTTCTGATGTGAATTATTCATTGCTTCTGTTTAAACAGTCTGGGGTTTTGGATCATCTGAAGATGCTGCATCAGCATGGTGATTTCAGAAGATGTAGTACAAAGGGAAAGCAACTCACAGTATATATGGTGGCAGCACATCTATCTCTAGAGTTGGCCAGATCTGAGATATTATATTCTGAACCAGATGGTGCTGTCAGACAGCACAGAATGACAACTTTTAGATGATGCAGAAAGGGTAATGTGCCCAAGAAGTGAAGGAACTCTATCTCCTCTTGCTGCATTTTTTTAACTTCAGTTACAGATGGCACAGCAAAGATCATCTCAGAAGGAAAAGTAAGATTTCCTCATAGCTGAATTTGAGTGAAAAGTATCTTCTGCAGTATTTAAAAACTAGGCAGGCAGACCCTTGTTCCTAGCAACTGCCTTTGGCTCCCTCATAATATAAGGAATGGAGGATAATACAAGGAATTGGGAATTGTTGTTGGTTGTAGTTTTTTTTTTAATTTGAAAAACTACAGACTAGGACTCGTTCCAATCAAGCGACATTTCTAATGCAAAATATATATTAAATTATGATATGCTGTTTTCCTCTTCATAAACTGGTTCCATTTCAGTTCAAAGTATTTTTCAGTTCAAAATATAACCTAGGATAGAAACAGTGAAATATTTCTGGGAAATCAAATTGAAACAGATTGAAATTGTCAAAACTAATTTATATCATTGATTCAAGCTATCACACATTGCTTCACAAGTCAGAATTTTTGCTTTGTGGACAATCCTTTAAAATGATTTTTCATCATAATTTGTTGCCTGCAATTTCTCCCATCTTGAAAATACTCATAAGGAAGTATAGTATTTCTTACCCAGTGCTGATTCAAGTATGTTTTAGAAGTAGTAGACCAATTACCTAAAATGCAGACTTTCATTCCCAAATATCTCAGGGGTATATATTCTGCATTCACCCAATTTAGAACCATAATGCTACTAAATGACTGGACTTATATAAAAATGAGTCACAATTATTGTCTTCTCTTAAACTTAAAATAACTTGGCTTTGACCTACAGAGAGCACATGCCAAATTATCTTCTTTCATCTGAACAAATGAAAATTAGTACATCAATCCATAAAGGGTACACTAAGACTCTGCCAAAAAAAGTAACAATACCTGGGGCATTTATTTTGCTTGAGGCAGATAAACTCAAGGAAGATGAATTTCAATTAAAAAAATTACCCACTGAATTGGTAATGAGAAAAAAAATGTGCAAATATAAAAGTCCTACTTAGTGTGATATACTAAATCTCTTCCTGTAGAAGTTTATTAAAAACACACAAATAAAAGGGGTTTAATTTTGCTGATCTCAGCTCTCTGTAGTCATCACAAATTGGCTGGCTGACAAATTTCTAATGACAAATAGGTGGAACTTTTATCTCTAATGGGAAAACATAAATAAGATATTATTTTAGAAATTTAGGACTAAAATACAGTTTTTAATCATTTAATGGAGATGCAGAGTACAGCCAAAGAAATTAGAACATTTTTACCTGTTGCAAGCAGATCAACTCCTTGCCATGTTTTCGGCTGTATGGCAAGTAAGTCTCTTTGTAAATGATACAAATGGTTAGGAGGAACGATAAAAAATGAGAATCTTTCCAAATAAATGTATGGATGCAAGGAAAATCAACATGGTGTAGATGAATCAACACAGAAGCAGGAGTCAGGAAGGAGCAAGGGAATGAAGATACTTGTCTTTCAGGGGAACATTTATTAGGACTGGCTGCTTAATGAAAACTGATATTTTAAATTATGTAGTATAAAAATCCCATATAAATTCAAAATACTTTATTATTGGAAACTTGTTTAGGCTTAAATTTTCTCAGTCACACAAGGAAAAGACTTTTATTGAATGCATGCCCTCTTCTCCTGAAGCATTATACTTTTGCAGAATTAGAATGGATGGGAGTATTGCTTTCCGTTCCAGAGTGAAAACACATTCATATGCTTTTTTGCAAGATTTCTTTCAAAAGCTTATCTACACTCTTCTAGCCCTAGCAAAAGTATGGCATCCAATAGCTAGTTTTTGCTTGCTTGTTTGTTTTTTCAAAAAAAAAAAAAAAAAAAAAAAAAGGCTTTCAAACATGATAAGCAAAGCCAGCAAAAACAAATTTACATTGGCAAAACTGCATCTCATAATGGTTCTGCTGCTGTAGTGATGCCAGCCTGGGGAAGAGATATTCACAATACTAGGAGCAATGTTGAGAAAGTTGAGCCAAGCAACATTTTTAAGCAGAGTATATAAATATCTTGAGTTTGTTTTTTATTTCTTTTCTCATGGTAACAACAAGAATAAATCAGCATGTAATCTACACCAATGCACAGAGCAACAAACACGAGGAGCTAGAAGTCACTGTGCAGCAATTAAACTATGACTTATCTACCTTCACAGAAACATGAGATGGCTTGCACTAGTGCTGCAATGGATAGTTACAGACACTAGGAAGGGAGAGGCAAAGAAGAAGAAGTGGTGGGCTAGTCCTCTATCATTGAGTCAGAGAGCTGACAAAGTGCTCACCAAGCCACTTCCCAAAGTTTATAGCAGCCCTAGATAACCAGAGATGTCCAAGCTACCTTGTGATAATTACAAGGAGGGCTGGAAAGAGGATCTGGGGAGCTACAGACCCCTCAGTCTGAGCTCAGTGCCAGGGGAGGTCACGGAGCAGATCATCTTGAGTGCCATTGCCTGGCGTGTACAGGACAACAAGGGGATCAGGAAAAACAGCCTTATGGAAGGCAGGTCCTGCTTGACAAACCCCCTGGTATGACAGTGTGACACACTCTGTGGGTAAGGGAACGGCTGTGGATGTTACCTATCTAGACTTTAGTAAGAACTCTGACATCATTTCCCACAGCATCCTCCTAGGGAAACTGCGCATGGATTGGATGAGCATACTCTTTGCTAGCAACAATGGTAGGACAAGAGGAAACAGCCTACAACTGAGGGGTTTAGATTGACTCCTCAGAGGAAGGGTTTTCAGCATTGGAATAGGCTGCCCAGGAAGTGGTTGAGTCACCATCCCCAGAGGGATTTATGAGACTTGTAGGTGTGTCACTTAGTGACATGGTTTAGTTGTGGACTTGGCAGTGCTGGGTTAAAGGTGGACTCAATCATCTTGAAAGTCTTTTCCAACCTAAATAATTCTATGATTCTATTCTCTAAAGCAGATTTGGTAATGGTATGGAGACAACCACACCTTCTATGTTCCAGGTCTGATATGCAATTTTATTTTTTTTCTTTACATTAAGAGGTATTGTGTAAAGAGCGTTATCCTGCTGATGGATGAGAGACTTAATCCATAAATCCATAACCAAAAAACTTATGACAATTGCATCTGTCATAGAATAATTAGAGACATCTGCAAAAACACATCTTAACTAGGGATCAATGACAAGGTTTGCTGTTTTAGGTGCTCTTCAAAAGTATAAGAACCTAGCCTCTGAACAACTGCACTTCATTGTTGTCTCTAATGACTGAACAGGTTCTTAGAAGCAGTTTCTAAGTCAGATACTGTCAGTAGATGAATGCCCACAAGCTCCACTGTTAAATCCTCTGCCATTTCAGCAGAGTTACTGAATCTCTAAGAGCTTATTCAAATCCAGTCTGGCATTTGGAGCCCATCATGTATAACCCACATGAAGCTGAAGGCAGCTTCAAAGACTGCAACACTGGAAAAAGTCTACATTGAGATATACATTTTGGACTGCATATTGGGGCATTGTAGGGATATAATGAAAAGTGGGACTAATTCAAATGTGGAAAGTTATTGCTGACCAGAGAATAATTTCAAAATTCCATAAATTATTTCCTTCCAGGCATTTTTTCATAATAACTTGTTGTTTTTTTTTTCTTCTTTCTCCTCCCAACACCTTTCCTTTAAGGTTTGCTGGATTTTTCCCTTTTGGTAGAAATAACTTCAGTTTAGTGCATAATATGGGATATCTATACTTAAACTTTTTGATATTGCATAATTTCCCATTTCCTCCTCCATCAGGTAAAATTCAAATTATCAAATATGGCAACAGCCTTCTGTTTTAAGCATTTCTTCCAGGTGCTGATCTTTCTACAAAGACTCAGGTGCCTCTACAATAAAGTTGCTCCTCAGCCACCTAATTCTATCAATTACTTCACATCACAGCATTCTCATCCAGACAGGATTGCTTAAAAGATCTCAACAGATCAAAATTCACCAGTAGTTATCTTACATTGGTAAGGGTTTATGAATTTGTCCCTCAGACAGTCACGAAGTTTCCTGAGCCCAAAGTTTATGCTCACAGTTTACAAGAGCAGGAGTGACATGGCCACTGACAAGTACCAGCAGCATTATTAGCTTGAGCAGACATGCTGTCCAATCCAATTTTAGGCTCTGCAGACCTGCCCATAACTGCAGTTCATGAAAGGTCAGATCTGTCATTTGTGATCAGCACACAAAAAAACAGATTAATGTTTCTGTTCCCATTTTTCTGGATAAGTGTGGCTCCATCCACTTGCTCTTTCCCCTGGAGTGTTAGAATAATCTTCATTAGAGTCATCCAGAAAGCTGGGATAGACAATCAGCTTATATGGGAGTTTTGCATCCCCCCCTGCCCTGCACATTCACCTTTTCCACAAGGTCATATTAGGAGGATGAGGAGGGGAACAGGCCTGAGCCTGGAAGCACTAGCAATACATTTCATTATTCCTATTTGATGTGGTCAAAATCTGCATCAGTTCTGTCAGTCACCCATGAGCAAGAATCAGTCTCATTCTCATATTATGGCCCGTGGCCACAGAAGCTCTGAAAAAGTTGCTCGTGATCTTTCTGAGCCTCTTGGGATTATTCCTTGACTTCTTGCAGCACCTTCTAATTGCTCAAGTCCAGGTTTGAACAAACACCCCTGGGCAAACTCAGCATAACAAATCTAACTTTTGTGACACCAAGCACTGAGTTTTGCTCAAAGTCCTTTGAAACATCTCTACTTTGAGGCCTTAGTTGGAGTTAGTACTTCAAATGGCTCTTAGCAATGTAGACACAAGTACTTACAGGAAGAGAAATTCTCTCTGAGCTCCTCACTGCAAATATTTTTCTAAGACCCTTAGATATTTTCCTGAAAGAGCTTATGACTGCCTCATTTGTCCTAACTTCAACCAGTAGTCAGAGAGCATCATGCAGGTATGACTGTGGTTATCTTTATCTGACATATGGCATCAGTGTGGACTCCCCTCTGCGTGTTATTTGATTTTATCCCCTTAAGTCCACCATTGCTTTTTTCTTCCCCATAATTTTTATTCCTTTCCGATCCACCTGTTTTATTATAAATATTTTCCTTTGCCCTTTGGATTGCCTTGTAAAATAGATCAACAAATGAAAGTAGAACAGAGTAGATAGTTAATTGTGCTAAATGGACAGCCTTATCTGATTGTATGCTATCATTATTATTGTTTTGTTTGGATAGAACATAATTTCTTCCATCTTTTGAAACCCTCAGGAGCACTTAGGAGAAGTTGTGTTGACAGTGCAGGTTTGTATAGGGAAAAGAGAAAGAATAACCTGCTCCATTGTGGTTTTGGCCACAGCCCACAGCAAAAGGCAGCACAAAGCTGCACCACCCTGTGGAGGAAACTGGAGGAAATCTGTACTGGACACCAAGATGCCTTGGACTTATAGTATCTTCAGAAGTCCTGGGCACGTCCATCGTATTTCACTAGTCTGAGGAGAAATCTATTACTTCCTTTCCACTCTGCTTCAGCTATTGTCCAAAAGAAAAACCACCAAAACTGCCCATTAGCCCCAGCTAGAACCTCTGTGAAGGGAGAACATAGGTAATTTTAATATGCAGCTGTCAGGTGGTGATTTTGTGTGGAGAAGGCCTTCATCCTTCCTTGTGGCTTCTTGTCTTTAAAACCTCCTACAAGCTCCTTTTGGAAACCTTCAATATTAGTCAGCCATCAGATCTGTTTAACTGTGTAGAAAGCTGAACTCTGAGCATCTCCTCTCCAAACAGCCAGAAAAAGTTTGGCGTGTCTGACAACTGAGAATTTAACATTCCATTCTGACTGGGCAAAGCCACAAAAACTGTGGAAAGGTTTAACGTCCCACTGCAGGGGGGTTGGAACTAGATAGTCCTTAAGGTCCCTTCCAAACAAACCATTCTATAATTCTATACTTGTGAACTAAGGATTTTCACTTGGTTTTTTCAACTCTGAGACCTTATCTTGTATCCAGTTTTGTGGCCACCAAATGACCACAAAAAGTCTGCCTCTGCCAGGTAAACTGGGAACTCCTCAGAATCCAGAAGACTGACAGTGTCTCTCCTTTTGAGTAACAGAGAGTGTGCAGAAAGCTGAGGCTCATAACTTGCAGTGCCATGCTTGCAGAGCATTGCTGTGAAGGCAAAGACTCAGCATATTTAAATATTTCACAATGCGCGGGAATGCGCGTCCCGCTTACTGAACTTAAAATCCTTCCCAGTTTATAAAAGACAGAGCAACAAACAGGAAGGGTTGGGCTGAAGTCTATATATAATGGATCTAAGAGATATCCTTCTGTCATGCTGAGACTTGATTACAGCCTAAGTGCTGTCAGAAGGGCCATATGTTCCATTCACAGCATGGCTTAGCCCTCTGCGGGCTCAGCAGGAGTGGGCAGCAGCTTGGCAATTTGTCCAAGGCAAGTCATGAATTGACTGGGATAAAGAGATTAGGGCCCTGATCCTCCAGTACCTTCTTCCTCCTGGAGTGACTTGTGTGAGTGTGAAGTGGATATGAATGGGTACTGCTTGGCCTTGATAGTGATTTAGCACCAGTTTGGGCTCATTTGGAAAAGGTAAAAATGACTGTCGAAGCAGAAGATAATCATTGACCTTAATTCCTGCCCTACATTTCCTTTGTGCTTGTGTGCTTCTTCAATGATTTGTCTGCTTCTAAGTGCTACATTTCAAACAAATTCGAGTGGGACAAAGCAAAGGTGACTGCATTCCTTCACTGCACTTGAATCTGTGGTTAAACACCAGGCATCTGTGGTCACTAAAATCAAGAACTAATGGGGAAGGCTAAAGTTTGCTTGTAAATAAAGTAAGATTAGTAATATAACTAAAAAAAATCCAACAAAACAAAACAAAACCAAAAGTGGATTAGAAAATTAATGTTCTCTTCGTCTACCAGTCTTCTAACATGGTTTACTGCTCCATTCTCTACTTCCAGTCTCTGTAATGACATTTTCTGCAGTCCCTTAGAAAATGGCTTGTAGGCTTGCAAGTCAGTGGTACAGCAGTATTTCATCTACATCTGGAAAGGGGATCATGTCGAGAGCCCCAGTTTTAATGCAAATTACTGACTCTGTTCAGAAAAGTCAGTACTGCAAAATGCTAACAAAATGCAACAGCAGGCAAGCCTAGATGAGTTAAAGGTTTGTTCATTATTATTTTTTTTTTCACAGAACCCTGTGAAAAATAACCCTCTGTCACAAAGAGCACAACATTATGATCTGAAATAAGATTTCTATGAGTCAGTTGAGAGGTGGATAATGTACTAATTTACTTCCATCTAGAAGAGAGGGGGAATAAAATGCCAATCTCTCCTTGATTTTTGCTCTCAAAGAAACCGAACATAAGTATGGTCTCCTGAATCACAGGTATGAATCAGAATTTCACACATTTTTTGTGGTAATTGGCACCACAATTCTTTCTTTGAAAGGGCTCCTCAATTAATGCAGATGGGACAAAAGAAAGAACATTGACGTGGTATTATAACGTTAAGCTCCATCTGTACCAAAGGGTCAACTTAAAGCTAGCAGGTATAAAATTCCATCTTTTGTCATGAGGGGACATTCAGTGTTCTTTTAACACTAGACAGAGCCTGGTATTATAGCAGTACTGGAGTTTTCTGACTATTTTTTTTTCTTCGTTGAGGGAAGGAAGAAAAAGGCCAAAAATAAGTTCTTTTTTGTTTTGACCTAAATAAAATGTGTAACTCAACTATTCAAGTTTTAAACATTAAAGAAATGGTGGTGGGGTTTTTTTGTTTGTTTTGGTTTGGTTTTTTTTGTTTGTTTGTTTGCTTATTTGTTTGTTTGTTTTAAATCATCACTTAAATTATTTTAAATTGTTAGCTTTTTGAAACTAAAACTAGTATTTTTCCCATTTGGACTGAAATGTACCTGTTTTTTTCCCCTGAAGTTATCATTTTCAATAGGTTACCTGAATGCAGTAACCGTCCCCACAAACTTGCCAGTTTATATGAAAAAGGGAAAAAGAACAGCATGGGGAGAACTTATTTTCTGAGTCGTTGGGGTATTGTGGTGATGATCCATGGCTACCCATGATCCCTATGATCTGAAGTAATGTAGGATTTAACACTTAGTTCTGATTAGCCAAATGTTGATATGATTCTGCTTCCTTGACTCTTGAGGTTTGTTTGGCTTTGCTGTCTAAAAACATTGTAAAGCATTTGTTTTAGTCCAACTTTGCAATTAGAAAGCATCAAAAATGAAAAATTCCTGAAGTCCAGGCAGGCATCTGTAAAAGTGGGAGGTATGGGTTCAGATGAAGTGCTGAGATTCTCTTGTTTTGCATGGTGAGATGGTAAAGGCTTGTATGCTGCAAGACCAGCTTCAGGACATGGTTCATTCCACTGGATCCAGTACTAGCAGGAACTTCACTGCTTAGCAAGTGAAAAACATTTTTGCAGTGGGCCATGTTGGGAACAGTTTGCCTTTTTTGCTATTCAAAACCTCTCTGAAGCAGAAAAAATGGCAAAAGAAGTTTCTATCCTTTGCAATGCACATACTTACACAGGACTTCATTCCTTTTTAACTGCACAAGTTTGTGTGTTCTGTGCAGCAAGAAATACCAGCCTCTGACAACCCATTTCCTAGTGATTCACAAACAGAAGGGAATTCGTCACATACAAACCTATGTACACTAATTTGGCTGCCTCTAGCATTAATGACTTGAACACTCTCCTTCCTACTGACTGTTCTGTTATGCCCTGTGGTAGTTCAGCTGCTCTCTTCTGCTTCCCGAGGGAGCTCTGCATTATATTTGGAATAAACCCTTTGGCCTCCAATTTCCCCCATTGCTGCTCCCTGATGGTAGGCCTCTGTGACTTTCAAAGGTGATCTGGGAAGGAGCTGCTTCGGAGTCTGATTTCATTTTTATTTAGTGTGCAGAAATGACAAGTAAGCCACAACAGTGCCCCTCTGCTTTGGAAAAGTGCCAGGTTCAAAGACCATACAGCCCTTTATAAAGCTCCATTACCAGAATAGGTTTCAATCCTACACCATTCAAGCCCATTAGACAGGTGCTCAAACAGATACTTTCCCCATCCCTAACACAGTAGGGTACAAGGTGAGACACATCAGGATCAGCAGAGAGGTATTACCACTGCATTCTCAAATTAGAGTGAAATTGGTTTTGTCGATTCTTTCATTGTACTCCCACGGAGAAATCTTGTCCTCAGTAAATGTTTTCTTTTTAATCAAGTGCATCAAGTGAAACTTCAGAGGTACTGGAGGTGTGACTTTAAAAAAACCTTTATTCTTGATATTTTGATAAAAATGCACATTTAAATTGTATCCAAAACCAGGAAAGTAGTATCAGAATTCAGTATCCACACGTGTTTATCTTTATAGCTATTAATCTATTGCTAAGCTATAAATCTCATAGGAAGGGCTTTGAATATTGCCTTTCATCTGCTCCCTTCCTCTTCCTAAAATAGATCTCACTCAATAGCCTTCCTATTCTTGGATAAGAGGTTCAATATCCATTGGTATCCTTTCTCTCGTCAGACATGAGGTTATTACTGAATAATGATGATAATTAAAAGTACTCTAACTGATATGACTAATAAAACAAATTTACATCAATGGTGAAGGGCAAATCTCAACACATTGGGTGTGGTTTAGATAAGCAGCCAAAAGATTGATTATCCAAATGCTATCCAAAGGCTGTGTGCTAAAATGGGAGCAGCAAAAATTCACATGAAAATCTTATAATAGCAGCTGCTTTGGGTAAGTTCCTTCCTGCAGCTGGAAAAAGAACTGCTGTAGTTTATAACTGAAGGCAATATAACCATTGATCAAAACTGGCTGATATATGATGCCTTCCCAGCACTTCTCAAAACCATAATCACAGATACTGACACTTCTTGGACATTGATAAATATTTTCCAATGAGATGGGGGGACTTGTAGCTTTCCATTTTGACCACTGAATATAAATAAGCTCTGTTCTGGAATTTTATGAGAAATATAAAAATATGTTTATATTAAAAATATATATCAAAGGATGCTTTATTGTTTATTTATATTTTCATTTGTAATGAAGATTATAAGTTTATATTGTTGTTTATAATATATTGTCATGTACAGTACATTCAGCTTTCAGCTCTAGGTTTTCCTTGCTTATGAACACTGTTTTCTTCAAAAGCAAATGCACTACCTTCTCAGCTCCATGCATATGCTAGCCATTTCTGCTTCTCTGTCAACATAAATGAAAGCATTCCTTTTACTTCAGCCATGTTAGCCTTTGTCTACCAGCTAAACTCTTCTCTCCTTCAAACCTTTGAGTAAATCTCTCCTCAAATCCTATCTTGACAAAAACGTGTCCAAGAAATCAGCCAGACAGATAGGGGAAAAAAAAGATGAAAATAATGAAGTGGAAATGCTTATTTCTGCTGAAGACTGCTGTTATTCAGCTGTGTGGTTCCTCTCCCCTCCTTTAGCACTGGTGGAGTCCTCAGTGCAGCAGAGTAAGCACGACCCTGATGTGATCCCTGAGGTGTGCAGGCAGGCATGCAAGTACCCACCTTATCCATCAATGGAGCAGCTAAAATTCCCTTCCACTCTTCTGCCCACAGAGAGCATGCTGACTAATGATTTTTGGTGCCTTCTTGTTCTTGCTGACAAAAATAAACATTAAGAAACAGCTTTGGAATAAAAGGCTAAAACGTCTTGATGTAAAATGTTTTGCTGTTTTTTTGGGTTTTTTTCACACAAACTTGAACTTGCCAATTAATAGGCAAAAATCTCGTCCTGTGAAAAAATTTCACATATAAATCAGAATACAATAAATCAAATAAAGTGTTTGCCATGAAGAGTTCGCCTTGCTTTAGTCTTTGTTCAAATGAACTGTAACTCACAACCATATCTCAGCTCTGACTAGAAATCCTGGGGATTTGGCCTTTAGTTTTTAGATTCAAAGTATATTATTTTACTCAGGATTAGTGAATGATGTCAATACTACATTATTCCAAACACATGATGACTAATGTGGTCTATATATAATAAGTTACCTTCCCTTTTTGCCTTCAATTTCCTTCAATAGGAAAAACAGAAAACTGTAAAATAATTCCCTAAAATTAAAATAAATAAAAATAAAGAAACCAAAGAAATTCTTTCCATTTCCTATGAAGAAACCTTTCACATTGAGTGCATTAAAGAAAAACCCCACAACGTAATCACATTCAAATAAGAACAATTTCCTTAGATAGCAGCATTCTTTCTTCCTCTTGCTACTATTAAAGATGCTGGTGTTTGAATAGCTTTCTCCCTCACAAATCAGCTTTTCCTTCAGCTGAGGAAAGTCATAACCCTGTGTTTATGACATCTCATGCTGTTCCTCAAAAAATAATTGTTGTGCCACCAGTGCAGAAAAGATCACAGAGCTGATGAACTTTTAATATATTAAACACTAAAAGCTATATTTTCAAATTAGATGCATCCTGCCTTTCAATTTTGCATGATCAAAATAAGGTACCTACATGCCCTGAGTGCACAAATTGGAGTACCTGTGATATTAGGCCCTTAAAGTGGACTACAGCCAAGGGTGTAAAACACAAAGGATTTGGTTCTGGTATGTAAAGAAAAGCATTTTTAAGGTTTTGGGTATATATCAGCTCCATCAGCTTCTGCTGAACTGAACAAGAAATGAAGATGAAACATTCAACAATGAAAGAAACATTCTAAGATATCCACAACTGAGTGTTTGGTCGTTACCTCCATGGTCTCTCTTTTCAGAATACCACTTTACCCACTTTATCTCGTGAGAATGTTGTGGGGGTTTTTTACTGTAAGGGTGACAAAGCACTCAAGCATGTTGCCCAAGGACATGGTAGAGTCTCCAACACTGGAGATACTAAACATGTATCTGGACACAGGACTGGGCAGCTGAGTCTAGCTGGCCCTGCTTGAGCTGGAGGGCTTGGACCAGAGGATCTCTGGAGCTCACTTCAGGGGGCTGTCATTTGAGATCCATTGTTTACTGCCAGAACCTGCTCTAACTTGCTTTAATGCAAGCTAAATGAGGCTGCCAAGATGAACTACTAGCAAAAACATTGCTTTTTAATGGGAAGCAAAATTAGTTAGGTAAAGGATGGAACGTAAATGTGTTTTCCTCTGTTGAATGGTGGGCATTATTTTTACATTTTCCTTACCATACTGATGTCTTTTTTAAAAAGTGAAACAGTTTCTATGGTAATTTTCTAATTTTAAAAAAGCGAGTGAAATAGCTCTTCATAAAATTTATAGAAAAACATGATTAAGGTATAATTTATTGCTAACAATTTTCAGTGGGAGAAATATGTTCATAACATACAAGGAACAAACTTAAGCGAAACAACAACTTTAATTCACTTGAAACACTATTTATTCTTTTGATGCATTATATTAGTCTGATGAATCCTGAAAAAAAAGGAAAAGAACTTTCCTTTTAAAGAATTCTTTATGGGCTCCAGAGTAACTGAACTCTTGGTTAGGGTACTAGTTGAAAACCAGTGCATAGTTAACCATTTATTAGTCAGCCTAGAGCCACATTTACCAGTAAATCTGAATTAGAAAAAGAAAATCTAACATGGCTTTCAGCTCTCCAAACAACTCCCCATACTTTTGATTTTTGCAGTGCTGCCTGGTGGCTCCCTGCTCACTCTATTGGGGACAAAGAGGGTAGTTTTATACCTCTAGTCCCCAGCTGTTCCTCCAGTGTGCCATCCAGCCCTGACACAGCCTCTTGGTCAGGAGGAAGCATTGCCAGCTGAGAGCTGTATGGGAGACCTCTGATAGAATATAGAAACTCCACATTTTAGAAAAAAATAGCAGCAGTCTTTTCCCAAAAAATTCTCCTCGTCTTCTGGCCCACAGGAACAAATTATGGAGGCTTTGGAAGGTGGGAATCACATAACTACATCCCCTGTTGATACAGAGAGTTCTGACTCGTAGGCTAAAGTTTAAGGCTGAACGTCTTTGAGACGGAGACTGGATGCAAAAACATCCTATAGACAAGTCACACTTATGGACTGACATTTAGTGCCCTTTAGATTTGATAATATTGGCCTTCTGCTCTGCCACAGTACCAAACCAAAACTAAGTATAGGCACATAAGTTCCAGCCATTTTTCAACTTCTTATGGTGACACCAGAGAGATTGTACTTTCACTTTTCTTATTGTCTCAATTTGCAGGTTTCTTTCAAGTTTGGATTACCATTTATTTTAACAGAAAAAAAAAGACTGGTTTATTTTACAGATTAGAGCCACTGAGAATGTTAATTTCAAAATTCACCAGAAAACTAATAACTGCTCCCACTGAAACTAAAAGTTACTGTAACCTTTCATGTCCAAGCAGGTTTGCACGGTTATGGGAGCTACCCAGTTACATTCTCAGCATTATTAATTCAAGTGATCCAGAAGCAAGTTAAGTACCCAGAACAGCTGTGAAACACAGCAAATGTGACACAGAGAATACTGTGCACCTTGTCATCAAGTACCTCCTGCAATAAGTAATAACCTCCTCAGTTTTAAAGAGAAACACACTGCTCCTCCCTCCTCGAATATTCGAATATTTTCCATGTCCCACCCTGTTAACATTTCACTGTTGGAAGTGGGGAGATCAAGGTAAGGGCAAGGCAAACTGGGATATTGATAGAGAATGCAGCCTGGAGGAGAATGTTGATTAATTAGGTGACAGATTTGACACCAAGGATTACACAGCATTATCTAATCTGCTTGTTATGATTTCTCTTGAGCAGTTTTGACCTAAAACTTCTTTAGGAAAGCAGTGCAGACTCTGGTTTTATTGAGGACCTAATTCCATACACTTTTCCTTCAGATACACCATCAGCCAAATCTTCTGAGTTGTTTTATTGTTGTTACTGTTTTGCTGCTTGATTGTTTGTTTGTTGGGGTATTTTTCTTGATTGAAGAGTCTTTCACATTTCTGGAAATAAGCTATTGTTCATGTAAATTTTAGAAGCACGAAGTGATGATTAATTAGATCCAGTGTGATCACTAAGCTACAATAAACCTTGTGAAAAAAAAAGTCAAATTAATTTTTGATAACAAATCAAGATTGGCATCAGTATTAATATAATTTTTGCTGAGACCAAACCCTGAAATTAGTAAAAAAAAAATACTGATCTGATTTTATCTGTATTACCCACAGATCACAGAAGCTGCATCAATGTCTCTAAAGCCACTCAAAAATACTTATTGCCTTCCTTGTTTATGAAGAGCCCTTACAATAAATCAGTCTTCACACATTCAAATTTATATCACTTTTAGCTGCTAAATTTCAAAGATAAATGTATAAGGGAAAGAAGTGGAAATTGTTCCACTCAAAATTAAAGATCTTTTTTTATTATTTACTATACTTAAACATTGAGAAATACTGGGGGAAAAAAATTGAAGTGCAACAGCAACTGCATTTTCAAATTACTTTAGGAATGAGAAGATCAATATTGAAAGAGAAATAATGTTAAAATGAACAAATCTATGAATAGAAAATCAGGTAAAAAATCAGATAAAAATTTCAGATTAAAAAATTTACTTGTAATGTCACTAGAATTTTAATATGTGAAAATCTAATAAATTAAAAAATATTATATATGATTATTTAAGATTTTGAAAATGAAGCCTATATACTAGATTCCAGATAAGTCTATCTTCTTTTTCCATCTCTTTCATTATTTTTTTGACATATAGGAGTTCCTTGCTTTGTTTTTGTTTTTCTAATACGTGTGGTCAATTTCAAATAATGCTAATTAACCCCATGTTAAGCCAATTGACTAATTCAGATTTGAAAACTATTAATATAGCATGAAAATGAAAGTTAAAAACTAAAGTTTGTAGATTTTCTTTTTCATTTAAAAAAAGAAAAAAAAAAAAAAAAAAGCTCCTGAAAGGACACGTAGGAACTAAAACAGTGCCTTCAAAAAAAAAAAAAATTGAACTGCCTTGGCTCTCAGCAAGTATCAGTGCCAGTTTCATCATTGATGCCCTCCAGCTCTTCTCTCTGCAATTTTGCAAAAACATGACTAAGATAGTTCAGATCTTTCTTAGTTGCTTCTCTGTGAAAACTCTGCAATATTATGATATATTATATGATTATGATATATTATATGATTATGATATATTATGATATATTATGATATATTATGATATATTATGATTATTCTGCAATAATAGATCTTAAAACCAATAAGGTTAACTTTTATATTCCAGATTTTGCATAATATTGTTTGATCAAGTAAAACAATTAGCCAATTAAGAACAAAGAAACACATGAAGGTCATGCTGAAGCAAGTCACTATGTCTACCATCAGATTAGGATCAGATTAAGTGAGACTGAACTGGCATTTGCTGTTCCTATTAGATTTAATTCTGGCCAGTCATGAGGAATTATTTTAGGAAGTAATAGGATTAACTAAGCAAAAACCAAGATGCAGCATTCACTTTCTTTATTAAAATAGATGTGTTCCTTAAAAGCTTATCAGCCTTTTATTATTTATTCATACTTATGACTGGTTCTATTAACAGATGCTTGTGGCAAAAATATAAAAATCATAGGAAAAACCAGGCAGAATACAACTTGCATATCTGTATTTGGAAATATAAGATAAATGTATCTGACCAGTAAAACACACCTGAGTTAACAGGAGATGAAAGATTTCCCAGCTGCTTATGTCAACTTTCCAACCTATAGGTATTTTTGTGTCTTTTACATTTTTTAGTGGTTTTATGGTTTTATTTCTTGTTTAAACATTTTCAGAAACAAGGGACTTAGATGGAATTCCGTGTGTGTGTGTGTATACATATTCACAGTGGCCATGGTAGGGAGAAGAAAATCCTTAGCATGTGATCTGTTCATCTAGCACAAAGATGAGAAAAGAAGTACAGTATTCTATCTTTGAGCATTGAATATACATGTACACACATATATTAAAATGAGGCAAAAAAGGTCAGAAACTGGCTGCAAAGGTCAGGCAGAGAATTCTTCTTCAAAGAGACATAGATTGGGAAGAGAAATGGATTTTCTGACAAAGGAATGCTTTCAAGTAGACAGAAAAATCTCAATTTATTTTTCTTATTTCATTTGCAAACCAAACATCCCTCTATCTCCCAAAATAAAAAGCTCTGTTTGGTTTTTGTAGGAGTTATCAACTTCTAGTCTGAATGAACAGCGTACCAAACAAAAGAAGTAAAGGAAGCAGATTCACAAATTCCATTTAAAATGTCAGAATAGGGCACACGAGTAAATGTGAGACTTTCACACATGAAAGGTCTTTTTTAAAACATCCTGGTTTACAGCATGGGTTTGGTGAGGTAAATGACATAAGTAGGATTTAGGAAAATTCCAGTGCAATAGCACTCATGAACCAGAAACTCGCTTAGCTGGGCCTGTACCAGCTGTTTTTTCCCAGTGTTTTGTAGCCTGCCTGTGCTGTAGGAAGGGGATCTTGCTGCAGTATAATTCAGCACGAGAAACCAGAGCTGCATTATTGCCCAGAAATTAGCAGACAAATTTTAGTGAGCACAGTAATCACTGTAAGCATTGCCAAAGCCAGGGCTACAGATTAAGCAGCTGTAGATGGTTCCCTAATGCTCCACCTATGTCTTCTATAAGGAGCAGAGAGAGATTATAGGCAGTAATTGCTCCCTTTGTGTTTGAGTGTGTGCAATATGTGCCTGTGGAACTTCTGATTGCAGACACAGGGCTTTTTCAGCTAAAAGGCTCTTGTAATTTTAAAAACGCAGAACACTTAACTGATTCCTGCCAAATGAAATTACTTTAGTGCTAAGGTGTAGCTGAGATTGGGAGATGCATCTTGAAACACTGGTGAAATCACTAACATTTCAAATCCCTGCTGTGCATTGATTTTCAGGACACTTTTGCTAATCATTGATAGTACTGTTTTCTATTGGTTAGCAGATTTCTCTGTGCTATGGGTAATTCTATGCAGCATTTATGTCTCAGTCCTAAAACAAAAGACCCCCAGAGACTGAACTGATTTGGGCCATTTGAAAACTGCTTAGTAAATGATTAAGTTTCAGCAGTTAGCAGCTAAAAATTCTAAATATAATGCAAGTATAGGGTTTTTATCAATAACCAGTATTTAGGGAGAGAAAAATGTATGGGAGATGAAAGAAGGAAGAAAAATTTTAAATTAAGAAGAAAATGGGCTCATTTTCTGAATATATTTCCTTTTTTTTTTTTTTTTTAATTGCATTTACAAATCTAATCAAATGCTCTTGAAGCCTTATATTTCACTAATTTTTAGGTCAGACCTGAGCTATCTGCTTGATCCAGTTAGTTCACAGACAGCTCCAGGTCAAAGAAAAACAAAAAACCCTACTTGCTCCCTCCCCCACAAAAAACTCGCCAAACCCAAAAAAAAAAACAAACCCACTATTCCTTAGTTAAGATATATTAATCTCCTTTCCCATGCGGTTACTTTGGTTGCTGTTGGTAATTTCTTTACAAATATTTTAATCAATTTGGAAAACTCGCATATGCAACAACAAATAAAAATATTTTGTTATTGCCCGCAGACTTTAAACCTAAATAATAAACTGACATCTCATATG